>NW_023425402.1:76745097-77370097 GCF_014108415.1 Molossus molossus | reverse complement strand
CTTCTGCTAATTAGAAATTATGCAACCTTTCCAGATTTTCATTTCCTCATTCTGTACAATTAGGGGACATGACTAGATTATTTATTTCTCAGAAATGTTTCAGATCTCCATGGTATATTTCTGTTCTTCTTTTATTCATTCATTCAACAAGCATAGACAAGGCAATACAATGTATAATGTTTCCATAAGGACTTAACAAGAAATAATGCCAGGAAACAAAGCAATGTATAAACAGATAGATATCATTTAAACAAATGTATCTAGGAAATAAAATGTGTGCTTCCTCCCTCCAAAATAAAGAAAGAGTACAAAAGATAAACACATCATTTGTTTAGTTTTCTGTGTCTGAATAAAGCAGCTGCTTGGTACAGCTTTATCTGCAAATAGTAAAATCCAGAGTTATTGCCCCCTCCCATCACTCCACTCAGGTGGAGGCATAGAGAGATTTGTTCTAACCTGTGCTTACACTGTGGCCCTAATGTGTCAATTGCCTGGAAGAGCTGTGGCCAACACTAAGACTTGGAGTTTCTTATGTTCTCAAGATTCTTAGCTCCCCAAATTCTGTCTCAAGACCTGTCTGATGGGTTGTTCTCCTAAATATATGTCCTTTCATTTGCTACATCATCAACTGTACATAGCATACACACACACTGAATCTAGAAAGGGTCAAGAAGGATGGACTTCCTAAATAAAAGACTTGTGAATATAATACTTGTTAAAGACCGAAAAGAAAAATACAACCATTTTATCCAAGTTTTTAAGATTCCTCTCTTTTAACACTGAGCCTGCATATCTCTTCATTTAGTTTAGCTTTTTTTTTTTTGAAGTTACAGTATCTTCAAAGACAAAAGGACTCTAGGAAGACACGAAAAGATAAATGAAAACATAGACAAGGTAAAGTAATTCAAAATGAATTATCAGTCTGTGGAGAGGACAGCCAGAAATAAATTATATAAAGTATAGTTATAGTAAAATGAGGGAAACACATGACAATATCAAAACTGCATTTAACAATTATAACACAAACAATGAAAAAGCTAACCTAGGACAGAAACATAAATAGGTTGCTGTTTGGCAATGCCATCCTTGGTCCAATAAATCAGTTTACTTTCAATTTAGACTGTGTCTATCCACACAAACTGGCAAAATTGAAATACTGTCTTAGAGGGTGATTTCACTAAGCCTTTGTCAATTCTGTAGATCTGGCTAAACTTAATTAAGTTCAGAGAACATTTATTATACACATCAGGTGACAAAATATGATCTCTATCCAAAAGAGTTTACATTTCATTGTATTTTAGAGTTCTCAAATCTCAAAACCAAATTAATTTTGAGTGTGTCATCTTTAAACAAAGAGGGTAAGAGAAAGGTAAAATATATAATTTGCAAGGCCTCAATATGATTAACATAATAAAAAAGTAATAGCTCTAAAAACATTAGAAATTACTGGTCTGGATAATTTAAGGGAATTTTTTTGGACCAATTTTAACATTTCATTAGAAATTGCTTGGGAGAAGTAGGATAGAAGCATGGAAAGAACACTGGACTAGAAGTGAAGAAACGAGGTTTTAGCTATTGCTTTTTCATTAACTTGCAGAGTACTTACATAATTTAATTTCACTTCTGTAGACTTAACTTTCTTCAGCTGAAAGAGAGGGAGAGAATTAGATCTATGACCCCTTTCAGCTCTAACCCAACAAATTAGTCAGCTATTAGGCTTCCAGTTGTTTGTGTAGAAAAACAGCAGATAAAGGCTGCCCACTTAGGTCAGTTCAACAAAAGCCAAGTGAAGTAGAAATGTGTTCAATTATTCAGTAGACCATATGCCGCTCTTTGTATAGTTTACCTCACTGTATTGGACAAATGCTTCTCCCTTGATCATAATACTTTGTGAATAAGTTATATAATGAATTTAATATTTTGGAACAACAGTGAGTTCATAGGACACCTTATATTTAAGTCTCAACCTTCCATTTTAAAATCATTTCCTAATAGACTGAGACCACGTCTCTCATAGTGAATAAATAATATGGTAAACATAATTTAACATTTCTTTGGTTCTGTTCATTGTTAAAACTATATTTAAATCTCTATGGTGTAAAAGTTAGTAATATCTTAGATAGAAGACATTTTTACATCTCTCTTCTAAATATCGAATGTAGAAAAAAATCCATTAGATTATTAATCAGTGTATCATAGGCCTACAACTTGCTGCTATGCTCTTTATTTATTGAATTAATTTATGCAAAAATAAAACACCTGGTTAGAATTCTATTTATGGTTGAGTTCATCTCAGATTTATTATACTTTTCAAATGATATTTCACTTTGATTTGGCATATTTAACCTCTGATATATAGATATAAATTTTAATTAACATATATTTGATATTCCCATGAGATAAGAAAATTATACTTATTTGGGAAAATATATAACAATAAGGTGAAAATACTGCCCTAACATCTTGAACATGTAACCATTCTTACATTCTTCTCATTCTTAATATATTTTCTTTCTGATTGGAATGTAAATGTTTTCATTGGATCTTCTTTTATACTTAGAGTAAACCTATACTTTAAATAGGCAGTTGTCTCATTCATAACCATTAATGGTGTATAAGATTTTATAGGCAAGATTAGGTCCATTCAGACATAATTCTGTATATACTTAGTATGCTAAGTGGTTCATTTACACCAGACTTAGAAAGAATTCTACTTAAATCATTCATCTCCATCTCTTCCAAGTCCAATGCAGGGCCCAGCATTGTACATTCAAATGAGTATTGTATACTTATCAGACAAAAGCTCATCTCAGGTAGACAAGTAAAAGTATCAAAGATAGTTCAAGGCATAAATTTAATCTAATGTCTGACAGGGGCAGGCGTGGTGGTAGCAGTGCTTTTTAAATCTATTCCAGCAGGACTGCCATCTCTTCTTTCATTTCTCAAACTTTAAAAGGATCCTCTGACAAAACAGTTCATTGGCTATGGAAAAGCTAAGAAAAGTGTCAACTTAGCTGGCACTCCTAGTGTCAGATCCCGTGCATTCATACACTTCACACACTTCAGAAGAGGGGGCAGGGTATCACACCACAAGAACAATAATAGGTAAGACCTTCCCTATTCCTCTACAATTTCCAAGTTCGTATCTCCCATGCTGCAAAGACATGAAGGACTCTAGCTCTCCATCCAGGTGAAACAACCAGGTCTCACATCTGCAAGTCTGATAAGCCTTCTCTGCTTTATTTAAAAAGCCTTTTGGCTTTTCTGCTCTATTCTCAGTGGTCTCAGAGGATCCTAAGGAACTGTTTACCTGTCAAGTCAAGAAAATAATTTAAACTTAAGTCTATGAAGGTAAATAAATTAATCCAGAATGGATTACTGTTAATACTATTATTATTATGATTAATGGTGTCCATTAGAATTGGTATTTGTGCCCAGGAGAAAACTGAAAGACATACTAGGATTATATCTACATAATGCATTTGTGTATTTTTGTGTGTGTGTGTGTGTGTATGTATTTTTTTTTTCTTTTTAGGTAAAGGGTAGGAAGGAGGTGGTGCTAAGATAGCATCCTAAAGTAATAGCAGATAAATTTTTAATGGAATAACCTGGTAAGCAAAGAAAACTATAAGAGGTATTTCAGAAAATTATTTGTGAATAATTGTATTCTACAAGATGAATTATATATCTTATCTTTAATGAGAGTTATATTGATTTATTACCCATGTCATCATTAGAATGAAAATTCTCAATTCTAGGAATAATTCAATTTACTATTAAGAAAGTATAAGTTTGCCCAGCCGATGTGGCTCAGTGGTTGAGCATTGACCCATGCTCCAAGAGGTTGCTGGTTAGATTCCCGGTCAGAACACGTGCCCAGGTTGTGGGCCAAATCCCCAGTGGAGAGCATGCTGGAGGTGGCCAGTCGATGTTCTCACTCATCAATGTTTCTATCTCTCTTTCCCTCTCCCTTCCTCTTTCTCTAAAAAATCAGTAAAGAAAAAACAATTTTTTTTAAAGAATGTATACGTTCTTCCATAAAAATGCTTTGGCACACCAGTCTAATCATTTGCTGTGCAATAGAGTATACTATTAATATTTGCTTTAAGGCTAGTAATAAAATATACTTCAGAAATATATTTTCAAATAAAATTATTAAATACTCTATTAAATTTGCTCAAAATACTATCCAGTACTATGGCACTAGCTTTTGAGAAAAGTAAGCTTTATTTGCGAGTCGACCGGCAAGAAGACAGGAGCAAAAGCTCAAATCCATCTCCCTGATCCAGGGTTCGTGTGGGATTTTAAGGGGTAGCAGTTAAGGGTTCACAAGAGTTATTCCTGAGTGATGGTTCACAAATGTTACTTGTAAGTGATGTATCCAAAATTTAAACTTTGGATCCAGGTCTTGTTAGAAACAAGATAGGACCAGTTTGAGTTGGTTCTGCAGTTACAGTAAGTTCGGCTTGGTGAAAAACAGCACTGGATTCTCGGGGAGAACGTTAGGTTCAAGGATGACCTGGATGAATTTAGGACTTTAATTTTCATTATTAGGATGTTAACTGTTATCGTATCAGTTCCATGGGGATGACAGAAAACATATTAGAGTCCTTTCATCTATTCGAGAGTCACAAACATTTTTTGAACAACTCCCATGTATGAACCATGACCCATACATTGAAGGCTTCACAGTGGGAAAAGACAATCCCTGCATTCAAAAATATACAACAAAAAAACCATATATATATATATTTTAACCACTATGAAAAATCTATGGCTCATGGTTCACACATATGTATTCATGTGTGTATGTATATTTGTGTATATGTGTGTATGTATGCTTATATAGACATACATATGTTTATATATACATGATATAAATGTAAAAGAAGGGCATAAATATTTTAAAAATAGAGTGATGTCACAGTCCACACTGATAATCCTCATTCAGACCACTCTTGCCCATGTAGATAGAAAGTTAGAATAAAAGTTTAATAATTATTATGTATAGAAAGATACCATTCTTGAAAACAGATCCTCATGGCTCAATCAACTAATATTTATTCAGTAGTCAGAGATATCTGGCACAATTAAAAGTTTTCAGTGGCCTGCCCACAAAGGAGACCACAATAAGAAAAATAGAACAAAAAAATTACAATAAGTTTAGATGCACATGGATAAATCATGAAATTATAAGAACAAAACACATTAAAGGAGAATTAATTTTGTGTAACAAAGAAAATGAATCTTTTAAAACTTTAATCTTGATCCTTGAAATTTTAAAGATCTGGTCATTGTTTTTCAACATTTATATGGCAAATTAATTAAATTTAAAGTAGTCTGGCATCTTCCATTCCAAATCTATTTAAGTTCTTGAGAGGCTCTCTGACCAAGTAATTTACACGTTTTTTTCTGTCCGGCTATTCATGCTCGACATTGCCTGGTTTTGATAATAACTAGCAATCATAAGTCAAGATAGAAAGGAAAATCTTACACTGTAAAAGAATTGTGATAATAAAAACAACTTTGGGATAACTGATAGAGGAGAGGAAGTTCTCTAAACAGAAATTTTCATTTCCTAGGAGATCTTAAATTTTAATACCAAGAAACTGCTTTTTAAAAAGTCTATTCTAGCCCTGGCCGGTTTGGCTCAGCGGTTGGAGCGTCGGCCTGCGGTAAAGAGAGACCCGGGTTCGGTTCCCGCTAAGGGCGTGTACCTCGGTTGCAGTTTGTCCCCGGCCCTGGTCGGTTGTGCTGGTGGCAGCCACTCGATGTGTTCCTTTCACGTCGATGTTTCTCTCTCTCTCTCTCTGTTCCTCTCTCTCCCTCCCACTCTACCTGAACAAAAAAATGGAAAAATGTCCTCAGGTGAGGATGACAAATAAATAAATAAAAAGTCTATTCTATTTTCTATATAGAAAAATTGTGATAGGATTATAATGCTTCCAAATTACAGTGTGATGAAGTAATTAACTTTTTATTTCTAAAAAATGTCTAGGGCTTTTTGAGGAATGAGTTGATATCCTGGATATGCAATTACCATATGTGATGCTAACTCATTTGCCAAATCCTCAAAAATGTCTTGGTTGAACACTGGCTTTATTTTTGTTCAGAGGTACCCAGTCTCATTTCACTTGCAGCTGAAGTACAATTGATCTTCCTGGCTCTTATTATTTCTATCCACATGTCATTCTCACTCAAACAACATTTGTTAATTTCACATCAATTCCATTTCTCTTTTCTTTTAACACCATCATAAAATAATTGCTGCCCACTAAGTTTTACCTCTTTATCCTAAATTTTACAATGAAATTATCTTTCCCCCAAACTATGTTCTTTTCTGATTCTCTCAAGCTAATGCACTTTTTTTTAACTTTTTTTTTCTCTTCATTGATTTTAGAGAGACAGGGAGGGAGAGATAGAAACATCGATGAGAGAGAACATTGATTGGCTGTCTCCTGCATGCTCCCCACTGGGGATTTGGCCCACAATTTGGGCATGTGCCCTGACTGGGAATTGAACCGGTGACCTCCTGGTGCATGCATTGACGCTCAACCACTGAGCCACATAGGTCAGGTCGAGAGTTTATTCTTGTATAATTATTTATTAATTATTGTATTAATTTCCACACAAACAACTTGTATACCTACTTTTGCTCCACCCTGTATTTACATAAATTATACTTTTTCATCATATTGCCTTTGTGACTTTTTATGATTATGAAAGTAATGCTCTTCATGGTAAAGATTTAGAAAACTCCAAAAAGCATAAAGACGGCATTCATAATTCTACAGTCTAGAAATACAAATATTAATTTGGGTGAATTTTCTGCATATATTTTAATATGTAGGATCATAATTTGTGTACAGCTTTTATCCTTGTCTAATTTTTTCCATTTAACATCATATTGTGAGTATATTCTTTGTCATTAGACATTTTTAGAAAATATCTTTAATAGCCATATACTGTTCCTTTTGAAAATAGTACCATAATATTTTTTGCCTCTCTCTCTGTATATTAAGCATTTGGATAACGTGTAAATTTTTAAGATGATATATACTGCTGTAAGAAATATTGCTATAATAAAATGACTATTGGGTAAATAACTGAATGTTTACCCTATTCTAAGTTCTTAATTACATTATTTAATTTAATCTTTATAGTTTTCTTTAAGGTAAATATAATTATCCACAGTTTATAGATGAGAAAATAGGTTCAGTAAGAAACAAAGTAACTTACTCTAAGTCCCATAACCAGTAAGAAGTAAAAGAGTACTTGAATCAAGACGGTCTCATGCTCCAGCTTCTCTCTGAATATGAAAACTATAGCTGTTAATGGACCTATACAAGAAAGCCCAAGAAGGCAGATTATTGAGACAAAGGGGCCAACTTTCTAAACTGCTATGAGCACATTTGAGAATGTGTGTGCCTCCTAATTGGCATTATGAGGAATTAAATTGTAAAGCTTTGAAATATTCAGAGATGAGAATTTAAACTCTTATTTATTGTGCTTTTGATTACTAATGAAGTTAACTAAAAACTGGTTAACTAGTTTCTTACATTTGTAGCCATTTTTGTCTCCTATTCGAGAATTGTCTGTTCATATATGCCTTTGCCATTTTTCTGTTAGGGCCTTTGTGTTTTCTTATTGTGTGACCTCTATATACTAAGAACATCATGTTTTTCATATTTGTTGTAGTATTATAGTTTAGAAAATTTTTGTTTAAATATTTTACATGCAAAAATTCACCTTTTATACATTTAATAGACTTTATTTTTTTAGAGTTCCCACAGCAAAGCTGATCAGAAGGTACAAAAATTTCCCATATGCCTTCTTTCCCCACAAATGCGTAGCCTCTTCCATCATCAGCATTCTCTTCCAGAGTGGTACATTTGTTACAACTGACGAGTCTACGTTGACACATCATAGTCAGCCATGTACCAAGATTTACTCTTGATGTTGTACATTCTAAGCGTTTAGACAAATGCATAATAACATGTATCCACAATTATAGTATCTTAAAAATCTACATTTTTTAAAATTAGACAATTGCAGGTCCTCCTAACAGATAAAGTCCATTGCTTTATTCAAGTGTTTGTACTTTCCAGCCAGGTAGTGGGGAGGGGATGAATGGTCAACGAAAGACACTGATATATTGGGGAAAAACGTACTATAAACCACTTTTTTCTTTGTTGGTTAAAGAATAAAAACTTCATAATCAATATTGCACTCATAAAAGTATGATACAGAACTTTGATTGGTGTGGATCTGCACTTATGTCCATCTTCTCATCTTGTATGTACAGTGTATGAGTGCTGCTGTCATAAATGGGAAGCAGCCCTCACAGTAAAAACAAGGGTCAAGAAGGAAAAAAGTATTAACAAGAGGAAGTGCAAGAAAGCATTTTCAGGAGGCACCAGCTGGCCACTCAGTAGAAGCAGATGGTGTGCAGGAAGGTTCGGCTGCTCTTCTCCTCAAACTCCTGCAGCAGTTCATCAATCTTGTTTTCATGACCTGCATGTGCTAGATGTACTGGCAGAGCTCAAAGATGGGGAATGCCCCCAGGTGTTCTGCATGGTTGACCTGGATGTCCACATTCGCCTCATGCACCGACTGGCGGCTCTCCTGGTCTCTGGAATTCAGATCTTTCATCATCTGGTCATATACTCTCTCCTTGTTGAACAGGTCTTTGAAGTTCTGGAACCTTTCTGGCCTGGGCTTGATTTGCTTATTTCTGTCCAACATGTGCAAAATGCTGTTCTACATGTAGAGTTCTTTTTTCTTTCCTAAGGAGATCATTGTACATCTGATCATATGTGGTTTTGAAATCATATACATTGGGTTTATCAGGTGCTGATTCTGGAAGCTTCACCTGAGTCCCTGTCCAAAAGAACCAGATATTGAATCCCCCTTTGCTGAGGATGTTGTGTACCTCCATGCTTAGGTATGGGTGCTCGAGCAGATCACTGCTACCCACAGCGGAGATGATGGCATGGGGGCGGCTGGGTAGTCCATGCTCCTGCTCTGGACTCCTATCCAGCCACAGCACTTATACACCAAAAATTTACATTTTTAAGAGTCATTTCATCAGACATTTTTTTTCCTCTTTAATACTTGTAAAGTTTTTTTTTTAATATTAGGTGAATATTTCTTTATAAATATTTGTTTTTTATATAGTTTAGGTAATTATTTTTATATTTCTGATACAAAAAGCATATGGAACAATATAACTACACCAAGCTACAATGCAGCTGAAAAGATAAATACAAGCGTAACTGAAGCCTTCTATGTAACTCTTCTAATAATATTCCTTTTCCTTCTGTCATCTTTTATGACAATTGGTTTGGTGGCATAAGGAGCCCACAGTGGCCAGTTGTCAGTCTCAGCAACCAGTTTAGTGAAACCATTACTGTGTTGCCTTGGAAATATTTCTTCCTTGGGACCTAAGACCTCCAAACCCACAGAAATAAGAAGCAAATGATGCCAATAAAAGACCCCTCCTATTTCTACCCTTTGAATCCTAGCTGTGAGAGAAATTGCACCATATATTGATTTCAGATTCAGGTGCTATGCCTAATCCTGGAAGACATTACTGCAGCCCCGAAAGGTGTTGCTATCTGGTTGGCACCACAACTGCGTTTTCAAAAGGACATTCCATTGTTTTATCAGACCAGATTCTTCAGTTAGCATGCCAAGATCAGTGAATTCTTTATAGGTAGGTAGGTAGGAAGGAAGATAGGTAAATAGATAAGTAGATAATTTTTTTAATTGTTGACAGTATTACAAATGTCCCCAATTTTCCCCCTCCTCCCAGGTCTGCCCCACCCCAGGCCTCCACCACACTAATATCTGTGTTCATGGGCTATGAATACATGCATATAAGTGCTTTTATAAGATCTCTTTGTGTCTTCCCATCCCTATCCACTCTGAGATCTGTCACTCTGTTCCATGCATCCATGCCTCTAGATCTATCTCATTGATCAGTTTATTAGATCCCACATATGTAAGTGAGAATATGTTATACTGTCTTTCTCTAACTAGCTTATTTCACTTAGCATAATATCCCCTAGGTCCATCCATGCTGTTGCAAGGGTAAGAAGAGATCCTTTCTTTTTACGGCTGCATAGTCTTCCATTGTGTAAATGTACCACAGGTTTTTTATCCACCCATCTACTGATGGGTATGTGGGCCGTTTCCAGACCTTAGCTATTGTAAATAATGCTGCTATGAACATAGGGATGCATATATTCTTTCAATTGGTGTTTCAAGAATCTTAGAATGTATTCCTAGAAGTGGGATAGCTGGGTCAAACGGCAGTTTCATTTTTAATTTTTTTAGTAAATTCCATACTGTTTTCCACAGTGGCTGCACCAGTCTGCATTCCCACCAGCAGTGTACTAGAGTCCCTTTTTCTCCATACCCTCGCCAACACTTGTTGTTTGATTTGTTGATGGCGGCCATTCTGACAGGTGTGAGGTGATACCTCATTGTTGTTTTAATTTGCATCTCTCTGATGGTTAGTGATGTTGAGCATTTTTTCATATATGTCTTGGCCATTTGTATGTCCTGTTTGGAGAGGTGTCTATTTAGGTCCTCTGCCCATTTTTTTTTTTTTTTTTTTTTTTTTTTTTTATCCTCACCCGAGGATATTTTTCCATTTTTTGTACAGATAGAGTGGGAGGGAGAGAGAGAGAGAAACATCGATGTGAAGGGACACATCGAGTGGCTGCCACCCGCACGACCAACCAGGGCCGGGGACAAACTGCAACCGAGGTACGCGCCCTTAGCGGGAACTGAACCCGGGTCTCTCCGGACCGCAGGCCGACGCTCTAACCGCTGAGCCAAACTGGCCAGCTCTGCCCATTTTTTAATTGGGTTCTTTGTCTTCCTTTTGTTGAGTTGCATGAGTACTCTATATATTTTGGAAATTAATCCTTATCTGATGTATCATTGGCAGTGATGCTCTTCCATATAGTGGGTTCCCTTTCCATTTTGATGGTTGTTTCTTTTGCTGTGCAGAAGCTTTTGAGTTTGATGTAGTCCTATTTATTTTTTTCCTTTATTTCTCTTGGCCTAGGAGATGTATTGGTGAAAATTCTGTTACATAAGATGTTTGAGATTTTGCTATGTTTTCTTCTAGGATTTTATGGTTTAGCAACTTATATTTAAGTCTTTTATCCATCTTGAGTTTATTATTGTGTATGGTGTAAGTTGGTGATCTAGTTTCAATTTTTTTACATGTACCTGTCCAGTCTTCCCAACCCCATTTACTGAAGAGACTGCCTTTACTCCATTTTATGTTCTTGTAGGGACCTGCGAAAGGTTCCAGACAGCATCCCTATGTACCTCTGGCACTTCAAGAACCATCATATCTGCTCAGTTATATGGCCTAAGTTGTGGAGCAGCTTGTATGGAAGCCTGTATCTGATGATACAGAGTCTTCTCTTCCTCTGGTCCTGCTTAAAACTAGCAGCCTTTGGAGATACTTGATAAATGGGTTGGAATCTCATGTCCAAATAAGATATATATTGTCCCCCAAAATCCAAAGAGGCCCATAGGTGTTTGCCTCTTTCTTAGTGTTAGATGGAGTGAGATATAGTAACTTGTCCATCATCTTTAAAAAGGTGTGCCACCTGGCTGGTGTGGCTCAATGGACTGAGTGTTGTCTCATGGACTGAGAGGTCCTGATTTGATTCCTGGTCAGGACACATGCCTGAGTTGCGGACTCAATTACCCATATAGGGTGTTCAGGAGGCAGCCGATTGATCTCTCTCACATTCATGTTTCTATCTCTCCCATCCTCTCTCTCTAAAAAATCGATAAAATATATTTTAAAAAAATAAATTAAAAGGTGTGTCAACATGCTCTAGACCACTAGACCTCTAAAAATGTCACCAAGGGGGAAAGCCCCTAAACGTATGTGTGGTATTTCTGTGTTATACACATCCTTACATTTCCAAAGTGGTAAGGTTTTCTCTTACATGTTATTATGAGACTACTCTCCTCAAAAGTATTATCACTAGTGAGGAAGAACCAAATGATAATGAACAGGATCTTTAAACAAGTTATGAGTAGTGTTCTGAAAGAAAGCAGAGCACTAAGATAAGAAATAGAATCAGAAGCTAAAATCCTAATGGCAAATTGAAAGGAAAAGGCCTGAAGGATAGGAAACCATAAAATTAGTACATGAAATTACTCCCCATCCCGTACCCCAACACCCATCAAAAGGAGAATGCCACATTCAGGGATAATTCTGCAGGTCTTTGGTCTTCTTTATCTTCCTCACTTTCAGCACTTGGTATCTCATGTACTCTCAACCTAAAGGCTGAGTTTTATCCATTACCTCTGCCACAATCTATCAGGTTCCAGTGGCTCACTGATGCCTACAAGATAGAAAACAAACAATTCATAACCAAAAGGCTCTTTCAAATATGACCCTGAAAACTCCTTCCAGCCTCAGGTCCCTATACAACCTGTTCTTGAGCCATGCTGAATTCCTCACCTTTCCTAGATGTGTCATATGTTTTAACAACTTCCAGTTTTGCACACACTGGTTCCTCTCCTAGGAATGACCTCCCTCCTCTTATTCTGAATCGCTCAGTTCATACTCAAGACTCAACTCAAATATCATTTCCTCTCTGATTCCCCCATACAAGTGGCTCAGTCTCATCTCTGGGTTACCCTCAGCATTTGACTCATAATTGTTAGAGAGGTCACCGCAAGAGATTGTTATTTTTCTATCCATATTTGCCACTCAGTGAATCAAATACAGGAAAAACATATTAAATATTTGTTCAATAAATGAATGGATGACTTTATTATCATCTGGTTTGCCCAGATTATTCACCATAGCATTCCATCTGTTCACCTGCAATTTGCTGTTGATTTTTTAAAAAATCTTTAGAAGGGAATTAATTTTTCCAAAGCAGCTATGTAAGCAATTATCTAAAATCACTAACAGAATGTTCTTTTCAATGGATTTGTTTAGCAGTCATTTAGAAAAGTCTGGTATTTAGTGTTTAATTCATTGATTTGGGGGTGGGTGGGTGGCATGAATCTCTATATAAGAAAAAGAAGGAAGTGACCAGTTAATTACAATGTTGATCTTCTTTTTATAGTTTACTCTGTCAAAGTTATCTGCTTATCCTGGAATAGTGGGCATAGCCCTTGATTAAAGTCCTGTCTTCCAATATACTGAGGGTGTGACCTTTGATAGATAACCCCTCTACTGCTCAATAATTTTCCCATTGGAAAATAAACATAATAATTCTTGACTACCTTACAGATTTCTTGAAAATGTCAGTTTTTTAAGTGAGTATAAACAATAGTCAAATGCAAGTATTAGGAGTATTTTGTGCACCTAATAAACACATCGGTACATTTAGTGAGTCATTCCCAAAATAAATTGTGTACTCTAAGATTCATTTAATATATATCTCTACCAATGTGCACAATGTTTGAACAAAATAGGAACCTAATTAACTCATATTTAAATATCTGTATTTCAAAAATGATCACTGAGACAGTACCTGGGAAACTCTGGAATCTTTGCTTCATAGCTGGAGTTATTTTTTTTCTGTTATTGTGGCTAATGTCTTACATCCACCAAAAGAATCAAATAGTTTGTCATCATAGCAGTCTCATGTAGCAGTCCTAATGTCTAGGTAAAATTCCAGCCCAAGTATATTCCAGGTCAGTACTATTGAATTTTAAATTGGCAAATTTAAAGAATTTATGACATGCTAAATTCTGAAACATTTTTTGAGAACTACAAAATCTCCATTACACCTATTGACCTATAAATGTAAATGTTCACCAGAATACTGCAATACACTGACAATTTGTTTTATCTAAATTAGAAGTGTCACTTTACTCCAGCTAAAATAGAAATGTCACTTTGCCTCAAACTTATGAGTTGTGAAAAACACCAAGCTCATGCTGGCCTGACAGCTGCTTTGAAATAGCAGGTAGTGCAGGTGTAATTGTGGAGGCAGCGTGGAAATAAGGCTACCCATCAAAGGAGCATCATCCTACCTTTCAACATTCCCCCTCTCCTAAAAAATCTCACCTTGATTTTGCTTTATATTCATAGTTCAATTCTCTATGGAAGAAACTGTAAATTAGATTCTTGAAAAATTAAACACATTCATTCATTTAACAAAGGTTATTGAATTCTTAATATATGACAAAAGTGCAAGTGCTAGGTCTGGTAACAGAAAAAAAAGATAATGGACTTACTGTTAATTCAGGGAGACAGACCAGTGAATGGCTTGTGCCCTAAGGGAGCAAGAGTTAAAACAACTAATTTGAAGAGAGAGAAGGGATTGGGGAGGCTTTTCAGAAATGGTGGCATTGAGCAATGCTGACAGATGACTATGCTGATGAGTTAAGCTATTTCTAGAGTGAGGAAACCATGCATTTAAGGCCCAGGAATATCAGTCTGCTTTGTAAAACCTGAAAACCACAGGACATTTAGTACTTTTGGAAAAAACAATGAGTGTTTAGAAATAGACAGCAGAGTGAACAGCAGTCATGATAGCCAGGGGAATAAATGGATAGATGGTTGAGGCAGATGGAGAAGAGTACTGCATACCACACTATTATCCTGTGGGTGACAACCTCCTTGGGCTTGAAATACAGGTTTAAAGGGACTGTAGCAGTCAGGTCTGAATCACAATAATTTGGACAGGGATAGTTTAATATAAAGAATTACTAACCTTAACAAGGAATTTCAATAACCAGGGAATAGCTAGCAAGAAAGTACAAAGAACTCTGTGAGATACAGGAATAATAGGTATACCAAGCAGCCACTACCTTAGAAGGAGAAGAAAGTTCAAATATTCTCAAAGAAATAAGAGATATAAAGGAACATCTGAGAGACAGAAGAACACGATAAAAAGCATGATGGCTGGGTCAAATGGCAGTTCAATTTTTTTTTCTTTTTTTCTTTTTTATTAATTAATTTTTGTTACAGATGTTTCTTTTTTTTTCCCCCGTGATTCCGCCCTCTCCCTCCCTCCCTGCTCTGTCCCCAGCTTTGTTGTCCATGTCCATTGTTCATGCATACATGCATATATGTTCTGTGGTTTATCTCTCCCCCACCACCCCTCTTCTGGGGTTTGTCAGTCTGTACCCCACTTCCACGTCTCTGGGACTACCCCATGTCTCACACTGTTATGTTCATTATATTCCACAAATAAGTGAGATCATATGATACTTGTCTTTCTCTGTTTGGCTTGTTTCACTTAGGATGATCCTTTCCAGGTCCCTCCATGCAGTCTCAAAGGATAAGAGATCTTTCTTTCTTACAGCTGCTAGTACTCCATTGTGTATATGTACCACTACTTTTTTATCCATTCGTCTACTGATGGACACTTGGGCTGTTTCCAGATCTTAGCTATTGTAAATAGTGCTGCTACAAACATGGGGGTACATATATTCTTTCTGATTGGTGTTTCAGGCTTCTTAGGGTATATTTCTAGAAGTGGGATCACTGGGTCAAATGGAAGTTCAATTTTTAATTTTTTTGAGGTAACACCATATTGTTTTCCATAGTGGCTGCACCAGTCTGCATTCCCACCAGCAGTGTACTAGAGTCCCCCTTTCTCCACACCCTCGCCAACACTTGTTTGATGATTTGTTGATGGTGGCCATTCTGACAGGTGTGAGGTGATACCTCATTGTTGTTCTAATTTGCATCTCTCTGATGGTTAGTGATGCTGAGCATTTCTTCGTATATGTCTTGGCCATTTGTATGTCCTGTTTGGAGAAGTGTCTATTTAGGTCCTCTGCCCATTTTTTTTTTTTTTTTTTAATCCTCACCCGAGGACATTTTTTGTTCAGATAGAGCGGGAGGGAGAGAGAGGAAGAGAGAGAGAGAGAAACATCGACGTGAAGGGACACATCGAGTGGCTGCCACCCGCACAACCAACCAGGGCCGGGGACAAACTGCAACCGAGGTACGTGCCCTTAGTGGGAACCGAACCCGGGTCTCTCTGTACCGCAGGCCGACGCTCCAACCGCTGAGCCAAACCGGCCAGGGCCTCTGCCCATTTTTTAATTGGGTTTTTTGTCTTCCTTTTGTTGAGTTGTATGAACACTCTATATATTTTGGAAATTAACCCCTTATCTAATGTATCATTGGCAATTATGCTCTCCCATATAGTGGGATTCCTTTCAGTTTTGATGGTTGTTTCTTTTGCTGTGCAGAAGCTTTTAAGTTTGATGTAGTCCCATGTGTTCATTTTTTCCTTTGTTTCTGTTGCCTTAGGAGACATATCAGTGAAAATTCTGCTACATATGATGTCTGAGATGTTGTTGCCTACATTTTCTTCTAGAATTTTCATGGATTCATGATCCCACTTTTAGGAATATACCCTAAGAAACCTGAAACACCAAACAGAAAGAATATATGTACCCCTATGTTCATAGCAGCACTATTTACAATAGCTAAGATCTGGAAACAACCCAAGTTTCCTCAGTAGATGAGTTGATTAAAAAGCTGTGGTACATGTACACAATGGAATATTTTGCAGCTGTAAGAAAGAAAGATCTCTTATCCTTTGAGATGGCATGGAAGGACCTGGAGAGTATCATGCTAAGCAAAACAAGCTAAGCAGAAAAAGACAGATATCACATGATCTCACTTATTTGTGGAATATAATAAACTAAACAAACTGCTGAACAAAATTAACCCAGAGACATAGACTGACAAGCCTCAGAGGAGGGGGAGTTGTGGGGAAGAGGTAAACCACAGAATTTACATGCTTGTATGCATGACCAATGAACATAGACAACAAAGCTGGGGATGGGCCAGGGGGGAAGGGAAGGAGGGTGTCAATGGGGGAAAAATGAGAAACATCTGTAACAAAAACATATTAATAAAAAAAAAAACATGATGGAAACTTAATGTCACTTGATTGTGGAAATTGGAAAGGAAGTAGAGATGGAAGATTTAAGGAGATAAATCCTAATCACCATATTAGAAAGTCAATGGGTAACACAAAATTGAATAAAAATATAGGAATATATGCATAGTATTGAGAAATATGGACACCTATGAAGAAGAAATCTCTAAAAAAGTCAAAAGTTATTGCCTCTGGGGAAAGGAATTGGAGTTTGACAGAAATTACAGTACTTTGTTATATAAATATATATTTGACATAAACTAAGTGTATTACTTTTCCAAAAAATAAAATGAATTTTTAAATGAGTAAAATAATATTTTAATTATATATTAGTTATATATGTGTGCCTGGTTCACTGCTCTGAACTGGGAAAAAAAATTAAAGACAGTGTTAGTACACTTAGAGAGCTCACAAGGTTAGAAATTGACATAAGGATGGTAAGAGAAATATGAAACAAAGAAATTATAAGACATTACCACTAAATGCTGGATGTAGAGTATGAACTGTAGCACAGGGAATTCAGTTGTCTAAAATAAATAAAAAGAAAATGTTTTTTGAAAATAAATGTATTTATAGTTTAAAAGAGGTTAGTGCATTGGCTTATTAGTAATAACAGCAGTGCCCTTGCCAGTTTGCTCAGTGGTTAGAACATCGGCCCAAGGACCAAAGTGTCTTGGGTTCAGTTCTGGTCAAGGGCACGTTGTGGTTAGATCCCTGGCCTTGGTCAGGGTCGTGTAGGAGGCAACCAATCAATGTGTCTCTCTCACATCAGTGTTTTTCTCTCTCTCTAACCCTTTCTCCCTTCCACTCTATCTGAAAATAAATGGAAAAATATCCTCGGGTGAGGATTTAAAAATAATAATAATAACTAATAATAGCTGCTAGCTATTTTTTTCTTTTTACTTTCTCATATGTATAAGACATACATTCTAGGTCTTTTACCTACATCCTTTGATTTAAGTCTAACTTTAATGAGGCATATCTTATTAGCCTCATTTTACAAATGAGCGAATCATAGTAGCTTTAAGAATAGACCAGCTTTATATCTATGCAGATGGCTAACTGCACAGGGAGGGAATGAACTAAATTGTCTTCTTGTCTTACTTCAAGTAGTGTGTATTTACAGTGTATTTTTTATTGTAGGTTGTAGTCAAGAAAGTTGAAAAGACACTGCTGTAGGTTGCCAGAACCTCACAATAATGTTGAAATAGACCTGTGTGCTAGGACATGATGTCTTTTTCATGTAAAACAAAAAATTCAATGTAACTATTGATCACTACAAATATATGTGTAGTTACCAAAGGATTTATTTTTTCTCTTTAAATAAACTTCTTAGAATTTCCATGTAAATAATTTCAAAGCATAATCAAAATATGCTTGTGTTCTCTTCTTTTGTAGTTCCTAAAATGCTAACATGGTTCATTGTACTCAATATATTCTGAATAAAGTAATTTAAAATTTCGCTACTTAACTCCATTTTCCTGTCAATTTACATTGTTCACCTGCCATAGTTGTCTCTCTTTATAATCTAAAATAAAGGATGAAAACTGAATAAAATAAATGCTTAATTCTATTGTGTAATCATTCTCTCATCTTATTATTGAAACACTTTGAATACAATCTACATGTGACCTGTAAAACTATCAGAAAACTATTCTAAATTGAAATGAAATGATAAATACTATAAATATTTGATGTTATCTCTCCTATTATTTTCTATGTATACTTTCTATCTTGATGTCAGATGAGATTTCATATTTGTTAAGAGATGTATTTTTTTAATGCTTCAGAAATGTTCAGGAAGTCAAGAGTTCAGCCAGTGAAAGTCTACAAACCATTGCATAAATTATAGAAGCTTTTAAAATCCTTATCATAAGTCTTATAAAAGGTTATTTTCATATTTAAAATGCACTGTGAATTTATTTTTGATGAGGAAATTAATTGAAAGTTGTCTTTAAGCCACTATAATTCCCAGGTGTGTTTCTAATTAATTATAGAGTCATGTCAGAACAGGTCTGTTGAAATTAAATTACCTTCATCTTCCATTACAACACATTTCCAAATCTGGGAGAAAAGAGATTCAATAAAGCACCAGCAACAAGGTTCCTATTCTCTAAAATATCAATGGTAAATAAAATGTTCTAAAGGTAGCCACAGATCTATTTTATGGATTTAGCTTTTTTATTCACTGGTCTAAAGCCAACCTTTATGCATAAAAAGTAAATAAAAAATAATGCAAGGCAGTAGTCATAATCACTTCTTTTCTACATCTGTACAATACTTATCTGAGCCCTTCTACAACACTCACTACATCCTACGATGTATCGTGTAAGTCTCATCTCCCCTGCTACAACTAGAAGAGAAAGGCATTTCTCTTATTTATCTTTCTATTCCCAGTGCACATAGCTCTGACTTTGCACATATTTATTACTCATTATTTTATTATAGTGTTTTTTAAATAATATCTGTCCACTAAAGAATATTTCAAGAACAAAGTTTTTGTTTTTTTTTTAAATTCACATGAACCACAGTTTCTTCATCTAAATATACCAGAGACAATGTTTTGAAGTATTACCTGTCCTCTACTTTTTTCCTGTTTGTGGCCATTTTTATATAGTTATAAGCATAATGTCTGCATAATTTGTATATGAAGTTAGACATCATAACATGATCCGTCTCCATGTTATTTTAAAATCAGTAAAAAGTGAAGTGGCTATATGACATTTCTTTTAGAGGATATTAAAACATAAAATTATTCATCACTCTTCTGTTGTGGGGCATAATGATTGTTGCAAACTACAATGAGCCTCGAAATCCCCAGTGTTTTTGAAATGCTGTCAGTCATTTTGAGGATGAAGTGTGGCCAGCAATCTCTTAAGACCAGATCTCAAAATGTAGTGTTAGGATGTATTGTACCCAAGTAAGGGATCTTTGTGTTATCCACAGCTCTGAAATGTGAGATGCTGGGGTTCATCAGATATTATTAGTGGTTTTATTCCCCTAGTTTTCTACTTTTACCACTCAAAAAACTGACCTTCTCAAAAAGAGGAAGCAATTTGCCGCTTTTAGCAGATGAAGACCGACACTGTCTCAGTTCATTTTTAATAGACACTAAGTCACCCCATAGTTACACTGTTCATTGGGATGCTTTCATTAAAAAGAAATGAGCAAGCCTTTAAGAGAAGACCTCATTCCTGGGACTTCTTCACCATAGACAATACCCCTTAACTGTATACAAGGGCACCCACGGTGATCTCTCTAGGCGAAATGCCTACAGAGGTAGCCTTATACAAAATGTTAGGATGCATTTCTTATCATTCCTATTAATGGAAATATTTTCTAGAACTCATACCAGAGCTGATTACCAATTATACCTGATAATTAAGTAGAAGAATTTCATACATTTTTAAAAGTAATGCCATGTTTTAATAACATAATTTCCCACTGAATTGTATCTACAAAAACAACTTTTAAGGCAATATAAAAGAAATTATGGTTCAAGACATTAGGGCATCAAAATCAAAAACCTTTTGAAGCCTGTCAGTTGACTCAAAGTGCCAAGTGCAGTACTAGTGCTTTATAGATATTAGTTTAGTTACCTTTCAGATTAAAAACTGGACTGATATCATGAGTCTTCTTTTGAAGATGAGGAAACCAAGGCTTAGACTAGTTAGGAAAGTTTCTCAAAATGCCACCACTAATGGGTTAGAGCAAGGGCTTAAATTTAGATATGCCTTAATTTCCAAGACTTGATGCTTACCTTCTTGTCCATTTGCCTCTCCTATGTCCAGACAGTACAGCTATTTTGAAAAGAACAACAGTCAGCAGGTACAAGCAGGAGTAATAGAAGCATCTGAAAAAAGGAAGAAAGCATCATATTGCAAGGTGTGTGGACTTTTTAACCACACAAATTGTGGTTAGAATACAGGCTCTGCCATCATTACATATATGAACATCTAAGACTATGGAATAAAAATTTGGAGTTGCCATTTTAATAATTAATTGCACAATCAAATCAAACTTTACTAATAAAAAACTAGTAAAGAACAAAAGCAAATACTGTTTGACTGAATAGTGATTATAAAAGATAAACTCATAATTGAACTTTTTTTAGGGAAGATAGAAAAAGGAAGTAGTCAATGATAAACAAGGGATGTTTAAAAAACTAAATTTTAGCCCTGGCTGGTTTGGCTCAGCAGTAGAGCACTGGCCCATGGACCAATGAGTCACAGGTTTGATTCAGGCTAAGGGCACATACCTTAGTTGTGGTTAGTCCCCGGCCCTTGTCGGGGTTGTGTGGGAGGCAACCAGTAGATGTGACCCTCTTACGTTGATGTTTCTCTCTCTCTTTCTCTCCCTCTCTCTCCTTCCCACTCTATCTGAAGATAAATAGAAAAATATCCTCGGGTGAGGATAAAAAAGAAAAAACAAACTAAATTTTAAATTGGGTACTAGTACGTCAAAATTACTTGAAGAGTTTGTATCTGGTAGGTGAACATCCTACCTAGATTATAAAGTCCCTAAAGACAAAGTTAATTAAAATTTCATTTTACAAAGACCAAACTGGTTCTGCAGACATAGCTTAATTAAAAACAGATATCTAAATCTTCCAAACACTTATGGAGTTAAAAAAAAAAAAAAACACATCACACACACACACACACACACACATCTGACTGAGTCTTTTAAATGTAGAAGGGAAAAAAAGGAGCTTATTGAGGGTATTACAGTTGGCTCTCATTATCATGGTTAATCAGTCCCATACTCTACCGTGATAAATGAATTTCCAAGAATTAGGATTCTTTATTTATATACAGTCGTCCCTCACCATTTTGCACTTCGACTTTCATGGCTTCACTCTATATAAATGATTACTGGAGCTGAAGATGCATCTATTTCCACAAAAGAAGAGCTAACCATTTGAATGCATTACAGCCATTATGTAAATTCTGAATGAGGTAATGTATGTGTTGAAGGAGTGGGTATCACTAATCTGGAGAAACTATGGAAGAATATTCTCTGGAACTTTTTTGTTGGCATTGCTATTAATCTCACATGTATAAAAAAGGATCTGTATTTTTAGTTGACAGTTACACTTTCTGAATTTATTCCCTCATTTAAAAAGGGCTACAATAATATCGATCAGGGTAGCTGCAGGGATGAGCTGTGATATATATATTCCAGAACCTGGGCATCAATTAGCTTATTAGTGAATGTTATTACTTTTGTTAACAGAACAGAAATTGTTTGAAAACAAGAAATCAGATCACAGGAGAAATTCATATACAATGGTGAGATTATCAGTGAATATTATTATTGTTGTTTTTGTCAAGAGGAAATAGATTACTTGAGAAGAAGAAACTAGATCCCAGGTGACACATATATTGGCAGTTGGAAGAGAGCAGGTGAGTGGCCAGAAGGCTGCAAACACAAGACATGACAAGCATGAAAGGAGAACAGAGAAGACAGTTGATAGAGGAAACAAGACTTGAGAAATAGAAAGAAGACCTAGAGAAGGGGTAAGCACTAGAAGGTGTGAGGGTCATACATTATGACTGAGACAAGATTTTAAGATAAATCGATTGAAAGAGGTGGTAGACATACAAGAAAGAAAGCAGGAATCAGATATTATCTTAATAAGATCAGGCAATGTTTTCCTGAGTTAGTTTTATGGTTGTAAATTGTTCTTGTTACTTGAATAATCAAATTCAAAACAAGCTCACCTTAAAATATAATTGTTGTTATCCCAGGATTTTAAAACACAAGACTAAATATTCTACAAATGGGACAGTACATGAAGTCTCTTATGCTCTGAAATTAAAATGCATTTTAATGTGAAAAGATACAGAAAAACATTTTTTTACTTATATTTACAAAGTATTTAGATAATAAATTGGTATTGATGGTGGAAATTTAAAAATTAAATAAATTTCTATTTCTGACTATAACAGATAAATTAATTCTGGATGTGCCCTCCCACAATAAACAAATAGAAAATTTGTTAAAATATATAAATGCCTTCAAACACTGGTTAACATGAAGTCTATGATCCCTGTAAGAACTGAGACTATTCAGCTCTGCTTCACAATCACCCTGTTTATCTCTGTGGTAGCCTTATTTATATCACAGATTGGAGAGGAGGACCCAAACATAGCATGATGATCTCTCTGGTTGTGAAGACACATATTGGAATCCGGTTCGTCTGAGGCAACTGTGCTGAATGCTCAGTTATGCATGAATAATGTAAAACTTTATGAAGCTAAAAATAATTGGTCATTGGTAAGCTAAACAATTTCCAGAGTTCACATAGAGTGGACAGATTTCAAGTTCCTACGACCAGAGTAAAGAGACCTCATTGAATACCAAGGCATATGGGGTAGAGCCTGGGAGCATAACATCATAGTAGTGGGGCTAAACTAGCACAAGCACGGAGGCTACTCAAGGCCCACCTTATCAATGCTGAAAAACAAGTCTCAGAAGTCTCAAGCTGACTCAAACAACTTTATCTATCAGGTACAATACCCTCACTTAGAAGGAAAATATTCATACATAAATTAATATAACTTATGACTGCAGCATCAAATAAAATATATTAAACATGTGAAGCAGCAATAAAATGAGGTCCATAGAAAGATTTAAAAAAAGTCAAAAGAAAGAGATTCAGACTGATAGAGATGATGAAATGATCAGACAAGGACTTTAAAACAACCATTATTAAAAGAATATTTAGAAAGAACTCAGGAAAAGTAGGTAAACTATAGGATTAACAGGTAACTTTGAGATTATGTAGCCATAAATTAAACATGAGAAAAAGTCTACAGGTATAGTTATGGATTAGGCAAATATTGGATATAAGCAGGATAAAGACCTCACCAATTTCATCAGACTACTGTAACAAGAAAATCAGAAAAATTGCTAACTCAAATTTATATCCTTTAAGACACAAAAATATATGTCTTGAAATGGATGATTGCATAATCTAACACAAGCCACATGCATGAGTTTATAAAGTTGCAGTTTGTGCAGCATAATTGACCCTGATGCATTGTTAGGATCAAAGGATGCATGAGAAGTGTTTTAGAAGTCACCACGACAAGAATGATGATAGCATTGATAATTACAAAGTAGAAACTCAAGAGAAAAGGATCTATTTATGAGGCACAACCAATATCAAAATGGCAGTAAATACGTACCTATCAATAATCACTTAAATGAAAATGGCTTTAATGCTACAATCAAAAGACATAGGGTAGATGAATGGATAAAAAAACAAGATCCACATATATGCTGTCTACAAGAGACCCACCTCAGAACAAAGGATACACACAGACCAACAGTAAAGGAATGGAAAAAGATATTTTATACAAAGAGAAAGGGAAAAAAAATAGACTTTAAAACTGCTGGGACAAAAAACTTCTATTACGTCAGAGTAGAAGTAATAAAAGCCATATTCTCTATCTACAATATAGTATACCTGTACTTTAATGACAATAGCTTAAACAAAAAGGATCACCATTGTGCATGTGGAAAACATGTCCTAAATAATTGTTGGGTTAAAAGAAAACCAAAGCTACTAGTAAAGAATATTGGGAAAAAATGTTTAAATAAGAACTCTTTGTATTAAAATGTATACAATCAGAGAAACATCTGTAACAAAAAAATTTAAAAATAAAATGTATACGATATGGCAAAGCTAAATGCAGACAAACTCATAACCTCTTATACTTAAATTATTTAATAGAGAAAAATAAATTTAAAAATAAGCAATTAACAAAACACAAGCCAAGCTGTTAGAACAATGAAAATAGTAAAGGTAAAACTAGAAATTGAAAGAAAAAATGTAGTTTGATCTATGAAAGCAAAAACCAGTTCTTTAGGAGTAAATTTTATCTGAAAGAATATCTCTGATGGTCTAGTTTCATTTTTTTTTTTTTTTTTTCATGTAGCTGTCCAATTTTCCCAACACCATTTATTAAAGAGGCTGTCTACTCCATTGTATGCTCTTGACTCCTGTGTCAAATATTAATTGAGCATAATGTCCTGGGTCCATTTCTGGGTTCTCTGTTCTGTTCCAATGGTCTATATGCCTGTTCTTGTGCCAGTACCAGGCCGTTTTGATTACAGTAGTTTTGTAGTATAACCTGATATCTGGTATTGTGATCCCACCTACTTTGTCCTTCTTTTTTAAGATTGCTGTGGCTATTCAGGGTCTTTTTTGGTTCCATATGAACTTTTGAAGTATTTGTTATAGTTCTGTGAAGTATGTCATTGGTATTTTGATGGGGATTGCATTGAATCTATAGATTGCTTTGGGTAATATGGACATTTTAATGATGTTAATTCTTCCAATCCATGAACAAGGTATGTGCTTCCACTTTTTTATATCTTCTCTATTTCTTTTTTCAATGTCCTATAGTTTTCTGCAAATAGATCCTTTAATTCTTTGGTTAAGTTTATTCCTAGGTATCTTAATTTTTTTGCCATGATGGTGAATGGGATTGTTTTTTTCAGTTTCTCTTTCTGTGAGTTCATCATTGGTATATAAGAATGCCGTCGATTTCTTGATGTTAATTTTGTATCCTGCTATTTTTCCAAATTCATTTATTAAGTCTAGTAGATTTTTGATGGAGTCTTTAGGATTTTCTATGTATAATATCATGTCATCTGCAAATAGTGACAGTTTCACTTCCTCCATCAACTTACACCATACACAAAAATAAGCTCAAAATGGATAAAAGACTTAAATGTGACCCGTGAATCCATAAAAATCCTAGAAGAAAATGTAGGCAACAAAATTTTGGATATTATATGCAGCAGAATTTTCACTGATACATCACCTAAGGCAACAGAAACAAAGGAAAAAATAAACACATGGGACTACATCAAACTCAAAAGCTTCTGCACAGCAAAACATACAACCATCAAAATGGAAAGGCAACCCACTGTATGGGAGAGCATCATTGCCAATGATACATCAGATAAGGGTTAATTTCCAAAATATATAGAGTGTTATACAACTCAACAAAAGGAAGACAAAGAACCCAATTAAAAAATGGGCAGAGGACCTAAATAGACACCTCTCCAAACAGGACATACAAATGGCCAAGAGACATATGAAGAAATGCTCAACATCACTCACCATCAGAGAGATGCAAATTAAAACAACAATGAGGTATCACCTCACACCTGTCAGATGGCTGCCATCAACAAATCATCAAACAAGTGTTGGTGAGGGTGTGGAGAAAAGGGGAACTCTAATACACTGCTGGTGGGAATGCAGACTGGTGCGGCCACTATGGAAAACAATATAATGTTACCTCAAAAAATTAAAAATTGAACTTCCATTTGACCCAGTAATCTCACTTCTAGAAATATACCCTAAGAAGCCTGGAACACCAATCAGAAAGAATATATGTACCCCCATGTTTGTAGCAGCATTATTGACAATAGCTAAGATCTGGAAACAGCCCAAGGGTCCATCAGTAGACGAATGGATGAAAAAGCAGTGGTACATATACACAATGGAGTATTATGCAGCTGTAAGAAAGTAAGATCTCTTATTCTTTGAGATGACATGGAGGGACCTGGAAAGTATTATCCTAAGCAAAACAAGCCTAGCAGAAAAAGACAAATACCACATGATCTCACTTATTTGTGGAATATAATGAACATAACAGTCTGAGGAATAGGGTAGACCCAGAGACGTGGAAGTAGGGTACAGACTTACAACCCTCCGAAAAGGGGGTGGTGGGGGGAGGGAAGAGATAAACCATAGAACTTATATGCATATACACATAACCAATAGACATGGACAACAAAGCCGAGGACAGGGTGGGGGGGATGGGGAGGTGGGTGTCAATGGGGTAAAAAAAGGAGAAACATCTGTAACAAAAATTTTTTAAAAATAATAATAATAAAAGAATATCTCTGAAATCCCTTATTCTGGTCTAGGAGTTATTGTAAAAGATAAATCTATTTCTGGAAAAGTTACTAAAGATTTCTTTGGTCCCATACAGTTTCCTGGGAACTCAATGATAATGCTGATTTAGAGTCCAGATGTGGTCCTAGGTCATGTATCCAAAGTACACACTCCATACTTTCCTATAACTTGGATTCTATTTGCTTTTCCTCTATTTAGAGTTTGTGTTCCATGAGCACTACATATGAACAACTGGTGATTCTCCCAGTAAGCTTATAACTGATTCTTCTTAACCTAAGCATCAGGTAAATCTATTTATCTATCTGGATCTCCAACAGCAAGCTAGAATCAGCACCCTTGTCCTGCACCTCTCCTCACTGTTCCAGTGGCCCTTTTCTGCCTCCTCTTGGTTCTATGCAGTACTCTCTCAAGTACTGGGACAAATAGTTTAAAGCTTCTGAATAAACCTCAAAGTATTTCATAAGTAGCTGTGTAACCAATACATATTTGGTGGGTCTTTGCTTTAAGTAATATGAGAAAATTATAAAGGGTTCTCATTTCTCATAGTCCTCACATATAACTAAAGGAAATTTGCCAAATGTAAAAACAGAATATTTTTTACTAAGTCATTTCAGAAATTTAGTTCAAAGCTTTCTAGATTAACTTCGATTTTTCTAGATCAAAATAGTTAAGGTACAGACATAATAAACTTTCCCAATAATTCAGTGATTCTTTACATTTCTGAGTCATGAACAGCTTTGAAATCAAATGAAGACTATAGCCCGAAAGTACACATTCAGAGGGCGTCCACTAGGACTGCGATGAATTTCCATGATCCATGTTCAAGGAAAGACTTGTTGCACCAGCTATGCCAAGTGTTGTCTACAGATAGCCTTCAGAGATCAGCCCCTTCAGGAAAGCTTGGCTTGCCAAAGCCTTCATGGTCTTCTGAAGGCCTATATCAACAACTGATCAATGTCAGAGTATAAAGGCCTAGACTTCTTAGTCCCACTCAGGCAACTCTAAAGGGTCATTCTAGTTTCAGAGCTTCGCCATGGAGCCAACTGAAGCTGCAGGTGGGCCTGCATCACAGCACAATTTCTCCCTCTGCCCCCTCTTATTTCCTTCCCCTCCTTGCTGCCAGTATTAATCCCAAGGGCATTACTGAATGAATATCCTCATGCTAAACTCCATCTCAGAGTCTATCTCCTGTAGAACACAATATGTGATAACTTGGAAATATGTATAACTCCCAGATTCCACTTCATATCAAACACTGCCAAAACCAGATGACATTTATTGGGAATACCATGGAAACAAGAATTCCTAGAGAGAAATATCAAGAGCAGGGGCCCCGTGATATTAGATCTCAAAATGCCCCACCAAAAATATACTTCCCAAAGATAGTGGTACATTCTAAAGTAAAAAATATTATTTCTAGTTTGTAATCCTTTGTAGAAGGACTAGATAAATTGAGTTTGGACATCTTTATTACTAAGAAGAGGTAGGGTGCTATTAAAAGAATTATACAGAAAAGTCATATTTGCAGGAAGCAGCATGACTATGTAACAGAAGAAAAAGCCTTTGCTCTATAAAAACTAACAAGCCTGAAACTCTACCTTGTCCTCTTCCTCCAAAAGGAACCTCTTACTAATGACCAGACCAAAACAAATATAACTGATTCAATGATGAATAACACTTTAGAAGGACATAATTTATCTTTTTTATTTGTTTTGTTTTTTTTTTTATCCTCATCCGAGGACATTTTTCCATTTTTTTGTACAGACAGAGTGGGAGGGAGAGAGAGAGAGAGAGAGGGAAACATCGATGTGAAAGGGACACATCGAGTGGCTGCCACCTGCACGACCAACCAGGGCCGGGGACAAACTGCAACCGAGGTACATGCCCTTAGCGGGAACCGAACCTGGGTCTCTCTGGACCACAGGCCGACGCTCTAACCGCTGAGCCAAACTGGCCAGGGCTAATTTATCTTTTTTAAATACCATTTTTAAAAAGGCTCTTCCTCTTCTTCCTTCCATTCTTTAAAAATGTTTATTGATTCCTTTCACTTCCTTTACCTTGAGGCAACCAAGACCAATGAAACCTGTAGAGCCCAGGAGAATATCAGGGCTACTGAAGTGGGCAGGACATAAAAGCAAAAAGCTGGGTCTGTAGTTTATTACATACAGGAGGAATAAGCAAATATGTAAATAAACTGAGAATAAGGGGAACCAAATTTCTTCTTATTAGAAAAAGGAGTTACAAATATGAAAAGGCCAAAGGCCAGAATCAACCCTGTAGTACCGAAGTGTAATTTGAGTTATCACTGTGAATGCCTGATATTTGATAGAGAAAAAGATATAAATGTTTGTGAGTGTGGATGGATGAATGGTGGGTAGATAGACAAATGGATGGATGGATGGATGGATGGATGGATGGATGGATGGACGGATAGATGGATATTTCCTCTGCCTGGTGGGAAAAGAAAATCTAGAAGCAACTGCCTCCCAGGAGCAGTGATCAGACCTAATGTTCAGATCTTGGTTTCTAAATAGAATTCTTCATTACATAGAATGACAGCTCCTTGAAGGAAACAAAAGAACATTTTAAACCTGGGAGATCTTTTGCCAGAAAATAACAAAGAGATGAAAAGAATATGATGGGGAAAAGTTTAAATGACATAGGTTCCAACTTTGAGGGAGGGAGATCCCATTTGCCAATATGTAGCAAACTGAGTATCAAAATAAATAATTATAGCAATAAATTATCAACCCATCAAGTAAATAGGATTCTATAAGTGAGTATGTGTGTATGCACAAACATAAATAAAAGGGGAGAGAAAGCTATTACTTCCATCAGAATGCAAATAAAATGTAGAAAGGATGATGGAATTAGAAAATAACAATTTGACAACCTGCACAGTAAGAATATTTTGAGGAAATAACCTTCAATGGATGCTGAAATGAGTGGATAAACAATTATTGAGTAACAAAATGTTTATATAATCTCAAAATATATCTCTTCAAAATACTAAATACAATGAGAAAAGTGAAAACTTTACAATGGAGAAACTTGACTAATGTCACTTTAAACACTGGTAATGGGAGAAATCAACTTCATATACTTACTGATATGGTACAATGAGAACACAACATCACTTCTGTTATATCCTTGTCCCAAAAGTACAAGCTGAATCTGATTTAATGAAATATCAGACAAATCCAAACATGAAAGCCACTCTACGGATTAACGGGCCTGCATTCTTCAAAAAAATAATTGGGTCATGAAAGAAAAGGAAAGACTGGAGATGGGTTCCAGATTGCAGGATCAGATTTTACAAATCTATCTGTCTATCTATCTATCATCTATCATCTATCTATCTGCTATAAAAATATTATTGGGACAATTAGATAAATTCAAATGTGTTCTATAGAGAATAGTATTCTGCAAACTAATTTTTATTTGGTGGTTGTATTATAGTTATATAGTATAAACTGTCTTTATATATTTTTATTAATTTTTTTAGAGAGAAAGGGACAGAGAGAAGCATTGATGTGAGAGATACATTGATCAGCTGCCTCCATTACGCCCCCTACTGAGTATCGAGCTCCCAACCCAGCCATGAGCCCTGTCAGGGAATCAACCTGGGACCTCTCAGTCCATGGGATGACACTCAATCCACTGAGCCATACCAGCCAGGAAAATTGTCCTTATATTTTAATAAATATATGTAAATGTAGTTATGTGAGAGGGGCATTATGTCCACAACTTATTCTCAATTGATACAGTATAAATAGTAATTAGGTAGGAAGGAAGGGAGGGAGGAAGGGAAAAGAAAAAAAGAAAGAAGGAGGAAGGAAGGTGGAATGAAGAAAGGGAGGGAAGAAAAGAAAGAAAGCAAATATGGTAAAATGTTAACATTGGGGGAACCTGAATAAAGGATATATATAATTCTTTATAGTATTGTTATCACTTTTCTGTGCATTTGAAATGATTTCAACTAAGAAGATTTTAAATGCACTTTTAAAAAGCAAAATATACAAGTAAGCTGTTGTTATGGTGCAGATTAATACTGTGATCAGACATTCTGCAAAAATTTTTAAAACTTACCAAAATAAATCCTTCTAATTAGAAGACCACAAAGCAGTAATGCCAGAACTTGGAAATAAAATGGTAAGACAATAGGAGATAAAACATGAGTGGAAAAACTAAAAAGAAACAAAAAGTAGGAAAAGATTTTTTAAAATCACACAAAAAATAAATAAGAAAAATGGAAGATACATAATGAAAGTTAAACTGCTACAATATAGAAGGTAGAACTAAAAATATTAAATAAACCAGTTAAACAGAAATAAAGTCAAAAGATAACAAAATTATAGAAGATGAAAAGTCTGGATCAAGCAACTGTAAATGGAATCTTCAAAGAAAACATTAACATAATGAAACAGAACAAATAATTACATAATTTAAAAAATGTTCTACTTGCTATTCTAGAATGGACATAACAATTACTTAATTGAACCTGGCTATGGGGGACTAATGACTGCAGGACTTTTTAATATCTAATATGACCCAAAGTGATGAAATCAGATTCAAGATATCTTTCATTGTCAAAGGAAGAAGTAGCTTCGTGAGTTTAAAAGGACAGTGGTAGACAAAAATAAAGTTACTTTAATTTTACGTTTATGTGTTCAACTTATCAGTTATACCTTAATGTATGTCTTTGAATATATTCTCTAGAAGGAAGCAATAAACTGACAGCAGACGTTGCATCTGGGATTTGGAGGACAAAGTGGAAGAGAAGTTTAAATTTGGTGACCAAAAATTACTGCCATGAAAAAAAGACAAAGGGCAAGATGTAGGACAATATTCAAAGTTATACTGAATCAAACCACAATACTGAAGCAACCTCATTCATGATAAAGAAGACATTAACATTAACAGTTAAGAATTTAATCCTCAAGCACTCTTCAGTCTGCTGAAGATTTCTATCACCGTCTTTCAGGTCACAAACCTCCTGAACTTCATTTTCTGCTCTAACACTGCCTTTGATGTTTCTGCTGATACACTAGCCATCCATAACCATCTGCTCTCCTCTAGCTTTGACTTGGAATGAGTTAACCACTCATTACTTTATCCTCTTTTGCTATGTGTGATTTCCTTAGATCCTAATTTCTGTATCCCTGTCATAAACTACTGATTTTATCTGGACTCTTAATTATTCCACAGAATGTAATGTTGTTTTTATTGCGGATACCTCTAACTTTAACCTAGAGAATGATGCTACTTTAACATATTAGTTTGCTCTAATGTTTTAATCCAAACCCCCAAAATAAATACTTTACGGATAACTATCTATTCTATTTTAAACAACAGATTCTAATTTTCCTTTGGGAAATAATTTCAGGGTATAAATTCTTACTCAAACTCTTATATATCCCATGTAATAGATTAATCCAGTTTTCCCACTTTGTCTCATTTTATTCTCAATGGAAATAGAGACCATCGTGTTACCAACAGGTATATTTTAACAGTGTTTACCTAAGTATGATCCATGGGATGTGACATATGTTAATTGTTTTGTTTTGTTTCAGGAGAAAGTCCTGAGGTCATATTACTTTGAGAAACACTTGCTTAATAGGTTTACTACAGGATTTCTCAAAACCTTTAAAAAGAAATGTGTGCTATTAACATCTAATAGGGAAAATGTCAACCTTATTTAAAAAAGATCTTTTTTCTTTACCTACCACCCTTTATTTCAGGATTCAGCTTCTTCTTCTTCTTCTTCTTCTTCTTCTTCTTCTTCTTCTTCTTCTTCTTCTTCTTCTTTTTTAAAAAATCTTTATTGTTGAATGTAGAATGTATTACAGATGTTCCTCATTTTTCCCCCATTGACCCCCTCCTCCTCACTCTCGCCCCCCTCCCGCCTTTTCCCACACTATTGTCTGTGTCCATTGGTTATGCATATAAGTTCTTTGGTTTATTTCTTCCCACCCCAAACCCCTTTCCCTTTGAGGTTTGTCAGTCTAGCAATGAATTTGTACTTCTTAATCCCTTCACCTTTTCACCCATTCCCCCAACCCCCCTCCCATCTGGCAACCAACAAAATGTTCTCTGTATCTATGAGAATGTTTCTGTTGTACCTGTTCATTTTGTTTGTAGATTCCATTGTTGATAGATATGTATTCATTGCCATTTTGTTTGTTCATATATTTTATCTTTTTCTTCAAAAAGACCCTTCATCATTTCATATAATAACGGTTTGGTGGTGATGAACTCCTTTAACTTTTCCTTGTCTGGGAAACTCTTTCTTTTCTGGGAAACTCTTTCTTTGGCCATCAATTCTAAATGACAGCTTTGCAGGATAGAGTAATCTTGGCCGTAGGTTCTTGCTTTTCATCACTCTGAATATTTCTTGCCACTCCCTTCTGGCCTGCAAAGTTTCTTTTGAAAAATCAGCTGATAGCCTTATGGGAACTCCCTTGTAGGTAACTAGCTGCCTTTCTCTTGCTGCTTTTAAGATTCTCTCTTTGTCTTGAACCTTTTGCATTTTGATGATGATGTGTCTTGGTGTGGGCCTCTTGAGGTTCATCTTGTTTGGGACTCTCTGTGCTTCCTGGACTTGTATGTCTGTTTCCTTCACCAAATAAGGAAAGTTTTCTGCCATTATTGTTTCAAACAGGTTTTCGATTTCTTGTTCTCTCTCTTCTCCTTCTGGCACTCCCAAGATGCGAATGTTGGCACACTTGAAGTTGTCCCAGAGGCTCCTTACACTATCCTCATTTTTTTTTTTATTCTTTTTTTTGTTGTTGTTCTGATTGGGCGTTTTTTGCTTCCTTATATTCCAAATCGATGGTTTGCTTCTTGGCTTTACCTACCCTACTATTGAATCTGTGTAAATTATTCTTTATTTCAGTTAATGCCTCCTTCGCTCCTGACTGGCCCTTTTTTATGCTCGTGAGGCCCTCACTAAGCTCACTGAGGTTCTCACTGAGTTCATTGAGCATCCTTATAAGCAGTATTTTGAATTCAGCATCTGTTAGGTTGCTTATCTCCATTTCGCTTAGTTCTTTTCTTGGGGTTTTGTTCTGTTCTTTCATTTAGGACCTGTTTCTTTGGAGCTGCCTGGGGCTCCAGCCGCCTCAGCCTCCCTGAGCCTCAGTTCCCACTGGTTTTTCCAGCCAAAATTATGGGGACTTCTCCTCCTGGCACTGGAACCCTGAGCAGGGCACCTGGTGTGGGACGGGGACCCCTCAGTCCTCAGGAAGGACCTTCCCAGCTGAGGTGTCCTCCTGATTTTTATCCACCACACATGGGTGTGGGACCAGCCCATCTCGCCGCTGCCCCTCGCGCCTCTGCCCCTCCTACCAGTCTGGATGTGGCTGCTGCTTTAATTCCGTAGTTGTAGGACTTCCATCAGCTTGATTTCAGGTGATTTTGAATAATAGTTGTTCTGTAGTTTAGTTGTAATTTTGATGTGGTTGTGGGAGGACGCGATACTGCGTTTACCTACTCCGCCATCTTGACCGGAAGTCCTGGATTCAGCTTCTTTTAACAGGGCTAAATAATCCCTCCTCCTATAACAATATATTTTCCAAAAATTAAATCACACTTATTCTTTGCAGTTGTTCATATTCAAAGTTTGCGGGAATGATTCTCTGTTGAAATATAAAATGGGCTCTGACTTCTAAGGCACAATCCCCCATCTTTTAACAAATACATAAACTGAGCATGTAAAATTATTTTATATACTTTAGTTTGTGTTTGCAACAATTTCTTCCTATTAGCTCTCAGATATTTGATAAAGGCATTTTTACCTCAGAAAAGTATTGAAGAGAATATGAACATGTTTGCTGCAAGAACACCATGTGAAAAACATGAAAGGCACAAGCAAATGAATTAATTCATTCGATAATTGTTCACTGAACCCCTCCTGAGAGTGCACTAAGCTAGATGATGGTAGTAAAACTGTATAGGGAGGATTAAGTGTGCCTCTGAGAGAACTAGCATGAGGCAAGGCAGGGGATGTTAGAGAGAAATTGTGAGTAATAGTACTGGCACCTTAACCATCATTTATTTAAATCTTAAATATTTAAATATTTAGGCCTAGCAATATCCACTAGATCCTTTTACCTTTAGATACTAGATGTCTGAAGAACTGAAAACTCCTTGAAGGTAGGGACAATCTTGTAATCATTGCTAATAGTCTAAGCACCTAATCTTCTTGGCATATTAATGTATATCTATGAGTAGAGGTCACTTACAATTATGAATATCCAAGTTAATCATACATATAATAAGTCTGATACAAATATAGTCACTGAACACTACTGAATCATATGACAGCAGATAAAGTTAAGATCAAAAATTTAAAATCATAACACAGGGTTTATTATCAGGCAGTATTTATCAGTAGTTACCTGAAGTTCTGCCACTTACTGGCTGGGTAGCCTTGGGCAAGTCACTTGACTTCTTCAGGCTTCGAATTCCACATCTGTAAAATAGTAATACTATAACATTTTTCTTATTGAGTTTTGATGAGGATTAAACAAGTTAATGCACGTAAATACTTATTATAATAGCTTCAATATTGTACAGGTTTTTGGATTTATTATTATTATCATTATTAATGATGATGCGTCATGTAGAGGAAAAGCAGCCAGGTGAGTGATTACTTTTCCTGACCTGGAATAAATGTCAGTGCCTCAAACTAAATATAAAACTGAGGGACTAACTTAGAAAATGGATAAATAGTCAACTAAAATATTCTTGTTGGCTTTTACTTTTAAAATGAAATACCATTCAGGAATGTCAGGTCTCTTTTTTATTAAATCCTCACCCAAGGATATTTTTCCATTGATTTTCAGATAGAGTGGGAGGGAGAGAGGGAAAGAGAAAGAGAGAGAGAAAGATGTGAGAGTGACACATTCATTGGTTGTCTCCCACACGACCAGGGCCAGGGATCAAACTGCAATGGAGGTACATGCCCTTTACCAGAATCAAACTCACAACCCTTTGGTCCACGGGCCGACACATTAACTCCTGAGCCAAACGGGCCAGGGCAGGTCTTTTTATTTGATATTCATATTTTAAAGGATATGTATTACAAAAATATCTGTCACAAATGGACAAAAATTTACCTCAATAATTCAAGCATTACTTAGAGTTAAGAAGAAAACAAATCTAATTATAATTTAAAACCATGCTTCATGTCAAATTGTAAGGTTTTCAAAGTGCATCTATCCTAGAGTACTCCATTACCTTGCCTTGCGTAGAACTAAACTTTTTTACTGTAAAGAGACAATATACACAATATCTTAAATTGCTGGCATTTGGTACTCCATATATTTCTCCCCTACCCCAGGACATAATCAATAACCTTATAAATTAAGTCAGATTCTCAATCTTAAACATTCTGACCCAAGTTGCAAGTGTCTTAACATGTAGGTTCAAAGTAAATTTTAAACATCTATATAGAATAAAATTCTTATTTGAAATTGAAATACTAATTCAAATATTAATATATATAAAATCAACAACCATTTTTTAGGATAGTCAGCTGTTTACTTTCTCAGACAGAACATTGGTTTTATTTATATAAAAGCTAGCACAGTTATTGGTTGGCATATATAATGCCCACACAAATCTCTCAAGAATAATGCCTGCTTTTTATGAAACCTACATTCTGACTTTAAATACAGAAGGAAGGTCAAGCTGTGAAAGTCAAAGGAATTATGACATTGTTCCACTACCAGGGTCTACAGAAGAGGGTATTATTGTTGAAGACCTGAAAAACTCTTAAAGAATCAAAAATCAATCCATCTGCAACAACTAACACTGGCTGCATGCATTTTGGGAAGGAGTAAATGCACTTGGAAACCTGATTTTACTTGTAAGTAAATATCAAATTAAAAATCCCCTGGGAGTTTTGAGAACAAATGACAGATAAGATGTACCTATAATGATGGAATTGTTGGTAATCACACTGTGGGTGAAGTGTTTTGTCATTCACTTGCATAATACAATCAAGCTTTATACTTTCAGTTGTTTATTTTTCTGCTTCTCTTATCAATGACTGAAAGCAGCATCTCATGGGTTTTGCTGTCAAAAAGCAACCCCACTTTCTGCAAGACATGCTTCCTTTACCACATCTCTTTAATCCCAAATTTCTAAATCAAGACTTCTAGAAGAGAGGATGATTTGAATGTCGTGAATCTTTAAATTGGCTTGATATTTCCATAAGCTAAGAAGAAAAGTTTTAAAATTTTTTCAACTCATGTTTCTGCTTTCTAAAAGTTACAATTCATGGCAACCCATATTTCTGGCTTTCTAAATTAAATTCCAAAATAAGCCATAGATTCGAGTTTTGTGCCCAAGAAAGTCACTTGCTCTACCCAAGCACATATATTTTCAGATCGCATTCAGTAGAGAAGCAAAAATTTTGTTGAGATATTTCATCATCATACACCACATATTACCCTTTTATCACTGAGGAAGAACACAGTAGAAAATGAAATTTTGCTTTGTGAGCTAGAGTTCAACTTAATATTGTTTTGCATTAAAGCCCTTCTATTTTACTGGCATTTGGGGAATGGGATAAGAGGTAGGAAGGAAACCCTAATAGATTTTTCTCAATAGATAATGTCATAGATTGCTTTCCTCTACATTTGTTAATATTACAAGGTTTAGCAACACCTATTCATTTAGGGCTGTCAACACACTTGGTTTTTCTTAATGGAAAATAATAAATCAACATGGGAACAAAATAAATATGATTTCCAGATTTTGATATTTTAGATTATTTCCAATAAAATAATTCCCAAAGCCTGGCTAGTGTGGCTCAGTGGTTGAGCGTCGACCCATACACCAAGAGGTTGCCAGTTCGAAGCACATGCCCAAGTTGTGGGCCCGATCCCCAGTGGGGGGCATGCAGGAAGCAGCCAATCAATGTTCTCTCTCATCGACATTTCTATCTCTCTCTCCCTCTCCCTTCCTCTCTCTCTAAAATCAATAAAGAAAAAAAAATTAAGGAAAAAATTCTCAAAGACATCAGAAATGTTTATCCTCCTAAAGAAATTTTCATCACATTTTCAAGAAAACGCAAAAAGGGACCCTAAGTAACTCAGTGTCATCCAAATCTCATTTCCCCCTGCCATCAAGTTCACTCTTAAATTTATTCATTTATAAATATTTATTGAATGTATATTATGTGCAAAGGCGCGCCCAGTACTATTCAAGCATATAAAATAATCTATGACTTGCCCTCGCTGGTATGGCTCAGTTCGTTGGAGCATCATCTTGTACACCAGAAGGCGACAGATTTGATTCCAGGTTAGGGCACATACCTGGGTTGCAGGTTTGATAGCCGGTCAGAGAGCAACCGATTGATGTTTCTCTCTCTCTCTCAAATCAATAAAAACATATCCTCAGCTGAGGATTAAAAATAATAATAATCTATGACTTTATGGGTTTTATACTTTATTTTATTTTTATTTTTTAAATTTTTTTTCCTAACCTGAGGACATTTTTCCATTTTTTGTTCAGATAGAATGGGAGGGAGGGAGAGAGAGAGGGAAATATCGATGTGAAAGGGACACATCGAGTAGCTGCCACCCACATGACCCATCCAGGGCCAGGGACAAACTGTAACCGAGGTACGCGCTCTTAGCGGGAACTGAACCAGGGTCTCTCTGGACCGCGGGCCGACACTCCAACCACTGAGCCAAAGCGGCCAGGGCTGGGTTTTATACTTTAGTGAGGCATTCAAGCAGAAATGATTCATGGAAACAGAAATAAAAGAAACTGTCAAGTTCATTTTACACCAGCTCCATAATGCATTAATAAATTTAACAAGTATTTATTTAAAAACACCTACTATGTACAGGGGATGTTTTCATTTTGTAAATACAGTAAATTGCATAGGTATTATGTGATTAAATGTTCAATACAGTATTTGGGGAACAGTGAAGACCACACATTACGTACTTAAATGTGGTAGCAGTATGCATCTCCAGAAAAGACTTAAACAAACCAGAAGCTTCATTCAAGTTTTCATGTAAATACTTTTCCATGTGTTATTTATTATGAATAACATTGAAATAGTTTCTTAAAAGATGAAGTTATTTTCCACAGACAAAATTATAAAAAGATTAAGGAGAATACAGAACCCAATACCCAAGAAATAGGGGGTCAATGGGAAATAATGGGGGACATCTGTAATACTTTTAACAATTAAAAAAAAACAAAAACAAAAACAAGCAATGAAACAATGAAACACTCTACAGTTATTGCCCAAATCATAGCACCTGTGGTAGGCTGAATACTGGTTCTCCAAAGAAGGCCACACCTGTGGATATGTTACCTCGCAAGACAAAGGGGACTTTTCAGGTATGATTAAATTAAGGGTCTAGAAAGGGGAAATTAGCCTCAATTATCTAGGTTGGCTCAATGTAATTACAAAGGTCCTTATAAGATGAAGAGGGAGGCAGGAGAGCTAGAGTAAAAGATGACAACATAAGCAGAGTGATTAGGGACTGCAAGCCAAGGAAAGTGTGCAACCTCTAGAAGCTAGAAAAGGCAAGGAAATGGATTGTCCCCAAAGCTTCCAGAAAGAATGTAGTCCCACCAACACCTTAATTTTAGCCCAATGAGATCTAAATGGTGATAGAAAAAATATTTCTCTTATACTGCAGGATGAGAATTGTCAGCTAAGATCCAACTGCAAAAATTATTATTGATTAGGAGGCAAAAGACAGAAATAGTACTACCTGCTGACAGATGACAAGTGGAATGTGAATTACTGAAAGCAACAAAAACCACATTTCTACTTGAACAGTAAACTTGCTATGAAGAGCTTTGAGATATAAATAGATCTGTTCCCTGTAGTATTATTCACACAAATATATATTTTCAAAATGGAATTGCTAACTTTTATAGTTGTATCTATACAATTATTCATCAAACTTTCTAAAAACCTTAAATTCTAAATGAGTAATTCTTTTATGATTAAGAATGTAATGTTACTGATCACATATCAGTATACCAGTATTTTGAGTTTTTTCTCTCTAAAGAATATTTTTATTTATTAATTCAACTGGCTTCATTGATTGGCTATCACAGGATACAAAAATGCCTAAGACAGTCACTGTCATCAAAAAGCCTAGTATGGCCTGGGAGATTAATATAATAAAGCAGAGTAACAATACAATGAAGTAAACGTAGTCATGTAAAACTGCACAGGTTACATAGAGAGTAGTTAAGTCATCACACTTAATGTTAGGGATTAGCCAAGGGAAAGAGGGGAGGCTGTCCAGGAAATTTCTGTAGCATAATAAATAACATTTTTGGTAAATAAATGCTTGATTTTAATAGAAGTTCTTCAATATATGATAACACTGTATTTTATCAAGTCCTATGTGAGGTCAATAAATTCTAAACATATTCTGGCTAACTGCCCTTGAGATGCAAAATGGTGTATAAATGCCATTAGCATTTCTTCAAGTAGTCACTCTAAATAACTATAAACTAGTATATTAAACATTAGAAACATCTGCATTCTCTACCCACTTCATTAATTTACATGATGAATAGTTCCTTTTTTTCCCTCTAAATTTATATACATTCTTCCTGAAATAAATATATTTTTGTAGTCATCTACTTCACTGGTATAAACATATCTAGTTGTCATGGGAATTACTGGCTCAGATTTGAGCAAAAATAAGAAAATCTGTGTGGAAAGAAAACTGTTCACTTTCTATTTTAATTATTAAGGAAATAATTTAGGAGAGTGTTTGTACCTTTAACATTATATCTTGTTTATTATTTTTAAATAAATACCAAAATCTGTCATCACTGACAAAAGCAGGCCTTTAATCACGATATGCTCTTCCAATTCTAAGTTTATACTGACCCCTATAGGGGTAATTATGTTCTAACTTATTTCTGGCTTATTCTTACAGAACATATGGTGAACAATATTTAAACATGTTTACATTTAGGATTTAATTATTTTAGGAGTAAAGCCATAAAACACTTTTCTTAGGCCCTTTCTCTCCTTTTACCATACAACATAAACTATGCACAAATTTCAGCCATCCTTTAGGACAATTTATTTTTTAGACCCAAGATGTTTTAGACCTCATTAGTTTCAATGTTGGTTTACTGAGGACAGGGGAACTAAACAGCATAATTTCTAATTAACAGCAAAAACATGCCCTGATTATTTTCCTCAAAATCTGTTATATTTTCACACTTTTCATAGATACAATCCATTAAAAATTAACTTTAAAGTCTATGCAGAGATGTGAATAAAGGCAGAAAGGACTTGGGACCAAAGATTTGGGCTAACCTTGGTGGAGGGACACTGATTCTAGGTCAAACTGAGCACTTTTAATGTGATGTGCAAGATTCTAAACCATTTCCTTATGAATATGAATGAAGAATTACAGAAGGGTGAAAAGCTACAGACTACTCACCTCTGGACACTGGCATCTCCAGAACAAGCAATAGAGAAGGAATTGTCTGGACAATACAGAAAGGAGCATGACAGTAGCAACCAGCCAAGGGATCAGTGAAGATTGTTCTATGAGTAATCACTGACAATCTGCAACAGGAACTCTATACATACCATATGCTTTCTAAAATTGTCAATCTTGCATGAGATACGGAACTGATTTCTTCCCAGTCTATGCTTTGCAGAGTTTGTACAAAAGGAAAAAATTTAACCTAAGAAAAGTTTTAACAGTGCTAATTTTCAAGGAGGAGAAAGTAGAGTAGCTCAGGAGTAAGTGTGGGGTAGCTCCAAAAGGTACAATGCCATGAAATCCTGAATGTTGGTACCATATTAATTTATAATAATAAACTCTTAATAAGGACTAGAGCATTATTATGAGGTATTTGTAACCAACTTTGAACAAGGTTTTCATTATTTACACTTGTTCTGGAGAAAAACATCAGTTGTGGACTATGGTATATGAATTCTGTAAGAAGCCCAGGCTACTCTTGTTTTTCTTAAACTTGTACTTTACTATAATCTGAGAACTGAGGATAATAGGAATGATCTCCTTACTGATCAGATAGTAATTTCCAGAGTATTTTAAAGCAGATGTGTTTTGATCCTTCTTGAAGCCAGGCATAGATTGCCATAGAAAATATAAGGCTAAATATTTTCTTGTACACTGTAGGTATAGTTTTATTGCCATATGGATCAATTTTGAAACCAAAATTATTATTTGGGGGTAGATATTCTCATAATACTATGAGAGTGATAGTCAAGTTTATTTTCTTTTTCTTTTTTTTTTTTTTTTTATCATCCTCACCCGAGGATATTTTTCCATTTTTTGTACAGATAGAGTGGGAGGGAGAGAGAGGAAGGGAGAGAGAGAGAGAAACATCGACGTGAAGGGACACATCGAGTGGCTGCCACCCGCACGACCAACCAGGGCCGGGGACAAACTGCAACCGAAGTACGTGCCCTTAGTGGGAACCGAACCCGGGTCTCTCCAGACCGCAGGCCAACGCTCTAACCGCTGAGCCAAACTGGCCAGGGCAGTCAGGTTTATTTTCAAAGTAACTTATTTAGTTTCATAAGGTTACATTTTGTGGCCTAGATCATCCTGGGGATTATATTGGCCTAAATTTACTTTTATGAATGCATTATTGAATTTTTTACTATTACCAGAATAAGCTTGATAACCTTGCATTACATTTTTCTCAGGCTAAAATGACCATAATCATGCTCTACTTGGGAGCTTCGATTCATGTTTATCCATATATGAGAATGAACCCAAAGTGTTTTCTGAGGAAAACTGTAAGCCTGAGCATCGTACTCCAGAATTCTCTCAGCCCACTCTGTGCATGTCTATTCTGACTTGTGTCTTGGTCGTATTCATTAATTTCCCTAAGGTAATATTAATTTTACATTCCATTTATATTTATTTGTTATACTAGTTTACTGTTTAGTTTGCCACTGAATCCTTAGCATCTGAGGCCTAAGCACTAAACAATCAGAAGGTAATTTTCTTTTGCAATAGATGCTGTGAAATTAAAAATATATTGTAGTAATTTATAAGTATTGAACATGCAATCTTTTTTTTAAACATCTTAAAGAACAAGAAATTAAAATGTGGGTCAATAGCAAACAGAAGTGATTCACCCAAATGAATAGAAATATTATAACAAAACTTGTCCCAGGAACGGGGTGTGGGGGGGTGTGGGGGTGGCAAAAGTGGAAAAAAATGAGAAATAAGTGAAGGTATGAGGGATGAACATGGAGAAAGAGAAAGCAAAGAAAGGTTTCTCTAACTGAGGAGGGCAAAACAACAACCACGACCTCAGTGCTACCCTCTACTAATACTCAAATAAAAAGTAAAGGTGTGTTAAAACAATAATGAGGTATCACCTCGCACCTGTCAGAATGGCCACCATCAACAAACAAGTGTTGGCTAGGGTGTAGAGAAAAGGGCACTCTAATACACTGCTAGTGGGAATGCAGACTGGTGCAGCCACTATGGAAAACAATATGGTGTTACCTCAAAAAATTAAAAATTGAACTGCCATTCAACCCAGTGATCCCACTTCTAGGAATATACCCTACGAAGCCTGAAACACCAATCAGAAAGAATATATGTACCTCCTATTTGTAGCAGCGCTGTTTACAATAGCTAAGATCTGGAAACAGCCCAAGTGTCCATCAGTAGACGAATGGATAAAAAAGCAGTGGTACATATACACAATGGAGTACTATGCAGCTGTAAGAAAGATCTCTTATCCTTTGAGACTGCATGGAGGGACCTGGAAAGTATTATCCTAAGCGAAACAAGCCAAACAGAGAAAGGCAAGTATCATATGATCTCACTTATTTGTGGAATATAATGAACATAACAATCTGAGGAATGGGGTAGTCCCAGAGATGTGGAAGTGGGGTACAGACTGACAATCCTCAGAAGGGGGGTGGTGTGGGAGAGATAAACCATAGAACTTAGATGTATGACCAATGAACATGGACAACAAAGCTGGGAACCGGGCGGGGAGGGAGGGGGAGGGGGAATCAGTGTGTGGGGGGAAACAACTGTAACAAAAATAAATTAATAAAAAAGAAAAAGAAAAAAGTAAAGGTGTGTTTTTCTCACTTCGTTTTCTTCTCTTGGCAAACTACTGTCAGCCCTGCATTAGCCAGACGCTGTGGACCCGCAACATTAGAACATTTCCCTTGGAAGGGATTACCGGGGGTGGGGGTGTGTGTGGGTGCGTGCGCGTGTGTTTCCACAGTTGCACATGCGCCGTCTCGGCGCGTCGCTACTCCCCGTCCCACCGCACCCAGGCCGCAGAGGACGTGACGCAAGGCTGAGGGGCGGGCGAGGCTCTGCGCCGGAAGTGGCCTGTAGATCGTAAATAAGCCAGAAAAGGCAGTAGAGGCGCTGTCTCCATTTTGGTAGCGTTTGCTGCTTCTGCGACGTTTTGGAGATGGGGAGCGTCTTGGGGCTGTGCTCCATGGCGAGCTGGGTAAGGTGGTGTAGGACAGCTTTCGGGATGCTAGCGTGGGAGGCGGAAGAGAAAGGGACTTGGGTGGGCTGGGCGAAGACCGGCGGGAACGTGGCACCCCACCCAACAGGGAGTGCTTCGGTCCCCATTTTCTCCCTCTCTCCCTCTGTCTTTCCCTTTCACTCTCCCTTTCTCTCTCTCCCTCCCTCGCCCCCCCTCCCCCTCCGGGATTCAGCTTCGGGGCTGAGAGCTGACCGGGTGGCCTGGGGAACCGGAGATGGAAAGATGACTCCAATGGGAACCGGAGATGGAAAGATGGAAAGGCGAAGAAGGCAGATAGTCTCTTGCCCCACCCGTCGTTCTTCAAAGCATCTCCCATTCTTTCAGGCCCCCTTTCGTTGTTGCTTTTTCCTGTCGGCCTGAGCCATTTATACAAAGGTCTTAGGCCCTTACCTTCTAGGGAGTGTTCCATCTTTTCTCTTCGCGGCGACCTCAGACTGCAGCACTGTCGTCCCTGGAGGGTCGTCGGTTCTTTGTTCTGCCGCTCAGACTATATTAAGTGCCGGTTATTTGGGACAACCTGACAGTAATATTGATGTAGTAATACGTAGTAATATCGTTTTGAAATAAATAGTCCTATCCTGTGACTAGGTCCTCGACATGGTATGAAGAAATTACTGTACAGTACTTCCAAGTAATTTATGTATCTGGAAAAGCCGATCAGTTCTGCCGTATTAAGTATCTTGTGTCTTTCGACATAGAGTAATCTTATGTAATCTGAAATTTCATGTTTAATTATTCGTGCTTTGCGTTTTGATTAGAAAGCGTTGTTAGAGGGAAACCATTTTTCTTTTAGAGGCAAGATTTTTTTATTTAGGTGGTACAGATAACCACACTCCTCCCAAATAAAAGTAGACAAAACATTGATATTACAGTTAATAAAAATATTTGTAATTTTGGGCGAGATAATTTGAATTCAAATCTTATTTCTTTATGAGTTCTAAATTCCTCTAACAGTTGCTTGTCTGACTTCCTAAATGACTTAATTATATACGTTAGCCAGCATTTTGATTATTTTATATACTTGTCCTTTTGTTCAAAAAGTTCTTGATACGGCTTGAATTATAAATGTTAAATTGTAATAAAATAATACGTGGAGGTGTTACTCAAACCCAGGTCATTCTAGCTGGGCAAGGAATCCTGGCTTTTTTGTTTTTGTTTTGTTTTTTTTTACTTGAAAAAAATTTTTTTGTTGTTGACAATATTATAGATGTTCTCCCTTTTTCCCCATTGACCCCCTCCTTCCGCTCCCCCCGCCCCCACAGCCTTCCCCAGCCTAGTGTCTGGGTCATTGGTTGTGCATATATGCATATAAGTTTCTTTGGTTTATCTCTTTGCACTCCTCCCCCCCCCCCCCCCATCCCTCTAAGATTTGTCATTTTGTTCCCTATTTACATGATTCCGGATCTCTTTTGGTTGACAGCTTATTTTGTACATTATGTTCCACAAGTAAGTGAGATCATGTGGTAATTGTTTTTCTCTGACTGGCTTGTTTCACTTAGCATAATACTCTCCAGGTCCCTCTATGTCCTCTCAAAGGGTAAGAGATCTCTCTTACCAGAGAAGTAGAGAATTTACTTGGGTCTGTTGATTTTTATACAAAAGAGGCATATTTAGTGTAATTAATAAATAAAATGTATTACAAAATAACAAATGATTATTATAAGATTATTTTCATTGGTTTTTTGAGGGGGATAATATTGCATAATTTGGTGAAATTAGGTTTTGTCCAGTTATCAAATGGGCATTTCTTTGTATAAAGGAAAGATTTAAAAGGAGGGATACAAGTTTTTCATTTTGTTCTCATCTCCAGATCAGTGATGAGCAAACTTTTTTACCTCAAGGACAAGTACAGTTTTTTTAAAAAGTTATATATATATGTTTTAAATCAGGAAGATAATATAGCTTTAGGGAATAATAGGGGAATAATGATATTCCTATATATGGTTTTAAAACTTAATTCTCCACCTTTATTGATTACAAAACTGTTATGGAATTGACACTGCCTTTCCAGGGTACATTGGAAAGATAGTAACAAAGAGGCAGTTTTCTTATCTTTTAGTAATTAGATCTCTGGCAGATACAGAGGCTAAGTGGCCAGAGTTATTCATGGTTGTAGATTATTGTGGCCAGACTAAGAATTGATTCTATAGTATGCAATTCAGACTATCTTTTTCCATTTTCTTCCTGGTGCCTTTATCATTTTATTCCTGAAGTATTCCTATATAGTGCAGTTCCACAGCAATTGAAGGGAAATTTACATTTTAATATATAAATTCATTTCTTCCACAGTCATAACAGTCAGTATTCTCATTTACTTGGAAATTTTGACAGATTTAAAATTCATTCAACATTTTTAAAGTATACATGTCATTAAAATCAGTTAAGTCAGAATTGAATAAACCTCATTCTTTGCTCAAGTTTCTTTAGGCTAATTTTTGTAAAAGTTTTTACAAATTAATAAAGCAATTGTAGAAAATTTCTGAACTATGGAAAAAGTGTAAAAGGAAAGTTATATGCAATACTGTGTAGAGATTGGAATGTTAATTTTTTTTACATTTCTTTTTTTTTTAATCCTCACCCGAGGACATTTTTCCATTCTTTATTCAGATAGAGCTGGAGGGAGAGAGAGGAAGAGAGAGCGAGAGCGAGAGAGAGAGAGAGAGAGAGAGAGAAACATCGATGTGAAAGGGACACATCGAGTGGCTGCCACCCGCACGACCCAACCACAGCCGGGGACAAACTGCAACCGAAGTACATGCCCCTAGCAGGAACCGAACCCGCACCTCTGTGGACCACAGGCCGGCGCTCTAACCCCTGAGCCAAACTGGCCAGGGCGGAATGTTAAATTTTTTAAATTTCATTTTGATTTCTTTCTTTTTTTCTGTTAAGGGTCCTAAAATTAGATGATTCATATACTTGATTCACGCATGACTCTTTGGTGATGACTTGAAACACCATCAAGCATCTTTGGACATCCTGCTTAATCCTATAACTACAACACTACCAGTAATTTATATCTGCTTAGTGTTTATATACACCCCAATTTCAACAATGGTGTCAATGAATAAAATTGGTTTTTTGGATGACTACATCTTGTATACAACACCTATCATTTTTTTGGGATCAAAAACATTTAATGTAGTTGAGTGATTAATAAGAAAGAGCTAGTGATTGATTACTGATTGCCTATTTTGTGCCAGCTTCTGCTAGATTGTTATTTTTTGGTACAGTGGTTTGTTTTGTAGACATGATTCTTAGTTGCTACAGATAGTCAAGCAATACAGGGTATACAGTTAAAATATCATATAAAGAAATCCCATAACCGATAATAATTCTTCTGTCTCAGTGCATGTATATAAAATGGATTAATGAATAGCCCTGGCCGGTTTGGCTCAGCGGTTAGAGCATCGGCCTGCGGTCCGGAGAGACCCGGGTTCGGTTCCCGCTAAGGGCACGTACCTCCGTTGCAGTTTGTCCCCGGCCCTGGTTGGTCGTGCCGGTGGCAGCCACTTGATGTGTCCCTTTCACATCGATGTTTCTCTCTCTCTCTCTCTCTTCCTCTCTCTCCCTCCCACTCTACCTGTGCAAAAAATGGAAAAATGTCCTCGGGTGAGGATAAAAAATAAATAAATAAGTAAAATGGATTAATGAATAGACAAAAGTACATTTTTGGGAATGGTAGCATGCTAAACATGTATTTTTAAACAAAGCATTAAATCTAATTTTTCCTAAATGTAACAAAAAGAAAAGTAAAGGAATTCTTAAATTGTAAGTAAACATTTCTTCACTAGGAGAGTTTCTTAAAAAGCCTTTTTAGGCAATGTTTTTATAGCAGTGGTTTTCATCTAGACACAGTTTTGCAGAAATATCTACAGACTTTTGTTGTTGTTAATTCTCATCCGAGGACATTTTTCTATTAGTTTTTTACATAAAGTGGTAGGGAGAGAGAGAGAAACCTTTGTATGAAAGAGACACATTGATTGGTTGCCTCCAGTGGAGTCGAGGATTGAACCTTTACCCAGGCACATGCCCTTGAGTGCGAATTGCACCTGTGACTCATTGGCCCACAGGCCAATGCTCTAACTGCTGAGCAAAACCAGCCAGGGCTCTGCAGATGTTTTTCATTTTCACAATTTGAGGTAAACAGTGCTAATATCATCTAGTGGGTGATAGAAGCCAGAGATACTGCCAAACTTTCTACAGTGCACAGGACAGCCCCTACTGCAACAAATAATTATTGCCCCAAAATACCACTGTTGCCAATTCTACTTTATCTTCTTCATTTGGCCAGAACAAAAAATGAAATGAAATCTGGGGTCTTTTTTTTTCCAAATGGGAGAACTTTTTAATTATTAATTAATTTATCTTTGTTACAGATGTTTCTCCTTTTTCCCCCATGGACACCCTCCTCCGGACCCTGGGGCTGCTGGGCCCCCTCCCCCATCCCCCCGAAATCTGGTGTCTTAAACTGCTCTTTAAAAAGACATTCAACCAATGCTGTTTTCAGCCTCACTTATAGAAGTATGTGTTGCCACCAATTCCCGATCTATTTGGAGATTCTGCTATAAATTTTATTGCTTTTTAATTTTTCCTTTGATGGCCTGTAACTCAACTTTCTTTTCCTGTTAAGTCAGTTATTATACTCCATCTTCCCGACTTAATCTCCTGTTCTTTTGGCCTTTAAGTTTATTCTTTTAAAAATCACTCTTTCATTCTACTGGTGTTTCTAAAGGGAACGTGAGTAAATTAATATATTCAGTCTGCCATCTTTAACTAGAATCCCTTTGTATTATTTTTCTACATGTAGCCATTCTGTTTTATAACCATAATTGCCACAGTTGCTTGTAGCATTAGCACACTAGGAAACTTATTTGGAAACACTGACTAGAGCTTAGTATTCTGTTTTAATAAGCCCTCCACTTTAGTGGATTCAAAGCTAAAAGCATGCCTTACTACCATGGGTTCTCCCAAAATTTAAAAAATCTTAATATCATCTCCTAATTAACCAAATTTAGTCATTTAATAGATTTTTCAGAAAGGGTTTATGGATACTAAAATCCCTGAATTCTTTCATATTTAAAAATGTCTATTAAACATTTTTAATTAACTATATAATGATACAATTGACCCTTGAACAAGGGGAGATGACTAGAGGCACTGAATTCCATGCAGTCGAAAATCCAAGTATAACTTTTGACTCTTCTAAAACTTAAGTACCCTTGGTATCCAAAGGGTTTAGTTTCCAGGACTCCTGCAGATACCAAAATCCATGGATGCTCATGTACCCTATATTAAATGACATAAATCAGTGCATACAGTCAGTCCTTTGCGTCCTTGGACTCCCAGATGCAGATTGAAAACAGTAATAAGTGCACCCACACAGATCAAACCCATGTTGTTCAAGGCTCCACTGTATACCCATTTCCTTCAACTTTGTAGTTATTTCTGTGGATTGTGTTCTGTCTTAATACCACCTTACCAACACATCTCACATGGGCAGTTGACTTGTTTCTTCTGCCTGGGTAACTGAAGAGTTTTTACATATTTGAAATTAATTAACCAAATATGTCAGACTTTAAATCATTAATCGCTTTTCTTTTTCCTTTGGAAAATAGTGTTCTTTAGAAAATACAGATTAATTTTTTTGTCTAAGGAAATTTTTCTTGTATTATTTCTTTGTTTCTTTTCCTTTGTTTTATTTAGAGGATTCTCTATTTTAAGGATACCAGTTACCTTGATGTTTTCCTTCCAGGTTATTAATTTCTGTAAATACAGAAATTTTGTTATTTTTTAGTTGATATAATTTACATTAAAAATTCATGCTTTGTTGTGTATACAATTCTGTGAGTTTTGGCAAGTCATGTACTCATGTAACTACTACAGAACAGTTACCACCTTAAAAAATTCTTCTGTCCTTGTCTTTGGCAACTCCTGTTTTTCCTGTCTTCAGAATTCTGCCTTTCCAGATGTCATATAAATAGAATCATACAGTATATAGATTTTTGAGTCTGGCTTCTTAGTGTAATTCATTTGAAATTCATTCATATTATTGTACTTTTTAAATTATTCTTGTATGGTATTCCATTGCTTGCATGTACCACAGTTTATTCACTCATCAGTTTAAGGGCATTTCTAGATTTTGGTGATAAAGTAGCTATAAGAATTCCCATAAAAGTTTTTTGTGTGACTAAGTTATTTTGTTTAGGTGAATATCTAGCAGTGGAATTGCTAGGTCATATAGTAAGCATATGTTTGACTTACAAGAAACTGCCAAACAAGTTTCCAATATGGCTATACTATTTTTCATTCCCACAAGCAAAGAAAGAGCATTCTAGTTGCTCTGCATTCTTGTCAGTACTTAGTATTTGATTTTAGCCATTCTTATATGTGGGTAGTGATATCTTCCTTATAACTAATGATATTGAGTACTTTTTCATGTGCTTATTTGCTGTCATACTCTCTTTTGAAAAATATTTGTTCAAATGTTTTGGCCATTTTTAAAATTTTCTGATTGTTTTAATCCCTTTTATATTATGGATGCAAATGATTTATCAGATAACTGATTTGCAAATGTTGTCTTTAAGTCTGTGGCTATCTTTTCATTCTCTTAATGCTATCTTTCAAAGAGAAGTTTTTCAAATTAATTGATTTTCATTTTTTGTGGGTCACACTTTTCATATTGTATCTAAGAAATCTTAATTTTGATATATGATTTGATTATGGCTTATGGTAGTTTTCTGTATTTAAAAAATATGATCTTGTATCATAGGAATCTACACCTGAAGTCTATATGATGGTATTAACCAAAGTCACCCCAATAAATTTAATTTAAAAAATAAAATTGTTCTTTTTCAACATTCTTCGGATTATTCTAGTTTCTTTGCCTTTCTATATAAATTTTGGAAGCAGCTGACTTATTTCTACCAAATTCTGCTGGGATTGTGATTGTGATTGTGATTGGGTTGAATCTATCAATCAGTTTGGAAAGAATTGACATCTTTTCAATAGTGAGTGTCTTCCAGTCAGTAAGCCGTTTATTGTTCCTTTTATTTAGGGTTTTGATTTCTTCCATCAGTGTTTTCTAAGTTTTATCATTAGGGATCTAGTATTTACTTTGTTAAATTTATACCTAAGTGTTTCTGTTTGTTTAATTTCAGTTTCCAATTGTTGTTTTTTTTTGTTAGTATGTGGGAATATGATTGATATGTGTACATTGACCTTATACTCTATGACCTTTTTAAGCTCACTCATAGTTATAGTAGCATTTTTTAAGTTCTTTGGGATTTTCCATTTAGACAATTATGTGTGAGTGGAGGCAGTTTTATTTCTTTTTTTCCAATGTATATACCTTTTCTTTTTTGTTCTTGCCTTGTTATATTGGCCAGGACCTTTAGCATGAAGTTGAATACAAGTGGTAAGAGCTGATATCCTTTCCTTGTTTCATATCTTAGGGGAAATCATTCAGACTTCACCATGAAGCTTGGATGGCAGCTATCGATTTTTCGTAAATCCCCTTTAATCAAGTTGAGGATATGTTATTCCTTGTTTGAAGAAAACTGTTTTTGTTTATTTTATCATGGGAATTCAGATTTGTCAAATGATTTTTCTATATCCATTGAGATGATCATAGTGTTTTAATTTTTATTTTTTTAGTCTGTTAATGTAAATTGCATTGGTTGATTTTCAAATGCTTACTCAGCTTTGTTTTCTTTCCCCTACTAAATCGTACCCGATCAGTGTTTTATCCTTTTTTTATATACTTTTTGAAAGACTATGTTTATACAGAAATATTGAGAGGAGGATACAGAGATTTTCCGTATATTCCCTGTCCCCACACATGCATAGCCTCACTGATTATCAACATTCTCCACCAGGGTGGTACATTTGTTACAATTACTGAACTTACAAGGACACAACATAATCATCCAAAGTCTATAGTTTATATAAGGGTTAACTATATAACCCTTTTGCTGTTGGACCTTCTGTGTGTTTGGGCAAATGTATAATGACATGTATCCACTATTACAGGAGTATACAAAATATATTCACTGCCCTAAAAATCCTCCTTGCCTTGCCTATTCATCCCTCCACACACTCTCAACACCTGATCTTTTTACTGTCTCCAGTTTTACCTTTTCCAAAACATACAGTCGTAGTCATATAGTATGTAGTTTTTTCAGATTGGCTTCTTTCATTTAGTAATATCCTTTTAAGGTTTCTTCGTGTCTTTTCATGGCTTGATAGTGCTTTTTTGGGGGTACTAATTAATAATAAAAATATTCCATTGTCTGGATGTACCACATTTCATTTGTTTATTCACCAAGGAAGACCATCTCAGTTACTTTCAAGATTGGGCAATTATGAATAAAGCTGCTGTAAACATAGGTATGAGAGGCTGGTTCAACAATCAAAACCCAATATAATTCATTACATCAATAGTCTTTAAAAATCACATGATCACATCAGTAGATGCAGAAAATACATTTTACAAAATTCAATACTTATTCATGAGAAAAACTCACAATAAACTAGGAATAGAGGGAATTTCTTCAACTTGATAAAGAATATCAACCAAACACCTACAGCCAACATCATACTTAATGGTGAGAAACTCAAAGCTTTCTCACTAAAATCGGATACAAAGCAAGTGTTTCCTCTCACTACTTCTTTTTAACATTTTCCTGGAAGTTCCAGCTAGTGCAATAAGACAGGAAAAGGAAATAAAAGGTACACATATTCACAGATGACTTCATCTATGTAGAAAATCTGAAAGAATCAAGAGAAAAACTCCTGAATCTACTAAGCACTTATAGCAAGGTTGCAGTATACAAGGATAATATATAAAAGTAAACCACTTTTCTGTATACCAGCAATTAAAAAGTGGAATTTGAAATTAAAAACACAATACCATTTATATTAGCAACCTAAAACAAAAACCACAAAATACTTAGGTATAAATCTAACAAAATACAAGATCCATATGAGGAAAACTAAAAAACTCTGATGAGCAAAGTCTAAATGGACAGATATTGCATGTTCATAGACTAATAAGAACCACTGTTGTAAAATGTCAGTTTCTTAAATATAATCTGTAGGTTCAATGTAATTCCAATAAAAAACCCAGGAAGTTATTGTATGGATATTGACTAACTGATTCTAAAGTTTATATGGAGATACAAAAGACAGACTAACCAACTCAATATTAAAGAAGCAAAGTTGGAGGATTGACATTATCCAACTGCATAACTTAGTATAAAGCTATAGTAGTAATCAAGACTGTGGTGTTGGCAAAAGAAAAGACAAATAGATCAGTGGAACCCAATAGAGAGCCCAGAAATAGACCCAGATAAATATAGTCAACTGATATTTGACAAAGTTGCAAAATTTACCTTGATGGGTTGTGGGTGTATTTCTGTATTTCTATTTTTTAAAAGTATTCTTGGGCTTTGTTTTTAGACGTAGGTGAATTATTTGAAGAGAATTTGATCTTTTTGGTGCTTGCTTTTAGACTTTGTTAAGTGATATTGGAGTGGCCTTTAGTCTTATGGCTGATTTCCCCCCAACCCCCGGTAATGAGTAAACCCTTATAACTCTACTCAGTGCCTCATGGATTACAAGGATTTTTGATTCTGGCTGTCGCAATATCAATTCCTCCTGCCCCCTTCCCATTGTAATTTATTCAAATGTATGCACCAATCAGTGCTTTCCTGAAGACTCAAGTTGAATCCTCTGCAGATCTTCGGAGCTTATTTTTTCTAGAATTCTGCCCATTGAAACTATCTTTACTTCCCTGAACTCTCAACTCTGAATGCTGGTCTTGGCCTAGAACATTCTTCTTGCACTGGAAACTTCCTCCAGGCAGCAAGATGGGCCAATCATAGAGCTCACATTGTTTCCTCTCTTAGAAATTACTGTCCTGCATTGCCTGTTGTTAATTGTCTGAAAATCATTGTTTCATTAATTTTTTTTCCATTGATTAAGGCAATAGGGTAAGTGTAGTCATTGTTGCTCTATCTTGGCCTGAGTTTATGTGCAGTTCTATTAGAGAAAGTTAGCTGGCCTCAGTTGTTCATTCATCCTATTTTGCCTAATTCTAGTAGTAATTTTCACTGTTGTCACACTACCACCAAGTCACAAGAGGGAAAAGATAAGGATAACAATTCACTTCTTTTCTCTGAAGTATTTGAGAATTCTCAGAATTTTGTAAATTCACCAGTATGATTTCTGGGGGCTGAAGGACAGGAGGTGGAGATGAACTTGTAATCATGAATATTTCATTACTTTTTTTTTTTTTTAAGTTGAACATTGATTGCTGCTGGCTGGTGTTTTTTTCCTTTGTTGTTTTAACCTATTCATTTTGTTTGATATAGGAGCAAGCACTTTTATGTTTGACTTTGCTGCATATTTACCCAGAACTTACTAAGTTTTATTATTTACAGATAATGTATGTGAGCCAAATACCTTTTATCCCTTGGTAATTACTTTAACTTAAGTTCCTTCTCATTTTTGAATAGATAGAATGTAAATTTTCACTGTATCATTTTAAACTTTACTTATTTTTCATATTCTTTTCTCAGGTACCATGTTTGTGTGGCAGTGCCCCATGTTTGCTGTGCCGATGCTGTCCCAGTGGAAACAACTCCACTGTAACCAGGCTGATCTATGCATTTTTCTTGTTTGTTGGAGTGTGTGTAGCTTGTGTAATGTTAATACCAGGAATGGAAGAACAACTGAATAAGGTTAGTCTTTTTTTTTAAATTGATTAACTGAAGCTATAGTGTGTGTATGCATGAAACTGATTTTTGTGTGTTGTAAACAATAATGTGCTAAGTAGGATAATACATAATTCCAATTTTAGTAGCTCATAATCTTTTAGGAAAGACAGACAATATAAGGCAAATTCTGTGATGGTGGTACAGAAAATGTGCTGTGGTTATAAGAGAAAATAAGTAATTCTAATCAAGTAAGATTCAATCGCAGTGCTTCTTATGGAAAAAGGGATGTTGTAGAAATGAGTAGAACTTCTGTATTTAAAGATTGAAAAGAGGAAGCCAAATGAAGATAAACAATGAATGCTAGGATACTTTCAATAGTAAAGATAAAAACAATTAATTAAAATAAATAAAATAAACAAAAAATATCCTTGGGTGAGGATTTTAAAAAAAAATAGAAAAAGAAAAGTGAATAGTCTGAATTTCTAATGAAATTCTTCAAGTCAGGGGGGAAAAAAAAAAGAATGAGTTGAGTTCTGGGGCCTAGAGGGGAGTGGGAGGGGAATTAGCAGGCCATGAGGAAATGTATCCAGTGGGAATAAACTACTGATTTGAGGTGTTTTATAATGAACATGGTGGTCTGAGCAAGAAACTGAGTTAAGGAAAGGATTTCTTAGAATGGGGAGATTTAATCATGTGTATTTTTAAATTTTTATTGATATTAGAGAGAGAGAGGAAAGGAGAGGGAGAGATAGAAACATCAATGAGAGAGGACATCAATTAGCCGCCTCCTGCATGCCCCCCACTGGGGATTGGGCCCACAACCTGGGCTTGTGCCCTGACCGGGAATCAAACCAGCTACCTCTTGGTGCATGGGTTGATGCTCAACCACTGAGCCACACTGGCTGGGCTGATCATTTGTATTTTGAGAGTAGTCAAAGATAAGAAATCTCATCTGTGTGTGAGAGAGAGAGAAAGAAGGAAAGGGAGAAGAAGGTGATCAAGAGAAGGGATACAGTCGGCCCTCGTTTATTGCAGTTAATCTGTTCTAGACTCTACTGCGATAAATGAATTTCCGCAAAGTAGGATTTTTTATTTTTTTAAAAAATCGCGATAGAGTAGCCGTGATAGTAGAAGCACGAAGTGGCGAGGGACGACTGTATAGAAGTTAGCTGTCCTCCAAGGCAAGATGAATGATAAAAAAATTTTGAGGTTTGTCTGCTTGGGGCTGGCTTTGTGGTAAGAAAAAATGATGCAAGTTTGGGAAATTAGATTATGATGATTTTGAAAGGAGGTAGCATTGTACATGGCATATCTGGGTGCTCAGTTAATGTTATTTCTGAGTATAAGCAAAAGCATGCCAAGAGGTGTTCATATGGTATTGTCATGGATTCAGTTGACCATGGTTATAATAGTTTAGTTGGTCAGTGTTAGTCCTTATCACCAAATATTTCTACTTCTCTGCTTTCCAAAGGTCATCAACAATTTATATTTCCTAGAATACTTGTGACAAGTAAGGTCATGTCCCTAGAACTGGTCAGTGAGTTGTAAGTGGATATGATACACCTCAGCTTCTACTTGGTGATGCAAGATCTCCTTTCTTTTCTACTACAACCTGTACATCATTTGAGATGGTGGCTTCTCCAGCGCCTGGGTTCTTGAGTTGATTACTCAGGATCAGTTATGTACATGTACATGTACATGAGCAAGAAATATACCTTTGCTGTTTTAAGCTGATATTTTGGGGTTGTTACTGTACCTGCTTAACCTGATGAATATAGATGACTGAATTAGCTTAAGGATGGAAAGTGGCCAGGTGGTGTGCTGCTCTAAAGGAGTGGGATGATTAAGGGTGCTAGTGAGTACATGTTGCAAGTGATTATGGGTAAATACATATTGCCATAAGGTTTAAACTAGATTAGAAAGGTAGGATTTAAGTCAGACCAAGAAAGGGTTTATTGATTATGTAGAAACTAGCAAAAGGAAGTAGCGCTCTCTTAGCTTAAATGTAATTTTAAATTCTCACACATACAAATAGTGTATATAGCTCTGAGGACTACTCCCATTTATTTCACTTAAAAATTGTTTTTCCGGCCCTGGCCAGTTTGGCTCAGAGGTTAAAGCGTCGGCCTGTGGTCCGGAGAGACCCTGGTTTGGTTCCCGCTAAGGGCATGTACTTCCGTTGCAGTTTGTCCCCGGCCCTGGTTGGTCGTACGGGTGGCAGCCACTCGATGTGTCCCTTCACGTCGATGTTTCTCTCTCTCTCTCCCTTCCTCTCTCTCCCTCCCACTCTATCTGTACAAAAAATGGAAAAATATCCTCGGGTGAGGATAAAAAAAAAAAAAAAAAAATTTTTTCCGGTATTCTGATACCAATGTGACTTTCTGAAATGCTTATCAGTCTTTTTCAAGATTCTAAGTTAAAAAAATAAAGTCAGTGCCAGTGATGATGTTAATCCAAATTTATTCATTATCAGAAATAACACTTGTAGGATGAAGGACAAAAACTCAAAATGAATTTAAGTAGCATTGGTTTTGAAAAGCCATCATTGTTCTCTTTAGGGCTTAAAAACTGACTTAGTTATGTTATAATTTTTTAAATTTTTATTGATTGTATTTTTCTCTTTTCCTATATAGGTAATTCGGTATATCACAGTAGAATGAAAGTTTAAAAAAAATTCAGAATAAGGCTGCAAGTCAAAATAAATATTCCCTTTAGTATTTGCATTTGTAGTTTATCATGTGCTCACGTCAAATGAAAAAAAAAAGAATTAAACTTCTGTGTATAAAAATATTCCAGATTAGATATTCAGCATAAACTGAAAAGCAAACTTTAATTTTCCAAATCTTTACTTTATTATACAGAATTTTTATTTTTACTTGGAAAAATTCTAGATCACAAACTCTTATTTTGTTATATTAGATTCCTGGATTTTGTGAGAATGAGAAAGGTGTCGTCCCTTGTAATATTCTGGTTGGCTACAAAGCTGTATACCGTTTGTGCTTTGGCTTGGCTATGTTCTACCTTCTCCTCTCTCTATTAATGATCAAAGTGAAGAGCAGCAGTGATCCCAGAGCTGCAGTGCACAATGGGTAAGTTTTTGAATACACTCATATGCTGTTTAGTGATGGGGATACATTTTGAGACATGTATTGTTAGGCTATTTTGTCCTGCAAGCATCATAGAGTGCACTTACAGAAACCTAGGTGGAATAGCCTGCAACACAACTAGGCTTTGTGGTGTAGCCTATTACCCCTAGGCTACAAACCTATATAGCATGTTACTGTACTTAATACTGTAGGTGGTTATAACAAAATGTTAAATATTTATGTATCTAGCAGTTGTAACACAGTGTTAAATATTTGTGTGTCTAAACATAGAAATGGTACAGTAAAAATACGGCATAAAAAATAAATGGTACATCTGTGAGGGCATGAATGGAGCTTGCAGGACTGGGAGTCAGTCTGGGTGAGTCAGAGAGTGAGAATGAGTGAATGTGAAGGCCTACGACAGTACTGTAGATAGACTTTATGAACACTGTACATTAGGCTACACTGAATATATAAAACAACATGAGCTTAAATCAAACAGGAGAGAAAATGATGCAATCAAGAGACATGGTGAACACGAGATACGTAACACAACATACCATTTTTTAAAAAGTTTAGTATAATAAATACATAAACCAGTAACAGTTCTTATTAGCACTATCTAGTTTATATACTGTACATAATTGTATGTGCTGTACTTTTATATGACTGACAGCGCAGTAGGTTTTTAACTACTATAAAAACAGTAGTATTTTACACAAACAGTAGTATTTACACAAACACGAGTAATATATTGCACCATGATATTACATCAGCTACAGTGTTACCAGGTAATAGGAATTTTCAGCTCCGTTATGATCTTATGGGGCCACTGTCCTATAGTGGTCAGCCTGTTGACCAAAATGTTATGTGGTGCAAGACTGTAAACTTCAATATAAAAGTCTGGATAGCCTCTTTTCAGTAATTTTGAATCTGTCTAAATAAACATTAAAGTTAAATTAAATGTACACAATTTTTTTGTTATTTGCAAAATTTTTATTTGCAGAATTATTTTATTATTCATGAATGATAAGGTAAGAAAATCCTCTTGTGTCTACTTGAGAATGTCAGACTTTGGAAATATAAATGTTAAATATAAGCCTTTGGTCATTTATTGGTATAATCTCTGATACATCATATTTTATATTTTCTTCCTAAAAAAAGAATCTACCAAATCTGTGACTAGTAATGAGGAACTTACTTCTCTTTTCTTAGCTTTTGGTAGACCAATCTAACTGCATGAAACAGAACTTAGTTCCTTAGACATATAATGTAGCCAAAATGAAAAACTTTATTCCTAAACAGAGTGTGATTGATTTTCTAAATATTTGGTTGTACTGGACAACCTAGAAGGAAACTTCAGGGTCCCTTTTATTAATCTATCTTAATATAGAGCACCATTTCTGGTACTGTGTTTGAAATGTGAAATTTTATGTCTTTTTTTTCCCCCTATAAATTAAAAAAAAAAAAGTTGGAGGTATCTGTTCCTGCTTACTTTTTATTATGTTACCAAAGACAGGAAAAATGAACCAATGAAATATAAATAATAGTAAAAAATGTGCTGTGATTGGTTTATTTTTATTTTGTCCTTTTAATCATTGGTTTTACTTTATTTTTATTTTTTTAGCACTCTATAACCATCTTTATTAAATGTGTTTTTTCTCAAAGTGAATTACAGAATGGAAATCACAGCCATTCCCATTCTTCTCAAAGTGACATGCATATAGCACTCCTACAATTATCTTTGTTACATGTGCTTTTTTAAAAATTGAGATACTGATATGGCATTACATAGGTTTAAGGGGTACAAAGTGTTAATTTTATACATTTATACATTGCAGTATATTAAACATCATAGTGTTAGCTAACACCTGTATTAATTTGTGTCTGTGTGTGATAAGGAAAATTAAGAGCAAGTCTTTCAGCAACCTTAAAGTCTCCAATACAGTATTGGTGCTTATAATCACTATGCTGTGCAGTAGATCTCCAGAACTTACTTATTTACTGGTTGCAACTTTGTACCCTTAAACTGCATCTCCCAATTCCCCCTCCCCCCCAGACCCTGGTAACCACCATTCTGTTCTTTTGTTTTACAAGTTCAGCTTTTTTAGATACTATATATTAGTGATATCATACAGTATATGTCTTTCTTTGTCTGACTTATTTCACTTAGCGTAATGCCCTCAAGGGTCCATCCACGTTGTTGCAAATGGCAGGATTTCCTTCTTTCTTGTGGCTGTATAATATTCTGTTATGAATATATATTACAGTATATTTATTCATGCATCCATTGACAAGACTTTTAGGTCGTTTTCCTATCTTGCCTATCATGAATAATGCTGCAGTAAACATGGGAGTACAGATATCTTTCTGGCATCTTGTTTTTATTTTCTTTAGATACACACCTAGAAGTAGAATTGCGGGATCATATGGTAGTTCTATTTTTAGTTTTTTGAGGAACCTTTATACTGTTTTTCATAGTGGCTGAACTAGTTTACATTCATACCAGCAGTTCACACAGGGTTACCTTTTTACTACATTCTCACCAACACTTAGTATTTCTTGCCTTGATGATGGCCTTTCTAACAGGTATGAAGTGATATAATGGTTTTGATTTACATTTTCCTGATGATTAGTGATGTCAAGCACCTCTTCATATATCTGTTGGCTATTTGTATTTCTTCACTGGAAAAAAGTTTTTCTGTCCATTTTCTAATCGATTGTTTATTAACTTGTATGAGTTCTTGATATATATTGGATATTCACACCTTATCCAATATATGGTTTGCAGTTATTTTCTTCTGTTTTGTGGTTGCCTTTTCATTTTGTTGATTGTTTCTTTTGCTGTGCAGAAGCTTTTTAGTTTGATGTAGTTTTTGTTTGATTTTACTTTTGTTACTGTGCTTTAGGTGTCTCATCCAAAGACTGATGTCGAGGATCTTCTTCCCTGTTTTACTCTTTTTAGTATTAGTATCTTTGTAGTAATATTTTATGGTGATTGGCCTTATGTTTAAGTCTTTATTTCTAGTTAATTTTTGTGAGTAGTGTAAGATAGTCCAGTTTCATTTTCTGCATATGGCTATCCAGTTTTCCCAATATTGTTAAAAATCATATATGTAAGGGCTTAATTCTAGGCTCTCTATTCTGTTCCATTGGTCTATCTATTTTTACACCAGTATTTTAGAATTATTTTTTCTATTTCTGTGAAAAATGCTATTGGAGATGTTATAGGGATTATATCAAATCTATAGATGACTTGGATATATGGTATGGACATTTTAACAATCTTAAGTTTTCAGATCCATGAAAACGGGATATCTTTCCATTTGTATCTTCATTAATTTCTTTCATCATAGTCTTGTAGTTTTTATTGTACAGCTTCCTTGGCTGAATTTATTCCTAAGTATTTTATTGGCTTTGGTGCTTTTGTGAATTGGGATAGTTTTTTAAATTTCTTTTTCAGATATTTTGTTGTTAGTGTATAGAAACTAAACTGATTTTCATATGGTGATTTTATATCCTGTAACTTGACTGAATTTATTGATTAGTTCCAATAGTTTTTTGGTTGAGTCTTTAGGATTTTTTATATACAAGACCATATTATTTGCAGATAACAAATTTACTTTTTTTCATTAACAATTTGGCTACCTTTTATTTCTTTATTTTACATATTTGCTGTGGCTAGGACTTCTGGTATGATGTTGAATAAGAGTGGGAACCCTTGTCTTCTTCCTGGTGGTGGAGGAAAAGCTTTTGTTCTTGCACCATTGAGTATGATGTTAGCTGTAAGTTTTGTATATATGGCCTTTATTATGTTGAGATATATTCCATTTATACCCAATTTGTTGAGTGTTTTTATCATGGAAGAATGTTGTATTTTGAGAAATACTTTTTCTACATCTATTGAGATGGTCATTATGATTTTTATCTTTCATTTAATTATCACATTTACTGGTTTATATATATCCCTGTATACCAAGAATTTATGCCACTTGGTCATATTGTTGAATTTGCTTTGTTGATTTTTTGTTGAGAGTTTTCGCATCTCCATGCATCAGATAAATTAGTCTATAGTTTTCTTGACTTGAGGCTAGGGTGGTGTGCAGGCAATGACATGACCTGGCTGGGCCTTGAATTGGTGGTGAGCTCGTTGTGGCCTCAGCGACAAGGCTTTCCCTATGCCAATTGGGGTTCTGTGGAGCAGAACAGAGGCTGGGCCCTGACTGCCCGTGGGGTAGGAGGCCTTATGGACTCACTTGCTCCATGCAGGATGGATTCTGCCAAAATGAAAACGGATGTCCTAGAGGAAGAAAGCTTTGCACTTTCTCTTCTGCCCCTGATGCAGAATTTGATGCTGTGGTTGAATATTTAGAGGACATTATCATGGAGCTCCAGTTATGACAGAGAAATTTTACGGGCAAGTACTACCAGGAATTTGAAGACACAGAAGAGAATAAAGTCAACTACACACCTTTTTTTTTTTTCTTTTTCTGCATTCATCTTCAGATAGAGAGGGAGGAAGAGAGAGAGAAACATCGATGTGAGAGACAAACTGCAACCAGGGTACGTGCCCTTAGTGGGAACCAAACTCGGGACTCTCTGGTCCGCAGACAACGCTCTAACCATTGACCAAAACCAGGCAGGGCTACACACCTATTTTTAACTAATATATTTCTTTGGTAGAAAAGTATATTGAAGAATACCTCCTGGAGCAGATTTCTGGATTTAACATGGCAGCTTTCACAACAACTTTACAGCACCTTAAAGATGAAGTGGCTGGTGACGTATTCAACATGCTACCGATGTTTCCCCATATTTTGGCTTTTAAAGAAATGTTTCTGGACTACAGAGCAGAAGAAGAAGGCTGGGGAGTGGACTTACTCAATGGCTTAGTGGTAACTTCATTGTGCAGAGCTTTGCTGGCTTCCTAGAACAATCTGTGACCCTAGGTCCCACCACCAGGAAATGAGATTGTTCTAGATAGCAGCCGCCAAATATATTGGCCTCTGCTTTGGCTAACGACAGAAAAATACATCTTGGAGAGACTGGCTCTGTTTTACAACTCTTCACTAATGTTAAGTATTGATGGGTCAAAAAAATTACCTGACTCTCCTGGGACCTAGTTCTGAAAACCCTTGTGTGTTCAGTAACGCTAATACTCTTCCCCAAGTAGACACCTCTCAGGGGCTTTTCAGTCAGGCTGCTTTGGAGCAAACCCACAACCAGCATTGCACCTGGGGGGCCTTTCCCAGCATAAATGTTTTTGGTGTGTCAGCAGCCAAAAACATTTGTTCCAGTAAGATTTGCATGTGTCTTGTGCACTCATAGCTTTATACATGCATTAAAATTTCAATTCTCAGTGGGGTTTTTGACTGTTGACTGTTTATCTGGGTGTTATTGAAGCCAGATGCCTGTCTTAAGATTTCTGGAGCTTCTGTTACCACAGCTAGTCTTGGCTGGGAATCAACTACGAAGAGATGTTCTTGACCTAAATAAGCTACATGTGAAAATAAATTCCTAGTCTTAACATATACAGTCCTTTTGTACTGTGAGTTAAAAAAACAAACAAACAAAAATACAAAGGCCCTGGCTGGGTAGCTCAGTTGGTTAGAGCACTGTCCTGATACACCAAGGTTGGGGGTTTGCTCTCTAGTCAGGGCACATACAAGAAGCAACTAATGGATGCATAAATAAGTGGAACAAGAAATTTGTGTGTGTGTTTCTCTCTCTCTCCTCCTCTCTCTCTGTCAAAAATCAATCAATTAAAAAAACCAAGAACAGCTCGGCTGATGTGGCTCAGTGTTTGAGCACCAACCCATGCACCAAGAGGTCAGCAGTTTGATTTCCGGTCAGAGCACATGCCCAGGTTGTGGGCCTGATCCCCAGTGCTGGGTATGCAGGAGGCGGCCAGTTGATGTTCTCTGTCATTGATGTCTCTGTCTTTATCCCTCTTCCTGTCTCTCTCAAATCAATAAAGAAAAATTGTTATTAAAAAACCAGCAACAAAAAACAACCTGTTTAGTTGTACAGTGTACTTTACTTACATTTTCACATATTATTGCACTCATTACATAAAATAAGCCTGTGAAATGGAACTGATAGTCTCATTTTATTATAATGAATTAATGGCAAAAATTGTTTCTTTAAAATTGTTCTAAAACAGTTTACCTGGCAGTCTTCACTTCTCATTTCCAGGATATCATCAGAAAAAAAATACAATAGTCATATGAAGTGTAGCTATTCATTAAGGTGCTTTTAAAAGATTTTAATATGAAATTATTTATTGAATGAGTGTTTATTAATAAAAAATCATATTTCTTGTTTTAGATTCTGGTTCTTTAAATTTGCTGTAGCAATAGCAATTATTATTGGGGCTTTCTTCATTCCAGAAGGAACTTTTACAACTGGTAAGAAATAGATTTTTCTTAATTGTGTGATGTTTATATTTTTTAATGAAACAATTGCCTGGGACTGTAACTGTTTATTTCTTTGCTTTATTTTCTTCCAGTTGACAAAATCAAAGCATTTATGTGACATTTTATTTTCCTTTTTGTGTATTAATGAAATAATGAAATAATTTTATTGACAATGAAATAATGAAAACTGAACCAGCCACTCATTTGTATTTGGTTCTTTATTTTCCAGTGTGGTTTTATGTAGGCATGGCAGGTGCCTTCTGCTTCATCCTCATTCAACTTGTCTTACTTATTGATTTTGCCCATTCGTGGAATGAATCATGGGTTGAAAAAATGGAAGAAGGAAACTCAAGATGTTGGTATGCAGGTAAGTTTTTGTCATATATCTTAAAGATATCTTAAAGAATATCTTTAAGATAGTTGAGTTTTGAAGATGGGAGCAGATATGTAGACTAGGGAAATCATGATATATATATATATATATATATTTTTTTTTTAATCGTTACCCGAGGACAGTTTTCCATTTTTTGTTCAGAAAGAGTGGGACATAGAGTTGGAGGGGGAGAAAGAGAGAGAAACATCGACGTGAAAGGGACACATCGAGTGGTTGTCACCTGGACGACCCCACCAGGGCCGGGGACAAACTGCAACTAAGGTACATGCCTTTAGCGGAAACTGAACTCAGGTCTCTCTGGACCGCAGGCCGACACTCTAACCGTTGAGCCAAACCAGCCAGGGCGGAAATCATGATTTTTATGAGGTTAATTTTCTGTGAAGGTGTTTATATATATCAGTAACACTAGAAGAATTCTTATATTGTTGTAATTAATGCTTTTTTTTTCATTTTTATTTATTGTTTTAAATATATTTTTATTGATTTTTCTTTTTTAGAGAGAGAGAGGAAGGGGGTGAGAAATAGAAACATCGATGTGAGAAACATCAATTGGCTGCCTTCTGCATGCCCCCCTACTGAGCCATGATAGGAAGAACTGACGACGTTAAAGTATCCATACTACCCAAAGCAATCTGTAGATTCCACAGAATTCCTATCAAGATACCAATGGTGTATTTCACAGAACTAGAACAAATATTCCAAAAATGTATATGGAATACCACAAAAGACCCCGAATAGCAATAGCGATCTTGAGAAAGAACAAAATTGGGAGGACTCATGCTATCTGATATCAACCTATTTTACAAGTCCATAGTAATTAAAACAGCATAGTACTGGCATAAAATCAGACATATATAGATCAGTGGAACAGAATAGAGAACAGAAATAAACCCACACCTTTATAGTCGGTTAATATTTGACAAAGGAGGCAAAAACATACAGTGGGCTAAAAGATAGCCTATTCAATAAAGGGTGTTGGGAAAATTGGACAGATATGTGCAAAAAATGAAATAGACCACCTTCTTACATTGCACACAAAAATAAACTCAAAATGGATTAAAGACTAAATGTTAGACTCGAAACCATAAAAATCCTAGAAGGAAACATAGACAGTAAAGTCTTGGACGTTTCTCGTAGTCTTTTTTTCTTATATAATGCCTCAGGCAATGGAAACAAAAGAAAAAATAAATGATACGTTTGCACAGAAAAGGAAACCATGAGCAAAATGAAAAGATAACCCACTGAATTGGAGAACATATTTGGCAATACATCTGATAAGGGGTTAATATCCAAAATTTATAAAGAAGTTACAAAACTCAAAAATAAAAAATAAAACAGTCCAGTTAAAAAATGGGCCAAGGACCTGAATAGACACTCCTCCAAAGAGGACATAACAAATAGCCAATAGGCATATGAAAAGATGCTCAACATCTCTAATCGTCACAGAAATACAAATTAAAACCACAGTGAACTATCACCACATTTGTCAGAGTGGCTGTCATCAATAAATCATCAAACAGGTGTTGGTGAAGATGTGGAGAAAAGGGAAGCCTTATACACTGTTGAAAAGGGAATGCATATTGGTGTAGCCACTGTGGAAAGCAGTATGGAGTTACCTCAAAAAATTAAAAGTAGAACTGCCTAATGCCCCAGCAGTTCCACTTCTGAGCAATTATCTGAAGAAATCCGAAACACTAATTCGAAAGAATATATGCACCTCTGTGTTCATTGCTGTGTTATTTACAATAGCCAAGATTTGGAAGCAGCCCAAGTGTCCATCAGTAGATGAACAGATAAAAAAACTATGGTACAGTTACACAATGGAATACTACTTGGCTGTAAAAAGGGAGAAAATTTTACCCTTTGAATGGACCTGGAGAATATTACCTGAAATAAGCCAGTCAGAGAAGGACAGATACCATATGGTTTTACTCATATGTGGAATTTAATGAACAAACAGAACTATCAAGCTAAATAGAGACAGATTAACAGATAGAAAGCTCGGGGTGGTGGGGTGGTGGAGGAGAGTGTGGATGTTAGACAGGGAGAGGGATTGAGCAAAAAGAACTCATGGGCACAGTCAACAGTGTGGTGATTGCTGGAGGGGAGGGAGGGTGGAGGTGGAAGAGGCTATAGGGGAGATAAATAGTGATAGAAAAAAGTAAAGATTAAAAAAAAAAACCTTAAGAAATATTCTAGTTATTTTTCTGTACTTTGAAAATAATGTTTAGTCTATATGGATGTGTTTTATAAGCTCTGTGATATAGTTATTACTATTAATAACAATCATATTAGTATGTTACTAACTTGAAAACACAATAATAGTGAGCTATGTGTAAAAGACTCTAAAATTATTCTGTAATAAAGTTCAGAATTAATATTTTTCTCCTTTTATAGCCTGCATAATGCTGATAATATTAATTGCTTAAATATATTTTGAGTAAAACAAGATTATTTTTAAGACCTATGCCTAATTTCTAATATTTGTGATCAAATCTAATTGTCCATTTATATTTCTTTCACAGCTTTGTTATCAGCTACAGCTCTGAATTATCTGCTGTCTTTAGTTGCTATCGTCCTGTTCTTTGTTTACTATACTCATCCAGCCAGTTGTTCAGAAAATAAAACATTCATCAGTGTCAACATGCTCCTCTGCCTTGGTGCTTCTGTAATGTCTATACTGCCAAAAATCCAAGTATGCTCTTTATATCATTAGTTTGTATGAAGCTTCTACTTTTCTGAGTTTTCCTAAATCTTGAATGATGTTAAAACATTGATCTCCATTGTTTATTTATTGTAGGAATCACAACCGAGATCTGGTTTGTTACAGTCTTCAGTAATTACAGTCTACACAATGTATTTGACGTGGTCTGCTATGACCAATGAACCAGGTATGTTTTTGCTTGGGTTTATTTCTTTTTAATCAATCCTGCAACTTTTCTTTTTTCAAAGCTGGTCATTTTGTGAAATTAAGCTATTTAAAAATTAAGAAAGACAAATGCATTATTTCACGTGGAATATAAAAACAAAAAAAGAACAAACTCTTAGAGATAGACAACAGATTGGTGGTTACCAGAGGGCAAGGGGTGCTAGAGAGAGGGCGGGACTAATTGTGTAGAGGGGATCAACTGTATGGTGACAGACGACAGTTGTATTCCTAGAGGAATAAGGCATATGGAAATAATACCATTTCCATGTTTGATGTATTGCTATTTTTTAGTTTCCTTCACTAATAAAATTGTAAGAAAGTATATGAAAATTATAAGAAATATACCTAATTTGAACAGGTTATATGATAAATAGGAAGAAATAAAAGTGGTTCAAGTGCTTATTGATTCAGTTGTAGACAGTACAGTTTTTTTCACTGAAGTTATTCCTTTAGTCTGTTAATACCTTGCAAATGAATATAATTGGGTTTTGTAATGAATCTGTTTATCAGTTACATTGCTTTTCATGGGAATAGAAGCCAGTATTAGTATTTGTCATTAGAGGTGACAAAAATTGAGGAATGAACTATTTTTGGAAAAGGAAGAAAATGGTCTTTTTTCCTTTAAAATAATTATAAAATATGTTATCTGAATCTCTTTTCATTGAGTTTAAAAACCCTGTAGGTGCTTTATCACTAGATGGAGAAAAGGTATTTTGTTTGTTTGTTTTCGTATATTAAAGAAAGATTTGTTACTACTTTCGTCTAGGTAAGTGGTTAGAAAAAGGTAATTTGATTTTGAGATTATCCTTATCTGAATGGCTTTAAGATAAGAATCATTTTCATTAATAAGATGGTGATTGACATATTCTGCTTTGTGAGAAAAACAAAACAAAACAATATATTTTGGAAACTAGACTGAATACCTTACCAACCCTACTTTCTTTCTTAGAAGAGTTAAGAAACTGAAAACTGAATAAGCATAAAGTATAATGGCTTATAATGGTTATGTCCACGAAGCATTTGCTAGACTTCTAATAACTGTTATTATGTGTAAGCTATCTTGCTTTTATAACAGTGTACTTTGACAGGTTGGTAAACTTCATAAAGTCACTAGTCACTATTGGTATATCACAATATAAAGTACAAAGCCAATGCATTTTGGTTTAGAACACCTGCATTTTATTCCTAAGTTGGCTAGAGATTTATTATACTTTAGAGAGCTTAATAATATTTCTCGGCTCTGCATGAGGTTGAAAATGAAATTAACTTTTTCAAGCACTTCTTTAAAATTAGCAGTATAAAACTTGAAAGACTTAATTTAAATATAAGTTGTTTTAAAATGCTTTTTGTTATATTTGTGCCCTTTTCCAGAAAAACTTTTTGAATTTGTATGGGTATAAAGAGTTAAAAAGAACTACAGTTACACCTTGAAAAATACATTGTTTTACTATTCTAACATTCAAATTTGACCTTAATTAACATTGCAGAAACCAATTGCAACCCAAGTCTACTAAGCATAATAGGATACAATACAACAAGGACTCTGCCAAAGGATGGGCAGTCTGTCCAGTGGTGGCATGCTCAAGGAATTATAGGACTAATCCTCTTTTTATTGTGTGTGTTTTATTCAAGGTAAGAAAAATTGTAGATTTTTTTTAAACAAAAAGTCTAGATACTTATTTATAAATAATTTCTTAATGCCCCTTTTCTTCTCTCTTCCTAAACTGTCTTGCATTCAGCATTCGTACTTCAAACAATAGTCAGGTTAATAAACTAACTCTAACAAGTGATGAATCAACATTGATAGAAGATGGTGGAGCCAGAAGTGACGGATCACTTGAGGATGGAGATGATGTTCACCGAGCTGTAGATAACGAAAGGGATGGTGTCACTTACAGTTACTCCTTCTTCCACTTCATGCTTTTCCTGGCTTCCCTTTATATCATGATGACCCTTACCAACTGGTACAGGTACTTACATTTTATGAAAACTTTGCATGTGGAAATTCTGATATTTTTTTCTTAATTGCATTGAAGAATATTGTGTGAAGTACTTTTTATCCTTCAGTACATTTAAAAATGTAAAGCTAAATGAATGTTGAGATCAGTGTGTGAATCGTAGACTTCACTTCCTTGCTTTTGCGATAACAAACATTGAAATATTTCCAAATCTTATAGAGATTAAAATAGAAATTTTCATGAAACTAACATTTCGTACAGAAATACATGTTAATAGTTGATCCAGTAGTTTATTTTTTATTTTTTTAATTCTGTGACTAATTCCTGACAGAATACAGTAAAAGATACGTCTTCTGTTTTGTTCAAATCTTGTCATTAAGACTTTAAAATTGAAGTGTGAATACATTAATGTAGATGGGTCCATTAAACTCTTCAAAGATAATTTACGCTATTTATTACTTCAAAACTAATCCATAAATCTTTTTCTGATAAGAGGAAGGTAGCAATTTATATTGTTTTGTTACTGAAAATTCTAATTTTATCTAAATGATTACTGAAAGATTTGAGATTCAAGGTGAACTGTATGTTTTGGACAGTTCTGTTTTTAATAATGTTTAAGGCACAGTACCTTTAACTTGTAATAAGACCAGCAAAAGATTTAGAAAAAAAGTTACCTTATTTCTTTAAGAAGAGACTTTATTGGCATTTACTACTGAAAAAGAAACACTTCGTAAAATTCCTGCATTGAAACATAGTAAGCTGTAAGAATCCACATAGTCTTCAATAATTCACAGCTCTGGCTCTCAGGTAATAAGAATAAATGTTAAAACATTAGATCAAAAATATATTTGTTATGTTTCATTAACACAAAAATCAGCTACATTTGGGATATATTTCCTTCCCAGTCTTAAATCTGAGATGGGGCTGCAGGGTTGGGGCTCCCCCCCCCCCCCCCCGCAAATGAAGTAGCTTGATAGTTGATAATTCAACACCTCTGCTTTTTATTTTCTTCAAATTTCAGGTATGAGCCTTCTCGTGAGATGAAAAGTCAGTGGACAGCTGTCTGGGTGAAAATCTCTTCCAGTTGGATCGGCATCGTGCTATATGTTTGGACACTGGTGGCGCCACTTGTTCTTACAAATCGTGATTTTGACTGAACAGGACTTCTGGCATGAAAGTCCAAATTTGACCATTACATATTTAAAATTGACAGTATTTCCAACTTTTGTAAAGTTGTGTATGTGTGTGCTTCCCATGAAACTTCTCCAGTGTTTTGGCATGAATTAGATTTTACTGCTTACCATGTTATTCATTATATTCTTGCCAAGCGCATTGATAGATGTGTTAGAATGAATCACAAACATTTTATGAGTATGGCAGTGAGTTAGGAAATGTGGACATTTTTAGGTTTATCCTCTGTTCTGTACCTGTGAAAATAATAGTAAAAATAAAACTACTTGACTATTTGCTTTTTAAATTGTGTTAGAACTTAAGCTGTCTTGGAAAGTATAAAAGGAAGTGTATGGCTGCCTTTTGAAATACTTGATGCCTTGCCCTACGGGAGATTGCAAAGAATATAGCTATTTAAGGTTATATAAACAAGTCACTTAAATATCAATTGTCTGAAAAGTCTTTCCGGGTTTTTCTCTTGATATAAGGATAGGAAGAAACTTACACAGGTAGGAAGTGTTCAGTGGACAACAGTATAGGTTATGATGTATATTGAGAGACTTAAAGAAACTCAGATTGGTGTTGGGTGCTACATTGAATATTCTATTAGGCTATATGCTTCCTTGAGTAAGGATGGCCTTCAGTACTAACATAGTGAACTTTGTTTTGGTCATTATAAACATATGCAAAAGTATGGGTTCCATGGATATGTTAGGAACTCTGAAGGATTTAGACAAAGGTTTTGAAAAGGATAATCATGAATTAGAAGGAAGTTCTTGAAAATCACTTCGAAAATTTGTTTTGAAAATCAAAGGTGGTAAACTTTGACAGGTCAGCAAGAAACTGCAATATACTGGGCTTCAGTAGCTACTTAGACGAAATCTAGTCCAGTCCTCCCATTTTAAAAATGAAGCAACTGAACCACAGACTTAAACAACTCAGGTAGCTAATTAGTGTCAAATCTTTAAAGTCCTAAGACTGCCCCAAATAGCGGACATTCTTTCTGGCATTCAAAACTAATTTTTATTCAAAATATATGCATAATAGATTGTACACTTGAGTAGTGGTGGGTAATTTATGTGATGTGGATTGCTGGTGTCCAGCTTGCCGTCTACCTGGAGGTCATGAGAATGATGGAATGCTGTAGAATAAACTGCTTATAGTACACTATACAGTTCAAAAGATATTTAAATGCTTTTGTATCTGCTGCCACCTAATTAATATATATAGGTTATTGTACTCGTAAAAATCAAGCAGTATAACACCTTAGAAACTTAGTTGTGTCATTAGTGTTTTAATCTTAAAAGTCTACATTTGCTGCTTTTAATATATTAATTTAAATGAAAGGTAACAATTCAGCTTAATTCTTCCACTTTATTCTGTATTGATATTGTGTTCCATGATTTGAATGACTGTATTCTATCTCTAAATAAATGAATTCAGTAAAAGTGTGCAGTGGATTCATTCTTTATCAACTCAAATTTAGGTGGCTGTAATACTCAGACCTACTTTCCTCCTGTGTTTAATAAAAGAACCTGGCGCCCTGGCTGGTTTGGCTCAGCGGTTAGAGCGTTGGCCCGCAGACCAGAGAAGCACAGAGGCCCGGATTCGGTTCCCGCTGGGGGCACATACCTCAGTTGCAGTTTGTCCCTGGCCCAATTGGGGTTGTGTGGGTGGCGGCCAGTCGGTGTGTCTCTCTCACATTGATGTTTCTCTTTTGCTCTCCCTCCCGCTCTGAAGATGAATGCAAAAATGTCCTCAGGTGAGGATTAAAAAACAAAAAAACTGGCACTAGAGGGTTAACTGACCATTTTCTGTCCTGAAATATTGAATTGTTTAAAGGTGATATTTACCCTTTTTGTCCTCTGAAGGTAACCCCTGAAGTTGGATCTCAAAGGTAATTTAAGTGGTGTTCTAAAGAATCTTTAGGTGCACTAGTTTAGTTTGAGGAATTTTAATTCACTTGATAGTTAAGTCTATACTTGCTATGTCCTCCAGGCATTTTTTTCCTAAGTTGCCATTTGATGCTTCCTTCTCTAACTCCTAGGATATTATTTTTTAAATCCCTTACTTAAAAAGGTGGGGGAGGGGTGGCCTGGCCGGTTTGGCGCAGCAGTTAGAATGTCGGCCCGCGGACCAGAGAGTCCTGGGTTTGGTTTCCGCTAAGGGCACGTAGCTCAGCTGCAGTTTGTCCCCAGCCCCGGTTGGGGTCGTCTGGGTGGCAACCACTCGTGTCTCACATCGATGTTTCTTTCCCTCCCGCTCTACCTGAAGATAAATGCAAAAGTGTCCTTGGGTGAGGATAAAAGGGGGGGGGGGGATAATTTAATAAAATGTTCTGTTCCATTTGAATGAAGTTGTATTACCTTTTATTCAATAACTTTTGAAATGATCTGAGTTTCTCTAATATACACAAGACTGTCCACAAAACTCTTGGGTATTTATCCAGAGATCTAATTGTATACACACACAAAAAAAATACATAAATATTCATAGCAGCTTTATTTGTTAACAATAGCCCAAACTGAAAGAACCCAGATGTCCTTCAACGGGTGAAGGTTTACATACAGTGGTATGTCCATATCATGGAATACTACTCAACTATATAAATGTGTGAACTATTGGTACAACTTGAATGGATCTCCAGGGCAGTATGCTTGGTTAAAAAAGGCTAATCTCAAAAGGTAACATCCTTGTAATGATAAAATTATAGGAATGGAGAACAGATTAGTGGTTTCCCAGAGTCAGGGATGAAGGGACAGAGGACTCCTTGTCCGATGGGTTGAATGTTTAGTTTTACAAGAGTGACAGTAGCATTTCATCGATGTGTGAGTTCAGTTTCTTTCTATTTTTGCCAGCATTTGACATCATAAAAATTTACTGAAAGTATTCCAGATGTCCCTTTCCCCACACTATTGTTTGTGTCCATTGGTTCTGCATATATGAAAATATAAGTTCTTTGGTTTCTCTCTTCCTACCCCCCTGAGGTTTGTTAGTCTGTTCCCTGCTTCCATGTTTCTATTTTGTTCTTCAGTTTATTTTGTTCATTAGATTCCACATAAAAATGAGATCATGTGATACTTGTCTTTCTCTGACTGCATTATTTTGCTTAGCATAATACTCCAGGTCCTGATAGAAGTGTGATATGTCATTGAGGTTTTAATTTGCCCTTCCCAAATAGCTAATGTCTAATAACTTTTCACGTGCATATTTGCCACCCATGTGTCCTTTTCATTGAAATGTCTATTCATGTCTTTTGGCCATTTTTATAATTGGATTTTTTAAATTTCTGTTGAGTTTTGAGAGTTCTTTATATATTCTAGACACTTGTTCTTTATCAGATATATAGTTTGTAAATATTTTCTCCCAGTCTGTAGCTTTGTCTTTCCGTCCTCTTAATAGGGTCTTTTGCAGAGCAAAAGTGTTTAATTTTGATTAGATTCAATTTTTTAAAGACCTTACATGTTTCAATTATCTCTGTTATGCTGTCTATGTTTGACTTGTCAGTACTTGACCAGTGTTACACCTTTTAGTGACATGTCTGAAAGCATCCCCATTTACTAGGCAAAAGTTCCATTCCTTTGCCCTTGATTTTCAAATATATATATATATAGCACAAAGAGAGCTGTTCATTTTTTAGTTAGTGTATTAGAACCAACAGGATATATACAGAACTGGCTAATTGATTATAAAAGGACTGACGAGTCCAAAATCTGCAGCTGGCAGACAAAAACAAAAAAGATTGATGTGTGTAAGGCAGTGACACCATGGGCCACTTGGGTGGTTTTTAGACAGCATGGGAGGTTATCAGAACATCTGGGCTCATAGAAATGTTCCCTTTGACATTCTAAGTCAAGGTTAACAATGAAAAGTCAGGTTGATAGCTAGCATGTACCCTTTGACATATGTTGAAAACAGCACTTCACCTCTGTGTTCTTTCCCAAAACCTATATAACCCCAATCTAATGAAAGAAGCATTAGGTAATGCCAACTTGAGGAACACTACAAAATAGCAGGCAATATTCCTCAAAACTGGCAAGGTCTAGCTTATTTGTATTATAGTCTGAAACCAATTCCTTGAAATAATATAGATTTGCTTTATAGGCTAATATGCAACCAGTTCTCAAAAAATATTTCATGTATGGCCTGGCCGGTGTGGCTCAGAGGTTGAGAATCAACCCATACACCAAGAGGTTGCCGGTTCAATTCATGCCCAGGTTGTGGGCTGAATCCCTAGTTGGGGGCATGCAGGAGATGGCCAATAGATGTTCTCTCTCATCGATGTTTCTCTTCCCCTTCCTCTCTCTCTAAAATCAATTTAAAAAAAAATTCTTATAAAACTACATATATATCCCATGTATGCTTGAAACAAAGGTCTAGGTGTTAATTCTTCAACAGCATTCTACATATATGTACATCATGCATGCCATTTGGTCATTTTCCCAGTCTGCAGACCTTTTCTTCTCCTATTTCAGCTTCTAAACTTCTGAGTATATATATCATCTGTATGAAACACACAGAGTTAAGTCCTCACTTAACATCACTCATAGGTTCTTGGAAACGGACTTGAGGCAAAATGACATACAACAAAACCAGCTTGACCATAGGGTAAATTAAATAAACAATAGTTGAGTTCCTCCAGCATATTTCTATCACAAAACTTCTAAATAAAGACCCAAAACACTTCCAATATTATACATTGAAATGTTCTATACATAAATTTAAGCAAGATGAATGAAAACAAGAGCTGATCCCAGCAGCTCAGGGAGCAAAGTGGGAACCAAACCTAGACAGGACACCCTTCCATCGCAGGGTACACTCACCCTCACTCCCTCTACTGGGATAATTTAGACATGGTGATTCACCTCAAATGCACAACTCTGGGATGTGGGAGGAAGAGTCCTGGAGAAAATCCATGCAGATATGATGGAGAGAACATGCCATACATAGTATAATGTTTTGGTCTACCATGTATTTATAATTAGAGATTTTTTAATGCTTAGAATCTTAAGGGGTCAGCAAACAATTTCAAATTTAGATGTAGAGAAGTGTGACAATCTTTAATGTATGACTTTCATGAATGATGAAAACAGGATAAAACTCTTTGGAAAAGTGGAATGATGATGTTTATCAAATCACTATGGTATTTAGATTCTTTTAGTTACATTTAAAACACCTAATAATTGTATTTAAAACAGTAGCTATTAACATACTAAATTCATTTGAACTATCAGACTTAAGATGAAAAATCTTAAAATGTCAACTTAAAATTACTATGGGATATAGTTTTTCAAAATCATTTTTACAATACTTCTACAGCTCCAAAATGTCCCCAAGGAGAAGAAACTTGATTATATCCCAGTGAGGAAGGGAAGGGAAAAAATGTTTCTAAAGTTACCTCAACTCTTTTCAACTGAAAAACTCTACAAATGCTTATGCAGAAAACTGTTCTGAGATCTTTAATTAGTTCACCAAGATCCCAGTGTCTGACCCAAATATTTTAGAATCTGGTAAGAAAGGGTTTCCTATCCCTCTGTGTTAGGCTTTCCTTTGAATTTTTATATCCCAGTTAAGAGAAATTTCAAGATACCAAGAGACAGAATATGGCCAAGAGGGCAGCCATTGTGTACTCATCAAATAGCCCTATAAAATATTCAGACATTAACTGTATTGCTTCCAGCCACCGGCCTGAATCTTCAAGTGATAAAGAGGTGGCCTTGTCTCTATTAAGTCTCTCTAATCCTCTGAGCACCTGTTCTAAAGGAGGAAGTGATTTGACTTCCTCTAACCTTCTCAGGACAGAAGTTATAGGCCCTAAGTGGCATCCAGTGATAATGTTCTTTACTCATTTGCAACGAGAGTCATATTTCTCTCGGTTCTTTATTAGAAACAGAAAGCAAGCCACTAACATTTTTAAACAAAAAAACTACAAAACATATTAAGTTTAGAGACTCTGTATTCCTCCATTATTGCAATACACACTCTATCTTTTGAGATGAGGCACAAAAATCATATTCACAATGGGAATAGACACAGTTACAGTTTAAGTCTATTTCTTGTGAAAAGGAAAAAAAAAATGGTACATGTGGGTGTCACCTCCAAAGAAGACACAACAGACACTAGTATGCAACATTCATTATATTTATTTTACTAAATATTATGGTTCAAAAAAACAAACCAACAAAACTTTTACTTAAAACTAGTCCAACTAGGTGGATTGGGCTGACATCATCCCATCCCCTTCTATGTATACAGAACTGGAACCATATCAGACAGCAAGCACTCATGTATACATTGCCTTTCCTGTTGAACATGAATGAACTTCTCTGAACCAAGAGAGACAAGTGAAGTTTTACAAGATACAGGCACTTTTATGTTCCCAGTTTTAGAAATAAGCCAAGTGAAAAATACTTAGTAAAAGTAACTGGAACAGAGAAAGCTTTAGTAGTTCTACCATTAATTTTAGTAACTTACACTCAATTCAAACAAACAGCATCAAACAAGTAAAACAAAAGTTTAACTGGGGTTAATGGGCATATATATAAAAAATAATTCAAATTTACTACAATTGGAAAAAAATGCCCATCTGAATCCAACTTAAATATATGACAATAATGTGCATTAAATCTTGTTTACCTACATAGCTGAGTAACATCTGAAAGCTTTGCAAGTGTGGTTAGTGAGTAAAGCAAAAGGTGCTTTTGATTCCACAGTATCCAGTTAAACAAAACAAAGCAATTTACAAAAAACAAAAGGTACCAAATAATACTTTAAAATAAATAGTTCATCATTTTGATGAATATATACATGTAGAGTCCACTTCTTGGGAATTTAGCTATCTAATAGTGGCATATCACTATCCAGAGGTGCAGGAGCAAGTTCACATAAATAGAACAGTGTGGCTTCACTAGCTTCGGCTTCAGTCAACGGCTCCAGGCGAACAAGCTTACTTTGGGTTGGTTCTGGATCCAGGCTGCTATCCAGGAGCTCATCAACTTCTATAGGTTTATCTACAGAGGACATAACTTCTGATGAAGCCGTGCTTCCCTGTTCAACAGCAGAAGCAGGGTTCCCATCAAGGAATGCAAGAAGTGGAAAGGCAGTGTACTGGATAAGCTGTTTATCTATAACAAAGATTAGAAAAAAGTACTTTTATCACCAGCTTATACAGAGTTCAAGATGAAAGCGGAAATTACAAAAAGAGATGCGCTTGCTTACATGCAATCACTAACTCAAGAAAACAAGAAATAAGATATTTTGTCAGTAAATTAAAAAATGTTCAAGTCAGAAAAGTTAGTCTTTTATTCAACAATTAAGAACTGAAGGTTCTTTCAGTCCTCCTAAATTTAAATAGAAAAAAAAACCTGTAACACCCTCAACTTATATTTTAAGAACTATTATTACCTCACCAATTCAATTTTCTCCATGCTGGAACCTCGAAAAATTATGCATAGAACCATTCTGTGTTCAATTGTTAAGTATGGCAAGAATTTCATTGGCATGCATTAGTTTCTATATAGGTCTCCTAATTTTAAAATTATACAGAAACTAGTACAACGTTTATACCTACCTGTTTTGGGTTTAGATTTTCTTCCCTCTTCTGAAACTGGCTGAACTACATTGTTCTTGGTAGTTTCCAATCCTTTATTCTCAGACTAAAAGAGAAAAAAATAACAAAAAATACTTTTTCGTATTTTACATGTTCCTGAAAATAGCAAAAAGAAAAGAAAAACCTGGTACATGAATATTGTGAATACTGGTATATTATCTGGCATATACAGGAAGGGGGAGCATCAGAAAAGATGGACTAGAAAGAGAAAAAGATTTGAGTAGAGGTAACAAGATTGGTTAAGAAAAGTATTGCTGTCATCAAGTGAATGAAACAAAGATCCTGAACAGGATAATAAGTATAAAAAGGAGGGGGCATTTCAACAGCAGAATAAACAATTTGTCAAGGATGAAAGATGGGAATAAGTCAAAGATGGCTGGTTTCAAACCTCTAATTAAGAGAATATTCTTTAAGCAAACTAATTTTCAAGGTTTCACTAAAAATGTATTACACATTTCTCTTCATTCACAAACCGAGTAAATAAACACATTTCGAATAGTTGAAGATAACATGATGATAACCTAAAACTATTTATCCCTCTATCTGGAAGCCTCAAAGTTGAGGTGGTTCTTCATTTCCTTTATGTGGCTCTTTCAGTTCTTTTCTGTCATTTAAATTGCTTCTTTCAGTCAATATCTTTTCTTCTCTCCTTACATCTGATTGTAAGGGAATTAAATCTCTAATGCTGTTAAATTCTTCAGTGCTCTTTCAACGATGTTTAAAGTGAGGTGCAGAGGTTCACAATTTCTCCTCAACAGCTGTAAGTCCCAGGTAGCTGCATGTTCGTTAGGTATATATGTGGTGTTAACAAACATACTAATTCCTGTAATTCCCTGATATTCATTATAAAATAAAGCAGTACAGGATTCAGAGAGAATAACAATGCCAAGATATAATAAAAACTTATACCTTTCCAAAAATTTACATAAAAATATGTCTCAGCATTCACAATAAACATTAAAGCACTAATACCATTTCTATTTTTATACTTCCTTAAGTATAAAACTTATTAAATAATTCCTTAAACAGGTATTTTCCAAGGATACCACTAAAACATGAGAACCAGGATCACAAATGGGTTTCAGCTCCCATGCCAACTCTTATTCATTAATAGTGACCACTTAGATTCTGTATCGAGGAGTATAAGTGATCCTGATTTATTAGAAAAGAGTGTTGTAATCCATGTCACATAATACCTGTCATGAGCAAGGGAATAACAGTTGATGTGCCAATTATTTGAACATGTTAATCCAGATTCTACAACTATAATGAAAAAGCAACTCTCAGATTTAATTTTTCTCTAGTATTTTGGAGCAATATGCAATTTGCTGTTTAACTGCTATTTCTGGAAACAATATGCAAGCTATTGCTTTTTGGAATAAGGAGATCCAAGAATAAAGAATGACTCAGTGTGTAGAAAAAATAAACAGTATATCACATTCACTAAATAAATGCATGATATAGATTCATTCAACTGGAGGTCTAACACTCAATAATATTTACTGAAGCAGTCCTGAGATAATCTACAGAATCTTGTAACATAAATCTAGGCAAACAATGGTCCACATACCAAAATCAGCATGCTGCCTGCTTTTGTAAAGTTTTATTGGAGCACGGCCACACTCGTTCTTTTATGTACTGTCTACAGCTACTTTTATACTAAAATTACGGAGTTGAGTAGTTGTGACAGAGAACTCATGGCTTGCAAAAACAAAAATATTTACTAACTGGATTTTACATAAAAAGTATGTCAACCCCCTAACATCAATCATCCAAAATTTAATGTATAATCAACTTTCTGGTTCAAAGCTCACAAATTCTTTCAACTCTTACCTAGGCTATAACTTTGAATATGTAAGATATACAGTTAGACTATCCTCACACATAATAGTCAGAAAAATTGCACGCCCTCACTATAATCACTCATTTTTATTTGATGTGTGTTCATTTTTGGACTATAATATTTGATTCTACTAATCTAGAATTTGTACAAATTTCAGATGACTTGATTTACCTCTGTAATCCATAAAAAACAGAGACCACCAAACAATATGATATAAATACAAGATAAACGGAATATATGCCTATTCAAGACAATAAGCAGTACAAAGTAAAATAGTAATTTCTAAAAGTCTGTCCTAACAACTTCAAATTGTCCCTATTATTCATAAAAAAAAAAGTGTTTCGAAGAATTTCTTAACATGTGCTAATTCCAACTGGAGTTCCTATCTCTTTAAGATAATAACAAAAAACATTACTCATGAAGTCTAAAAAAGCCATACTTGTTTCAATTTGCCTTATCTAACAGTACAAATCCCTGAGCTTTTAGTATAATCTAATAAAGTGGAGAAACTTAAGAATATGGGTACTAGTAAATTCTCAATAAAAAATGCTGAGAAGTTTATAGAAGAAATAAGAATGTAAAATGAAGCACATAAAACATAAAGAAGTAACATTTTAATAATTTATTTCAGTGACATTCCCGAATATGTCAAGTTTAATCAATTGATCTCCCAGCACTTTTAGGGCTGATTTCATATTGGTAGTTAATTGCACGAGTACCAGTAAAACTGGGCAATGATTTACCCCATAACCAAAAGCTACTTTTTCATCTAGAATTTTACTGTCTTCATTACACATATTAGGTAATATAAAATGCTTTGTAACTGGGAGTGGTATTTGCTCTCTGCTTACTAGGACTTTTAAAAAAACTCTTACAGCTGTGGGTCCTGAGCAACATGAATTAAAACTTACTTTTGTATTATTGATGTAATCTGTGGGATTCATCTGCACAGAACTAGTGAAAAGCTGAAAGACCAAAGAAGAAAAATGATAAGTTTAAAAAATATTTTAAAAACTGACTGTGTTCAAAATTTTTATACACCCATGTTGGGTGAAGAGATGTAGTTCCTGCACTAGCAAGTTTCCATACAGTAAAATAAGTCTGAAAGAGGAAAGCAGGAAAGTAGAAAGAAAAACAAACAAAAGCAGAGTAAGCTAGCCCATGCATTAGATGTAAGAATTTCTCTATAAAACTATGAAGTAAATTCACTTGAGACAAATGGTAGTTTTCCACAGCTCCCCTCTCCTTCATTTTCTTTATTTTTCCCCCTCCCTAAATGCCTGGGGACTTGAGTGGCAATCAGGACTGAGTTCCTTGCCCTGACACTAAGTCTTCACTGACTATTTACTAATTATGTGATGAATTTATAGAATCTGCTCTATGATAGTGGCTCTCATATTACAAATGGCATACCTCCTTGTTGGGTTCTTTTCACCTCACCTAGCAAGGGAAGCTGTAAATGCTAAGACCACTGCTTACTGCACTCCTCAGTCCAGCCAGTTTACAGACATAACTTTTGTGTAAGTCCTAAGTTTCAAAGTCATTCATTCCATAGGGATTTATTAACCATATAAGAAATAATTGACATCATAAAGAATATAAAACAAAGACACCATTCCTGCTCTTCAGGAGCTTACAATCTAAAAGACAAGATAAGAACAACATCAAATAGCAACCTATGATCAGATACAATCCAGTATAATAAAAATGGATGGCGGAGCTCAAAAGTAAAAGGAGTTAAGAGAAAGAAAAAAGAAAAACACACAGACACAAACATACACATACATACACAGAATAAACAAAAGGTCTGGATGAAGCTATGCAACATGTATCAGTCAGTCCCTGGGGACTGGTTAATGACTTGAAAAGGAAGGATGGAGGGAAAAATACATTATTACAGCACTAGCAACAACAGAAAAGAAAGAATAAGATGACCAGTCCAAACAACACAGAAGCTCTGAGTTGAACAGTAAGTTATATATACATAAGATTCAAAAACTAAAGCAAGGCCAAAAGAGAATGAGCACGCCAAATGGTTCACAGGATAGAATGAAATGCAGAAGCCAGAGGCAGATTCCTCCTCAATTCTGTCTAGACATTAATTCCTCTCAAAGTTCGACATTCATGGTAAACCTAAATATCCCCAGCTTTTTTTTTTTAATCCTCACCTGAGGATATTTTTCTATTTATCTTCAGAGTGGGAGGGAGGGAGAGAGAGAGAAATGCCAACGTGAGAGGGACACATTGACTGGTTGCCAAGGTACGTGCCCTTGACCGAAATCAAACCCGCGACCCATGGTCATGGGCTATGGGCCAATGCGCTACCCGTTGAGTCAAACCACCCAGGACCCCAGCTCTTTCTTTTATTTCATTAACTTTCCCCTTTCATATCACCTACTGATCTAAGGGGAAGAGGCTAGTTTCTTAAGAGTAGACAGCAATACATGACTGCCAATCTCTGCTGGTTCAGCTTATAGTGCCTTAGAGGCCTGACCAGATATTATCCCTCCTGAGAGTGGCATCTAAAGAGGGTCAACAGTGTAAGGTCCCCACTCATTCTTTTCTCCACTTCCACTACACATTGACTCAGGATTACCTTCAGGTATTTCCAGCAGATGGATGCTATGAACTAGAAAAAAGTAGATCACAGATGAGGAGCTGACATAGATGGCTGAATTCTATGGCCAGGCCCCTCCTGCTCACTCCACATGGGGTCACTCAGTACTGAACTATGTAGCGAGAACCCATGAACTCTTCAGCTTACTTATTCATGTCCTTATTATCTTTGCCATCTCAGAGAACAGGCCAACCTATGGGTGGATTTTTTATTTATGACAATACAACATAATTCAAAGATGAGATAATGAAGGTCTTGGATAAGAGAGGCAACAGTGAAAACAGAAAGAGATGGCTTGTGAATGCTATTTTGGAAAATACACAGAACTTGGTGAACGATGAGATAAAGATCAGAAAGCCAAGAAGATGCCTCTGTGATTACTATTCTGGGTGAGTCAACTGAAGTTTGATACCACTACAGAAAATAAAAAAGCTGAAAGGGTATCCAGTTTAGAGACTAAAGAAAAGTTTGGTGCTAAATACAATCTAAGGCAAGATCTGATGATTCTCAAAGGCATGGAATTAGAATCCCAGCAAAGTTTACTTTAAAAAATATTAAGAGCTGGATATATACATTTGAGAGTAATTCTACAAGCACAAATCCCTTCAGAGAGGAAGGACAGAAAAAGAAGAGGTAGAGAAAATAAAAGAGGATAAAAGACTGAGTACTTTGGAGAATAACCAAGGAGAAGTAGAAGACAGCAGGAAAAAAGAAGTTTTTAGAGGAAATGGAGAATGTTTAGGGAGGCAGGAAGAGAAGAAAGGTCCCAGAGCTTCTAAAATCAACACAAGTTTGGCTCTGGAAAATCAATAGTATTAACAATAATACTGTTAATCACTTGTAATTCTTACAACAGCCCTTCTGGGCATTAGTTACATTTTACAGATGGGGAAACTGGGAAAGAGAGGTTAACTTTCCCAAGGTTATTAATAACATAGCTCATATAGTAAGTAACATGAGCCAAAAATGAAACTCAAATCTGATTCAAAACAAAACAACAACAAAAATCACAGCCTACTTACTATGGATAAACCAAGGCACCCCAGGCTTAGAGTAAATAAGACAATACAGGGTTTCAAAAGAAATACAGAGAAAAAATAAGTAACAAATATAGCCACTCATTTCTAAATGAGTGAAAGGATTAGAAAAGCAGAATGGTGATTAGCAGAGTAACATGTCAAAATGTTTTTTAAGATGAGGAAGATCCAGGACAGAGATAGAAAAACAGAGGTACAGGGCAGGTGTACAAATTGGCTTTAAAGAGGAAGTAAGCACTTCCTCTAAGATGAGATTCCACATCTTATGAGGACCAGGGCAGGTGAATTATCTTCTGTGAATGGGAAACCGTTGGCTGGACAAGGTCTTGAGGACAAACGAGTGTGATAAATGTTCCAAAGTTGAATGAAAATAAACTAGCTGAAGACTGCAAGAATTCATAGAGGGTCTGAATTATGAGCTTCTATTTCTTTCTTAGTGATGTAAGGGACAGATATTCTAAAAGGTCCCTGGATTCAGAGTGGGGACTAAGACTGATAAAATCAAGAAGGGCAGTCAAGTTACTGTTAACAAGTTGAAGTAGGTCATTAACATGGGTGTTGAATTCATTTAAAATGGTAACACAGGCCCTGGCTGGTGTGGCTTAGCTGGTTGGGCATTGTCCAGTGCACTGAAGGGGTTGTCAGTTCAATTTCAAGTTGGGGCACATGCCCAGGTTGCAGGCTTGATCCCTGGTAGAGGGCGTGCAGAAGGTAACTGCTCAATGTTTCACTCTCACATTGATGTTTCTCTCTCTCAAAAAAAATCAATAAAGCCCTGGCCGATTTGGTTCAGCGGTTAGAGCATCAGCCTGAGGTCCAGAGAGACCTGGGTTCGGTTCCCACTAAGGGCATGTACCTCAGTTGCAGTTTGTCCCCGGCCGCAGTTGAGGTTTTGGGAGGCAGCCACTCAATGTGTCCCTTTTGCATCCATGTTTCTCTCTCTCTCTCTCTCTTCCTCTCTCACTCTATCTGAACAAAAATGGAAAATTGTCCTTGGGTGACATGTGGCTCAGTGGACTGAGTATTATACCATGGACTGAGAGGTCCTGGTTCGATTCCTGGTCAGGGTACATGCCTGGGTTGTGGGCTCGAACCCCAGTGGGGGGCATGCAGGAGATCGCAATCGATGTTTCTCTCTCACATTGATGTTTCTTTCTTTCCTTTCCTCTCTCTCTCAAAAATTTTTTTAAAAAATGTTAAAAAAAAAAAAAGGTAACATAGCCTTGGCCAATTTGGCTCAGTGGTTAGAGTGTCGGCCAACAGACCAAAGGGTTATGGGTTTGATTCCTGGCCCCAGTTGGGGTCATGCAGGAGGCAACCAATCAATGTGTCTCTCTCACATTGATGTTTCTCTCTCTCTACCTCCCTCTCCCTCTATCTAAAAATCCATGAAAAAAAATATATATCCTCAGGTGAGAATTAACAATAACAACACAAAAATGGTAACACAGGTCAGCATGAAAAATAAGTCTTCAAAGAAGATGAAATCCATCCTGTGAGGGCTGCTTATTTGGAAAAGAGGATAAAGTCTTGTGACACGACACAAAGACTGATGAGAAGCAGAGGGTTAGGGTGATAAATAAAAATTGAAGAGTAAGAAAGGACTAATTCCCCTTAGCCTCACTGGGAAACTCTTAAAAGGACAACACTGTATACATTCTTGATGTGAGAGAAGTTGCATTTTAAGAAAAATAAATGCCAAAAAAGGAGAAACAACACTTTCAAAAGACAGAAACATGTTCATAAACAGAAATGAAAATGGGGAGAGAATCAGATTCATCTGGATGGGACTAGGCCAGGAAGGAAGCTTTAGGTAAGGAAAAGAGGAGTGACAGGAACACAAAAGAAGAGAGTAAGAAAGGTGGTTAGTGTCAGAAATGGTAGATAAGGATTTACAGACCAGATAACAATGAAGTCAAGTCAAGAGGTGATGGTGGGGACTGGAGCAGAAAAATCTTACCAGAGAGGACATAAAAATTTTAAAAATATAGCAAGTATAATACATTTGAATGGAAAACATTATTCAGAAGTTAATGTGTCTTTCATGCTGTTTCCTGGCTACATATCTCTGCTACTAACTTCCACAAATTTCTATTCAGTGACAATGTATTCTAGAGTAAAACATAATAATACAACAAGTCCAGACAAGACCTGGACTTAATAGTACTGTTCAATTGAGCTGATATGTTGTTACAGGGAGATTAACTGAACTGCTACTCACAGATGGGTAGTGATTACCCTCCTTCACCGTCCTGAACCCATCTGCTCAATCTTTCTTATAAACAAAACCATTCATTAAAAAAAAAAAAAATGCAAAAACAAGTGTAGAATACAAGAAAATGATGTACTGATTTATAAATAATATTACATAGACACACAAACTGCCAATACAACAAAGATTATTCAAAGTACCTACATCAACCAGGAGATCTGGGTCTATGCTAAACTGTCTTCCTGACAGCATGGCTTGGAAGTCCTCTAAACTGCAGTCAATACTGTCAAGATAATCCAACAGCTCAACCCTAAGGGAAAAATAATTGGAAAAAAAAATCAATTAGGTTTTCTTGTTTTTATGTTTAAATTACATTGCAATCTAGCGAGGCAAAACATTTCCAGCAACTACTGAATCCTTACCAATTCTTAATCTTAAGAGATCCTATTCAATATTTGGGATTCCTGAAAATTCAGTTAACTGAAAACTCATAGCCTATACACAAAACGTGAGTGTTTACAGAAAAAAGGTTCTGTAACAACATAGTTTGACTTATCTTTCCTCTATATCATAAATTATTAAATGTCTAACCTCTTATTACTGGTCATTGCTACTAATTTCTGGTTTTCTTATGCTAAAAAACAAGTCCCTTAATAGAGATATGTTATTTCATTGTCCTGATATAAACACAAATATAATCACACATACTTTATAGACATTCAAAACAAGTATTTCATCGAAAGAAAAAAATCTGAGGAAGTGCCAAAAAAAACCCCAAGACTGCTCTTGGAATGATTAACTCCTTCTCAAAACAGCATTTGTGGACTTCAGCCCTGACCAAAACAGAGAAAAGGTAGACTACATGGGTTCCTACTGTGAAACAAAGATCAATCAAAGAGAAATAGAATATGTAAAGTAAACAAAGCAAGCAAATAAATTTAGACAACATCTAGATTAGCACTCACTTGCCCAAAAGATTGATGTTATCATTTAAAATGGAATCCATCATGGTCACAGGATCATCTGTGGTTAGACTGGATGAGCCATTTAGCTGGACAGCACTAGACATGAGAGGGCTGGTGCCATCACTGCCTGAACTTAGGGATTCTCTGGCTGGTTCATTCTGATCTCCACTCTGAATGACAGGTGCATACTCATCTTCATTGTCATCTTCAACAATGACAATATCAGGGTACTGGCTACAGCTAGATCAGCAATACGAGAAAGAACCAATTACACACCAATTCAATAAATTAATTCTATCTATTCATTCTTCTTGGAAATTCTCTCCCCAAACCACATATCAAAAGGCTTAAATTTCTTGGGAGCATGTGTGTGTGTGTGTGTGTGTGTGTGTGTGTGTGTGTGTATATATATATATATATATATATATATATCACAAATATTAACAGTACATACGATAAAAGACCACAAAGAATCAATTAAAGGCATTTAACTACAAAGTTTTAAAAAATCAGAATTCTCATTAGTTTTTTGTTGGGAGTCTTTTTGCTGGAGGTGGGACAGGGAGTATCTGGTTGAATAATTTGGCTTAATTTTTCAGTTTAACAACCCAAACATGAGTTAGATATTAGTTCCTCAAAGAATAAAGTGGGTTTAAATTTAGCTCTTAAGTAACCAATATTTTCAAAATCTTATTTCACAATCTTCTTACTTGGAGGGATCAGATATAACATCCTCATTAGTTTCTGGAATAACTGGGATATTTTCTTCATCTGCATTATCATCCGTAACGTCATAAATAATGATGTCATCTGAAATCCGTTCCCTTGGTTTTAAACCTTCAGTCCTACTGTGTGGAACCTAAAAAATCAGGGAGAAAATGTATTTAAAAAAATAAAATTACAGTAACTATTTTTAAAATGCTGATTGGGAATCTACTATTTACTAAATGTTGAGAATACAAAAGTAAGCAAAACAGGTTATGTTCTCTGCCCTTCTTGGACTTATACACTAATTAGTAGTAGTACAGATATATGAGGTATATTCTCTGCATCAAACTTAACTTATACATTTTTCAACTATAAGGGACCTTGCAGATAACATGCCTCAGAATGCTTATAAGAAAAGACTTTCAAAAATAAAAAAGAAAAGAGCTTCAAATTTTAAAGTATTTTTCTATACCCAAAGGATAAAAAGTCAGGATTTCACCAGAAATTTCAAGCATAACCAGATGGGCACTGTGCAGATGGGGACTATTTCATCTCAAACTACTCTGTTTGATACATATTTTATTTTTACTCATTAAATGGTTTCAAAAATAGGGAAAACAAACAAACAAACAAACAAAAAACAACTATTGCACTATTAAATGTTAGCCTGGCATTTCAGTAATGATTTTTTAAAATTTAGCTATATTCAGACCATAGGTACACATTAACAAAAAAATCATTCAAATATTTAAAACAAAGTGAAGTCATTAGATAATGCAAAAATCTATCACTTTTAACACTAGTAAAATACAAGGTAGAAGATATATTTAAAAACATATAAATCCAACTAAATTGAAAATCTTCATTCTTTTACATGAATCTTCAATCCTAACAATGAAAAATATTAAGTATGCTTGATTTGAAACAGTGGTGCTAAGATGTTAGATTAACTCTAATTTTCCTGAGAACAAAAATCTTGAAACTCAAATAATAAATATCTAACAGTATTCAAAATTCTAACATTTGAAAGTAACAATGATTATTAGATTCTAAAAAAGTCTGGACTTTGGACTGGACTAATTTGTATTGGATATTAAGTTGGACAAATTATCCCAGAGAGCCTGTGACATAAAGGTAAACAAAAATATTTTTTGAAACTGCTATAGTAAAAACAGTCTAGTCTATGTATATTTATAACAAAAGTCAGAAACAATTTAAAATAACCAATGGATGAAATGCATGATTACATTGTCATAATATTCAAATAGCATACAGTAATTGAGATAAACTAATTCTCAGTTTAATAAATCTCAAAAGCAATACCAAGTGAAAAAAACCCACAAGGCAAAATAATATGTACAAAATGTTATTTATATGAAGTTTATATATTTGTAAAATAATAACAAATATTGTTCATGGATTCACATATGTAAGACTATGGAAACAATAAATACTAATTCAAAACAGTGATTATCTCTAGGTGACGTGAGACTGGAAAGGGGGAGAAAAACAAACTTGGAAACAGACAACAAAAACAACTATATTTATAATGGTTTATTTCTTAAAATAAGGCAAATAATGAAAAATGTTATTAATAAAGCTGGAGGATGAGCACTTAATTACTCATTAAACTTCTTTGAATGCATGAAATAATACTGTAATAAATATAGTTGGAGACAATAAATATAAAATAGAATTTAAAAAATTACTTTATGATGGTGATTATCAGCTGGTTCTTTGACTATGTGCTGAAACAGATTCTTCTTTTGAGCACCATTAGTGTTCAGAAGTAGAGGCCTGAAAATCAGAAGATATCCATGAAGTTCAGTGAAGTAAATATATAAGGAATTTAAGCTGCTTTTAATAACTTACCCACATACAAACACATTCATTTTAATCAATAAAACATTTTAGTAAGAATACAAAAGAAACTCTTAAAAATGATTATATGTTAGAAATGGAAACTGGGGGATGAGTGTGCCTAAAACTTTTATTTCTCCATTCATCTGCACTATTGTTGTTATAATAAATGTAATAAATTACTCTCTCCAGATATACTTCATTGCTGACTGAACTATATAATTCTTTAAGAACTATGCTTCCATGGTAAAAAATAAATAGGTAATATCATAAAACCTAGTTAGTGGAAACAGTTAATTAAGGCCATAGCATAAGCTGTGAGCCTAACAAAACTTTGCTAAAAATCTTAGTCTTACAAGATAATCTTTTTCTCCTTCCAAATATTCCTTTGTCTACTATTCTTCTTATGTATTAGTTGTATAATTCTTATGTATAATTAGACAATTTTAGTTACCGACAATTACAGGTATTACAACCCACGGTTGACATACAGGCTTTTAAGCACCCTTATGAGTAGATTAAACATAAGATCAGGTAAAACATATTTGATTTTTTTAAAGATAGAGGCTTTTTAAAAAAACTTCCCTCAGGTTTTCTAATAATACATTAAATTAAATTTCTAATGTGAATAAAATATGGGTTCTTTATTAACTGTATGTGTCTGTAAAGTGACCATTTAGGCTATCCTTATCTCTCAAAAACATCAGCAGAATGACAGCACAAGGAAATAACACACTCTTGAAATGTGAGTGTAATGTAAGAAAGGAGGATTGTTTATCCTGGACATCAAGCATACACTCAGCAACTGTAGGCCATTCACGGTTAAATACTAAAATTTTTGATTGTCCATGCACAGGTCAAAATGTTTTATTATAAAAACTTACCTTTTACGTTTTAAACTCACAAGCTGATTATTCTGAACCAATGTAACAATAAACTGGACAATCTAAAAGGAAAATATAAATAAAATTTTCTCCATCATAAACTTCTAGATGTTTAAGTCCACATTACAAGTCTTACAAAATGAATTCAAATACTGTATGTCCTCTATTCTAAATCACATAATTTCTCATATATTAATAAATTTGGATACATCTTAAAATTGATCATCTAAAGAAACATTCCAGCTTCCAAGCAGAAGAATAACCTGTGATCAAGTTGCTATTACCTAGAATAAATAGATGCCTAACACACCCATCCATACATCCATCCATTTACCTATCCAATATGCAGTTGTTATTTGTTTTGGTGATAAGTATCAAGAATGCCTGAATACAGATCCCAACATTTAAAATTCTTTCAATATCTTGATGCAAAAAAACAAATTGGCGTTAGCCCTGGCCGGTTTGGCTCAGTGATTAGAGCGTTGGCCCGCGGACCAAGAGTCCTGGGTTTGGCTCCCACTAAGGACACTTACCTCGGTTGCAGTTTGTCCCTGGCCCCGGTTGGGGTTGTGTGGGTGGCAAACACTCGATGTGTCTCTCACATCAATGTTTCTGTCTCTCTCCCTCCCTTCCTCCCTCCCACTCTATCTGAAGATAAATGGAAAAAAAAAAATGTCCTTAGGTGAGGATAAAAAAAAAATACTGGTGTTTAATAGGCAACATTTTTCTTAAATCAAGAAATACAATTAGAGGTAAAAAAAAAAAAAAAAAAAAAAAAAAAAAGCCAACTCTTTCAGAATAACAATTATAAAATTTTCAGGTTAGAAAGTTTACTGGCTGATTCTAGAAAAATTATTGTTGAGACATTAAATATCTGTCAACGCTTCCTGCTGACAATCGAGCATCTGGTTTAACCTTCAAAGTCTGATTAAATTTAGAGAAAAACTGTTAAACAGAGTAAGACATGCCATATTCCTTCATATTTTATGACAGTATTTCTTAAAGTGTGGTCCATGGAGCAGCAGCATTGGCCTAGAAACCTGTTAGACATGCAAATTCTTAGCCTCACTCCAGAACTGCTGAAATATGAAATTCTGAGGATGGAGCCCAGCAATGTGTGTTTAGCAAGACCTCCAGATGGTATTAATGTGAATATGAGAACCATATATGGTATGGTATGCCTTGAAATTGTACTACAACTTTCTAAAGGAGCTAAAAAAGTGAGTAGCACATGGTGAACTATGGAGGCTATGAATAAAGAAAAAAGAGACTGGAGGTGGGGGGGGGGGGAATGTAGACTCTGTGCAGAAAAGTTCCTTGTAAGCTTTGTGAAATATAATTACATGATTAAAATGAAGAATTGTCAATTAAACATGCATATTGTATAGCTTTGAATATTTTGTGTTCTCACCAAAAGAGGCTACAAAGTAGTCTGCCTTACAATCAATATAAACTTTTCCATGGAAAAGGACACAACATTTTAGTTTTTATAATTTATTGAGGTGACAATAGTTAATAAAATTAAAAAACGTTTCATAATACACATTAAAAAACAATTCTATAATACACCATCTGTATACTGTATTGTGTGTTCACCACCACAAGTCAAGTTTCCTTTTATCACCATTTTTCCTCTTACTACTCCCAACCCCCTTTCCCTCTAGTAATCTCCATACTATTGTCTAAGTATGAGGGTTTTTTCCCCTTAATCCCTTCAAAATATAAACATTTTAACTGAAGAGTCAGACAACATTAGAGTATATGAAAGAGCCATTAAACTGCTTATTCAAAAGTAAATGGTGAAAGCTGATTAAAAGACAACATTTACCATTAAAGGTATATTTGAAATCATTCAACTTCAATTATTCTTGTTAATATATAAAAGCTGTTATGGGAAAATTCTAAAAACTTCAGTAATTAAATTTATAGCAACATGAATCACTGGCTAAATTTCTTTTGAAATTGTTTTATATCTCAGTTCTCTTTTTACACTTCTGCATCACACTGTAGAGTTTATAACCTGAAGATGAGCCATCTAACTTCTGCACCTGACAAGTCCTCTAACAGGTACCTCACATACATTATTTCCAATCAATCCAAGGCCAAAGAGTAAATGGCAGAGTTAAAAACCAATTCCAGAAATAGAGAGAAAATTATTAGCTATCATCAGATGCAAACTTAAACCTGAGCAGACAGAATGTTAGCTTTCATGAAAAACTAAAATGTTATATAAGTATTTTATAAAATATTCTTGCCATCAAGAGAAAAAACCACCCAACAAATTATGGAGTAGTGTAAGTTAATAAATATTTAACCAAATATTTTTCTCTGAAAAATGAGGAACAAATTTTAAAAATAAAGGTTAAGGTACATTATCATTTTAAATCAGGTATTCTTAACACGACTGCATATTGACATTAGCTAAGGAAGTTTTGACAATATATGTACTTAGAACTGAATTCTACCTTCAACCTTCACTTGTATAATAATTAAAAAAAAAAACAAAACAAAACAAAACCCCTATTTTGACTATAGACCAAAGGTTGGAACTACCATTCATCTCTCTTCTAAGCCGGTTCCACTAGATTTCAATCCTGTCAGTCATAACCCTATTTTTAGCTAAAGTCCTCTGAGCATGAATAAACTGAACTCTTCCACTTCTCCCCACACCTCCCAAAAAAACAGTTGTTTAAACTGAGTCCAGTTTAACTCAGGAGCAAAAAACAACTACCTTAATTACTTTTGTTTTACCTCTCATTAACATATGAAAGCTTATATAAACAGATTAAATCACAAAGATACAATACAACTGAGATTTTCGGTTCCCCCTGAGAATCTGTGCTGAGTAATTTTCAGTTCAGGTACTAAAATTTATGTTTTTACAACACTGTAATATGTTTTTCTGCACAGACTAATAATGACATACACTGATAATTCATTTTTTTAAACTAATGATCTGATCCACTGATCTGAAAATATTAGTCATTTATCTTCTGAACCTGTATCTGTGCCTTTTAGAGTAAAATTTTAAAAAAAGTAAAAATAACAAAACAAACAAATGAACAAAAAATCCCACACAGTAAGTAAGGCTTTATTGTTGTTTTTTTATCCTCACCTGAGGACATTTTTGCATTTATCTTCAGAAAGAGCAGGAGGGGGAGAGGGGTGAAGAGAGAGAGAGAAACACTAATGTGAGAGAGACCCACTGACTGGCTGCCACCCAAACGGGTACAACCCCAAACGGGGCCGGGGACAAACTGCAACCAGGGTACATGCCCTTAGCGGAAACCGAACCCGGGACTCTCTGGTCCGCGGGCTGACTAACCACTGAGCCAAACCAGCCAGAGCAATTGTTATTGTTGTTGGTTTAAAAAATTTTTTTTTCTTTACTGATTTTAGAGAGAGAGGAAGGGAGAGGGAGAGACAGAAACATCAATGAGAAAGAACATCAACTGGCTACCCCCTGCATGACCCCCAGTGGGTATGTTGTCCACAACCTGGGCATGTGGTCTGACAAGAATCAAACCAGCGACTTCTTGGTGCAAGAGTTGACGCTCAACCACTGAGCCACACTGGCCAGGCAAGGCTTTGTTTTTTTTATAGTAAAAATTATGTAAGAAATTGGTACTGCATTATGTTTCTGAGAATAACAAATTTTAAACTTGTTCTATCAGGCAAAAGGTCCTTTATTAAAAGGTAATGACATTAACTGGGAATATGGAATGACCCTAGTTTTTATTAAAAAGAATAATTAACATTTGGCCGAATTTGTTTGATTTTATAGTTTTACTTCTATCTGTGCACCCAATATATAAGAAATTAAAATCAATCACTCACTATTCAATAGAGAATTCTTTGGGTCATAAATGGTACTCATTAAACAAATGCAATTATGGTCATGGGGGGAAAAAAAGCTTACCTTTCGAATAACTTGCTGCTGTTGTGCATGTTTTGCTCGCAATTCTGATACCTCCTTCCAAAGGGACTCATTCTCACTATATTATCATTTATTTAAAAACAACAAAGAAACAAAAAAATTCAGTCAGAAAGCCAGGCCTCGTTATCTTTAATTAAGCATACCAGAGAATACCATAGATATAGAGAAACATGGGAATACAAAATTTTTTAAAATTAAAAATAAAGATAAAATTTAATTAGTTTTTATTATATATTTTTATGAGACTAAAATACTCTTTGGTTCAATTGTAGAGATGGCAACTATCTTGACACAAATCCAGAATCATTCCTTCCTAACTGTAGTAGCTTCTACTCAAGGCACTATATACACAAAAACTTAAGACTCATGCCTACATCCTATAGTAGGCAATTTATTCCTCTGACAATCTGGCCCATTACTTCTTATTTAAGCTAACCTTTCAACTATGGTTACCAAGTGAATTCAGTACTCTTGCTTAGAAAACAATTCTTAAGGGGAAGTGACATTTACCTAGCACTTGCTATGCTCCAGGCACCATGCTAAGCATTTTGTATGTGCTGGTTATTTACACTTCTCTCATCCATCAGGAAGGGAATTATTATCTCTATTTTATAGATGAGAATACAGAGACTCATGCACGATCACACATATAATTTGCTAAGTGTTAAAGTCAAACTAAAGTCTTTCAGACTCTAAAATTGTCTATCTTAAGATTTGTCTCAAACACAATATGAAAACACTAAAAAAATATTTGTTTTTTAAAAGCATATTCAAATATATAATAAATCAATAACTGGACCAGTAGTAAAAGTTTCTTTTCCTTCATTCAACATTTATTTAAATTGCATTGTTATTTGTTAGCAGCAATGATAATGCTGAAAAAGACATAAAAGATAATTTACCTATTAGTTAATTTTCATTATTTTGTTAATTTCCACAAAACCCACCTCCCTCTATCCAAACTATTACAAAAAGAATTGGATTTACAGATAGAGAGTACTGAAAATGAGACTTTAATACTTACCAAAAAAATACCGTACTTTTACTGACTCAGAAATTTAAAGATACTGTCATCTGCCTACCAGTAGAACAGTTACCTCTAAGACTTAAAGATTGAATTTGAGATCCCATTCCTTAAGGACTAAACCTGAGATTCAAGGAACAGGGTCCAAAGGGCAACTCAGTAGACACAAGATACATATAATAAACCACCATAAGTGATTAAATAAAATAGGCAAAATGAGGAAACTTATAATTAAGGCTTAGTCTAAAAGGGAATAAAACGCCAATGTTACTATTTTAACAAAGATACTTAAAAATAGTTAAACTAATGTCCCATACTTAAAATGAGAGAGAGAATACACAAAATAACCACTCTTGAGACTTGGACATATATTAGGATAAGCAAACTCCCAGCTACTTACTAAAAAAACAAGTACACAGCTACATAAACTGTCAACTGTGGCAACTTAGAATAATGGTGCCAAGAACTGTAGTAAAACAAATCAAAGCATCTTTCTATAGATAAAAGGTTTGAATAATACTTTCTCCAGTGTATCTAAAATAAGCATCAAGTAGGGCAAGTTTCTTGTGTCTTTTTCCCCCCGATATTTTTATGTTCTACTTTTCCCTAAGAGATAGATCACATAGAAAAGTCTTTAAAAACCATCATAAAAGGAAGAATGGGTAACACATGTAGTACTTTGTGTGCCCTATTACGTGTATGGCCATATAAAGGTTAACCTATGTAGAATCGTATTTCCTATTAACAGTTAATTTAAAGATCGACTTTTTCATCAGTAAGGCATGTGCATCATACTGTTTTGAACACCCAAGTTTTTATATTCCTTCGACTACCAACATGAAAATACAATATTGGGGTAAAGCTATGGCTACAAATGAAAATTAAAGGGAATCGATACTTACAGAAAAATGGTCTTTGATCCTGGTGTCAACAACATGATCTAAAAGTACTTAATGCACCAACCTCCAACTCCAACACACACACACACACCAACCCACATATTAGAATCATATTTGGAAATAATACTTTACCTTTTTAACTCAGAAAGCCTGGACTCAATAGTCTCTTGTTTTATTTGAACCTTCTGAGCACTACTTATAATTTTTGTTAAATCTTCCTGGCGAATTTTGTTTTCTTCTGGTTTTGAAGATGAAACCTTTCAAAAAACAAATTTAGGACATCAAACAAATACTAAATGCCATGATTGTAATTCAAAGCTTCCCTATTAAAGAGGTTTTGTAGCCTGTTCAGGAAGTGAGATCTAGTTCCAAAAAGCCTGGGACAGGATTCTAGGGAAAGAATACACTTCATAGCTCAAAGATAAGGAATAATCAGTCTTTTTTTTTTAATGTGGTAAGTTTCCACAAGCAGGAACACCTTAAGGGCTTTTTTTCCCCCCATTTCCTTCTATCAAACTCCTTGTAATTTTCCCCAAGCCCTTTTATTATCACATTCCACATTTAATTAAATTTATGTAGTAATAGCTTCATGCTTGACCATTTTCTTTCATGATCTACTACCCCCTCCCCTCCAAAAACCGTTTTGTGGATTTAGTAAAAATATCTTGTTTCAGCAAAAAAAATTAATTCAAAAATGTATTGTTAAATGTGTATTATATGAAAGGAACTTAATTCTGGGCATTCGAATTAAGCAGTGAACTACATAAAACACCCTCCAGGGAGCTTACATTCTAGCAGAAGCTTACATTTTTTTAAGCTATCCCAATATGAATGACTCCTCACCATTAGTCAGACTATAACCATTTTCCTTCCCTTTAAAGGTATTTGAGCCCTCAGTATAGTTCAGCACCAGGAAAAAAAATAGGGGGAAATAATTAAAACTTTATTAAGTCTAAGTCATTCCAACAAAGAACAAAGAATACCAATGTATTCTATACATTCTTAATTTCAACATTGAAATATAAGTCTTGACCAAATGAATAACATGGTAATGCCTGAATTAAAATCATGTTAACAACAGCTCACCTTCCTTTTAATGTTCTCCAACAAGTCATCTTGGCCTTGTTTGAAGTAAGGATGCTGAAATTCAACAGGACCATCTCGTTCCTGCTTTACAATTCCAGAGTCAATATGCACTACTTTACGGAAACCATCTGAAAAAGATTCAAAATTTAGATGATTAAAGTAGAGGAAAGTAAAAAATTAATAGTGCTTCTATGCAGTATATTTTCCTCTTTATCATCCTAATGGGAAAAAAATGATTTAATCAGTGGCTGATGACAATACTTCAGATAAACTGCTGTCCATACTCACACATATTCAGTTGCCTCACAAAGCTTGCCATGTTATTGTGCTTGAAGTATTTGGGAAGAATTTCTTTTGCAAATCTTTGTTCATCCAAAACCAGAAAACTTTGACCATTCTGAAAAAATAAAAAAGTCAGTTAGTTAACTGTGTCATCTTCTGACACTAGATGGTATATATGAATTCCCAAATTGGGCAATCCTTTTATGATAACCTCAGACCAATAGTTTATATCATTAATGGCACAAGAAACAAACTTCAATTAAGTGACAAACTGCAATTAAGCTCTTTTATGTCAACTTCAAAAGCTTAGGAGTATATCTCAAACCAAAACCTGCATCATACTCCATGATAAAATATTAGAAAAGTTTCCATTAAATTAGAAACTAGAAAAATACAGTATGTAGACAGCATAATTATGCAATATTGTGTTAAAGCCAACACAATTAAACAAAAATAAGATAAATGTGAGGGAAGTATTATCATTTTGCAATACACATCATTATATCTTTGTACAGTTGAAAACTAAAATAATTTAGTAAAATACCGGGTTACTAAGTAATATTTAAAGTTACCAGCATTCATCCATACAAAAAATAAATAAATAAATAAATAATTTGAGACTTACTAGAAAAATACAGCAATCAAAACGGCATGGTACTAGCATAGAGACAGACCAACAGAACTGAATAGAGAGCCCAAAAATAAATTCTTACATATATAGGCAAAGGACTTTTGATAAGGGTGCCAAGACCATTTAATGAGGAAAGGAGTCTTTTCAACAAATGATGCTGGGAAAACTGAATACTAACATGCAAAAGAATGAAGTTTGAACCCTTATCTTACATTATATACAAAAATTAGCTCAAATGTATGAAACACCTAAACTTATAAAAATTTTAGAAGAAACCTTAAGGAGAAGCTTCATGACTGGATTTGGCAATGATTCTTTTGGATAACACCAAAAGTACAGGCAACAAAAGCAAAAATTTAAAAAATGGGGTTACCTCAGACATAAACACATTTGTGTAAAGAACACTATCAGAAGAGTGAAAAGGCAGCCCACAAAATCAGAGATAATATTTGGAACTTATATATCTTATAAGGGGTTAATATCCCTAATATATAAGGACTCCTACAACTCAATAATGGCAAAAACAAACAACCTGATTAGTAATGGGCAAAGAACTTGAATAAACATTTTCCCAAAGATATACATATGCCAATAAACACATGAAAATATGCCTAAAATCATTAATCATTAGGGAAATGAAAACCAAAACCATAATATACTACTTTGTAGAATGGTCATTACTAAAACACACACGTGGGGAGGGGGAGCAAAACAGAAAATATGTGTTGGTGAGGATGTAGAAAAATTAGAATCCCTGTGCATTGCTGGTGGAAAGGTAAAATTGTGCAGCCACGGTGGAAAACAGTATAGTGATTCCTCAAAAAACTGAACACAGAATTACCATAATATTCCATTTCTATGTATATACTCAAAAGAACTGAGAGCAGAGATTCGAAAGGATATTTGTACACCCATGTTCACAGTAGTATTAATCACAGTAGCCGAAAGGTGGAAGCAACCCAAATGTCTACTGACAGATAAGTGGATAAAGAAAATATGGTATATACATACAATAGAATATTATCTATCCTTAAAGAGGAAGAAAATTGAGATAGGTTACAACATGGATGAACCTTGAAGACATTATGCTAAGTGAAATAAACTAGTCACAAAGGACAAATCCTGTATGATTCTACTTTTATGAGGTATTTAGAATAGCTGAATTCATAGATATAGTAGTCATTAAGCTAGGAGGAAGGAGGGAATTAGATGTTATTGTCTACTGAGTATGAAGTTTCAGTTTGGAAAGATGAAAAACATTTTAGACATGGATGGTAGAGATGGTTGCATAACAATATGAATGTACTTAATGGCAGTGAACTATATACTTAAAAGTAGTTTGCCCTGGACAAGTGGTTCATTTGGTTGGAGCACTGTACCATACACCAAAAGTTTGCAGGTTCAATTCCCTGTCAAGGTACATAGCTAGGTTGCTGGTTTGATCCCCGGATGGGGCATGTAGAGGGGACAACCAATCACTGTTTCTTTCCTCTTTCTCTTTCTAAAAAGCAATAAAAACATATCCTAGGGTGAGGATTTAAAAGATGGCTAATACTATGTTATAAATATATATATACACACACATACACACACACACACACATATATATATATAACATAAACACACATACATATACATATTAATGATTTTAGAGAGAGAGGAAGGGGGGAGAGAGAGAGAGACATCGATGAGAGAGAACATTGATGAGAGAGAACATCGACTGGCCGCCTCCTGCATGTCCCCCATTGGGGATCAAGCCCACAACCTGGGCATATGCCCTGACTGGGAATCGAATCGGTGACCTCTTGGTGATGGGTCGACACTCAACCACTGAGCCACAGCAACCAGGCCCATGTTATGTATATTTTATCACAACAAAATTAAAACTAAAATGGAATGAAAAATTCCAATAACAGAAAAGTGTCAAGTATCTAAAAATAAAATTTAAAAATATACAACACCTTTCAGAAAACACTAAACTACTGATGGACAAACACACGGTTGTAAAACTGTCCATTTTCCTTAACTAATACATTAAATTATCTTTCAGTCACACACACAAAAAAAGAAAAAAATCTTGGAGGCAGGGTAAAGAGCTGCTAACACAAGGAAATACTAAGTACTGAAGTTCATTGTAAAAATAATTATTTAACAGTAGGCAAGAAAATACTAAAAATAATGGGGAGAGAGGTGTTCATCTTATCTTACACAGATGGTAGAATCATAGTACTTACAAAAGTTTGGTATTAAAGAAAGGATAGACTAGAAAAGACAGAATAAGCAAATCTATCTGAGAATTTAATAAAGAATAAGCATGGGTAGCATTCAAATCAGAGGATAAAATCAAAAGGGAAAAGGATTCATTAGTAAACTTTCCATTTGGAAGGAAAAAACAAAAGCTCAATGCTAATTCACTGCTACCTCACTCTTTACAACCAAGTTTTTGGAAGCAGGACATACATAATAAACCTAGAAGCCATACAGGTAAAAAGTAATAAATTTATTCATGGAGACTGCTCCCTGTATCTCCAGATTCCTCTATTTTTTAAATTTATTTTATTTTTTAAAACTAAAGTTGTATATAGTTAAGTCATACAACATGATTTGATATATATATATATACACACAGTGAAATGACTACTGGTCAAGCTAATTAACATATCATCTACATCAAACTAAAAAGCTTCTGCATAGCAAAGGAATCAAGAAAATAAAATAAGCCAACAAAATGAGAGAAGGTATTTGCAATGATATATCTGATAAAGGATTAAGACCCAAAACATATAGGTAGAGCATACACATCAACAGTAGAAAACAAACAACAACAAACCAACAACAACAACACAATTAAAAAATGGGCAAAGGACCTAAACAGACATTTCTCCCAAAAAGACATACAAATAGCTAACAGGTATATGAAAAGGTGCTAAACATTACGGACATGCAAATCAAAACCAAAATGAGGTATCACCTCACACTTGTTAAGATGGTTAATTATTAAAACCTAAAGGTTAATGGGCTGGTAAGGATGTGGAAGAAAGGGAACCCTTGTACACTGTTGGTGGGAATATACAATGGTATAGCCATTATAGAAAACAGTATGAAGCTTCCTCAAAAAATAAATAAAACTACAATATGATTCAGCAACCCCCTCCTTCGGGGTATATACCTAAAGGAAATGGAATCAGTATCTCAAAGAGATATCTGCACTCCCATGTTCGTTCCAGCACTATTCACAGTAGCCAAGATAGAGAAACATCCTAAGTGTCCATCCACTGGCAAATTGGATTAAAATATGATTGTGTGTGTAGCACTTAGTTTCATTCATAACTGAATGTAGAGCAAAACAAATTATTTTCACTTATTAGATTGACAAAATTTAAAAAGTTTGATAAGTAGTGTTGATTATTAGCTAATAACTTACAAATGCATACATTTTTTCCTATCTTCAAAGGATTTCCCCTCTACTTTAATTCCCTCCCAATCTACCCAACCCATTTGTCTTTTCCTTCACTGCAAAATGTAACAAACAGATATTTTAATTCTCTTTCTCCAATTCAGGACCAATTACTAACTTTCACTAAAAATTGGTTTGTCTCCCTCACTCTACTAAACCTGTTTTTTCTAAAATGTCAAATGCCAAATTCAATGCCCTTTTCATTCCTGATCATCCTACACCTCTTTGTGTCATTTCATTTGGCATTATTGATAATCCCCTTTAAATGTTACTCTTGGCTTTGAAACTATACACTATTGGCTCTCCTATTTCTTAGATTTCCCTTCAACTGCCTTCCACTACCAAGAAGTAGTGTATTTTTGGTTTCTATCCTTGATCATAGCACCTAATACACTCTTTCCTTAGGCAATCTCATGCACACCAGTATATCTAATTACTAATTTTATTGTGTGTGATGATTATCACATCTACACCTCTGCCCCTGAATATCTGAAATTTCACACTTGGATTTCCTATTGTCAACATTTTTGCACAATGCTCTTTAACTCACTATGTTCTCACCCTATTGTCTATTGCAAACCTATTTCTTCCTATCCTCCAAAGTCAAGTTTATCCTGTATCCTCCATCCTAGCATGCCTCACTCCCCTTTAAGTTACCCAATATAGTTGGACAAAATTAAAACTCTCAGTTAGCACTTAACAGATAAATATTAAAAATGTTCCCTTTTAAACATAAGGAAAAGGGATCCCATGATCACTGACTGCTTCTATCTGACACTCTTACTGAGGTCTTAGCCACTGCAAAAGAAAACAAATCGAAGGTATAAGTTTCTAAAAGAATGAACAAAATTGTCATTTATAGATGTTATTGAAGTACACTTAAAAGAACCCAAGTCAGTACAATGATTAGCTCACTGGTATATTATCAATATACAAATGGTACTTGTATTTCTAAGTCACAATAAGTTAGAAAAATATTTTTAACCAAAGGATACCACTTACAAAATACCTAGGAAGAAATCTAACAAAGATGTGTAAAACATAATTGCCCAAAATTACAAAACTATATTAATAAAATGAATAGAAATATGCCTTTTTCATGGGAATAGTCAGCAATGTAAAGGCATCTATGTATCTAATCTGATTTATAGGTTAAATGCAATTCCAATAAAAACCCCAATAGTATTTTAATAGAACTTGAAAAAACATATATGGAAGCTCAAAGACCAATAATAGTTAGGGCACTTCTGAAGAATAAGTTGCCCTCCCAAACGCAAGATTTTTTATAAAGCTATGATAATTAAGACATGTGATAAGGGCATGTGACATGTGAATGTCTGATGGAACAGAACAGAGAACCTAGAAACAAAACCACAATATATAATTTTGCTATAAGACAGAAGTAGCAATGCGTATTTCTGAAGAAAGAATTCTTGAAACTATTCAATAAATATTAAAAATAATGAACTGGACCCTCATATGACACAAAGATCAATTCCAGATGATCGAGATATTAAATGTAAACCTTTAAAACTTACAGAACAGAATGTTTTCTCTTCCAAAACAGAAGGTAAGGGAAAACATTCTGAAGGGGAAAAAAAGCATAAATCACACACACACAAAATATTGAATTACACTAAATTATGAACTTCTGCTCATCAAAAAAAATGTCAAAATATAAGCCACAAAACTGAGAGAAGATATAGGCAGCACATATATCCAAATAATGAATATACAGAATATACAAGGAATCCCTACAGAAAATAAAAGATAAACCATCCAATAGAAAAATGATCAAATTATTCATGGAATAGGAAACATAAATGGTCCATAAATACGAAAAGATGTTTAAAATTAAAAGTAATCAGGGAATTATAAATTAAGACTTTGTTGAGATAACACTTGACATCCATTAGATTGGTAAAAATGATCAAATCAAATTTTAAAGATGTGTGTTAATGAAAAATCTCATATATGGCTAAGAGTATAAACTGGTTTGATCACTTTGGAAAACAATTTGAACTATCTTGAGATTGAACATTTCATACCCTATTTTCCAGCTATTCTACCCTTCAATGTAGGTGTGTATACCTTAGAAAAATTTTTGCTCATGTATTCCAGGAAAGGTGTACAAGAATATTCATAACAGCATATGACAGTGATCATCTTTTCTTGAACCATTTTCTTCCACTAACTTTTAAGACCTTAGTCCCTGTTTATCTTCTCTCATTGTTCCTTTTCAGTCTCTTCTGCTGGATTCTTCCTTCTCTTCATACCCTCTCAATGTTGGAATACCCTATCTTTCAGTTCCTTCTATCTTCATTTGTCTCCTTGGATGATTTCATCCAGTCCCATGGCTTTACCACTCACAAGCTCCAAACTATACCCTGAATGCCAGTCTTATATCCAAACATCCTATTCAACATTACCACATGGATGTCTTGGAGTGAAGTCATTCAGGCTATTCAGAAATATTCATTCTCATTCCTAACACTGCACTTTCCCATCTCTTTTAAAATTAGGTATGGCCAGCCCTGGCTGGGTGGCTCAGTTGGTTGGAATATTGTCCCATACACCAAAAGATGCACGTTCAACTCTCGATCAGGGCACATACCTAGGTTCATGTTTGATCCCCAGTCAGGGTGCATAAAGGAGATAACTGATCGATGTTTCTCTCTCTCTCTCTCTAAAAAGCAATAAAAAATATATCCTAGGATGAAGACTAAAATAAAAAAATTAGGTGTGGCTATATGAGTAAGTGTAGTCAATGAAAACGTAAGCAAAATAAAATAATTTTCAAATATTACTAGTAATCCATCTGTAATCTCCAAGTTAATATGGTCAAAGTTAATATGGCCCCACGTGCATTTCTCCAAATCTTCTCACACCTTACCAAATGGTGCCATCATTTATCCTGCTGCTCAAGCCAAATCTAATTCTTCTCTGTCCCTCCTCCAACTCCAGCCAATTTATCAGTAAGTTATGCAGCTTTGCCTTCAAAGTAGGTATCAAATCCGACTATTGACTGCTTTCACTGTTACTACCCTAGTCTCAGCCACACTATAATATTCAACACCATAGTGGAAAACTGTGATAATCTTCTAAATAGTTCCCTCATTTCCAATCTCCTCACCAAGTTGTAAGGCCCTATACCATCTGCTCCTGCCTATCTTTCTGACCTCACGTTCTCGAAAAACAGTCTAATTACATGGGCCTCTTCTAATCACATGAAAATGCCATGTTCAATGCTATTCCCCTTTGGTCCACCCTTTCTAATCATTCAGATCTTGTCTCATAAGTCAACTGTTCAGAGAAGCTTTCTTCATTACCTAAAATACCCACAACTCTGTCACTTTACATGCTAGTTAACAAATTATTGCTCCAAATTAATTCTTCCTTGTCTGCTCTGCAAACATGGAGCTGGTTCCCATAAATATCTTTCCTTTTCTCGTTGGCATGGTATTAAGCTTTGTCAATGGAAGATACTAGAGAGATATTAAAAAAGGAAAAGATTCTCCTTCCTGATTCCAGTGTGTCCTTAACAAGTTCCTTCAGGGAAGGCAGGTTCTCTAGCACCTAGCTCTTGCAGTGTATGAAGGTCAGTAGCACCACAAGGCTAGCAGCTTCCCAGGACACTCCCTCTCCCTGGGTTTCAAATTCAAGTATCTCTAACAAGACTTTTCCCCATGAACAGCTTTCTAGGCTACTCTAGACCAAGGGCTGATAAGCATTTTCTTAAAGAGCTAGACAGTAAATATTTTAAACTTATAGATCACAGGCTCATAACTCTGCTCTTGTATCAAGAAAGCAACTATACAGACAATATGTAATAAACTAAGCATGGCTATGTTCCAATTAAACTTTATTTGCAAAACAGATGGCAGCCTCAGGGCCATTGTCAACCTCTACCCTAAAGGTTATATTTCCCAGCAAATTCTGAAGGATGAATTTTCCATAAGTTCCACCAATGTGGCACCAGTAACTTCTTTACCATTCAGTGAGACACAGTCATTCTCTCTCCAACAAGGACAGTATCTTAAACTTGAGGAGAGGATTCTTTGGCACTCTATGTTAGCCCTAGCAGTGATGGCTGCTTCTTATAACTGCTATTCCTATATTTTAGAGTTTTCTTTACTCCAACACCTTAGCAATTCTATTAAACTTTTCTTGTTCAAAAAACTGACTTCTGTCTATTTGAACCCTAAATTGATACACTCTCTTTTTAATTTGCTTTATTTACTATTATATTTTTGTGTTTGCATACTTTTAAATTATCAGTATCCTTCACTAGAATGTAAAGCTCTATGAAGCCAGACACTATATTCAATACTGAATGAATTTCTAGTACTAACATACTCTCTGACCACAACAGAGTCACAAAAAATATTTGTGAGTGACTGAATAAATGAATTTGTGGTCATAGTAGAGCAAATTTTATTTTCAGAATTTCAACTCTTGGATTATATCAAATGAAGAGATGAATGGCTCTTGGTTATTTCTGCTCTCTCAAACACAAACCTCGTTCACACATATCATTCTGTGTCTCCACTTATGGTATTCCTTCAGTCTCCACTCTAAAATTAGTAAATAACCTCTCTGAGTGCAAACATTCCACCTTACCGCTATTTAGATCTGTGAGGCTCAAGCAATACAACCCAGAACTCGCCCTAGACACTTTACAAGGGTGAATTCGGTGGGAGAAATGGGTTGTTTCTATTTATGCCTTACCCATAAATGTTGACAAGCTTCTGAAGAGTAGTAACAGTTGTTACTGCTCAAATCGGTCCTCTTGGTTAAAAACATCTAAAAACTCTTACTAATATCTAATACTTCAGCCCCATTACTTTAAAATGTTTTTTTAGAATAAAATTTGAATTTCTTTTAACAACCAGTCCACAACTTCTTAATGTTCAACAACCATTCCTTTTGAATCTTGAGCTCATTCTCTCATGTGCATACAAACTAAAAACACTTATTAATGAATCAACTTTTCTGTAGGCCCATCTGAGATGGATTTCTGCCACACTTATGGCCTTTCATGTTTTCAGGTGGGAATACTGTAATAACTCAATGACTGCTGAGAAGTTCAAAACGATCCCGAAACACAGAGGTTTAAGAGTTTACAGAACAAACTTATCCAAGAAAGTTAGACAAAGTCTGTTTTTGCACTCTTTCCATCATATTTTCAGATTTGTCTCTGCTGATTTGAGAGGGAATATGGAAATACAGAATACCAAAGGACACAAATGGTAGATACAAGGTCTTCAGTAGAAATCACTTCGTGGTCTTCTCAAGCAATCTGAAGAACAGAGACAAAGGTAATAACACTGGCAAAACAATGATTTTCCTTTTTTTTTTTTTTCCCTTTTTTTATACTGCTTCACTTCAACATACACGAGTATCAAATAGCAGCAGTGGTAAAGGCTGTTTCTCACTATCAATGGCAAGAACTTCCATTCAACTCCCACAACCTCATCTCTGAGTATCAAGTTTCCTCAGTTGCTTCCAAGTTAAACCTGTGTCCTCTGTTTAGGACTCTTTTACAATTGAAACAGCTTTAGGTTGTCCAATATTACTATCTGCCCTTGATTCAGTAATAGACTATGTACCAGAGCCAAAATAGCTACACAAAGTTTTGAAGTCACAGGAACTGAAAGAACAAAAAGAGTAAAAAGAAACTTCCATGAAGAGATTATGGGAAAAATAAAACATGTACAATATGTTTTACACTCTGGATATAAATATATTTCTATTATTTGAATCAATAATACACTTAGTATAATTTTGATTGCTAAGAATACATTTCTATAATTGAGAATGGAGATATTTTATTTTTAATTTTTGTCATATTACAAGTTTCAAAGGAAACTAAAGTTTTATATTTTTAGGAATATTAAGCCAAGCTTTTCAAACTATAGTTGGTAGGAATTTTCTCCCCTTGCTTACACTCAAGCTAGAGGAGTAAATTATTTTCCCTTGGGAGGTGGGGGGGGTGGGGCTACCTTCCCAAACATCAGCTGCTTCTATAAGGTCTTAATATGATTTTCACTGAAACAGTATAAATGCTAAATTACCTCAACAAAAGTTCTGCAAAACAAGTTTGAGGGAAACCAGAAAGAACTTTCAAAAATAGTAACTTTTTTTCAAAAAATAGCAACTTCAAAAAGACTAGAGTAACTTATTTTTGTTTTCCCACCTAACATCATTGTTTGTTGCAAGTTTTACCTCTCATTGTCACTGCTTTTGGAAAAATCTGTGGCAGAGATAACTTCCCTAAACCACTAAGCTTTAGCCCTAGACAATATTAATCAAGAACTGTCCACTGACTTGTAAAGAGGTAACACTTTGGTAACTAAATATTGTGCCAACTGGTATTAAGTGTAGTGGTATTGCAGGAACACTGATCTAGAAGGTCAGAAAACCGTGTTAGATTCCCACCTCAAATAATGGCTAGCTTTGTAATTATGAATAACTAATCTAACCTAAGACTCAAATCCTCATCCACACAATGATAAGGCTAAACTAGATGATTTCTAAGATTCTTTTCAAGCATTATTCTATCTTTATTATTCTTACTACTCTCATATATTTCAAAAATTTCATTGATTCATCAAACATTTATTAAGTACCTACTGTGACCTTGGTATAAATATTATCCCTGCCCTCACTGAATTTATATTTTAATCATCCCATTATGTATTAGAAAATGTGTTTAAACTTTGCCTTAATAATGGGATAAACAAGAATCATTTTAAGTTGTTTATTTACCTTAGAATTCATAAAATGATGCATTTATGGATTAGTATGAAACTCTCCACATTTGATACTGTTCATAAAACAAGAATGTTATTAAAATATTTTGGCTGAGAATTTATTAGACCTGCCACCAACATAATGCTCTTTAATTAAAACCAATTATCAATATATTTATGTGTCATTTTTAGGCAATAAAAACAAGAAGGCCCATGCAAGCCAAAAGGAATAAGGTCAGCTTGGGGGGGGGGGGGGGCCTCAGTCCAATCTCCAACATGAATACAAGGCTGAGTAACAGCAGGCTGTGCTGATCCATCCTTGTCAACTTTTAATCCTTCTGACTGATGAAAGCATGAGACATCTGTTTATTTTTAAGTATATGCAGGCAGCTGGCTTCCCTATTTTCACCTTTCTTTGTACAACGGTACAGAATTCATCAAATGCTTAATACCACCCAGCTGATGATACCAACCTTCAAGAAAATTAAGTCCTAGAAGGAAAATAAGAAAATGAACAAGTAACAGTAATGTAAGGCAGACTATGGTGTTACAGTAGTCAAAACTTCAAGTACTCAACACAGTGCTCCCTGTTACACAAAAGTACGTAATAAAACAGAGCTATGGAAAGGCACAGAAAAGAACGAACGAACGAGGGGAGACCCCCTTCACTCATCAGTTAACAGGTGCCAGGTACTGTGCAGGTAGTTTTCACTGCTTGTCCAGAGCACGAAACAAGAACAGATCCCAAAGAGATGACCATCTACAAAAGGGGAAATCCACCCCTCTTCACAAAAACGATTCCAACAGCCCGAGAGTGAATTCTAACGCAACACACAGTTCAGATAAAAACGATTCTGCTTAAAATCTTTGTCTGGTAGGTGGCAAGGATCTCGGCTCACCGAGGCCACCCATTCATTGCACCAACGTTGACGCACAGGCCAGACAAGGTAAGGAGCTTGACTAAGGTCATCCCTGCTTAGTGGCAGAGTTGGGATCAAACCAACAATCAAGGCATTTCATCTGCTCTCTGAAGCAACTGTTAGCGAAATTTAGTGATTCATTTCAGCTCCTCACTAAGTTACTGAACTGTTAAAATAATCATAAATATCCGTTTACACAAATGGCTCGGAGCCTCCACATGGTAATGTGCTATTTTCTACATAATACTTTAAAACCCAGTAACAAGCAGTAACCCGCTCTGGAACATCAGCCTGCTCCCGCCTGCTGTCCTCATAAAGAGGGAAGGCGCGGCGTGCGTGGTTTAGTGGGGACCAGGTCGGTGAGGCCGATTTCTCGGGTAAACCTGGCGTGGGGGCCCGGCCCGCTGCCGGCTCTCCACCCGCGAGCCCGGCGGGAGGACCGAGGATGAGTGCGCAGTAACGTGGCCCCCTCCCCCGCGGCTCACCCGCCGCTCCCGCTCTGCCCCGCCGGTTCCGAACGCCGACCCCGCGGAACCGTTACGAGGCCTCCCAGGCCGCGGCGCCCCGCGCGGGCCGCCCCTCCCCCACCGCGGCCTGGGCGCGCGGCGCCGACCAGGACCCCGCAGCTCCCCGCAACTCCCCCAGCGAACAGTAATACTAGGGGGCCCCCGCGAGGCCGAACGCCGAGGCCCGCGCCGCCTCGCCACCCCACGGGCCTCGCACAGGGCGTCGAGCCACAGGCCGCGAGGGACAACCCCGCGGGAGAGCGCGAGAGAAGAGGCGGTTAGTCAGGGGGGTTCGGAGGCCGCCGTACCCTGGCCCGTACCTGGCTCCAAGTGATAAACTCGTTGGTGTGGGCTTCCTCCACAAGCGTCCACAGCTTGCTGAGGAAAGCTGGCACGTTCGAACTCTGCTTCATTGTTAACGAGGCGCAGGGATTCCAGATTCTACACCCGAACGCAACAGTGGCGTTGGCGGCGACGGCAGCTGCTCCCCGAGAACGCCCACAACGCAGGCGCAGCAGCTCCCGAGCCCCGCCCCCCAGCCTCGCCAGGCGCGCAGCGAGGAGGGGAGGCCCCCAGGCCGCACGTGATGGACAAGTCTCTGCGCTCCTCCCCTACGCACTGGTCCCGCGCCCGTCTCGTTCTCGGCCAATCCCGGGCGCCGACCACACGACAGAGAAAAGCGATTGGACACTACGGGCGAGGAGGAGAATAAGAGCAGAAGGGGGCGCTGCCTTCTCATTCGCCTTTTATACCAGAGCCTTCACTGTAGCGGACCTTTGGCTTAGGGACCGTGTTTAGCCGGTTCACGTGGGAACAGTTTTGGGTTCCTGGGCCGTGGCTGAGAAGCTACGAAAAGTCCTCACAAGCCTGAGTCATAAGTCTGGCAGGCATGTATGGTTTGCGCCAGTTAGCAGGAAAGAGTATAATTCAGATGGGAGAGGGGAGCAGCTTTCAAGTACAATCTGTTAGGCCCTAAATTGAAACAATCTTAAAAATAATAAATATTGTCCTGAAGTTCTAATTAGGAGAAAATAGACCCTGTAAAATACGTTTATCAAAAAGAGGAATTTAAATATTTCACTAAGTAGCTAAGCATGTACCTACTTACTGTGAACCAGGGTCTGAAAAAGGCTCTTTGCACGTGCTGTTTTTAATTTAACAGACATTGAATGCCCACTATATGCTCAATATAAAAATAGTCATACACTCTTTTAACAAACTAAAATAATTGTTCCTACACGTTCATTACAGGTATAGTCTTATTTGCTGAAGATAGTTTGGTTATAGTGGAGGGAAAAAAAACATTGGACAAGAAGTCTGCATGTCTCAGTTTAGACCCAGCATCAAGGACACTTCAGTGGATATTAAATTGTACTGGTACCTTATAATTTAGAGTAATCCTTTAATCTGTCGGTGCCATTCTTCCTCATTGGGAATAAGAATATCTATTTTCACCAATGTAAAGTATTATTAATAACACAGTAGGTGTGAAAATGCTTTGAAAATTAAAAAAAAAAGAGCTAATAAGTCCGACCAGTGTGGCTCAGTGGTTGAGTGTGGACCCATGCACCGAGAGGTCGCCAGTTCCATCCCTGTTCAGGGTACATACCCAGGTTGTGGGCCCAATCCCCAGTGGGGGACATGCAGGAGGCGACCAATCGATGTTCTCTCTCAGTGATGTTTCTATCTCTCTCCTGCTCACTTCCTCTCTCTCTAAAATCAATAAAAAAATTGTTTTAAGAAAGAGCTAGTAACAATACAAAATTCAATATAGGATTGGCTTACTTTCTGTTACATGTAAAATAACACGTTAAAAAATGCATTCAATTTCCAATGAGCAAATACTTATTGAATACTGACTTTTCTGTTCAGCACTGGTTTGTCTGCTGAAGCAATTCAGATGTATAGTGGGATACATCTGATAAAGAAACTAATATTTGATGAATATATATACATATATACTTTACATATATTATCTCATGTAGTACTCATAAACACCAAATCAAATAAGTCTTACTATCCCATTTTTCCAATGGAGATTCTGAGGCTCAATATGAATTAATGTGTCTCATCACAATTAGTAAATAAGACAGGGTATTTATACCCAGTCCTCAATAACCTATGCTCTTTCTATTGTATGATGATAGCACCATCTCGATGCTTAAGATGCTTATATTCTAACTCAAGAAACAACATGAACACAATGATCAGCAATCATTAATATTTAAAAATAAAAGCTAAATTTACAGTATAAAACAAGTACTTGAAAAGTTTAGAAAGAAAAGAGTTAAATGAGTTAGGTGTAAGAGAAGATTTCATGGAGGATGAGGACTTTAAGTTGGTCTTGAAATACAAACACACATATCTGAAAGGAAGGCAGACAACAGTGGGCAAAAATGGGGAGGCTAATGAGCATGGTCTACCTGTGAAGAGAGACAACTCAGGTGGTAAGATTGGTGGTGTCTGAGGGGGAAATGTGCCCTACTTTCATGGCATTGTATTATTTTCATTTTTTTTTTTTTAAAGGTGTGATTAGATACAAGTAGAATCTCCTCTTTGGGCATTGGCGTGTGTTTAATGGGGCCCCTTCCTTGTTTAATGCTCTACCATCGCCATCTTGAAATTCTTAATTTTTGAACAAGTGATGCTGCATTTTGCGCTGGACCCCTCAGGTTATGTAGCTGGTGTGTTTCCACTATGTTACATTTTATAGCCAGTAGTTCTCAAAATTCAGCACGCGTCCAAATCACTTGGAGAGAGAAGACTGCCAATATAACTCGTGGATAAGAATAACTTAGGTAGTATTTACAATACTAATAAGGCCAACTAAGGGGCTAAGTTACTAACCAAATAATCCAATGATGGCACCAGGAAATAGATAATGTGTCTAAAATTCCATGGCTGGGTTAGACTGAAATCATGTTCTTTGTAGTCGGAAACATGATTTTTTTTTTTCCTTCACACCAGAGGGCTTCTATAAAAACAGATTGCTGTTTCTCCCATCACTCCACTCAGCAGGTGTGGGGTTTGGGCTAAGAATTTGTATTTCTAACAAGTTTACAGGTGACACAGATACTTCTGGCCCTGGGACCACACTTTAAGAACCACTGTTACAAAGAAAAAGTTAATCTGACCTTCCCTCGAAAACATATACAGACTTGTCACCCTTCATCTCAAGAAATTCCAGACATTCCAGGAATAATTGAAACTACTGTATTTTCTTTTTCTATGAACTTAATCCTTAATATTGATTGTAATTAATAAGCTTTTTGAAAACTTTATTGACTAGAAACAGTGGGGGGGGGGCAGAGAAGAAATCATTATTGGCTCATTTGCACTTATTTATAAAACTGAAAAGCAAAACCAATCCAGCTTTTTAATTCACAGTTACTTGCCATCCCCAGTATCGCACAAATGTCAGAAGAAATAAGTTTGAGCCAGTGTCAACAATTTTGAAATGTTTACAGTATTATAGAATACAAATATTACTTTCTTAACATGAACTCCCTGGAATGCAAGATTTAGAACATTAGAAAATATGAATGACCCAGACCTTTGCTTAGGAAAGAGAAAAGAGTATTGTAGAGCACCTTGATGCTTCAAAGCATCTGATTCAGATTGTACAAATTCTGTCTAATCAATTATGCAAAAATAGTTGGAATTATCAGTGCAAACAGAACTTTTAAAGATTATTTTCAAGAATAACATGAGTGAAGTCAAAAGTAAATGGCATAGAGGTTTCCACCTACATTCCTGTCTGGACAGTGTTGGTTTTGTTCAACTTTGGAATGGCCTAGGGGACCTTTGGCAAATCACTTGACACCTAGCTATTTCTTTATAAAATATGAGTGAAAATACATGCTGTAACCAACTTTACAGAGTGTTTTTGAGGATCAAATAAATTCCTTTAGTCCACCCTCACAATCTTTATAGATATCTTTCTAAAATACAAATCTGAAAAGGCACCACATAACTTAAAGCCATACAGTGACTTCCCATTATTTTCAGAATAAATCCAAACCCCTTAAGATGACATAAAAATCTTTCTGTGGTCTTCTGCCACCTACCATTCCAGTCCTTGTCTGCCACTCCTCATGAACACATTACCCTTAGCCACACCCAACTTCATGTATTTTTCTTACTGGCCATGTTCTTTAACACCTCTACATATTTCTGGAAGCTGTTGCCGCTGTCTGGAGAGCCCTTCTTCTCCATTATCTTTTCCTCCTTAACCTTCAACAAGGTCAAGTACAATTCTATGTAGAAGTCACCTTTTTTGTGAGACCTTCCTTGAAGATCTTTATTGCAACCCTTATTAAATCATATTGTAATTATTCATTTTTATATTAGACTATGAAAGTGACATAAAGACTATGTCATATTTACATTCATTGTCATCTATAATGGCTATCACAGTACTTTGTACACATTAGATTCTCAATAATTATTTGTTGAATTAATCAATGAATACATTAACCTGAGTGCTAACCATTCATTTAGCTTTCGGAACCCTCAAATTTGATTAGTTGTTTTTTTCCGTATGCTCCCATAGCACGTGGAACTTGACCTTTACGTATTCACCTCACTGCTATTACTCATTTACTTCTCAGCATCCCTCAGTAGCCTGACAGATTGTGCTTGCATCATTCATTCTTGTATCTTTAGCAGTAAACACAGTGCTAATAATATGTTCAATGAATAATTAGTTTTAGTTTTTGAAACCCTTTGGATAACCTCTACCTAGTAAGGAAACTCCTTACAATTTATTAAGTCTCAATCAATATAAACTTTTTAGTTAATAAGATAAAATGAAGGCAAGGAGAGTGTAAGGATAGCTTAACAAAGAGGCATATGGTTGAGGAGCTATTAGTGGAGCAAATATGAGAATCCTGACATTAATGCCAGACATTAATGGAATATCATAGAGTTCCAGGCTTGAGATCATTTGTCTTTGAAACAAACAAATCTTTGGTGACAGTAGCAAAATGATTAAAGACTCTATGGTCGGCTTTTGAAAAAGTAAAGAGTTAGAAGACTGTTAAAGTTAATTTCTTAAAATTTTCAAGAAGGTCAAAGTACTTTTTGTTGTTGTTCTAAGGCTACAATTTGGGTGCAAAAGGCACTATCTAGAAGATCCTTTTAAGTGAGGAAATGTGTTAGTGCCACTTGTACTAGACTTGCACTGGGACTGCTTTACATGAAAGCTCCATTGTATGCCAAATTTGCTTGAATCCAACCAGTCACCCATTAAGGATAAGAAAAAGTCCAGGTTTGCACAGGACAGTCTGGTTTAGTACTGAAAGTTCTCTGCCCCAGGTACTACCTCAGCCTGGGCAAACCAGGGTGATTGATCACACAACCTCCAGCCTCTTCCAGTTATTGATGTTGGACAGGAAGTAGGGACTCATTAAGTTGAGCCAGGTAACTTGTATAGCAGCTAGTGTATCTGAGGGATCTAAAACTTTAATGCAGCTCTCAGTCCTCCTGGAAGCAAGGTGGAGGTACTCTTTCACATATGATAAGTGGAAAGAACCTATGTACTCCCAAATCAAGATCTTGGTAGCGGCCCAAACCCATGCAAAGAGATGTTGATAAGAAAGAAAACTCAAAACCAGAAAAATTAAAAGGACTGTAATCATTAGAAAAAAATGTAGATTATCAAAATGGCCTGTGATATAAACCTTCTGTTATTTCCACTAAAATAGCATCATGCTAGGGTGCCAGTTTCCATTTCGCTGGGACTGGTCTTGTTCCAGATGGAGGCGGTGGCCAAAATAGATGGTGTTTGGACTTCATCTTTCTTTTCTTTTTCTTTTTTTTTTTTTTTTTTTTACTTCATCTTTCTATATTGTGGGGTTAAATGATTATTTTATTCAAATCATTTAATGGTAAATATTGGAGCATCCCTCAAAGATTAAATGAACTGGGTCATATAGCTTAAGTACAGAAATCTACCCATATCTTAAATATAAAATTGAATGGGAGAAATTGTTTTGATTGAGGAAACAAATGTGTGCCGTGATCTGAGAGGTGAGAGGTGACAATAATTGAAACAATTCTGACCTCTTTAAACTTTAGCCAAGTACTGTGAGCAACATTTAGGGACCAGTTGGAAAGGGAGATGTCCTTTCTACTCTGTGTGCTCCAAATCCAGTTCGGTACAGCAGAGATCAAATAGAGGCATCTTCAGGTAAAATTGATGACTTCTGACCTTTCAAAGAGCAGCTTGGCATCCTTTGAATTAAAGATCTGCAAGAACACCTGAAAGAACTGCTTGCTAAGGCTTTATTTTTAAAACCCTTATATATGGTGATTGATACATTTGTTATAATTTACTTTCAAATACAGCTATTTAAACAGCGGTATATGGCGTGCCAATTCATTTTTTTTTTTTTTTAGTTTACACCCAACGGGTAGTTAGTTAACATTTGAAACACCCTAATTAGAAATGCTCTATCCAGGAGTGGTTAGTCAGCATTTGGAAAACGAATAAAAAGTTTACTCTATGAAGGCTTTATCTTAGAAGTTTTGTTAGGAGGATAACAGAAATGGAAAGTGTTTCTTTGGTGAGATGAATGAAGTTCATGATAATGTGTATTGACTGGAAACTGTGTATTGATTCTCTCACTCTTCCTCCTACTGGCCTTAAGATATCTTGAGCCTAGTAGCCTATACCTTTCTTTAGGTACCCTAACCTTAGATTCTCATAGGTCCTTTATTCAAAGCGCTTTCCAGGACAGCACAGAACATTTGGGTAGCCTGGTTCAAAAGTAAAAGTAGAGGCCTATGTACATATTGTAGAATGTTTGAAGATCACTAATCAGGTTAACAAGTTATTAAATAAAATGTTGTATTTTCTAACTTGACAAATACATATTCATAATAACAAATTTGAAAGATATGTGTAAAATTATAGTTTTTATAAGACACTAAGTTGGCAAAATATTGAAAAATATGAAATTAATTATTGTCTGGTGTCCTGTTGATTGTGAAGTCGTGTTTTAGATGACCAATAAAATAAAAACACAATAAATTCATAAATCATATTTTTATCCTATAAAATTGTTTTTTCTTGCCTTTATTTCAGCAAAACTATTAGGTTGTCATGAAGATTTTCACATAATCTGTGTCTTATTGATGGTAATGATCGACATATTAAATTATGTAATTGTATTCAAAGCATAATTATATTTAAAATCCAAATTGAATATATTTTATAAAATGTTAGTGAAAATAATTGTAAAAATTTGAAAGAGTAAATTTATATGCATGTTTTGAAGTTATAAATTATTCAGAATTACACAATAAAATTTAAATTAAGTATAAATTATAATTAAATGTGTCCACTTTTTGCCTATTGTAAATAATGCTGCTATGAATGTTGCTGTATACATATAATTTTACACATTTTGCTTTCCTCACTTGACAATGCATGGTGGAAATTCTTTCAAGTCAATTAGCATAGCTATAATTTACTTCATTTAATGACTTCATGGTATTCTGTGGCATGGTGCAGCACAAAATATTCAGCCATTCTGCTACTGGTGGGAACCTGATTTTTTCAAGGCTTTTATTTATCTTAATTTTTTGCTACAAAAGATGCGGCAAAAAAATAAAAATCCTTAAACATAAGTCTTTAAATATAGGTGCTTTTATTTTTCTGGATTAGTGAATTAAGATTTTCATGTATAATTTGCATGGCAAATTGATATTTTCCGTTATTGTATTGGCATATGAAAAAAAAAGTCCAACTAATTAAAAGGCCCCATATTTGAACCAGCCAAATGCGATTGTATGCATGTCCAATGCTGTGATGCTCCTAGCAACCAGAAATATCAACATCATGCTTCTATGTCAATAGCAAATGTTTCAGCTTGATAGAAAAGAATCTAATGTTTAGTGCTCAGGGAAATTTTAAAGGATAGAAATTAGAGGAGATGGCTTTATTTTTCAAAAATATTTTCATAGCATATTAATGCAAAGCCAAGACACTGTAGATTTTATTGCATGTGACTTTGAGTGCACTGGTGGCTGAAGATATATATATATATATATATATATATATATATACACACACATATATCTTCATGTTGCTTCTGGCTTTATTAGTTCTGGTGTACTTTCACTGGATTAAACTTATTTGTCAGTAATTAGCTCCTCTAGTTCTACTCGGCTGAGTGCCAAGAATAAAGAAAAGGAACTAGTGTTACAGAGATATTAATTTAAATTGAAACATTGTCATTCTCAGAAAATTCAATTAGATTACATTCTCATAGATTTACAACCATTATGATACTTAGTTTTTTGATTTGGAACTTTTTCACTTTAAAGCCCATGTCTTCCCATCACTTGTTTAGGATTTACCCTCCAAGGACCCTAAAGGAATCTGAACCACACCAGCTTTCCAAAGTCTTATATCTGATGTGCCTGGAGTGAGTGCGTAGTATTTCCAGTCCACAATGGTAGCCTTTTCTTTAGTCTCTCTTTACTCCTTTGGACCCTATAGTTTTAGTTTTCTGATTTTCACTTCAATTTCCATGCTAGGTCCAGAGCTCTGGATCAAGTACCCATCCATCCACTTGGCTGGGCTGTTCCCTTAGCTTTAGAGTTGGCCATAGGCCAGGTAAGACTATTAGAGGCCAATTAATAAAACTATTATAGTAAGTATAAGAAAGAGCAGTAAGCCCTGGCCGGTTTGGCTCAGCGGTTAGAGCGTCGGCCTGCGGTCCGGAGAGACCCGGGTTCGGTTCCCGCTAAGGGCACGCACTTCGGTTGCAGTTTGTCCCCGGCCCTGGTTGGTCGTGCGGGTGGCAGCCACTCGATGTGTCCCTTCACGTCGATGTTTCTCTCTCTCTCTCCCTTCCTCTCCCTCCCTCCCTCTCTATCTGTACAAAAAATGGAAAAATATCCTCGGGGAGGATAAAAAAAAAAAAAAGAAAGAAAAAAAAAAGAAAGAGCAGTAAAGTTCTGCTTTTTTCATGATGACTTCTTTGATGCTTTTTGAAAATATAAAAATAATCAATGAACAACAACAAAACCAAAGGAATACATATAAAAACATGTTTGGGGGCTTCTGCTTTGCCTAATGCTTAGTTTGGTGCTCCAGTCCTGAGTCTTGCTTCAACCTGATAGATCACTCAGATACTGTTGCTAAGTGTTATGGGCTGGATTGTGTTCAAACTCATACGTTGAAATTCTAACTCTTAGGACCTCAGAATGTGACTGTTTGGAGATAGAGACCTTAAAGAAGTAATGAGATCAGATAGAAGGGCCCTAATCCAGTAAAACTAGCGTCCTTATAGGAAAAGATTAGACACAGACAACACACGGACGGAGGGCATAGTGAGAAGGCAGCCATCTACAACTCAAGGAGAGAGGTCTCAGAAGAAACTAAACCTACTGACACATTGATCTTAAACTTCTAACCTCCAGAACTGTGAGCAATAACTTTCTCTTGTTTAAAACACCTTGTCTTTGATACTTTGTTATGGCAGCCTTGGAAAACTAGTATCCTAGGAGCATTGCAGCAACCCATTTATTCTTTGGCTTCTTTATCAGAGGGTTTCAATACTGGCCCAGGGAGGGAAGAAGCTCTCCATACCCATCGAATACTGTGATAAGATCTGTTGGGCATGTACTGCCAGCTGGCCTGTACCCAGGTCCCTCTCCTACTCAAGTACTCTCTGCAGGAGGTCTAAGACCTTGGATTACACCAAAACCTCAGCTCATCTCAAAACTTGAACCATTCTGCCAATTAAAGCAATTTTAATAAAAATATTGACTAACCTAGTTGATTTACAATGACTGGATAAACCGACAAACACATTTTTAATGGCTATTAATATTTTTATTTTAATAATCAAAAATTGATAAGTTAGTAAGTAAGGCAATATTCTAAGTTTAGGTGAATAATTTTTCTCTATATTAAAATTAAATTTAAATTATTGTTCTCTGTGATATTTGTCATTAACTAGAAAATACTTAAGGAATATGTAATACTTAATACCTAAGATAAAAATAACTTCACCATCAATATTTTGAATGTAGTCCAACTATTTTTTCCCCTTTCCTAGCCTCCTGCTTTTATTTTTATTTTAAAATATGTTTCTGTTGAATTTTTAGAGAGAGAGGAAGACAGAGGGAGAGAGAAAAACATTGATCGGCTGCCTCCTATAGGCCCCCTACTATAGATCAAGCCTGCAATCTGGGCATATGCCCTGACCTGGAATTGAACTGGTGCAAGGGACCATGCTCAATCTACTGAACCACACAGGTCAGGCAGCCTCCTGCTTTTAAATTATCCTTTAGTTACTACATGGCACTATGCTACTTATTTTTTATTGCAAATACACATCAAAACCCTGCAAAGGCTCCTCATCTCCCTGCAAGTAAAAAGCAATGAGCCCTTATCTCTGAGCTCAAGCTCATCTATTACTACTTTCATTTTTTTCCAGAGGTACTGGACTTCTTACTGTAACTCAAATTTTAGGAAGACTTTGCCTAAGGGCTTTTGCACCGAGAGCTGCCTTTCCTCAAATGCTTTTTTCCTATGTTTCCCCACAGATAACTCCCTTTTCTCTTCTACAAGTCTTTGCTCTAATGCCATCTTTCCTATGAGGCCCATTCTGACCTGCTTATTTAAAATTGCAACTGTTTTTGCCATCACCTCTCAATGCACCCACAATTCCTTTTTAATTTTTTTGCAAAGGCAGCAAGGATCTTTGTTTTTTCATGAATGTGTTCCTAGGTTCTAGAAGAGTGCCTGTCACAATGTAAGTGCTTCATAAATATTTGTTGAAAAACGAATAAATGAATGAATGAGAGGAGCAGATTTTTAGATAATACCCTATCAAGTAAGTTTATAGTCAGAGCTGGATAAAGGACTTCTCATAAAGGCAGGCTCTGTTTAGTGATGTATTGATTCTACTCCATGTTACAAAGAAATGGTCCACTCATGGGGTCAAGAAAGAATTTAGGCTGAACTTTAAAAACATGAAATTGAAATCAAAGTACTTTATTGTTATTATAAATTCTGTTCCCTCAATAAACTCCTGTTCAAGGATTACCATACCACCAGTAAGAAAAAGCATTTATTCTACCATTGAAAATTTTCAATATTAATATCTTGGTGACATTACAATTAATTTGCAGAATTCCAACCTTTTAAATCAGTTTTCAACATTTGCTAGTTCTTGCTAGATTTCCTTGGATATCTGAAAATGTAGACTTTAATTTTTCTTACTTTATTTGTGCTTCCATAATTGTTATGACTTTGTCATATACCTGTTCACTCCAAAAAAAAAAAAAAGATGAGTGGGAAATTATTTAAAAGAAGTTAAAGTGCATTAAAAAAAAAACAGGGGCTGGAATACTATGTGATTGGAACATATAATATAATAGAATAAAACAGAAAAGAAAAATAGGAAACATTTGGAGAAAAATTGTTATGGACATGAAAGAAAAAGGAAAAACAAAACACAAAGGAAAGGTAATATATTAAAAAAGAAGTGAGAAAACATAATGCCACCATTGTGGCCATAAGTCTGTAATTGGGCCACACTCAGAAGTCCTTCTTCATAGAAGTTCTGAGTGAAAATTATTTTGGCCTAACCTCTCTTTTCGAAGGTGGAAAGTCTTCATGTAAGGAGCCCAAATTCTGCTCTGATTGGTGCAAAGGTACCTGTAACAGGTATGTTGGAGGTGCTAAATATTTGAAAATGATATTTCTAAAATATTTAAAAAATAAATTAACAAGATCTTTACCTAATTATATTTACCCAAACATTAATATTTAGTAAGAATGGGTTCCATTAAGGATAGTTTGACATTTTTATACTACTTTTGAGAATAAAGTGATCTCCCCATTATTTCAATCAATGTCCTTTACACACCCTCACTGCGCGGAGTTTTGCTCCACAGCGTGGAGCATACCTGGGACAAATTCAGGCGTTTTTTGGCGGTAGTGAAATGCTAGCCTCACCGACATTCGCCGTCTGGCTTGCGCCGTTAGCTCCCTCTGCTGTTTTTGCTGCGTTACTGTTGCGACCTGTAAATGCATTATTTTTGGTCCCGATTTCAAAATAAATATAGCAGAAAAAATTATTATTAAAAAAAAAGTCTATTAAAGAAACCTGAATCTCACTTTAAGAGGCACCCAAATGGCATTTAATATGATTAATTTCCCAAGTTTCACTCTCCCAGGACTAGAATTGCTCATTCAGAGCAAATATACTTCAGAGAGTTGTATTTCCTAGAATCAGATTTTCTCCTCTTGGTTAATAGGAAGACATAAATGCACAGTTAGTGACTCTATTGGCAGGTAAGCTTTTTTTTTTAAAGTGTTTAGTTGATGTTAAAGGCACATTGTTTCTCTGAGTTATTACAATGATTTGTTCAGGTAAATAGAATTTGGGGGTACCATTAATAAAGCATGGTTCATATTTATTTGAATTTTTTTAAAAAATTATTTTCTTAAATTTAAACAGTGCAATAAGTTCTGGGATCTTAGGAAACCATTTCAGTATTATATTTATATTAGTAAATAAGTTGCATTTATATGAGTTACAATGATGAATATGTTATAGAGATCAATAAATTTTAATTCCTAAAATATCTATTTCCATGGTTTCCCATCCACTGAGTACCCCATCAGGGATAAGCAGGCACTGTGAGGCAGGTCAGGAACAAACTATAGCTTAGACAGGGCAACCAGTATAGAGGGAAAGAAGACAATGCAGAAGGAAAAGAGGCGAGGGGAGAATGAAAGAAAGTGAAGAAGAAAATGAAAGGAACGATCCATGTACGCAGCAAAGAGGAGTAGAACGCCCAAACACTCCTACCTAGAAAATTATAGAAAAATGAGCATTTGGCTTGGTGGCACTCACATTAATCTTTTAATTAAATTAGACTTTATAGACTTTTATAGCAGAGCTTAAAAATTCATTGTATAATTTTTAATTTTGCTTCTCTAGGCTTTGTAATTGACCTTATTCAATGGTAAAAGATGATTTTAAAGTATTTTTGTTATCAAAGCAGTACTTATTCTTGTTAAAAGAAATAAAATAATAAGGAGGGTAAATAGTTAAAATTAGGAGCTCTATGGCTCCCTTCCCTATCTCCACCAGCATTACTCATCAAGAGGCATTAAATATATATTTATATATTTGTGTGTCTCTCAATATGCTGGGCATTATTATAAGAGATTTACATATATTAACTCATTTATCCTCACAACAAACACCATGAAGTATGTACTATATTATTATTATGATGAGGAAATAGGCACAGTGGGATTAAGTTAGTTTAGCTGCCATGTAATTAGTAAAACTCTAAGATTTCTTCAAAATGTGCTTATATATCTATTTCTAGATTCATCAGTTTTAGATATTCTTTACAGCATTGACTTACTGCTATGATAGATAGCTTATTACCAAACTTTTCAATATTTCCCTTGCTTCCAAATATATTTTTATAAAAAAATTTATCTTTTATGCTATAGCTTTAGTTTAGGTAATATACATTTTTTACTACCTTGATTTGTTTCTCCAACTATGGAGAGCAATTTTTGACTCCACTCTGTAAGATACAATAGGAGCCCTGATGTCCCTTCAGTTCTTCCTTTCATCTGTCAACTTTTGTCACTGTACTTTTACTTTTACTGAGGGTCACACCAAATACATTCTACTCTACAAAATACTTTCATATTCTGTCCATAAGTTGTTCCTAAAATATGAAATTCAATAGACACTGTTAATGGTTATGACTATGTAAATATTATTCCCTGCAGAGTCAAATAGTATGTTACATTATATTTATTGCTTTCTTTTTTCCCCTTGCATCATTTGCCTTTACTATATTTCACATTTTGTTGACTTCCTATCATGCAGTCTATGATACTGTGGACCTTTTTCCTGCCAGGTTCTTCTGCTTGGAGCACCCTTCTTCCTGGCCCACCGAAAATGGCTGGTTGGGTGCCCTCCTATCATCCTGTGACTTGCCTTCACTGATCTTCTGAGTAGAATCCACTGTTTCCTGGTATTTTCTTCCTTTTTGGCTTATTTCTTCTTTTTGTTGGAGTACACCCTAAAGGAATTTCAACCAAAGCACCATTGTTGCTAAATTTTCTGATTTCTTAAATGTCTGAAAATATTTATTTATTTTCTGTCCTTACATTTGATGGATGGATTTGCTATATAAGACTTCCAGGTAGGAAATCATTTTCCCTCAAAATTTCGAAAAAAAATCTTCCACTATTTTCTACAATCTAGTACTGCTGATAATTCTGATAAGAATGGGTAATTTATTCATTTTAAGAAATTTGCTTTATTTCTGCACTGAATAATTTAAATATATTTTGTTTATTTATTGTTCTAAGTTTTACAATGATATGGCCAGTGTGTCTTTTTTTTTTTTATTCATTAAGCCAGACATATTTTGTTTTTTTTCAGTCTGTAGACTTTCACTGAAGGGCTTCAGCTGTAGGAGATTTCTTCTGTTATTATTATCACCTCCCTTCTATTATCTCTGTTCTCTCTAAAGTCTATGTCTCTTTTCTCTTATATTTTCTATTTTTTGTTATTCAGTTCTATTATTCTGGAAGATTTTTAGTATTCATATTTTAATTTGACACTGAATTAAGATTTATTTTCTGATTTTTAAATTGTAATGACATACTGTTCTTGTTTTTTGCTTTATTTGTGCAATAGATATAATATCTTTTTGAATATCTCTGAGGATGTTATAAGATGTATTTTTAAAATTCCTTTGTTGATGAATTCCCTCTGCTGTTCCTGGAATTATTTTTGCTTACTTTGATCTTTCTTATTCATATTTCAGGTTTTTTTCACCTTCGCTTTTTGGTGGTTCTTCCTTGTCCATATATATATATATACACACATATATATGTATATATGTATATATGTATATATATATATATATATATGAGGTAATAGAGAAGCTGAGTGAATTTCTGTCAAAGGTGTTTACTGCACTGGCAAGCTTTCTTTTAGGTGTGTGGGAGAGGAGCTGAACATTATAATTTGCAACTCCTAAATGTCACAGTTCCAACTCCCACACAAGCTGCATTACTTCTTCCCAAGCAGTGTATTCAATTTTTATGGAAAAGAATGGTTGTTTTTCCTTCCTTCTCCCGCTTCCCCTCCTTCCCTCCCTTCCTCTCTCCCTCCCCCCTTCTCTCTCTCCTACCCTCCTCCATTCACCCCAGTTACTCTCTCTGTTTTTCTTTTCTTTCTTTCTGTTTTCACCCACTTTGGGATGCAGGTAAATGCTAAGCAGTTGGACCTACTGGAAAACAAAAATGCTGGGAGAGAGAAGTGGGAGTGTGTGTGCATGTGGTAATGCGTCTTCTCTGAAGTCTGTCAGTGGAGCGCTCTGTGTTCAGCCCATGACTCACTTCTCCCCACTGTACAGTCGCGGACACTGGGCAGATTAACCACCTACTGTAGCCCTTCCTGTGTATACTTTATATCACCCTCTTTCGCCTCACTTTATAGTCATTAATTCATCATCTGCCTTCAGTCTTCCCAAAATTTTGTTGAAATCATTTGTTGATTGTCCTGCTTTCTTTTTCTCACTGTTGGCTTATACCATTTTTGTGTTTACCTTTACTATAATTTTCACTGAGTCTTGTGAAAACGAGGAGATTAACATCGGTACTTTTTCTTTATTTTGATTCCCCCTCCCCTTGGAATGAAGACATAATGATCATCGTCATTCATGGATCTATTTGTTTATTCAGAAAATGTTTTTAAGTGTTTCCTAACTCTATTCCATGCACTGAAAATATACAGATTAGGCAAAAAACAAAGAATATTTATATGCTCATAGGGATACAAAAGGGAGCAGATGAGAGAGGGTAGGCTGGTGTATTCTTAGGGTACAGGTTCTCTGAGAAAGCAAATTGGAATTAAGAACTAAGGGATAACTGAAAATGAGGTAATTAGATTACAGTGGGCTGGGAGGAAGAGTGTTCCAAGAAAAGGCAACAGTATTTACAAAGTCCCAGACTTGGGAAAAAGAATGGTGTTTAGAAGAACTAAAAAAATTCTGGTGGCTATCACGTGGAGGACAAAGGGAAGAGCTGTGACATGGGACAGGTGAAGCAGGTGCTGACCAGACGAGATTGGTGAAATGAGCCTTCTGAGGTCGATTCAGGCCTGGAGTCTTGATCTGTAAGAGCACTGGGAAGCTACGGAAAGATTGTAAGAGGGTTTGGGGGTGGGGCAATGTGAAGGGAGTGGTCTGGCTGCTGTGTGGTGAACTGAATGAGCATGGGCGTTAATGATGAAGTTTGGAAGGTATGACAATTGCTCAGGTCAGAAAGGTGGGTTGTTTGAACGAGGGCTGCAGGAGTGGAGATGGACAGAAATGAGAAGATTTGAGAGTCATTTAGAAGCTATCTCAGTGGTCTGGATGCTGAATTAGATTTGGAAAGAGAGGGAGAGGTAATTTTCAAGGATGTCCTTCAAGTTTCATGGTGCCATGTACTTAACAAAGGAGATCTGCAAGGGAAGCACATTTAGGGAGGAAAACATAAGGGCTCTGAAATGTTGAGTTGAAATATTCTTTGAAATAAACAAATGCTGAGTTGGCTTTTATTTATTTATTTTATCCTCACTGGAGGACACTTTTTGCATTTATCTTCATATTGAGCGAGAGGGAGAGAGGGAGGAAGAGAGAGAGAAAAACATCAATGTAAGAGAGACACATCGACTGGCTGCCACCCATACGATTGGACAAACTGCAACCAAGGTACATGCCCTTAGCGAGAACCAAACCCAAGTCTCTCTGGACCGTGGGCCGATGCTCTAACTGCTGAGCCAATCCAGCCAGGGTCTGAGTTAGCTTTTAAATATGTAGATGTAAGATCTGTATTTGGTTATTAATTTGAAGTCAATGGCACATAACTGTTAACTGAGACTTTATTTTAAAAAAATATATATATATATTTCTTTTTCATCTTCATGTTTGTTTGTTTATTTATTTACTTAATTTTTTTATTATTTTTTTTGTTACAGTTGTTTCTCCTTTTTTACCCTATTGGCATTCCCCTCCTCACCCCATCCCCGCCCCATCCTCGGCTTTGTTGTCCATGTCCATTGGTCATGCATACATGCATATAAGTTCTGTGGTTTATCTCTTTCCACCCCCCCATCCCCTCTTCTGAGGGATGTCAGTCTGTTCCCGACTTCCATGTTTCTGGGTCTTCTGTATTCCTCAGACTGTAATGTTCATTATATTCCACAATTAAGTGAGATCATGTGGTATTTGCCTTTTTTTCTGCTTGGCTTATTTCCCTTAGGATAATACTTTCCAGGTCCCTCCATGTCATCTCAAAGTATAAGAGATCTTTCTTTCTTACAGCTGCATAGTACTCCATTGTGTATATATACAACTGCTTTTTTATTCATTCGTCTACTGGTGGACACTTGGGCTGTTTCCAGATCTTAGCTATTGTAAATAGTGCTACTATGAACATGGGGGTACATATATTCTTTCTGATTGGTGTTTCAGGCTTCTTAGGGTATATTCCTAGAAACGGGATCACTGGGTCAAATGGAAGTTCAATTTTTAATTTTTTGAGGTAACACCATATTGTTTTCCATAGTGGCTGCACCAGTCTGCATTTCCATCAGCAGTGTATTAGAGTCCCCTTTTCTCCACACCCTCACCAACACTTTGATGATTTGTTGATGGCGGCCCTTCTGACAGGTGTGAGGTGATACCTCATTGTTGTTTTAATTTGCATCTCTCTGATGATTAGTGATGTTGAGCATTTCTTCATATGTCTCTTGGCAATTTGTATGTCCTATTTGGAGAGTGTCTATTCAGCTCCTCTGCCCATTTTTTAATTGGGTTCTTTGTCTTCCTTTTGTTGAGTTGTATGAGCACTCTGTATATGTTGGAAATTAACCCCTTATCTGATACATCATTGGCAATGATGTTCTCCCATACAGTGGGTTGCCTTTCCATTTTGATGTTTCTTTTGCTGTGCAGAAGCTCTTTAGTTTGATGTAGTTCCATGTGTTCATTTTTTCCTTTGTTTCTGTTCCCTTAGGTGAAGTATCAGTGAACATTCTGCTCCATATGATGTGCAAAATTTTGTTGCCTACATTTTCTTCTAGAATTTTTATGGATTCATAGGTCACATTTAAGTCTTTTATCCATTTTGAGTTTATTTTTGTATATGGTGTAAGTTGATGGTCTTGTTTTATTTTTTTTTTGCATGTAGCTGTCCAATTTTCCCAACACCATTTATTAAAGGGGCTGTCTTTACTCCACTGTATGCTCTTGCCACCTTTGTCAAATATTAATTGAGCATATTGCCTTGGGTCCATTTCTGGGTTTTCAGTTCTGTTCCACTCGTCTATATGCCTGTTCTTGTGCCAGTATCAGGCTGTTTTGATTACAGTCACTTTGTAGTATAACCTGATATCTGGTATTGTGATCCCACCTACTTTGTCCTTCTTTTTCAAAATTGCTGTGGCTATTCGGGGACTTTTTTGGTTCCATATAAACTTTTGAAGTATTTGTTCTAGTTCTGTGAAATATGTCATTGATATTTTGATGGGGATTGCACTGAATATATAGATTGCTTTGGGTAGTATGGACATTTTAATGATGTTAATTCTTCCAATCCATGAACAAGGTATGTGCTTCCACTTTTTTATATCTTCCTCTATTTCTTTTTTCAATGTCCTGTAGTTTTCTGCAAATAGATCCTTTACTTCTTTGGTTAAGTTTATTCCTAGGTATCTTAATTTTTTTGGTGCGATGGTAAATGGGATTGTTTTTTCAGTTTCTCTTTCTGTGAATTCATCATTGGTGTATAAGAATGCTGTCGATTTCTTGACGTTAATTTTGTATCCTGCTACTTTTCCAAATTCATTTATTAAGTCTAGTAGATTTTTGATGGAGTCTTTGGGGTTTTCTATGTATAATATCATGTCATCTGCAAATAATGACAGTTTCACTTCCTCCTTTTCATTTTTAATGATTTTTTAGAGAAGGAGAAAGAAAGAGAGAGAGAAAGATAGAAACATTGATGTCAGAGAGAAACATTGAACAGCTGCATTCTGCACATCCCCTACTGGGGACCTGCAACCCAGTCATGTGCCCAGACTGGGAATTGAATCGGTACCTCTCAGTCCATGAGACAATACTCAATCCACTGAGTCACACCTGCTGGGCAAGACTTTATTTTTATCTGCATTTATTGGGGTAACATTGTTTCACCAAATCACACAGGTTTCAAGTGTACAAGTCAACAAAACATCATTTACACATTGCATTGTGCCACAATTTCCCCAAGTATGGTAACTTTAGATCCCCATTTTCTACCCCTTTGTTCATCTCTACCTACTCACCACCACCCCCTTCCCTCTGGCTATCACCACACTGTTGTCTGTGTCTATGTTATATATGTATGTTTTTTGTTTTTTTTTTACTTAGTCTCTTCATCTTCTTTTATCCAACTCTTTTTTTTTTTTATCCTCACCCGAGGACTTTTTTTCATTTTTTTGTTCAGATAGAGTGGGAGGGAGAAAGAGGAAGAGAGAGAAACATCGACATAAAAGGGACACATTGAGTGGCTGTCACCTGCATGACCAACCAGGGCCGGTGACAAACTGCAACCGAGGTACGGGCCCTTAGCGGGTAACCGCTGAGCCAAACCAGCCAGGGCTCATCCAATTCTTCAACCCCCATCCCCTCTGGCAGCTGTCAGTCTGTTCCATGTATCCATGCCTTGGTTTCTGTTTTGTTCATAAGTTTATTTTGTTCATTCAATTCCACATATATCATATGATACTTGTTTTTCTCTGACTGGCTTATTTCACTTAGCATAATAATATCCAGTTTCATCCATGCTCTTGGGAAAGGCAAGATTTACTTATTTTTATGACCATCAGTATTCCATTGTGCAAATGTACCACAGTTTTTTAACTCACTCATCTACTGATGGGCACTTGGGATGTTTCCAGATGTTGGCTTTTATAAATAACACTGAAATGAACATAGGGGTGCATATATTATTTTGAATTAATGTTTCGGGTTTCTTTGGATATATTCCCAGAAGTGGGATTGCTGGGTCAAAAGGCAGCTACACTTTTAATTTTTTGAGGAAACTTTATACTGTTTTCTATAGTGACTGCTCCAGTGTGCATTCCCAACACTTATTGTTTGTTGATTTATTGATGGTAGCCATACTGACAGGTGTGAGGTGATATCTCATTGTAGTTTTAATTTGCATTTCTCTGATGATTAGTGATGTTGAACATTTTTTTATATGTCTGGCCATCTGTATGTCATCAAATGGATTAAAGACTTAAATGTAAGTCACAAAACCATAAAAATCCTAGACAAAAACAAAAGCAGTAAAATTTCAGACATATTTCATAGCAATATTTTTTGCAAACATATTTCTTTGGGAACAGAAAAAAATAAATAAATGTAACTGCATTAAACCAAAAGGCTTTTATTTCTTATTTTTAATATATTTATCCTCACCCAAGGACATTTTTGCATTTATCTTCAGATAGAATGGGAGGGAGATAGGGAGGTAGAGAGAGAGAAACATCGACCTGAGAGAAACACATCGACTTGTTGCCACTCGCACGACCCTAATGGGGGCCTGGGACAAACTGCATCCGGGGTATGTGCTCTTCGTGGGAACCGAATCCAGGACTCTCTGGTCTGCGGGCTGACGCTCTAACCCCTGAGCAAACCGGCCAGGGCTAAAAAGCTTTTACACAGCACAAGAAACCAACAAAATAAAAAGGGAACCCACTAACTGGGAAAACAAATTTTCCAATGATACATCTGATAAGGGGTTAATTTTCAAAATAGATAAAGAACTTATACTACTCAGCACCAAGAAGACAAACAACCCCATTAAAAAATGGGCAAAGGACCTGAATAGACACTTTTACAAAGACACTTTATTTTTTAATGAGACTAATTAGGAAGAGAGAGCATATAGTGAGAAGAAAGGATGGCATAGAGATTTAGTCCTGATTAAGTGATTCTAATATAGCATAGTAAAAGGAAGGAGCCTCTTCTCATTTAAAAAATGTGTTTATAAGTAATAATTATTTTTAGAAAATAAGTTGAATATATACCATAAAGACAGAGTTGTATATTAAAAATGTTTACTCATAAAAGGTTAATCCAATTCACTTTGCTACATAATGCTATGAGGCCCACAAAGAGACTTGGTAAAAATGTTTGGTGATAAAGTTTGATATTTTTATTGATAATAAAATACTTAGGTTTTGAAGTTTTTATAAGCTACATTTGAGTTTTTTTCAGTAGTACAGATTTTTTTTTGCTATGAAAAACAAGAGATAGTTTTCTTATTGTTTAAACTATTTATCGGTAACACAAGTGTTACATTTAATTTTAAATAACAAAATTTTAGCTTAATGTTAGAAGAAAATCTAGCTTTAGGCTCTCCAATTTACTACTAGAAATTAGAGTTTAAATTATGTTCAAGAAAAATTTTAGGTAATTACAACTATAATTATTCCTGCTAGATTCCAATTGACATTTGACTTCATTTAGTTAAGACTGGAAGTCATATTCTAGCAAGACTACATGAAAATTATCTCAAACAAATGAAAAAAGTTTCTATTTTATAACTCACTTGATGAGATTGTTCAGTCTTTCTTCATGACCAATACAAGTGCTAATGTTCAAAAGAAATTTTACATTTTTCCTCTAGGTGGTGCACAATGCACATTTATGTTGAAAAACCAATAGGAAATCACCAAAGCCTTTTTATATTTTATTCTGCATCTGAATAAATCCAAATCTCTTCTATCTACTATAATTTAATAGTTGAGATAACATTATGTCATATTTTTTTTTTTTTAGATACCGGTATATATACAGTAATTGCTTGGAATACAGTGAAGTGTAGGTTTAATATTTTTTCTTAATATTATAAAATTAGTTTTTAGCCCTCATTAAAGAAAATTTTGATATATCATATCTATTTCAGTTATTTCAAGTGAATGATAAATATCCAAATGTCAAGATCATCATCAACAACATAACTACTAATGTAGAATGAAAAACAGGTCTAGATTGGAGATTAGCTCTTCAAGGTGCGCATTGCTGCCATGCCTTCATATACACTAAGCAATTCCTATTCTTCCTATCTCATTGACGAAAGGTACAGGAAGTCTGAATGCAGTGGCATGTATAGTTTAGATTATCTTTCTTCATGTTTGTTGCACAGTTTGGAAGCATCCACTGGAGTGCGGGACAAACTTTTTGCAGAAAATGATACAGCAGTGGATTGATGAGCACTGGTATGACTGGAAAGAATCACTTTTCAGGTGTTAATATGAGTTTTAATAATTTTTGAAACTTAGGTTGCTTTTCTAAGAAAAGTAGCTGTATTCAAGTAATCCTAAAGTTGTCCTTTAGGATGTCCTTTATTTTTATTTTTAATTTTAATTTTGTTACAGATGTTTCTCCTTTTTTACCCCATTGACACCCTCCTCCCCATCCCCCCCACCCTATCCCCAGCTTTGTTGTCCATGTCCATTGGTTATGCGTACATGCATATAAATTCTGTGGTTTATCTCTTTCCTCCCCCCCACCACCCTCTCTTCTGGGGATTGTCAGTCTATACCCTACTTCCATATTTCTGGGTCTACCCTATTCCTCAAATAGTTCTTTAAGGTTGTTTTGTTTTTTCTTCTTCTTTCTTTCTGAATGACTAATTTTCCCAGAAGTTTAAGACTGTGGTACTTAATAAAGGTTTGTGCTTTTCAAATTAGCATGTTCTTTATTCCTTTCTTTATGGTGTAGATAATATGGTGCAGATATTTTGTGAACAATCCACTTTTAGCAATTTTGGGTATTGGTTAATATTACTATAATAAACCTTTTTTGAAAACCTTGCTATTTGAGGGTCTAGTAATTCAAGGAAGACTTTTCTAAATCACAGATACACAGTGTAGACAATAAGTGAAATATCTCTGGAGTTCAGAGTTCTGTTGAGACCTCATGTAGAAAAGAAAGGCTCAAAATGGGCCTTGAAGAAATGGGATGAGCAAAGGCTCAGAAGAAAAAGTTCCTTCTCTCCCATTCTTTTCCTCTTTAATTTTTTTACTCCTCATTATCCTCCTGATAAAATTTAAATTATAAAAGAAACCCATGCCAATACAAAAGAAAGGTAAACAACATGGACATTTATAATGCAAAAAAATAAAATTCTCCCTCCTTGTTCCCAGCTCTCCCTAACACATTTCCTAGAGGTAGTCATTATTAACAGTTAGGTGTGGACATTCCCCGATATTTTAATATATAAATATTTATTTATTTTTATCCCAATGTGATATAACTCTTCTTTACTCTTCTATACTGCAACTTTTACTTTTTACAAAAATATTTTTTAAGAGATTATAGGATTATGTCAGCATGTTTTAACTATTCTAACCTCTTTTATACAACACCTATAACCCTCTTAACACACTAACAATATTCATCTTTCTAGTAAAGTAAGAAATGCACAGTCTTTGCACTCACTATTGTATTGTGTGTGTGTGTGTGTGTGTGTGTGAATGCAGAGAGTATGCTTATATATATATATATATTAAATCTCTTAATTTTAAATAATTACATATTTATGAGAAGAGGCAAAAATATGTATGAGGAGATCCTATGAACCCTTCATCTATCCTTCCCCAATGTTAACATCTGTAACACACTATTAAAGACATTTTAAAAAATTTATTTTAGAGAGAGGAAGAGGGAGAGAGAGAGAGAGATTGCCTCCCACACATGCTCAGACGAGGCATTGAACCTGCCACCTTTTCGTGTATAGGATGATTCTCCAACCAACTGAACTAGGAAATGGACATTGGTATAAACTCTAGAGCTTATTTAGACTTGACCAGTTATATCCCCTTTGTATGTGTACAATTCAATGCAATTTTATTATACACAGTAGTCCCCTTTTATCCATGGTTTTACTTTCTGTGGTTTCAGTTACCTGTGGTCAACCATGGTCCAAAAATATTACATGGAAAATTCCAGAAATAAACAATTCATAAGTTTTAAATTTCATACTATTCTGTGTAGTGTGATGAATCTCAGGCCCATCTGGTCCATCCTGCCCTGTGTAAATCATCCCTTTTGTTCAGTATCTGCACACTGTATACCCACCCAGTAGTATTGCAGCTGATCTGTTCAAATGACCCTTATTTCACTTCATAATGGCTCCAAAGCACAAGAGTGGTGATGTTGGCAATTAGGATACACCAAAGAGAAGCCATAAAATGTTTTTGAAAGTGAAACGGTGAAAGTTCTCAACTTAATAAGGAAAGAAAAAAATTTGTATGCCGAAGCTGCTAGGATCTACAGTAAAAAGGAATCTTCTATTTGTGAAATTGTGAACAAGGAAAAAGAAATTTGTGCTGGCTTTGCTGTCGCACCTCAACTGCAAAAGTTATGGCCCCAATGCTTGATAAGTGGTTAGTTAATATGGAAAAAGCATTACTTTTGTGGGTGGAAGACATTAACAGAAAACATGTTCCAGTTGATGACAAAGTGTTGCACCAGAAAGCATTGAGCCTATATGAAGACTTCAGCAAGGGATTCCCTGAAATGAGTGACACCAAGCTATTTATTGCAAGTAAAGGGATGGCTACACAGATTCAGGGATAGGTTTGGCATCTTATCATCTCACATCATCAGAGGAAGAAGAGTGATACAGTACAAGATATATTGAGAGACCACATTTATGTAACTTTTATTACAGTATATTGTTTTAATTGTTCTATTTTATTATTAGTTATTGTTGTTAATCTCGTACTGTGACTAATTTACAAATTAAAGTTTATCATAAACCTGTGTATAGGAGAAAACACAACATATAAAATATTGAGTTCAATCCACGGTTTCAGGCATTCACTGTGTTCACTGGGGATCTCGGAACCTATTTTCTGGGGGGGGGGGGGCACTATGTATAGCTTCCTGTAGTTGTCACCTCAGTCAGACTGATCCATCACCACAAACTCCCTCATGCTACCCTTTTACAGCTACGCTTTCAATTCCTTATCCCTGGCAATCACTCACCTGTCCATCTCTATAGTTTTATTTCATGAATGGTCTACAAATAGAATTATAAAGTTTATAATCTTTTAGTTTGTCTTTTTAAAAACAGCATAATTCTCTTGAGATTCATTGATGTTATTACAGCAACTTGTTTTTGCACTTGACAACATATAAATATCTTTCCATGTTACAACAGGTAGCTCAATCATACATATATGCATACATATATATATAATGCACAAAAGTGCAGTATGCCATTTTATAGATGCATCATAATTTATTTAAAGGGTTATTTATTTCTTATTTGACATTTGAGCTGTTCCCTAAGTAGTATTTTTAACAATGTTTAGTAAATAAATTTGTATACATATTTTTGCCATATTGTGTTAAAGTATTTATAGCACAAGTTCATAGAGTTACAAGGGTTGCCTTTTAAATTTTTGATAGAAATAGCCCTCCAAACACTGAAGTAATTTTTGTCGTCAATGAATTACAGTGCCTATTTTCCAATCCCCTTATTAACACTGAGTGTAATCAACCTTTTAATCTTCTCTTTGCCTATCTGCTGGATTAAAATTTTATTTCTTTGTTTTAATTAATGTATCTTTGTTAGTGAGGATACACTCATTTTTATGTATTATTGGTTATTTGTATTTTAGTTAGGATAAAGAAATGTAAACTATAATCAGGAAACCATGAGCAATGCAGTTTGTCTGGAGCTGAGTCTTTGGCCTGGAGAGGAGTAGTCTATTAGATAAGAGATGTAGGGTCCAGACTGTGACAAAAGATGTGGAATTTATTCTAAAGACAGTGGTGAGCCTTTGAAGGATTTGTGTAAAGTTAGTATATAGTGTGTCAAATCTATTATAATTGGAACATTAAAAACAGGAATCCACTTAAGGTGCTAGTGTGGTGTTTCAAGGTCTAAAATGATGAGGGCCTTGGTTAGGCATGATAGTAGCCCTGAAGAAATTGATGAGATGGGTGTTCTTAAAGAAGAGTCAACAAAAGATACCTATTGAACAGATTCCGTGAAAAAGAGTGAACTCTGGATTGCTATTGTAACCTGGGTGCAGGGGACAGGGAATGATATACTTTATGGAAGAAAGACACTTTGGAGAAATTGACTAGGAGGTTAAGGACTAAATGGAGGTATATGATATTGTTTTAGACATTATAAGTCAAATGGCATATATTACTTGAGTGCTGACAATGTGACAGCACTATGTACATTTTTTTTTTTGCCATGATGCTCTAAGTACTTTAAGATTCCTGCTACTTTGCACTAAAAAAATGTTGAAAATAATTAGAATTTTGGAGGGGAGTGTGATGGGAAGAAAAGGGCAAGATAGAGTTGTCATGGACCAAACAATATTTGAGAAAGTTAAGGCTTCCCAGGTCAGGCAGACCCAGGTTCTAGTTCTGTCTTCAATTCTTTCTTGCTTTGTCACTTTGGGCCATGAATGTTTCACTTCTAAGCCCTAGTACTCTTCTCTCCAAAACAGAAATAGTGTTAGTAATTATCTCAAAGAACTGGTACATCAAATGAAATAGTCCGTGTAATAGCGTAGCTCCTTGTATGTAGTAAAAATTCAATATTTTATTGTGATTATTATTATAACTATGATTAAATAAAATTGTATAAATATTTCCAGTCCTACCTCTCTAACGTACCCTGAAGAGGAGGAGTATGGCTATGCTCACTTAGCCTCTTTCCCTAAACCACCTACCAAAAAGATTGCGACTTTTTCAGAAAGGATTTTAGATTGTTTGTGATGTCACATGACAAGAGGTGCAGATATAGAAAGGATAAAATCAGTGGACTGATTCTAAGGGAGACAAGTTGTGGACATTCAAGAGTACATCCCTCAGGAAGTCACAGTCTGCAGGGGAGGTGCAGGAGCACCAGATGTGGAGGGAAATAAAGAGAGAAGAACCAGGAGCAAAACATCTTTGGGTTAAGACATTAGGGGTTGGACCTAGAATTTTTGGAAGCCTTTGGGGGAGCGAGAGAACTGAGGAGAAGAAAAGAATTCTACAGTATTGTTGCGGACTATGCATTTCTATCTCTTTTTCATGTTCTTTGACAAATGTAAGTAAAGGACTGGGGTCAGAAAGCTTTCCTGCTGTATGTTGTATGCTACTGCTGCTGCTGGTGCCACTATGTAGGAGACGATGGGATAAATGGGGTAACTGGTAAAGGACTTCCTCCATGCTCTTTCATCTGTGTACCACTAACTCATTTCACAGTTCATGGCACACAGTATGTACTCAGTAAAAATCTGTAAAACTGAAAGAGTAATAATCTCATGATGAATTCTACTTTTTCATTTCTTTTAACATGAGCACCATCATTTTTCAGGTTCCTTCTCCCCCCAAAAGTTTGATGTAATTTATGTAGTTTCCTTCCTTTTACCAATGTGGTATCAACCTACTACGAAATCCCATCTGTGCTTGTTCAGTACACTTCCTTTACCCCTGGATGTTCATGCAGTCACGGAGGTCACACTCAAATCTGGGTCAGGCAGTTAACAGAGCTGTCTGGTGTGAGACAATAGGGTGTTGGTTGGATTTTTAGAACCACAGTGATTTTTGATTTAGAGAGGAGCAGTGCATAACATCCATGTGAATCTTTGCTTTTATTCTGATTCAGTTGAGCTAGATACAGAAGGATCTAAATGCTAATTTTATTATTGCAAGAATTGTTGGGACACTCATCTTGGATATGGGGCAAAAATACTGGAAACCCATGAATAAGGAGATTTTCCCACCCACAGGCCCCCTCCCCCAGGACAGAGTTGTAACATTTCAGTTGTGTTAAGGATACAGGATAATGTGTACTCTCTACAGACAAATTGTTGCCAAAAAGGAGGAAGGGAGGGGAAGAATCTCTTCTCTGCTTGTGTGGTTTCTGTTACCAAATGTGTCAATTGAATACACCGAGTGTTCCCATCCTCTATTTGCTACATTTCATGGATTTATTATTTTTGTTGTTTTTAGCCCATGGGGTTTAAGCATTCAGTTTATAGTCAATTAGGAGTGTGGCTCTCCTTATTCAAGAGGAAGTGAACTTCTTGGGACAGCTTCCCTTTTCATGGGGCTACTCCCCTCCCACCAATGATTAAACCTTCTACCACCACTAGTTGTCAGTCTAGATTTAGCACCCAGAGGCTCTGAAATAATTACATTAATTATAACCAGTGCACTAATTATATTAACATTTTGTATCCAAGGCTGACCGAACATAATGTCCCAAATCACTAATCAGAATTTTGCAATGAGATTGAATGAAAAATTTAAGATACTCTTGTAATTAACTGACATCAACACAGAGATGTCCCAAATTTGAATATAACTGCCTTCCAGTTATAAAATTTGCAGGGATATTCTAAAGATTTAAACTCTTGAATCAAATTATATTGCTTAAGTTAAATTACAACCAAAGAACTTAAAACCTTCCCCAATTTTTAACTCTCTATGTCTGCGTAGAGTCGGTTTTGTGTGTGTGTGTTTTTTCCAAGCATTTGTGGCCAAGGTTTTTCACTAAAATATATGTAGTTCCTTCAGTTAAATCTTTCATATGCTTGCCCTTAAAAAGTAGTAAGACAAAGCATTATCTGAGCACCAAGCCTACATTCACCCAATTTAGAAAACAGGTAAATTCAAATCTCTGAGAGCAATGATCCCAACCAAAACTATGTTCCCAGACTCTGCACTTAGTTTTGTCAAAGTTCCAGTAGTATTTGAGAGGTGGAAGTTAGATGGAGATAGTTTTCTCAGTTCGAATTTGCTATGATTTCTGTCCATGATTACAGTTCTTTCAATTCCATGACCAGGGAACTTGAAAGCCTGAGACCAGTCCTATGACAAGAGTTGACTTGGGCACTATCCCATGACCAGAAACTGGGGAGAGGAATCTATCCATGTGCTCTATTCCCCGCCGCCCTTCCACTTAATTTAGAAGTTATGACAGTGGCAACCTTGGCCCATGGGTCTCATTTGAAGTGTTTTTTTTTTTTCTTCTGCATATTTAAACTCCTTACATTTATATTTTTCCCTTTAAATCTTGTGCTTCTGGTGCTCCAGAGCTTAAAAAGTGCACTTTGTCTGGAGATATAATCATCAGTATCTTGTCAGCAGACATTTTCAGCTCTGTACTTGTTCTTTTCTATCATGTGAATTGCCTAATCCTAGGAACCTGCTCCTAGGGAAGTTTTCCCCTGGTACCTAACTGAAAATCACTCCTAATAGATTTCTGAACTGAAGTTCCCTTGATAATTCTGAAAACTGTGCCCCTAGGGACTTGCTCCTTAAGGCTTTGTATTTACTTTTGAAATGCTGTCTTGAGTAAAAGTGTTTTCTCCCACATACCTTTCTGTAGCTGTAGGATATCTGTCTAGTTTCTCTTTTCTATTTTTCTGTTACATCTTAAGAGAAGCTCAATTGTTTCTTTAATAGCTCCTTAAATCGTTTTCTTCTCTAGCAATGTTTGCTTGATTTAACTGCTTTTTTTCTTTGGTTCATTCTTTGCATTTCTACCTTATTCCTCCAGATTGTGTGTGGATGTCATTGGAATAGCACAATTCTGGGACAGTGAAAACCTTTGCTTGTTAAGTATATCTTGTCCAATTTATATGTTTTGAGTCAGATAATCCCACCCAGGAGATATTCTCCCATAAAACCATCATTTAACTCAGACGCCATCTGCTTTTATTCTGCCTGGCTCCACTCTAATATGCCCCGTCTTTGCTTTGCCGTCCCCCTAGAGCCCTAATTTCACCCATGTTTCTGGGATGCACTCTCAGGACATTGTATCACTCTGAAAGTCACCTAATAATTCTTACTATGATGTTCCTGATTTTCTAACCTCAGATCTATGCAGATTTTAATTTTCCTAACAATTTAGTATTGCTGTCCTAAATTTAAGGGTTGTTCCCCAACTGCTTTAACAATGGACTCTGTACTTGCAACTAGAGAAGCCACCTATTAATAGTTTCCAGGATCCTAGTCTCCTTCTTGAGAAGTCATTCTTGTTTTCTGAGATTTTACTGGTAACTGTTACATATCTCTTTCTTTTCCAAACGTCTTCTTAAACAGCAAGCAATCCTGGATGCATCTATTTTTCCTTTGTTTATGTTTCTATTCCAGCCTTCAGAACCTCATTTCTTCATTGTCTTTGTCTCTTGATATTTCAATTTTCTCTTGTGAACATGTCTCTCTCCTCCGCAGCTTAGTTACTTCCTTTGTGTCCAGTTTTCTACCTGGAAAATAAGTTTGAAAAGGCAAAATTAAGCCAGATTTTAGAGGGCCTTGAATGCAAACTCATCCTATAGATTTCTCTAATGTGGTTGCATATCATCAGAATTACCTGGGGAGCTTTAAAAATCCTATCTGAGCCCAGGGCTCGCTTCTAGAGATTCTGAGTTAATTCATATGATGGGGACTAGACCACTGTGTTTTAAAATGTCTCCTCAGGCACTTCTAATTCTTAAGGACAGTGAAGGGTCTGGAATTTTACTGTTTTTCCCTGCTAGCTATAAAGTTAGTCTGCCATAGTTTCAAGGATGCTGTTATAAAACAAGACATTGCTTGTCAGAGATTAAAATATCAGTAGCTAGAATATCACTTATTTTTTGGGGGGGGGGGGCTGGTTCTTTGAGCCCTAATTCCATAGAGTTATGAGGCAAACAGAGCCAGATGGCACCTGTACACACAGTAGCTCCATTACCGGAAAGAATCCGTGAGTTTTGGGGATCTGAATATTTTATACTGGAAAGAACTGTGCCTATTCTTTGCCCCAGAGGGAGAGACACTCTATTTTCTGTAGAGACATCTTTGAAAAAGATAATTGGTCATGCTTTGTTTCAAATGATGAGAAAAATGTGATAAGCCTGTGGAAAACTGACTTTCAGCAGAGTTAAGAGCATTTCTGTAGGAAAAAAAGGGAATCCTAAAATTGGTTAAGCAGGGGAATAAAAGAAGGGATTTAAATAGCATAGAGATTTTACCAGAAAAGATAAAAGGCCGATTAACAGCTTAGAAACTATGACCATATTAATTCAGGCCAAAGCTGGAAAAGCCTTTGGCCAAGTAGTGGCAGAAAACAGATTGACACAAGAAGACATTTTAAAGAGAAATTGACTAAAGATGAAGGGATGAAGGTCATGAAAATGGAATCTAGTTTTCTTTGTGGGAAAGTTAATGTTGATTTCTTTATTAGATAAAGAACTATTCAATTTCTTCTTGACTGACCTTTGGTAGTTTGTATTTTTAAGGAATATATTCATTTCATCTAACTTCTTGAATCTATAAGCATAAAGTTGTTCATTAGCCAGACAGAGATGGGATATATAAGTTCCCATTAGTTTTAAACAGCTGAAAATATAGATTTTGTTCCCACTAAGAAAATGATACTGTTTGTGTCTTTCCTCTTTTCCCTCCCTCCTTCCCTTCTTTCTTCTTTTTATTTGACTTCACACATCTCTGAAAGAGCAGTGTGACTCAAGGAAAGTGCCTTCAACTTTGAAATTATTTAGAACATCCATCAACTATTATTTATTGAACATCTACTGTGTGCCTGGAACTGTTTTAAAAGCTGAGAGTAGCCCTGAACTGTTTGGCTGAGCCATTACAGCTCCAGCCTGCAGACTGAAGGGCATGCACCCGAGTTGCAGTTTCGATCCCTGGACCTGGTCAGGGTTGTGCAGGAGGCAATTGATCAATGTGTCTCTCTCACATGGATGTCTCTCTTTCTCTCTCCCCCTCCCTCCCTTCTGCTCTCTCTAAAGATCAATAGAAAAATATCCTTGTGTGAGGATTAACAACAACAACAACAAAGCTAAGAGTACATTAGTGAATTACACTGTCTGCCCTGATGAAGATAATATTCAAGTGAATGAAGACATTTGGATCTCTGAACTCCTCTTTCCTCATATCTAAAATGAATTTTTCCTAAAATAGGGCCATTGTGACTTAATGAGGTAATCAACACTAAATTCCTGGCACATAATGTATAGTCATAAAATGGTACTTTTTCTTATTATTACTATATATTTTTTGGTTTGTAACTTTTTCAATTTTATATATTTTTTGAAATCTACTAAATTCCAGGTAGAGTGGGTGGAAGTCTGAGGTTTTTTGGCAACATGTACAGTAGTATGCTACTCATGAATAGCTCCCTTGAGCTACCCAAGAAGGTAATTCAAAATAAATCACCATGTTGAAAATTGGTGATTAGCCTTCTCTAAAAGTTGTTTAAGGCTGATATTTTTCTTCTGAATGTATGAAAAACACTTTTTCCTTTCTTTACCTCCTTGCACACATGGCCCTTTTACTTCACTTATCACATGGGTGGCTTTGACAATGTTTCTGGTGTCCACAGATAACTTACTTGATATGGTAGTCAAAAACCAGGTACGAGCTACAGAATTTGTTTTAAGCTAAATAACTTTTTACATAGTTTCCATTCTATTGTACATTCAAACCAAAGGCTGTTGAGAAAGCAGGGAGAAGGCACAGGAAGAGTTTAGCATGTAGCAGATCTTTTCTTATTAGTCTATATTAATTTTATTTCATAATAGCAATATGAAAGGCTAACAAAACAATTTCTAGTTGATTTATGCAATTCTTGAGAATCACTTTGCTTTTGGCCTGGGGCCTTACAACAGCCACTATGATAACCATTCAGAAATGTGCTGCCTAGCAGGCTGCCGTGCTTAAATAATCTACTTTTGTTATTTCACTCAGCAGTAACGTGGCTTTGAGGTAAATGAATCTAATGCCAAACACTCCTTTCTAAAGTAAAGCAAAGTTCAGAGTCTTAAAGGAGTGGATATCTCATTTTAACAGGCTTCTGGCCATTGAATATTATGTGGATTATTGCCTTCTTTTACTATAAATCAGAAAGTAATTCTGGATTGAAAGTAGATTTGAAGGCTTTTTTTTTTTCAGACATTTTCATATGTGACTGAGGTTTTCGGTAACTCAATATATGTGGCTATATTTGGAACTTATACATATAATTGACTCCTGGGTTTCTGGAGAAGCCATCAAGAGGTCATAGATTAGTCAAATCAGATAGTTCACTTGATGACAGATTGATTTCAATGAGGTCAACATGACTTAGCTCTCTCTATGTGCTAGTTAGTGTCACACAGAAACACTGTTCCTTGGCCACATACTGTATTCAAGTTTCTGGTTAGCTGTTTCTTATGTACTTGTTCCAAATTGAAGGTTGGAGCAAACACATCTATTAATAGAAATCAACTTGAAGTTGCATCTTGTGCAGTTCGTTGGGATCTCATCTGTGAAACCATCTTATTGTTAACTGTCCCTTCTAGTAGGAAAATGTGGGGAAGAATAAGAGAAATCAAATACATATTCAGAAATATGATGCACTGAATAGTTTGGGGATTTTTCTAAATTGCTCAGAGTTTATTAGTTGTATGTGCATCAGTGATATTTTAATAAAAAAATAATCATGGTGTTTTCGCAGGATAACTTAACTGTTAAAATAATTATGTAAGCATTTTCTCTCTAGCTATCAGTAAATTCAATTACATGAACTTTTATAATATTTTAAGCAAATTCAATAAATCATTGTCTAAGTCATATATTTGGTTGATCACCTGTGGTTTCAGTGGCAGCATAGTGTGTAGAAAGAGAGTGATTTTGGAGTCAGAAAAATTTAGGTTTGAATTCTTATTTACCCATTTGCTCACTATCTAAACCCTAATAATCTCCTTTACTAACAGCAGGTCAATAATATTTCTACTTTCTAAGACTGCAGATAATATTGTATTTAATGTCCTTAGCATCAAAACAGGAACCAAGTAGTTGTTAAATAAATTGGGTTACTTTTCCTCCTGAGATTTTCAGAAGTATTATAAGGGGGACTGACCTATGACCTGGCTTTTTTTCCATTGTTGTGAATATTTGTGAGATTAAAACTGTGAGAAAAAAATATTATCCATGCCAGTATAACTTTTTGATGGAGAAAATATCCAACACAAACATGGTACTTATTTTTTTGTTTTTGGTACGTGCCCCTAGCAGGAACCAAACCCGGGACTCTCTGGTCCACAGGACGACGCTCCAACCGCTGAGCCAAACCGGCCAGGGTGACATAGTACCTTTTAATGTTGAACATAAATGTGAAATATCTTCTTACCTTTTATGAGCTCAGAAATCTGTATCTACTTTTCTCAAAGCAAAAAAAAAAAACTTAAGTCTTCAAATTGAAATGCATTTTGTTACTTTTCTATATGTTATTTTAATATTTATTTACTTTATTTAGAGATGTGCACACGAAGAGTTTTAAGCAAAAAGTGCACCCCCACTCTCTGTACCTGAGAGATCAAGAAAATCTCAGCTTCTATCTTTCCTGTTTATGGTTATATTTCTATTGAGAGCTTGGGAGGTTAGATGTTCAGATTTGTATCCTTCCTGTCTTATTATTTATGCCTAGTTTTCTCTTCTGGGACTGACTATGTAAAACAGAAAAGGAAAAGGAAAAATATATACATTGACCTGGATTTTGAATCCTCACTTTTTCATGCAAAACATTTTTTTCACCATCTCTTGATTTATTTCCATGTCAAACATCCAATAAGTGCTTTGCACAAAAACCATGCTAGCTTTGAAGTACTTAAATTAGTGTTTTGGTTTTCAGTGGGGAAGGACAAAATTCATGTGGGTTGTTGCTGGAACAAGATGTACATTTGAGACTCTGGAATTCTACTATGATTTTTATCTTTTTTTTTTTTTTTTGTAGCAACTATCAGCTTTGGGATATTATATTTGTGTTGTTGTTTGTTTAATTTATCTTTAAAAGGAATTGAAATCTGTAAGCAAAATTAGTTTTCAGCTTGTTAGAGCATCAATGTTGGTGATTTAGAGTGTGGAATTATTCTTTTGAAATAGTACTGAATCAGTACTTTACAATCTAATTAGTTCTGTGCTCCTGGGAAATCTCAAAGTTCTAACTTTGTATAAAAATCCCATGAAACTTATCCTTGATGATAGTTCACCAAGAACATTACTAAGGTGATATTGCATTTGAGCTATATCTACTTTTTAATTTTGATAGTTATTCAGTATCATTTAGATTTCCCCTGTCCTTTTGAATTGATAATATGTTATTTCTCTGTTGCTTGAATTTAATTTGTTTTTAGTGAATTGCTTCAGTAGCTATTATATTTCACCTCAGGGGCATCTCAATTTTACAGGTGAAAATGAAGTACCTTTAGAAGCTTAGTTAGAGCATATGAAAGTTAGGGTATGTTTATGCTAAAGATTAAAATACAATTATTGTTAAATTTGTTCTCAGCATGGGACCACAGTTAAGAAATAAAGAAGCTTTTATGGTAAGCAAAGTCTTAAGCTAGAAGACATAGCATTTGGCTTCTAGTCTTAAATCTGTGACCCATTTGCTATATGGTTCTGATGAATCTATCTGGGCTCAGTTTCCTTGTTTATAAAATTATGCTGTATTCCATGGGATTTTTTTTCCTACTTCTTACTTTAACATTATGATTTGAGTTGGATACAAACATCAAACTACCCAGTGGTAAGAAGCCCAGAAGCACTGGAGTGCAAAATACATAGTTTGAAATGCTTTTAGAAACTAGGATAGAAAACAATAGTCAGTGGGTACTTGAATATGAAAATCAGATACTGTGGTAGGATTTAGGAGGGAACATATAACCAAGGACAAAGTAGGGCAGAGGGTTTAAAATCTGAGCAGTCTCTTGATTTAAGGGATTATCAAGAGCCATAGTGTAGGGACAAATTTCAGAAACCAGCTGCAAGAAGATTTTAATAGTTGAGGTAACACTCTGCCTTCCCCAGTCCTTTATTCAGGCATGATAATCCAAATTTTCTGTGGTTTAGGAACTGGAAGAAAAGAAGGTAAAGCAGGAATAGATTGCTGATTGTCATTGGCTAGTGTATAATTTTATAAACAAGGAAAAGGAATACTATAATGATAGGGAGACTACACGCTCAAAAATTTAATGTTTTTTCCTCCTTAAATAACATGTACTCAACTGTCATAAGGCAGCTTATGGATATATTCATAGGACTGATTAGGTAGTTGAGGTAAAATGGTTATAGAAATAGAAGCAGTGTCATTTCAGAAAACTCATTTACCTATAAAAATTTCTTTTGATATCTGGAAGTTTACAAAAAGGCCGAATTCTTCAAACTAATCATGCCTTCTGTAACTCAAGTTCTCTTCTTTTGGCAAGAGCAATCTGAAGCTTATTCATGAAGGTAAAGGTGCTTAATTCTAAACTTTTCTTCTAAGCTGAAGAAACTGATACCCAAGAAACCAGCATGGTCTTTCTACATTTTTACTATCTTAAGATTAGAACGCTATAAATTCATTAATCATCTTTCTTTCTTTTCTCTATTATTCTTGGCACTCCGTTAGGACTGCTGATTTCTATTGTACTTTGTACTTTCACATTCTCAAATAAGAATTTAAGATTACAAAATGTACATAAACATGGTGTAAAATAATTTTGTCATTTAACGTATTTGGAAAGATGAGACTTTCATAGCAGAATTTACGTAAGAGGATAAATATTATGAATTAACTTTCCTTTTAAAGTCAAATGACAGAATCTTCAAATTCTGTGCATTGTTTTAAAGTCTGATGAGATCATTTGTTGGGCCACCAATGTTGGCAATCAGAAAAATGTAAATATTGGCGATGGGACTATGAAGGCAAAAGAAAATTTCAGATGTCTCCTATTTTACAAAAAATTATCAGCCCATCAAAACCACTCCTTATGCACCAGAAATGATTTGGCTTAAACAAGTCCTGTCAGTAGAGGAGGTCACAGTGACATTTTCTGGGCACTAGTTCATATGCTTATGAGTCATTAAAGGCTGAAATAATGTCTCATGTTGAGTTGGTTATTTTGAAATATGATAAAAATTATCATCCAGGTAAAATAATTTTATTAACTGGATGATAACAGGATATATCTATCATATTTTCCAGGACAACTAAATTTTACTGGAGGTGAATAGGTAAAAATTAAACTGGATGGCAATTGCATTTTCATTCCAAAGGGGAGAATCAGTGGAGAGATCTATGCAATATATAATTTTTCCAGATTGATTTTTATTTGGGGAAAGAAGTTCTTAAATATTCCCAAAGCAGTTTACTCATCAGTTGAAAGTCCTTCAAAAACAAAACTACTGGGAAGTTGTGGTATATGGGGTGGAAAAGTGAAGCTTCCTCAATTAACCAATGTCACCCCAAAAAGTTTAATTAAAAAACAAAAAGAAAGAAAAGAAACCAACTCTGCTTGAGTTTAAATTAAAAACAGCCCTGGCTGGTTTGGCTCAGCAGTAAGAGCTTTGGCCCATGGACCAGAGAGTCCTGGATTTGGTTCCCGTTAAGGGCAGGTACCTTGGTTGCAGTTCCCGGCCCCAGATGGGGTCGTATTGGTGGTGGCCACTCGATGCCTCTCTCTCACATCAATGTTCTCGCCCTCTCTTACCCCCTCTCTCCCTCCCACTCTATCTGAAGATAAATGCAAAAATATCCTTGGGTGAGGATAAAAAAAAACAAAAACAAAGAAACAGCCCTGGCCAATTTGGCTCAGCGGTTGGAGTGTCGGCCTACGGACCAGAGAGTATGAGGTTCAGTTCCTGCTAGGGGCACGAATCAAATAATAAACAAAACAAAACAAAAAAAACTTAAGAAAACACACAAAAAACAAAACCTTAAATGGCTAAGTTTACTTGGTACAGTTAAGAATTAAACTTGTTGATTTTAACATTATTGTTACATCTGAAATAAACTTAGGTGATGTTCTGTTAAAAGAAAAATCACCCTTTACCTTTTCCCCTCTCTGGCCTTTTGTAGTCAGGTCGGTTCTAAGCCCTGTTTATTCTCCATCTAAAATATATCTAACATCTAACTTATTTTTTCACACCTCTTGTCATCTTAATCAGCTTCCCACCCACATTCCCCAAGCTGCTATGGCCCTCTTAACTTATCCGCAATATACTTTAATTCAGCAGTCACTTCCTTTACAAATTTACACTTGCCTTTACAAATTTCCTCACTGTTAAAGTTTTGAAAAGTCTTAATAATAAAATATATTGAATTTATAAAAACTGTCATGGTACTTAGTTAATTTATCTATATTTCATAAATGTAAGATGTATGATGTGTAACTACAATAATAGTTTGATCCACATGTAATAATCAGCATAACCACACCAAGTCAATATGCTCTTTTAACAACCTGTACAGCCCTCAATTTGTGAATGAGGTTTCTTGGCACTATAGGCTACATAACATTGTTCCTATCCATTTGAAATGAAATACTAATTTCATGATGTCCAGGGAGATTATATAAGTTTATTGTTAAAATTGGGTCACTTTGAAGAGAGAAAGGAAGGATATTAATAATTATTATAATTATGTCTGGATGGTGGCATAAACTGGGACTGTCTCAGGCAAAGTGGATCGTTCCAGTCATGTCACTCCCTTCTACAGCTCAGTGCCTTCCACCACCTATGAATGAAACTACATTTTTTTTTAGCTTGACATTCAAGGATCTTGTGTTACTCTCTGCATCTCTCTAATGAGTGTACTCACTGATCCTCTCACATCCTTTGCTTAAACTTGTCTACTCTTGCATCTTTGCTCACGGTGTTCTCTCTCCCTGGAATGTTTTTCCACACCACTTCACATACTTAATTCCTCTACAGCTTTTGAAGTAGATTTTATCCTATTTCCCACAAAATATCCTCTTTAGTCTACTCTGATTAATTACTTTTCTCTGAACTACTAAGTAGTGGTTGATCACCTGGCTCATACATGGAATTGTGCACTGACAACAGATTTTTAGGCTTAATTATTTGATATTTGTCAAATAGATTCTTCAGCACCTTTCCTAGCCTATACTTCCTTTTGGTATGTTAGGGGTTTCTTTTACCCTTTCCATCCATTCTTGTCATCTAGACACTACCTTACAAGGAGCTGTGGGGGGTGATGTTAAAATGTAGGAAGGGATTTCAGAGGGCAGTGACTAGAAGAGAGAATCTTCACGTGAGATGAGAAACACAGCGGCAGGAGAGATGGGCAAAGTTACAAATTTCATGGGTGCACCAACAGTTAATAGAAGGGGAATTAGGCTAGGTGTCATGAAAGGTGAGTTACAGAGCCAGACATAAGTAGGTTGGAAACAAGTCATAGGAGAAGTTGGGAGGAATTGCAGCAATAGAATTCTAAACACTGTCCAGCCCTGGAAATTTGTTCTTCAGAATGGTCCACCATCCTACAGCATTGGCATCTCCTGGGAGCTTATTAGAAATGCAGATCCTTAGGCCTCACACTAGACCTGCTGAGTCAGAATCTTCCTATGAACAGGATCCCTAGTCGATTCCGTGGTGAAGCACTGGCCAAGCACATCCACTTGTCTTGCATGCAGATTTCATGATCGAGCTGAGTTCTGATACATGTATGGATCTCTCTGAGTTGAAAATTCAGGGGTGACATTCAGAATGTTGCTGACATCCAGCAATAAAGAGTGGTTAATTAAATGTTGGTTTGAAATCTAGTTTTATTTCCCTATTGGTTTCTTAGTGTTTCATATGATAGTGTAGGTCTTGTAGAGACTTTCGCAAAGGTGTGGGTAGAGGATATTTGAGCTCTATGTGTGCTAGAATAATATTTTTCAGAGAATAAACCGAGATTTAGTAAGAGTTGGGTGGATAATCACCGAAATAATCTAATTATGGATGAACCAGAGTTTTCAAGTGTCTTCTCATGTCCTTAGGATCTGTAAGGTTTTTGACCTCAGATATATTCTTGCCAGTTTTAAGTGCTTCAGGACAGGAAAATAGTTGGCCATCTGGTTTTACTAAACACTTTCTCACGTACAAGGACAAGATGTATTACTTGGAGCAGCTGGGAACTGCACTGTTGGAAGAATTTAGGACACTTCTCTATACAAACTATTTCTCAAGGATAAAGAGCTTGCTTGGCCTATATCAAAAATTAAAGCAATTTCTGTCAGAAGTACTTCTGATTTTTTCTTAATATGTGCCAGTTTTCTGTAGATTATTTATAAATAAGCATTTACTTACTTAGAGAAGGTATCTCATGTGAGCTACACACAGCACTCTTCCACCACTCCCTGAATGGAACAGAAAACTTTGCTATCCAAATCTTTGATAATTGAATTTTAGTATTTTTCTTGTTATAGCTATTATTGAATTAGAGAGGACATGTGGCTAGTTAAAATTCTTATCAAGAAAAAAATGAAATCACATTTTGAAAAAGGCTAATGATACATTTCTGAAACATTAATTGTATTATTCTGTAGGAAGAAAAAGCAACACAAAATAGCAGAATGTAACAAAATTCAGTATATTTTGCTAAATATATTGTTTTTCAAGAATATGTTTTTACTGATTTTTTTTTTTTTTTAGAGGGAGAGGAAGGGAGAGAGAGATAGAAACATCAATGTGAGAGAGAAACACCAATTGACTACCTCCTGCATATCTCCTACTGGGGATTGAGCCTAAAACCCAGGCCTGAGCCCTGACCAGGAATTGCACTGGGACCTCTCAGTCCATGGGACAATGCTCAGTCCACTGAGCCACACCAGCCAGCTAAATATATTGTTTTAACTATAGTTGCCAGAAACTCAGGAACAGAAAAACCTTTCAACATTACTAATTTTACACTTAAATAAGTCTTCCCCCATGATTTGAACTAACTAGTCTCCAACAGACATTATTTTTTCCAATGATCCCTGTATAATTTGTCATAGGATTCTTTGATCACAGTTAATAGCAGCACAAAAATATAAGCTCAAACTACCAATTTATACCTAGGAGTATAGATTCAAATAAATGTTAGCTGGCATATATATTTGTCCAGCCATAGGCACACGTACTCAGCAAATACTTAGTAGATTGTGTTTCTTGATTGTTGCATTTGACTTGATCGTCTATTTAACTGATAATTTGTTCTTGAGGCAGCGTCATGCAAGTATTTGTCAAATATTAACCACTGTAAAATATTTGCCAGTTGCTAAAATTTAAATATAATTTAATAAGAGGAGCAGGATATTTAAACTGGGGATCAAGAGAACTGGTGAAAAACAGTGACATGATGTCCTCAAAATCACTAAGATTGGAGTAGATATAGTTGTAGAGAATTATGACTTTAAGGACTCCTTACACATCTGATTTTTAGGAAATTTATTTTAAGCCAGGGATAATGAAATAGTGATAGAACAAAAAGTGAAATATTTTTAAAAAACCAAACGTCTTGTTGTTGCATACAATATAGCTCAAGGCTTGTGCAGAATGGGGTTGCAGGCACACTTTACACTGTGAAGCTCCCCATCCCCATGACTGGCAACCAGGGTGGCCAGCCCAACTCCTTCACAGGCTTCTTGTTATGTGTCAGGCAGTTCTCAAAGAGACATGTGAGATAAGGGATGCACATCCCTTGTGTAAATGGGTCATCCTTGTTTTGCCCATGGACCCCTTGCCTTCTTGATGGGGTAGTATGCAGGAAACAGAAGTGTGGTCAGCATTGTTATAAGTTGTGTTGTTTTACATTTATAGTATAAACTTCTGAATAGTAACTTTAGCATGACAGTAAATTAAGTGTTCACATCTCCTGCATACTCTGGGTATGAATGCATTTGTGGTTGTCATCATCAGTCTTTGAGAAGATTAGCAATCTGTGAGAGAATCACTGGAAGCCATTGTTCACAGGCAGCATGAGGGATAATTTAGCATCATGAGTAATGCCATAACTAGCATTAAGTAAATGATGTTACAGAGATGCACAGGCACGAAGATATGGGTTGATGAAAAAGGGGACCTCTAAAGAAGTATGGCATTATGATGATAAGAGTTGCATGGTGGGAGATATAAAAGTAGCGCATATAACAGAAAAGAACACAAAGATGGTTCCTAGACCTGAACAGGAAGAGATGGCTTCTGGACATTATAAAGAATTCTCAAAAGAACCGATTAGACTATAAACAAATAAATACTTATTCTTACTCCTTATTCCAAATCAATAGTTACTAATCTTTACAAGAATCCATGAATTTTGTGAAATCAAATTGGTTGCATAGGGTGGGGCTCTGTAAAAATATTTTGCTCAGGACCTAGCATGCTCTAGAGCAGCCACCTGTTGCATAATATCATGTCGTCTGAGAATAATGACAGTTTCACTTCCTCCTTTACAATTTAGATTCCTTTTATTTTTACTTCATGTCTGATTGCTGTGGCTAAGACTTCCAGTACTTTGTTAAATAAGAGTGGTGAAAGTGGGCATCCCTGTCTTGTTCCTGTTCTTAAGAAATGCTTTTAGTTTTTGCCTATTGAGTATGATGTTGGCTGTAGGTCTCTCATATATGAACTTTATTATGTCGAGATATGATCCCTCTATTTCCAGATTGCTGAGTGTTTTTATCAGAAATGGGTGCTGGATTTTTTCTAATGATTTTTCAGCATCTATTGATATGATCATATGGTTTTTATCTTTCATTTTGTTTATGTGGTGTATCACATTTATTGATTTGCAAATATTGTACCAGCCTTGCATCCCTGGGATGAATCCCATTGGGTTATGGTGAATACTTTTTTTTAATGTATTGCTGGATCTAGTTTGCTAATATTTTGTTTAGGATTTTGGCATTTATGTTCATCAGGGATATTGGCCTGTAGTTTTTTTTCTCTGTAGTGTCTTTATCTGGTTTTGGAATTAGAATTATGCTGGTCTCATAAAATGAGTTTGGAAGTCTTCCTTATTCTTGAATTTCTTGAAAGAGTGTGAAGAGAATGGGTATTAGTTTTTCTTTGAATGTTTGGTAAAACTTCTTCATGAAGCCATTCAGGCCTGGGCTTTTGTTTGCTGGGAAAGTCTTGATTACCTCTTCAATTTCCTTAATTGTTATTGGTCTGTTGAAGTTTTCTTTCTCTTCCAAGTTCAGATTTGGGAGACTATGTGTTTCTAGAAATTGGCCCATTTCTCTTAGATTGTCGAATTTGTTGCCATATAATTGTTCATCATGTTTGTTAACGATCCTTTGTATTTCTGTCATGTCAGTTGTTACTTCTCTTTCATTTCTAAATTGTTGTTCTTAAAGAGAATGTTGTAATTAAAGCACAGTGAACTTCATCAGTGTTGGAGGTAAATTTCTCAGTGGACAGAGGTAGTGATTTGCTTGTAGAAATACAAATGAGCCTGGCTGGTGTGGCTCAGTGGTTGAGTGTTGACCCATGCACCAAGAGGTTGCCAGTTTGATTCCAGATAGGGCACATGCTCGGGTTTTGGGCTTGACCCCCAGGGGGCGCATACAGGAGGCGGCCAATTGATGTTTCTCTCTTATCGATGTTTCTGTTTCTCTCCCTCTCCCTTCCTCTTTCTTTAAAAATCAATAAAAACATATTTTTAAAAATACAAAGGAAATGAGCAGGGGTGTTCATTGATCATACACTTCTCATGAGTTAATAGTGTAATGCAGCTAGCTATAGGAGGGCAGTGACTAAGCCTTACTTGATTTTGAACCTCCAAGGCCTATTTAGCCCAATAACAGTACTTAGTAGATATTTGGTAAATGTTTGCTGAATGAATAATTTTTGAACTATATAAAAGCTAGTTTTATGTCTGGTTGTAGTAATAGTAGACTAGAGTTTATAGTATCTGATGATTCATACCCAAAATATTACATCTGCTTCTGGGTGCCATGCTTTTAGAGTTACATTGGCAAAATGCTATGTAGAAGAAAAAACTGGGAACTCCGTTGAAGAAAAATGGAATAGTATGTCCTATGGGAAATGTTATAGTGGAACAAAGAAGAAAAGGGGACAATTTAAACAGGCATTATTTTAAAATCCTTATGGAAACATGAAGACAGCCTTATTATTATAGTAGGCTGGTAAGAGCAAAAGTAGGGAAGCTACAAAGTGGTAACTTGTAGTTTAACATAAGAATTTGCTAACCAATATGGCTGTCCACTGAAGGAGTGGGCTTCCCTTCAGATGATGCATTTTCTATCACTGAAGTCTAAAAGGCCATTGGTTAGGGACACTGGGTAAAGGAGTCTTCATTACATGGAAAGATTCCTTGAAAATATTTCTGATTATTAAGCACATTAGGGCATGGGCTGCAGATTTTTGTTTTTACTCTACTTTACTATTCATAAAATATTTATTGAACTTGGTATTTGTTAACTTTCAAGAAATTAATGTCTCATTAGTTTGCTTCTGTAAATCTGAATAAGCCAAACTGAGAGAAGATGAGGGTCCAAGGCATAAAAATAGGAAGGAACAGGATTCTTCAAGTCATTTAGGAGAGTCAAAAATTTCTAGTTAACCTCTAGTTGTTAAATTTCTATGCAATCCTCTTATTGATTTGTCTCCTATAGTGAATACATAATTTAGAGATATTGATGAAACAGAATTTTCTCTAAGTTTCCTTTAGTTACTAGTAATTACAATAGCTTTGTATTTCTGGAAAACATTTTGTTCAATTATTCACACATATCCCTTTTCACAATAAAAAAATTTTAAGACACCAGCCAAAACATGGGAGCACAAAGACTTACTCGTGTAAGAGAATATTTTAAATTCATAGATATAAGAATCATTGCCATTAGAGGTGTGTTGTTATTCAAGGACATGTTTTACTTTTGAAGCGATATGATAGTGCAAACATTACTTCTGGAATAGAATGATTTCCTAAGGTAAACATGGATTCAGATAGAAAGACTGGCAGGCATGATGATAGGATGCTAGGATACCCAAGGAGAAGGGAAATACAGTAGTGACAAAATCTCTTAGAAGGAGATGAGAAATATTAGGCTCAAAAATTTCTAGGCACATTGTTGTCTCTAAGGACCTTCATATTAAATGAAAGAATAAAGGTTTGGTACCACAGTCAATCAACATCAAGTTCTGGAAAAGTTCTCTGTGGCAAAATTGTTGCAAAAATACATAGAAAGACTAAACAAAACACAATTGATGTTTATTATAACTTTTCTCCTCCTACTTATTCCTGGTAAATTAGAGGACAAAGCCAATGTTAAACAAAGAGATTGTTCTGGGCACAACACTGTGAAATAAAAGTGTTTTTGTCTAATTTTTCCCATATGTTGGACAAACTAAATTTATTGTTCAGAGTACTATGATGGGGCAAAAAAGCTGATGAAATAAAAACTAGTAATGAATGTAGCATGTTCATTACACTCCTGAATCTCCCACTGTCTTATGTGGCAATTAATTGTTATTGCATTGCCATTTCTCTAAGGTAGGACCTACAAGTTATATTCATGTGAAAGCTATACACAGTTTTTTTTTTTCTCAAACTAATTTTTTTAGAGTACTATTAAAAACTTTTTTCTTTATTGATTTAGAGAGTGAGAGAGACAGAGATAGAAAGAGAGAAAGAGAGAGAGAGAGACAGAGAGAGAGAGAAACATTGATGAGAGAGAACATTGATTGGCCACCTCCCGCATGCCCCCCACTGGGGATTGGGCCCACAACCTGGGCATGTGCCCTGACCAGGAATTGAACCAACCACCTCTTGGTGCATGGATTGATGCTCAACCACTGAGCCACACTGGCCAAGCTAGACTACTATTTTTTGAACATGTTCCCTTTATCATCAGTTAAAAATTTGTTATTTGGTATATAACAAGAGTATATGTAACATATATGTAAGTTCTAAAGTGTATATGATGTGCACCAAGGAACTCATCATTGAATTAGAAAATTTATAATATTTTACATCTAAACTGGATGCTCACTTTCTCTCTTATCCTCTGGACTCTTCCCTCTGCTTTGAGAATCAGCACAGAGATTTATCATTCTCCTGCCTTAAATTAAAAAGGAAATTATATGTGTATGCATACCTAAATAATCTAGTATTATTTTTGTTTTGATCTTTAAAATGGCATTCATTTTGTTGCAAGTTGTAGTTTAGTCATTTATACTATTTTATTATTCTAAGTATGAACATACCACACTTTATCTGTTTTCTTTTAGATCACTATTGGGTTTTTCTAATTCTACTTTATTATTACACACACTGTTATTGTGAGCCTTTTGGGGCACATGTACAAGAGTTCTCTAGTATATGTATAAGAATTTCTTTAGGCCCTGGCTGGTTTGGCTTAGCAGTTAGAGTGCTGGTCAGCAGACTGAAGGGTCTTGGGTTTGATTTCTGGCCAAGGGCACACACCTGGGTTGCAGGTTGGATCCCTGGCCCCAGTTAGGGGCCGTTCAGGAGGCAAACAATCGATGTGTCTCTCTCACCATCAATGTTTCTCTCTCCCTCTCTCCCTCTCCCTCCCTTCTGCTCTGTCTGAAAATTGATGGAAAAATATCCCCAGATAAAGATTTAAAAAAAAAGAAAAGAAAATAATTTCTTTAGGAGTACAAAGTCTAGGCTATGGGATGTGCACATATTCTGCTTTACAAAGTGACACTAAATTGTTTTCCAAGGTGGTTGTCCCTTTTACCCTTTCCCTCATATTATACCTGTTACAGTTGACATCCTCTCCAGCACTTCACATTGTCAGACTTCTCATTTTTTGCCATTCATTTTGTCATAAATAAAATATTTTATTATGAATGTTAACATTTATAGACTTTTAACAAAAGAGATAGTAATACAATAGTAATCAAGAAAAAAACTAATGTTCATTCATCCATAAGTATTTATTGAATGCCTGTCAGTTACTCATCACTATAAAAAATGTGAGTATATAAAGAAAAAAATTAAAAAATATTCTCAATCAAGGAGATTATATATACATAAAACTGAAGCATATAAATAATAGTTCAAGATAGTATTATCATTTTTCAGTTTTCCTTCTCTTCAACCTTCATATTGTTTGTCTTTATAATTTATATCTTGCCAAGAAAGAAACTTAAGTGGTTTCTACCTTCAAAATGACCTTCGAGAGTCTGTTCTGTTTTATTCTGTCACTTACTCCATCAGCTTGTACTTGCTTGGATGGCTGCCACCATTACCACTGAAGGATGACCCAGATATGAAGGAAAGTAGAAGAAAGCAAAGTGCAGGGCTTTAAATGATGAAATACAATAATTTGGAATTTATCTTGTAGATAACAGGGAGCAGCTAAACAATTAAAATATTTTTTTTCTTAGTTTCTGATTTACTCTGAAGGGATTACATTTGGAAGGGACTTGCTTAGATCTGAATGTACAAAGGAAAAAACAACATATATGTAAGTCCCAGGAATATGTATTTTTTCATGGAGAAAATAAGAGTAAAGTAGGATGTGATATACAAAACCGTATTTAAGCATTCTATAAACTTTCGATAAACACAAAATTAACCAGATCCCATTATTCTGGGGAAATAAAAGAGTAAAATCAACAATCTTTACTTCTTACCTAGCATAAATTATTCTGGATAAATTCAATGTCTACCATAAAGCAGTATTCTGTTTCTAAATAGTTTATTGCTTTATTTTTAAACTTTTGTTTTGTACTGTTTTAACATCAAACACGATTAGCTTCTTTCTTAATTTGTATATAACACAAATTCCTACCAAACTCTGTCATTCGATATTCACTGATTTGGACTCTTGGTTTACATAGTCAAATATGTTTTTAGAAAGACTATGAAGTTAGCATGAAGACCCAGAGTCCAAGTGAACTGTGGAATGAATGATAACCAGGCAGTGGGCTGAATGACATTCACAATGTCCTATTTGCCTGGCCGGTTTGGCTCACTGGTTGAGCATCGACCCATGCACCAAGAGATCACCAGTTTGATTCCTGGACAAGGCACACACCCAGGTTGTGGGCCCGATCCTCAATGGAGGGCATGCAGAAGGCAGCCAATTGATGTTCTCTCTCATCGATGTTTCTATCTCTCTCTTTCTCCCTTTTACTCCCTTTAAAATAAATAAAGAAAAAAAAATTAAAAACAAACAAAAAACCAGAATATCCTATTTATCTCAGTACTTCTTTAGAGCATACTTTTTATAAAAATGTTTTCTTATGAAAATCTTTTTTATTTAGTTGGATGGCTTAGAGAGAAAAAAGTTATTAATAAAGATAAAAGAATTGCAAATTCTGGAACACATTTATAAATTTTTAGGTCTGATGAATTTTGAACTATTTCCAAGGGTGTTTTAGTGATATATATTTATCCAACCATCAAATGAGTAACTTCAAATTTGTGATTGCCAAATAAAACTATTAACAAGAGCCTTTTGTAACTTGCAAGATGCATATTATTATTATTATTTTTTTTTCTTATCCTCACCCGAGGACATTTTTTTTATTTTTTTGTTCATATAGAGTGGGAGGGAGAGAGAGGAAGAGAGAGAGAGAGAGAGAGAGAGAGAGAGAGAGAGAGGAGAGAGAGAGAGAGAAACATCAGTGTGAAAGAACACATCGAGTGGTTGCCACCTGCACAACCCCAACCAGGGCTGGGGACAAACTGCAACCGAGGTACGTGCCCTTAGCGGGAACTGAACCCGGGTCTCTCTGGACTGCAGGCCTGCGTTTTAACCGCTGAGCCAAACCAGCCAGGGAAAGATGCATAGTATTAACTCTCCTGTGAGTAGCGGCCATTTTTTAGGTATTTATACCTAGGAAGAAAGGAATAAAAGAGACAACTGTTTCTCTTACAAAGAAATGCTTACTTTCAAATTTTTTTCTGATAAATCCATCTAAAAATAACAACAGTATTATAGAGCAGCTTGTCGTTATTCGTTTGAAGTACCTCTACATCACGCAGAGTTCCACAAGCAGATTCGCTGTGGTTCAAAGTCGATAATAGGGGAAAGTAGAGAAAACAAAACAAAACTGTATCAGAAACCAGCCTGGAAACTTTTTTATGCTGTAAATGGAGTATGACATTATGTTTTGCTTTATTATATAAAGTTTACAAACTTAAGTTAAAAATAGATATCAACCTTTCAAAAGTAAATAATGAAACCTAAACATGCAAACAATCTTAATAAGTTAGTTTGCCTCAGTCAAGCCTGGGACATATTTGTTCATGATTGAAGGAAGCTGTTTTATGCCTTTATTAGAACAGTTTGTATTTTATTCATTCCCGTTAATCCCTTCTCCCATTCCTATGTAGTCAATAACTCTAATGTATTTTATATGTATCTTTCAGTTTGCATGTAAAAATATGTATTATATTTGAAATATTTTATACAACAGATTTCTAAAACCAAACTAAGCCAAAATTTATACCTTATGCATTTTTATCAATTATATTATTTTTGATTCTCTAAAAAAACTAACAATAAAAAATTCTGTTGTATTGCTGTATTCTGGCTTTAAAAAAAAAAGAAAAATATGAGATGTACTAAATGAGGATAAAGAATCAGAAAAATAAATCACACAAAATTCCGCTGTCTATAGGTGGCCAATTAACATATTGATTTGCTTCCTTTAAACTTAAAAATAGTTATTTAACAATAGAGTCTAGAATTTATTTTACAAGCAGTTTGTGATTTTTCTTCATGTCCATTATAATATAAGCATTTCATTTAAGTCTTAGAGACATACTTTTATTGTCCATATAATTTATATTTATAGATGTATCATAATTTATTTAATCATTCTAATGTTAGACTTTTAAGTTGTTTTTAATTTTTGTTATAAATAATATTGTATTGAACTTATTTTGTACATAAATATTGGTCTTATATTTTTTTATTTTTTATGAGAAATTATTTGGCATTAAAATACATTGATTGCTCAGTTATTTTCAGAAAGTTTCTAGCAATTGTTAGTCTCACCAGCAGTGTGTGTGAGTGAGTGCACATATTATTAAGCTCTTGCAAATATTGACCATAGCCTTTTATCTTATTTGGTGGATTAAAATGGAGTAATATTAAATTTTTATTTCTTTTTACTGATGCAGTTGGACATTTTTTTCAAATGTTCACTATCATTTTGCAATTATTTTTTTATACATTGTCCATTACCTTTGTTCATTTATCTATGAGGACTTGGTGTTTGTTTTATTTATAAGTATGAGCATTTCTGTATTTGCAAAGTATTTAAAATTTTTCAGATTTTGTTCAATGTTTGCATTTCTACCTACTGTTTAATGTCACATAATTTTAAATTTTGGATTATTCAATATTTGCAAACATTTTAAAATATTTTCATTGCTTTTATTTTATTTGTTTTTTCTTTTTTTAAAAATTGATATTAGAGAGAGAGAGGAAGGGAGAGAGAGAGAGAGAAACATTCATGAGAGAGAACATCAATTGGCTGCCTCCTGCATGCCCCCCCCGGGGATCAAGGCCACAACCTGGGCATGTGCCCTGATTGAGAATCAAACTGATGACCTCTTGGTTCATGGGTCAATGGTCAACCACTGAGCCACATGGGCTGGGCAGATATTGCTTTTGTTTCAGAAAACCCATTTTCTTTCAGATTATATGTGTGTACTGATTACAGGTAACTCTAATCCATATGTAATTTTTACTTCTTGAATATCTAAATTGTATATTTTTTCAAAATTCAAGTATTTCAGCCTTATCTTCTTGTTGTCTATGATTTATGATATTTCCTCTGTTGTACCTGAAATTTGTTTTGGGATTTACTATTCCTTTGCTCGCTTTTCTTACTATAGTGATTTATTACATTTTTGTGGTATGTATCAACTATATTGCATATATCTAATGGGACTTGCCCTGAAACCTTGGACTCTGATAAACTTTGCCCAGTGGTTTGTCCTCAATTTTGGGATTGTTTGCCCCCAGGACACTTTTTCACTGCTTCTCCTTCAGCATGTGGTTTCGCCTTTATTGTGTTTCATTCAAGGGCAATAGACTAACAATACTTACTTTGGTCAAACCTTAGGCACTAAATAGAGAGGATTCTTGGCTATTAAAATAAGGAAAGGAATCAACAAAGTGGCTGCTAGTGATGATATCACAAGAAGAGGAGTAGGCAAAAATTACCTGCAGCCTCTCAGCCCTTTGTGAGGAAGTAATGGGGGTGGGGGAAGAACACTGAGATCCACATAAGGTCTGTGACCCAGCCAGGAAGGAAAGGGACAACGGGGGAAAAGCTACAGAAACTTTGAGAAAGTTCTGTGAGTATGAAATTGTTTGGAAAATTCAAGAGTATAATTGTCTCCACCAATTAAGAGGACTTCCAATAAGCTGAGGTACTCGACATGTCTAATGCAGTATAAACTTTTTGAGAGTTGTTCAGTAAGTCATATAATCATTTTAGTCAATTAGAGTGAGAGGAAGAGTTCAGACAATTTCAGTTTCAGGTTGGTTCTAGTTTTGGGTAATAGTTTTCAATGCGACATGTATAAATGATCATCGTGATACACTCTTTTATACATTATGCTTGTGACCGGAGCTGAGGGGAAAGAAGGCTCACTGTAGTTCCTTCTCTCCATGTACAAGCAAGGACTAGATGTTTAAATAGCACAGAAAAACCCTAAAGACAGAAACTCCTTTGAAGGGGGTAATACTGATTATTGTTGGCTGCCTAATGTAGGAGCTTTGACTTGAGGATCAAAACTGTGATATCCCAAAGGAGAGACTAAGAGAACTCCAAGTTGTCATTGACTAATTCTTGCTTTGATCCAGGCTACTGCTTATCCAGAGGTTATTATTCCCAAATACAAACCCTCCTTTATTTATCATCTCCTGTCTTCGTCCTGAAGCAGAAACGAGGTAGTGGAAGGATGATATATATACACCCCAATTTCCCACCCTCACAAAACCTAGCCAGCAAGATACTGAGTGGACAAACAGAGCTGGAATTTTGAGAATTCTTTAGGTTTGACTTTTCTAGCATTCCTGATTACATAGAAAAATTTGCCATTATCTTAACAATCTACTTAATACTTGCTATTTTCCATAGGGCAGAACGTTAAAGAGAAACAGTGGTGCAGCCTCCTGATGCCACAGAATCATCACCCTCATGTCTTTCTCCAATAAGAAAAGTATATTTTAAAATTCTACATTTTATAACCATCAGTTCTCTTGCTAACTACCTGTGATTTTACTTATGCACATAATTAATTATGTCACTAGCAGGTGGTTGCTTCAGATAATGGCCACAGTAAACCTTCTCAACAATCATTTTTAGGCTACAAAAGGGGTGGTCAGTACTGCTACAGGATGCTGAAAATCATTTTTTTTTTAAATTTTACTTTTTAAACTCATCTTTATTGTTGAATGTATTACAGATGTCCCCCCTTTTTCCCCATTAAACCCCTCTTCCCCAATCCAGCCTCCCTCCAGCCTTCCCCATACTTTTGTCAATGTCCATTGTTTATTCATATATGCATAGAATTTCTTTGGTTTATCTCATCCCGCCCTCCCTCCTCCTTCCCTTTGGGGTTCATCCATCTAAAAACCAATTTGCAGTTCTTAATTCCTTTATCTTTTTCACCCATCCCCCCAGCCCATGTCCATCTGGCAAGCAACAAAATGTTCTCTGTATCTATGAGTCTATTTCTGTTCTGCTTGCTCATTTTGTTTGTAGATTCAATTGTTAATAGATTGCCATTTTATTGTTCATATTTTTGTTGTCCTTCAGGAAGATCCTTCAACATTTCATATAATACTGGTTGTGATGAACTCCTTTAGCTTTTTCTTGTCTGGAAAACTCTTGATATGTCCATTGATTCTAAATGATAGCTTTGCGGGATAGAGTAATCTTGGTTGTAGGTCATTGCTTTTCATTACCTTAAGTATCTCTTGCCACTCCTTTCTGACCTGCAAAGTTTCTTTTGGGAAATCAGCTGACAGTCTTATGAGAGCTCCTTTGTAGCTTAAAACTGCTTTTCTCTTGCTGCTTTTAAGATTCTCTCTTTATCTTTAACCTTTGGCATTTTGATGATAATGTGTCTTGGTGTGGACCTCTTTGGATTCATCTTGTTTGGGCCTCTCTGTGCTTCCTGGACTTGTATGTCTGTTTCTATCACCAAGTCAGGGGGGTTTTCTGTCATTATTGTTTCAAATAGGGTTTCAATCTCTTGTCCTCTCTCTTGTCCTTCTGGGACCCCTCTGATGTGAATGTTGGTACTCTTGCAGTTGTCCCAGAGGTTCCTTACACTATCCCCATTTTTTTGATTCTTTTTTCTGTTTGCTGTTCTGATTGGGTGTTTGTTGCTTCCTTATATTCCAAATCAATGGTTTGCTTTTGGCTTTACCTACTCTACTGTTGATTTCCTGTAAATTATTCTTTTTTTCATCCTCACCCAAGGACATTTTTGCATTCATCTTCAAATAGAGCAGGAGGGAGAGAGGAAGGAAGAGAGAGAGAGAGAAACATCAATGTGAAAGAGACACATCCACTGGTTGCCACCCATATGACCCCAACTGGTGCAGGGGACAAACTGCAACCGAAGTATGTGCCCTGAGCGGGGACTGAATCTGGGTCTCTCTGGTCCATGGGCTGACACTCTAACAGCTGAGCCAAATCGGCCAGGGCTGTAAATTATTTTTTATTTCAGTTAGTGCACCCTTCATTTCTGATTGGGCTTTTTTATGTTGTTGATGTTCTCACTAAGTTCCTTGGAGGTCTCCTTAAGTTCCTTGAAGGTCTCACTAAGTTCCTCGAATGTTTCACCAAGTTCCTTGAGCAACCTTATAACCAGTGTTTTGAACTCTGCATCTGTTAGATTGCTTATCTTCATTTTGTTTATTTCTTTTCCTGAAGTTTTGTTCTTTTCTTTTATTTGGGACATGTTTCTTTGTCTCCTCATTTTGGCTGTCTCCCTGTGTTTGTTTTTATGTATTATATAGAGTTGCTATGTCTCCTAGGCTTCATAGGGTAGCCTATTGTTGTAGGTGTCCTGTAGGATCCAGTGGCACAGCCTCCCTGATCACTCCAGCTGGGCCCTTGAGGTGCACCCCTAGTGGGGACTGTACACCCTTCTGTTGTAATTGAGACTTGATTGCTGTTGGAATGTCACTGGGAGGGATTTACTGATCGGCTGCAAGGACTGGCTGTGCCCAGTGACCTATCGCCTCTGACTACATTGGAGAATCAGCTGTGTAGGGGCCACAGACCAAGACTGACTTCATCAGGGCTCTGGTACCCACTGAGTCCACTTACTGAGTGTGTCACCTGTGGAGGCAGTTGGGTGGTAGTGTTTCGATGTGGTCTGGAGCTGCCCACTGGGTGTGCTGGCTCTGGGGCAAGGTCAGCTACTGCCTGTGTTCTATCTGGGGCCACCAGGCTTAAGCTACAAAGTGATCTGCAGATGGCTGCTTCTTATGCTGGGCTTGGAGGTGCCCAGGAAAAGCCATTTTGTTAACCAAGACTGGCTGCTTCAAGTGCCAGGCCTGGAGGTACGGGACTTAATGAGAGGTACGGGACTTGCTGAGACCAGATGCTGCTTGTTTGGAAGATTTTAAGAGACTCTGAAGCAGGATCCAAGACAGGCCAATTCTATGGTAAATCCTTTGGAAACAGCTTGGGTGGGTCAGGGCCTCAGGGAATCACCAGGGCGGGGCCAACAGTGTGAGCCAGGTTGCTGGGGTCCCAGATATGGTGGCTGTCTGCTGCCCCAGGAAAGGGCTCACCAAAGGAACATCAGCCTCTGCCAACATGTCTGTCTAGGAGAAAGCAGCCTCTCCAGCTCTTATCTGGAGGCCAAACAGCTCAGTTCTTCCCCATATGTCTCTGGTGCCTCTCAAGCTGTCTCCCCTCCAGCATAGAGGGAGGAAGTTCGAGTAAGTCCACGTGTGGGCCCTTTAAGAGGAACTGCTTGGGGTTCCTGCAGCCACAGCCACCCTCTGCCTTAGTTACGGCTGGTTTTTCCAGCCAGAAGTTATGGGGACTTCTCTTCCCGGCACTGGAACCCTGAGCTGGGGGCCTGGTGTAAGATGGGAACCCCTCTCAGAGAGGACCTTCCCAGCTGAGGTGTCCCTCCTGATTTTATCCGCCACACATGGGTGTGGGGCCAGCCTGTTAGTGCTTCCGCCCCTCCGCCCCTCCTACCAGTCATGATGTGGCTGCTTCTTTAATTTTGTAGTTGTAGGACTTCCATTCAGATTGATTTCAGGCGGTTCTGAGTGATGGTTGTGTTATAGTTTAGTTGTTATTTTAATTCGGTTGTGGGAGGAGGCGATACCGCGTTTACCTGCGCCGCCATCTTGACTGGAAATCCTGAAAGCCAGTTTTTTTTTTTATCCTCACCCGAGGACATTTTTCTATTTTTTGTTCAGATAGAGTGGGAAGGAGAGAGGGGAAGAGAGAGAAACATCAATGTGAAAGGGACACATCGAGTGGTTGCCACCCGCACGACCCAACCAGGGCCAGGGACAAACTGCAACCGAGGTACGTGCCCTTAGCGGGAACTGAACACAGGTCTCTCTGGACCGAAGGCCGACGCTCTAACTGCTGAGCCAAACTGGCCACGGTCTGAAAGTCGTTTTTAAGTGGTCATTTCATGAACTACAACAGGACATCTGTGGGAAGATATTCTTTAAATTCTGAGGCTTACATCATTTTTATAAGGGATTGCTCAAGATATTTTATCTGTCTTCCAACAACTTTCTCAGTAACTGAGGTCATGTGCAAAGCCTTACTATGGTGTGTGGCAAATGAGGGTTGCTCTTACTAAACTGGCACGATGCTAAGATTAGGAGTACCAGTTTTGATGTGAAAACACTAATCCCTCAGGGTATTTTTATAGAATCTTTTCCTAAAAAGCCAAATGCACTGTGTCAATAGCAACACACTTTTCTTCTGGTAGGGTTAGTGGATTTCAGTTTAGCAAATACTCATTATTGATTAGCCAGATATTGTGCTTGGTGATGGAGACACAGAGAGTAATACTTAAGATGTTGGCCTTCCAGTTCATTGGTTCTCAAATATTAATGTGCCTAAGAATCATTTGGGGGGGGGGGGGGCTTGTTAAAAATGTGTATTTCTGGTCCTGTTCCTCAGAGATATTAATCCAAAAGGTCTGAGCTGTGCCCAGGAGTCTATTTTATTTTATTTTTATTTTTCAGGTATTCCAGGTAATTTGTGCATACAGTTGTCAGCCATCACGCTATGCTTATTTGAAGGAAGACATAGAGTTCGGAATCAGATTGACCTGGCTCCCCAGAGCTGTGTGATCACACATAAGTTCCTTGTTTCTGAACTCACTGAGTCCCACTTTCCTTATTAGTAAAATCCCTACTTCATAGAATTATTGGGAAGATTAAATAAGATGTTGAAAAGTACTTAGCAAAGGGACTCATCTGAGGTACAAATTCACAAAGTGAGATTCCTTGTTAGTCTGAACAAGCAAATCTGGACCAACTTTACTACGTTTTTGTGATCCAACTGGGAAATGTTCAAAGTAGGAGTCTGGGGATAATTGAGGAATCTAGGAGAAATTGACTTATGATGAAAGGCAGGAATAATTCACCATTTACAACTGTATAAAGTTAAAAGGTTTAGAGTGGTTGTGGGAAGAGACATAGCTGAAGGGCGTACAGAAGGCATTGCTGACCAAAATACAGAATAACATGATTACAGTATTTTATGCAACTAGAGAAAAGAAAGGGAAATTGCAATAGTTTTCCTAATAATTGGTTGGGAGGATTAATAGTTATCCTGACATGTTGGAGGAAACACTAATTTTAAAAAATTTCTAAAATACCATTTCAACAAGAGCACACACCAAAAAGCTGCTGTTCACTTGTCCTTTGTTGATTAAATAAGAAAAAAACACCCCCAAAATGTGTCTCCAAAAGAAAACAACAACAACAATTAAGACCTTGCTAACAGATAGAGATCATCAGGTTAGATATTCAGATTCTGGAATTATTATTATTTTTGAAAACCACAGATTTGGACGGAAAATAATGAACTATATCTGGTTTCATAACCATTTAGTGGCCTAATTAATTTATAATATGATTAAACCAGCAGTTATTATTTTATTGCATTAGTTTCAATGGTACTTTATATACAAAAATTTCTATAAAGTGCTCGAATAAGGAGTTTCTGAGCAGTTGAAAGTCATGGTTTTGGTAACAGTTTATGTAAACTGGGGTGTATGAGGCAATAGAAGTAAGTGAAAATTCATTAAAAGTGAATTTACTGGAAAAATAAATTATTTTCATGAATTTCTTATTCAAAATTTGAACCCTAAAGTAGAGGACCAGATAGTCTTTTAGTTCAAACAGGAAAACCTACATGACCGTGACCAGCTGGGGAGCTTTATATACCAGCAGAGAGTGAACCAAGTTAAGGCTGCCGAAAGCCAATCGCAAGTCTCCCCATCCTATTTTCCCATATCCCACTCGAACAAAAAGTTAACAGTGTTTCATAGAACACTGACCAAGTCAAGACTTTCTTAAGACTTCTTCCTCTCACTCTATAAAATCCACTTTCCTTTCAAACCCCGTCCAGTCTACCAGAACTAATGACTATAGCTGACTTTTCTTTTTTACTAGCGTAAACTCTGAATAAACAGCATTTCATTAATTCTGTATGTGTTTTTCATCCTCTGACGATTGGAATTAAGGTTAATTTTTAGTTTTACTTATGCATGGTGTATCACTGGAGATCACAGAACCCGTGTGTCACAACATCGTTTCCGTACATGTGCTGGCATGTCACACAACATGCTCACAGATTCTTTCAGCAAGCAGCCTCACTTAGTAGAAGCAGACTGTAAAATCCTTTGATGTTTTATAGCAAACAGAATGCCAGAGAAAGTATCTTTATGTTGGGAGATTTGGTTCATTCTGTGTGGCTGTGTGCTAACTTCACTGAATCCTAGTTTGTTTCTCAGTTCACTGCTATTAGTCTGCTTCTCGCTAGCCCCCCCCCCGCCCCCGGAGATGGACCCTATGCTCAGACCTTTATTGTCTGTCTGTTCTGAGCAAAAGGGAGGAAGAGTAAGAGAAAGAACAAAAGCAAGTCTTAGCTTTGAAAATGGAAAAAGATGTGCCAGGATAATACAGAGGAAAACAACAATCAAGTAATGACTTGTAACTGTTAAGCCTTGCCTGACGCATTGTAATGCTTCGTAAATATTTTTAAATAAATACTTATGTCATTAATAAGAACAATATATGTCCTTCACACTCAAATTAAGCTAATTTTCCCCAGTGAGATAGGGGGTGGGATGGAGGTACTTGCAGAGTCAACTTTACCTATACTGGAGTCAGATAGTTAATGCAGTTTTGTAGATTCCTAAAATTCTGCTCTCTCAGGATTTCTCCCACATTCAATGGCCATTATGACTAAAACTTTTAACAATGGAGGAATTGACTTTTAGAGAATCCTGGTAAAGGATCGTATCTAGATTAGGGGGCTATTTAAAAATTATCTTATGTGGAATGTATGACACATTATATGTTGGCACCCATTACTCTTGAATATTGATTTGTTATAGGATTAAGAATTTCAAAGTACATGATTCTGAGGGAATGGGAGTAATTACTTAAAGAGGGAAAGGAGTCATAAAACAGCTGTAGGTGAAGGTGGAATGCAAAATTATTCACATCAAGATTTTGGATACTTTTGCCAAAGCATTTCTCTATGCTGTTCATTATATGATGTTTTTCCTTCTTCAAACAGTACTTGGAATCTCTTCTTTCAATTTCTCCTCCCTTCTCTCCTTTCCTTTCTTCCTTCCATTTCTCTTTCTTTTTACATTTGTTTAGTGTAGAACCTTACATTTAAAAATCCTGTTAGGAAGTAAAATTGAAAACTTATTGGCGTGACTTAGCATTCATTCACCTCATAGATCAAAATAAGTTTAAGAACTTTGGCAGACCTCACCGAGGAGAATGGGATGGCTGTCAGCTCACTTATGGAGAAAAGGTTTAGCATAACTATGACCTGAGAGGATGAGTAAGTCTCACCCAGATCACAGTGGGCCTGGCTGCCGTCTGATGACCTGGCAAACTGACTTGTCTGGGCCTGGAGGTCAGCGGTTGTGGAGAGAAGAAAGCTTGCAAAGGAAAGTACCTCGTTTTGAGCATATCGTGCAGTAGGTGCTGGGACTCATAATAATGTAAGGGGAGCTCTAGAAATGGATTTGTTAACAACAGCTAATACTTATCAAACACTTGCTCTATTTCAAAGATTTATAATGTTTTAATTAATGTATTCCTTACAACAACCCTATAAGTGTTTATTTTATCCCCAACTTGTAGATGAGAAACGCATCCATATTAACAATGCAGTGACGACCTCCTTCGTCCATGTGTTATGGTCGTCTGTGTGAGAGTTTCTTTAGGGTACAGGTTACAAGTGGGATTGCTTGGTCCCAGGGAATGCACATCTTTACCTCAACAGATAAGGCGAGTTATTCCCTAGAGTGATTACATCATTTTACCCACCCAACTATACATGAAATCTCCCATTACTCTATATTGTCAGGCTTTTAAACTCTTGCCAATTCAAGAGGTGTGAAATTGTATCTTATTTAACTTTGTATTTCTCTGATTACTAATGCTTTATCATTTTTTCATGTTTATTGGCCACTATGTTTTTTTTTCTGGGCATTTACTCTTTTTATTCTTTGCTCATTTTTATTAAGTTATACTTTTTATTAATTAGATATAATTATATGCTTTGGCTACTAATTTTTTGCTAGTTATATGCAGTGCAGATATATTTTCCAAGACTGTCTACTTTCCTTCCCCTTTCCTCCCCCCATTGCTCCCTCTTACTCTCTTTCTTTAATAGTGTCTTTGATATACATTAGTTTTAAATGTTAATATAGTCAATTTATCAGTCTTTTCCTTGATGGGTTATTCTTCCTACTATGGAGACCTAAAGATATTTTCCTGTGTATTATAATCTCATCTTTGTCATGTCCAAGTTCTCATATTCACATGTCTCTATTTCTGGGCTTTCTTTCTTATCTATTTTTCTTCTTTTTTGCTTAAATCTCTGTGCCAATTCCACATTGTCTCAATTGCTTTTTATAGTGAGCCAAGGTGTCAGTGATTCTCCATACCTTATTATTTTTGTATGGGAATGCAGTATCATATTTATTTATCTAGAATCTTACTATTTTTCTTCGATATTATATTTAATATTCTTGGTTCTGTTCATTCTCATACATCTGATAATCAGTTTTGCTAACTTCAATGAACTGAGCAGTTAGTCTGAATGTAACTGAATTATTTAATAAATAAATTTTGGGGTGTAGATTTCCATTTGTTTAGGTTATCATCAGTATTTTCCAATAATATTTTATCATTTCTTTATGACACCTTTTGTTAGATTTATCTCTGGAAACTTATTATTGCTATTATAAATGGAAGCTTAAAAATATTTTATTTTTAGTTTGTTGTTGATGTATGGGAATGCAGTTGATTTTCTGCATTGATTGTTATACTGACCATGCTTCTGGCAACACTGCTAAATTCTCTGATTCATTGTAGTTATTTGGCTATCAGTTCTCTTGGGAAAATAGAATATTTTAAAAAAGGAATATATGTGTACATATATATATTTATATTATATATAATATTTTAAAAAGTGATATATATATTTATACTCCTTATATATATATATAGACACCATACATATGAATAACCATTCATGTATCTATGTACTTATATGTATATATCTACGTATCGTACATTTTACTTTTTATTCTTGTCTTACGAAGTTAGCTGGGACCTCCAACACAATGTTATATAGTATTGTTGCTAGTGAGTATCCTTAATTTTATTTCAGGCAGCATACTTCTAATGTTTTTTTTATTTAGTATCTTCTTTGCTTGACATTTTCTCCTTCTTTCAGATAGGTTAGGTTAGGCTGTAATAACACATGATCTTAACATTTTAGTGGCTTGCAAAGAAAGGTTTATGTCTGGCTCACACTTTTTCTTCCTTATGGGTCAGCCATGGCTCTTCTCCCAAGACCTTATGCCAAGAAAAAGGATGATGGAGCTGTCTCTGTCTGTAATATTACCATTTACATGGCTAAGGGAAACAGTTCATAGTGAACAGTGTCTTGGCTCCTAACATTCCTACCTGGGGTGGGGTGGGTGGTGGTGATGGTGGTGGTGGTACATATCTCTTCTGCTTTCATTTTTTGACCAAAGGAGATCTACTGGACACTCCTGATTTGAATAGGCAGGGAATACTCAATCCGTATAAAGAGAGGCTGAAAATATTTGAATACTAATATAATTGCCCACAATGAGGAAATTCAACTTCATTAATAGCTATGTCTATTTAAGTTTTACAGAACATTTTGTCCACAATTTCAAATTTAATAGCATAGTGTTATTTTATTCTCCACCCCTTTTTTTCTAAACCCAAGAAAGAATGATCTGAATAAGGAAGTAAACTTCTCTAAGTCTAAAGAGTCTTGTTTGAACAATCAATATTTTTCTTCACTTTGTTACAAAGCTTTTAGGGTGAGAATTCTTTTCCTATGACTATAACTTGTTGGCATTCTCCTCTGTCTTGGGTCTGGTTATGACACTTATGATAGGTACAGGAAAGGTAAAATATGCACACTTTGTTTTCTTGATATAAAACCTATACCCATGAGATTTTTGATACGAGGGCAGTGGATATTAGAATATTATCTTTCAAGACTGACAAATTATAGGGGACAAATTATAAGTGTTGCCTAGTATATTCTTCTATCACATCTGTTATTGTGGATTATCTACTTGTTTAAAAGAAAAATACAGATAAAATCTTAGCATAACACCTGACACATAAGTTGCATCCGATAGATACTGGTTATGTTAGGATTATTGTTCATCTATGTTCTGAGCTTCTTGAGTACAGCAACTATGTCTGATTTATTTTTTCCTTCCTAACAACACATAAAGAGTCTGGTGCATAGTAGATAATCAAAAAAAATTTATTAAATTAATTAAGAAAGAGTTAAGAACCAAAGTCTTTACCTCATTAACCCTAATCATCCTTTTGAATTCTAGGTTTTAAACTTAAAATTTCAATTTGAAAATGAAATCATTAAGATTCATTTTTCACATCTAGATTAACTTACAAGTGATCTTCACAAGCTGCAATCAGAAAAAAATAAATCCATTACTTAGTTGAAATAAATAGCATTTCCATAGCAACATGATGTTGGATGCCATTTTAAAAGAGGACAAAATCATTGCAAAGGCTTTTTGTGTTTTTCTTTCAACACGATACTCGTTTTCTACATTGCATAATAACTTACCACTAACTTAGTGGCTTAAACCAACAGTTATTTATTGTTTTACAATTATGTGGGCTCAGCTGGGTACTGTAGTCTCACAAAGCTGAAATTAAGGGGGCAACTAGCTTAGGCTTTTATGTGGAGGCTCTCAGGGGTGGTGGACGGGAGGGAGGCAATCTCCTCCAGGTGCACTCAGGTTAAAAGAATTCAGCTCCTTGTGGTTGTAAGACTGAAGTCCCTGTTTCCTCACTGGCTGCTGGCTGGAGGTTGTTTTCAGCCTCTGCAGATTACTATTTGCATTCCTTGGCCCCTGCCCCTTTCATCTTCAGTCAACAATGGCATATTGAATCCTTCTCCTAACTTTCCTTTCTGCCACTTTCTCGTTTGTGGTTAGATTAGACTAGACTAGGCTTGTGTGATTTCCTTATTTTATGGCCAACTGTACCACACAATGTTATGTAATCATGGGAATGATATAGTATCATATTCATAAATTCTGGGGATTAAGACCATAGTTCTACCCACCTTTCATTATATCAAGAATCTTGAAGGAAATATTCATGACAAGCAAAATGGGCAATGTTTATAAGTTGTTTTATGGGTAAGAACTGTTTGATTCCTGTTATAGTGTGGTTTTCACAGATGACTATGAGAAGAAGGAATTCTTATTTTTAAACTGTGTTGAGTAGCAAAATTTTCAAAATGGGTAAACACAGCAAGATGTTTTTCTTTCTGGGTACTTCATTTTTATTTATTAATATTGATAAGAGGGCCAATAATTACAAATCAATTGATTTAAAAGAGAGTTCCTAACTTCTAAATATTTATTTGCCTTCTCATTGGGAGACATTTTGTTGCAACTTTAGTAAATAAAGTACATACTTGGATATCATTATTAGTTGATTATTTGATTTTCGAAACACATTTTTTTTTTGGCCATATTATAATATGAGAAAAATTAATGGTAATTAGAAAGAATGTACTTCTATGTTTCCTTAATTTCTTTCTTTCTTAAGCTATTCCTTTTATAAAAACAACAACAACAACAATAAGATAAAAGAGAAAAAGCCAAGCAAAACCAACCAATTTTTAAATAAAATAATTTATTATAATATTTTTCCTTGCTGTGGAACATTGTAAATTAACCACTCTTAAATTTCAGAGGGCTTGCTATTTCATTCTGCAAAAATCTCAAATGATAAGATTATTATCAATTGAATAAATTAGAATGATGCATAAAATAACATTTTTTTTTAATTTTAGAAGAAAATACCATTTTAATGCAAAATATCCTTATCTAAATTATTTTCATATGTTACTCCCATGATTAGTACCATTTCTTACTTTATCTTAAGCCACGGCCAGGTTAATTATGAAATGGTTAATTTCCAGAGAAAGATGGAGAATTTAAGCATAATTTCAGGCAGAGAAGTCATTACCTGAAGAGAAACATTGATTCAGAATGCTGCAAACAACACTGGAAGGGGTGGAAGAGGATGTAGGAAGAGGAATAACAAGAAAGAAAAAGATGTGATTTGAAAGAAGTCTTTATTTACCAATACTGATTATGGAGTTTTTGTAAATGTCCCAAATGATATAAAATGGCCTAGGCTAGCATTTCTCAAAATCTGGAGTTTATACAGTTCATGTGGGACCTTTTTAAGAAGTAGATTCTGATTCAGTAGTACAGAGGTAGGGTCTGAGGTGGTGTATTTAGCAGCTGGTCTATGGGGTAGCCAGGATCTAGAACTATGGTTCTGAACATTGGCTCAGATTAGAAACACCTGGAAAAATAGAAAAGTCCTGATGCTCAGGTCCTACGCCTGAACAATTAGAATCTTTGATGCTGAGACTCAGGCTTCAGCTTTTAAAAAAAAATTTCCCAGGATATACCAATGTGCAGCAAAACTTGAGAAACCACTGGTCAGAAGAGTATTGTCCCACATCATTGGCAAGAGCTGGTGGATTCACTCCAATGGTACTTTAGAATCACTCATACACTGAAAGTCAAATTATTCCATTAAATAGACTGCAGCTGAGAAAACACAGTGTGCACCGCACTATTTAAATAAAAACCCAGCATGCATAGGCTATGTTTGGCTTCATAGGTCTTCAGAAATGTTATTGTTTCTGTCCTTGCATAATTTTGCTATCAAGTTCCTGCTCATAAGTACATCTTGGGAATAGTGGTTGAAATATGAAAAATAGGCCATTAAATTTCTCCCTGCATGAGCCTGGAGTGATTAGAGGACTGATCTTTTCACATGGACTTGTCTGATCTTTTCAGGGATGGCAGGATTTCGGGAAACGAAGCCTGGAATATTGGTTATAACATCTTGATCTGTTCCGTACAAAGTGAGTGTCTTCTCAGGAGAGTACTTCTGATAACTAGAATTACCCCTACTTTCTACATATACAGAAACGTATACCTTTTAATTTTTAACGTATTGGTGACCCTTAGAATTGTTTTCCTTTGCTCAAATTAACTGTATCACTTAACTGCGAGCAACTGTAAAAAGTCTGCATAAATTAAACAGAAAAGGAGTTTTACTTAAATGGGTAACAGGGAGCTCACTGAAACACTGAAAATCCAAAGAACCAGACTCAAGGCTAAATATCCAGGAACAACTCCCAAATCACAGTCTAGAATTATCTGAAGAGAAATTGCTGCTACTAGATATACTGAAATTTCTCTGCTGCCATTTTGCACTGGGAACATTGGAGTCCCTTTGTGGCTGGAAGCTGGTCACATTCCCACCTCCACCTTCACTGAAAAACAAATCCTGTGTGTTTCCTCACATTGCTCACCAATGTCTCCTACTGGACCACTGACTGAGTGTCAGAATTACTTCAGACTGCAAGATTACTTTCTATGTTGGCAAGGCAGGCCATAAACAGTGGGAAATTCTTCAAACATGGGAGGGTATTTGAAACATTCTGGGACAATAGCGAGACATGCCAACTGTCTACTACACTTCTTAGAGTCCTCCTTTTGTAATTCAGGTTAGTATAGGCAGCATCAATTTTATTCTGATTCACCAAACATTGATTCAGGGTTTACTACATGCTGAAGGTATAGCAAAGTTCAGGATAAATTAGTGTACAAGTGCCTAGAGTTTGTTAGAAAAAGATTCTCATGGATTATTTTAATGTAGTGTTGCAAAATGTAATGGGTTGACATATAGACAGAAGAAGAGATCTTGATTTCACAAACTATGGACAGTGCAAAGTGAGAGAAAATAATATATCATTGCAAAGCTCATTTGCCTTGACTTAAATCAGGTATAAAGAAATAGCTAACATCTAGATTTGATTATAACTGTGCTTTTCTGTAGCTACATAACCAAATATTATACATGCTCTTCTAGGGAAAGTATCTTTAAAAAAATTGTTTTTTCTTTATTGATTTTATTTATTTTTGTTACAGATGTTTCTCTTTTTTTCCCCAATCACACCCTGCTCCCCCTCCCTACCCACCCTGTCCCCAGCTTTTTTGTCCATGTCCATTGGTTATGCGTATATGCATATAAGTTCTGTGATTTATCTCCTGCCCCCTCTCCTGGGATTGTCAGTCTGTACCCTACTTCCACGTCTCTAGGACTACCCTGTTCTTCAGACTGTTATGTTCATTATATTCCACAAATAAGTGAGATCATATGATACTTGTCTTTCTCTGTTTGGCTTATTTCACTTAGGATAATACTTTCCAGGTCCCTCCATGTTGTCTCAAAGAATAAGAGATCTTTCTTTCTTACAGCTGCATAGTACTCCATTGTGTATAGGTACCACCACTTTTTTAGCCATTTGTCTACTGATAGACATTTGGGCTGTTTGCAGATCTTAGCTATTGTAAATAGTGCTGCTAAGAACATGAGGGTAAATATATTCTTTCTGATTGGTATTACAGGCTTCTTAGGGTATATTCCTAGAAATGGGATCACTGAGTCAAATGGCAATTCAATTTTTAATTTTTTGAGGTAACACCATATTGTTTTCCATAGTGGCTGCACCAGTCTGCATTACCACCAACAATGTACTAGAGTCCCCTTTTCTCCACACCCTCACCAACACTTGTTGTTTGATGATTTGTTGATGGCAGCCATTCTGACAAGTGAGAGGTGATACCTCATTGTTGTTTTAATTTGCATCTCTCTGATGATTAGTGATGTTGAGCATTTCTTCATATGTCTCTTGGCCATTTGTATGTCCTATTTGGAGAGGTGTCTATTCAGCTCCTCTGCCCATTTTTTAATTGGGTTATTTGTCTTCCTTTTGTTGAGTTGTATGAACACTCTGTATATTTTGAAGATTAACCCCTTATCTGATGTATCATTGGCAATGATGCTCTCTCATACTGTGGGTTGCCTTTCCATTTTGATGGTTCTTTCTTTTGCTGTGCAGAAGCTTTTGAGTTTGTATAGTCTCATGTGTTCATTTTTTCCTTTGTTTCTGTCACCTTAGGTGATGTATCAGTGAAAATTCTGCTGCATACAATGTCTGAAATTTTGTTGCCTATATTTTCTTCTAGGATTTTTATGGATTCATGGGTCACATTTAAGTCTTTTATCCATTTTGAGTTTATTCTTGTGTATGGTGTAAGTTGATGGTCTAGTTTTATTTTTTTTGCATGTAGCTGTTTAATTTTTCAACACCATTTATTAAAGAGGCTTTCTTTAATCCATTGTATGCTCTTACCATCTTTGTCAAATATTAATTGAGCATAATGTTTTGGGTCAATTTCTGGGTTCTCTGTTTTATTCTATTGATCTATGTGCTAGTTCTTGTGCCAGTACGAGGCTGTTTTGATTACAGTAGCTTTGTAGTATAACCTGATATCTGGTATTGTGATCCCACCTACTTTGTCCTTCTTTTTTGAAGATTGCTGTGGCTATTCGGGGTCTTTTTAGGTTCCATATGAACTTTTGAAGTATTTGTTCTTGTTCTGTGAAGTATATCGTTGGTATTTTGATGGTGATTGCATTGAATCTATAGATTGCTTTGGGTACTATAGACATTTTAATGACGTTAATTTTTCCAATCCATGAATAAGGTATGTGCTTCCACTTTTTTATATCTTCCTCTATTTCTGTTTTCAATGTTCTGTAGTTTTCTGCAAATAGGTCCTTTACTTCTTTGGTTAAGTTTATTCCTAGGTATATTAATTTTTTTGCTGCAATTTTTTTTGTTTCTCTTTCTGTGAGTTTATTATTGGTGTATAAGAATGCTGTTTATTTATTGACGTTAATTTTGTATCCTGCTACTTTGCCAAATTCATTTATTAAGTGTAGTAGATTTAAAAAAATTTTTTTTTCTTTATTGATTTTTAGAGAGAGAGGAAGGGAGAGGGAGAGAGAGATAGAAACATCAATGAGAGAGAACATCAATTGGCATGCCCCTCACTGGGGATCAGGCCCACAATCTGGGCATGTGTCCTGATCAGGAATCAAACTGGCAACATCTTGGTGCATGGGTCGACGCTCAACCACTGAGCCACACCGGCCGGGCAAGTGCAGTAGATTTTTGATGGAGTCTTTAGGGTTTTCTATGTATAATACCATGTCGTCTGAGAATAATGACAGTTTTACTTTCTCATTTCCAATTTGGATCCCTTTTATTCTTTCTTCATGTCTGATTGCTATGACTAAGACTTCCAGTATTATGTTAAATAAGAGTGGTGAAAGTGGGCATCCTTGTCATGTTCCTGTTCTTAAGAAAAATGCTTTTAGTTTTTGTCCATTGAATATAATGTTGGCTCTAGGTTTTTTATATATGGGCCTTATTATGTTGAGATATGATCCTTCTATTCCCAGATTGCTGAGCATTTTTATCAGAAATGGGTGCTGGTTTTTGTTGAATGCTTTTTCAGCATCTATTGATATGATCATATGATTGTTATCTTTCATTCTGTTTATGTGGTGTATCACATTTATTGATTTGTAAATATTGTACCAGCCTTGCATCCCTGGGATGAATCCCACTTGGTCATGGTGAATAATTTTTTTGATGTATTGCTGGATCCGATTTGCCAGTATTTTGTTCAGGATTTTGGCATTTATGTTCATCAGGGATATTGGCCTGTAGTTTTCTTTCTCTGTAGTGTCTTTATCTGGTTTTGGAATTAGAATTATGCTGGCTTCATAAAATGAGTTTGGAAGTCTTTCTTCTTCTTGAATATTTTTGGAATAGTTTGAGGAGAATGGGTGTTAGTTCTTTGAATGTTTGGTAAAACTCCCCTGTGAAGCTGTCCGGGCCTGGCCTTTTGTTTGCTGGGAGGGCCTTGATTACCACTTCAATTTTCTTCATTGTTATTGTTCTGTTCAAGTTTTTTTTCTCTTCCTTGTTTAGTTTTGGGAGACTATGTGTTTCTAAAAATTTGTTGCTTTCTCCTAGACTGTCTAATTTGTTGCCGTATAATTGTTCATAATATTTGTTAAAAATCATTTGTATTTCTGTGGTGTCAGTTATTATTTCTCCTCTTTTATTTCTGATTTTGTGTATTTGGGTTCTCTCTCTTTGTTTCTTGGTGAGCCTAGCTAAGGGTCCATCAATCTTGTTTATCTTTTAAAAAAACAGCTCGTTGTTTCATTGATTCTTTTTCATTGTTTTTTTTTTGGTCTCCATGTTGTTTATTTATGCTCCGATCTTTACTATTTCCTTTCTTCTACTTGCTCTGGGGTTTTCTTTTTGTTTGTTTTCTAGTTCTTTAAGTTGTGAGCTTAGGTAGTCAGAAATTTTTCTTGTTTTTTGACTTGGGCCTGTAGTGCTGTGAACTTCCCTCCCAGAACTGCTTTCACTGCATCCCATAGATTTTGTGTTGTTGTGTGTTCATTTTCATTGGTTTCCAGAAAGTTTTAAATTTCTTCCTTCATCTCAATGTTAACCCATTCATTGTTTAATAACATGCTAATTAGCCTCCATGTTTTAAAATGTCTTTTCAAGTTCTTATTGCAATTGATTTCTAGTTTCATGTCCTTGTGATCTGAGAAAATGCTTGATATAATTTCAATCTTCTTGAACTTGTAGAGACTTAGTTTTTGCCCTAACATGTGGTCTATTTTTGAGAGTGTCCCATGTGCACTTGAGTAGAATGGGACTTCTGCAGTTTTGGAGTGTAGTTCTCTGTAGATATCTATTAAATCCATTTGATCTAGTTCTTCATTTAGAGTCTCTGTTTCCTTGTTAATTTTTTGTCTAGAGTATCTATCCAGTGATGTCAGCGGGGTGTTGAAGTTCCTTGCTATGATTGTATTGCTGTCGATTTCTCCTCTGAAGTCCTCCAGAAGATTTTTAATATATTTTGGTGCTCCTATATTGGGTGCGTATATGTTTACCAAGGTTATATCTTCCTGTTGGATAAATATTTTCAATATTATGTAGTGGCCTTCTTTGTCTTACTTTACTGGATAGATATGCAAGCCCAAGAAAGGTTCAGTTATCCTCTAGCTTTTTGCCTGGAGGCTATTAGTCTCAGTTATTCAGGGCCTTGGAATGTAGCCCTCTGGTATTCTGTGTAAGAGGACAGATGCTGGTTGTTAATGAACCTTAATTTGCATATCTTTGGCTTACCTTGAAGGGGCTGAATTTTCAAGGGAGGGGCTGCTGGTTTTCCCCACAGCTCTTGGAAGGAGAAAGCTGGTCATCATCCTTTGTGGCCACAACTCAGCAAAAACTCTAAACACCCTTGAAATCCCAGGTGTCCCCACAGAGTTCCAGTCCAGTTTGCCCTTCCTCTGCTGGAGCCCAAGGTGAGTGGCTATAGCCAGTTCAGTGCTCTGTTCCGGCCGGCTCTCTGCACTGTGGAGCGGGCTTGAGATTTTAACCCCAAGGGCGCTATTCACAGCCAAGACTGTTGCTGTTTGTCGGCTCAGCCCGCTACCCTCTCGCACCTGTGCAATTCTACCAGTGTCCCTGGTTATGTGGTCCTTTCCCACTGCTTTTCTGTTGCTTTTTCCCAACAATTTATCTTTATTTTAGTTGTAATTCCTGTTTGGTCCTGGGAGATCATCTGTGTAGTTTCCATTCACTCTGCCGCCAGTTTTTCTCTTTCTTTATTGATTTTAGAGAAGAAAGAAGAGGGAGAGAGAGATAGCAACATCAATGAGAGAGAACATTGATGGATTGCCTCCTGTATGTCCCCCACTGGGGATTTGGTCCACAACCTGGGCATGTGCCCCAACTGGGAATTGAACTGGTGACCTCTTGGTGCATGGGTTGACACTCAACCACTGAGCCACATCAGCCGGGAGTATTTATCTTTTTAAATTTTGTTATTATTCATAATATTTAACACATAACTAGGCACATACTAAGTGTCCAAGTATTTTTTTATTGAGTTGAATTACTTTGGGAAATGTATAGTCAGTGTAGTCCAAAACATACCTGTATTAATATGTACATAATATTATAGAAGAAAATGCTATTTTAAATCAGCTTGCTCCTTGACCATCTAAACGATAATGAACAGTTGCTAGACCAGCAGTTGAAAGATTTAAGATTGTTATAGTTTTTAGGAGATTTAGCCTTTCTAATTCAACTACAGCTGAGACAAAATTCATGTGAAAATAAATTTGAATAATTCCCATTAATAATTTTCATGATATCCATGGCTCTGCTATTCTTTGTTGCTGTTATTCCATATTTAAAGGACACCTTTTCACTACCAGGTTTGAGTATGTGACCTGTTCATGACTAAGAGGATAGAAATGTCTCAGAGGTTTCCTGTACATACTTGAGATGCCTGTAGGTTAGGTAGGTGGTTATATGTCTAAGTAGGCAAAGTCTCAATTCTCAGGAGAAAAAGTCTGCAAAACAATACAGTTTGCAAAGAATAAGAACCCACTGGAGATAGCTTAAACAAAAAGGAGAAATTATTAGAAGGATGCATAGTATCCTGTATTATCCAGGGTAGAAAGCTGGAACTCAGAAATAAACTAGTTGCTGAGGCTTTTGTGGTTTTATATACACTTTTAGAATATTTGTTCTAGTTCTGTGAAATACGTCATTGGTATTTTGATAGGAATTGAATCTAATTGAATCAATAGATTGCTCTGGATAGTATGTACATTGGTACAGCCACTGTGGAAAATAGTATAAAGTTTCTTCAAAGAAATAAAAAAATGAAACTGTCTTATGACCCATTTATTCTACTTCTGGGACTATATCCAAAGAAACCTGAAACACTGATTTGAAAGAATAAATGTACCCCTGTGTTCTCTGCAGTACTATTTACAATAGTCAAGATTTGGAAGCAGCCCAAATTCCCACCAGTAGATGAGTGGATAAAAAAGCTGTGGTAGAGTTACACAATGGAATACTACTTGGCCATAAAAAAGAATAAAATTTTACCTTTTGGGATAGCATGGATGGATCTGGAGAAATAAGCCAGTTAGAGAAAGACAAATACCATGTGATTTCACTTATATGTAGAATCGAATGAACAAAACAAACAAAATAGAAATAGACTCATAGATAAAGAAAACAGACTAACAGCTGTCGGGCAGGGGATGGGGGGAGAGTCAGAGGGCTGGGTAAAAAAGGTGAAGGGATTAAGAAAAAAGTCCCAACTCATAGACACAGACAATAAATAGTATAGTGATTACAAGAGAGATAGGTGGGGCAATAGAGGGGGATAAATGGTGATGGAAAGAGACTTGACTTTGAATGGTGAACATGCAATACAATATAAAGATGATGTATTATAGAATTGTACACCTGAGACCTATATCATTTTGTTAACCAATCAATTAAATAAAAATAAAAAAAAACTTAGACTATGGACTGCAAATCTATCAAGAATTTAGCGAGTTCACTTTGTCTTTTCCTCTCTGCTTCTCTAGATGTCTATACAAGTCCCTGGCAGAGTTACTCTTTAATAATTTCAAAGTTTAGCTTTTGATGGCTCACAGTGAAAGTAACTCTTGTCCTTCAGAGTACCTTCATTTCTTCTTTGCTTCCCTCCACAGTTTTACTGAGATACAATTGTAAATTTAAGGTATACAACAAAATGATTTGATACATATATCTGAGGTGAAATATTACCACAACATGGTTCATTAATAGCTCCATCACCTTGTTTAATTAAGCTTTTTTTTTTTTTTTTTGGAGGTGGTGAGAACATTTAAGATTTACTCTTGTAACTCTCAAGTATATAATGATGTTGTTAGCTCTAGTCACCATGCTGTCCATTGGATACTCAGAATTTATTCATCTTATAAATAGAAGTTTATATCCTATATATGACAAACATCTTCCCATTCTCCCTACCCCCTACCCTCTGGAATCTACCATTCTACTGTCTATTTCTGTGAGTTTGTTTTTTAGATTCCTTTTAGACAGGGAGTTGACAGTTCAGGTATGCTTTTTCTACTGTTCTCTTTTGAAGTCCAACTGCTCTCAGTCTTGCCTGTACTCAATAGTACATCTCAGACCAAAAGCACCTCTGTATCTTTCCTCCCATTTTTGATGATGTGGTATGTCTTTCACTGTGCCTTTGAACAGCATTTAAACAGCATAAATCCAATAGTCTCCTTCAATCATGCTGCAAAGTGATGGTTTAGTTTCTTTGCCAATAATATAATATATATTCATTTCCCAAGCTTTTTTTTTGTTTGTTTCAGAATTAAATTTTCTGAAAAAAAGAAAAAAACACATCCTTTAATTTTTGTCCTTGTAATACATTAATTTAAAAAAATATTCATTTAAAAATTAATTATAGCCCTGGTCAGTGTGACTCAGTTAATTGAACATCATCCCATGGATTGAAAGGTTGTTGGTTCTATTTTCAGTCAGGGCACATGCTTGGGTTTCTTCAGCTTGAACCCCAGTAGGGGGTGCGCAGGAGGCAACTGATAGATGTTTTTCTCTCACATTGATGTTTCTGTTTCTCCTTCTCCCTACCTTTCTCTTCAAATATCAACAAAAAATCTTTAAAATATTTAATTGCAAAAGTAATATATGCCTTTTTTTAAAAAGTAAAACCTCCAAACACATATGAAAAACTTGTTAATCACCATCTTCTACTAAACTACTCCCATCCATTTCTATCTTTTTGAGGTAATTGATGTTATTAGCCAAATTTATTCATAAAACATGTACATAAGATTAATTATTTTTAAAGCATTTTTTTCTAACAAAATATCAGATAGCTATAGCTTTAACTATTTTTTATCTGCAAAATATTTCAGTTTAAGTTTGTATTAACATGTATTCAACCATTCATCTATTATGAATATTTAAATGTTTTCCAATATTTTTATAAATAAAATAATGTTGAAATCTTCATGTATATATATTCATATATTATAATATTTTTAGCAGAAGTGGGATTGCTGGATATAGCAGATTCTATTATTTTTAATAATTACGCAATATCTCACTCCTATTCCCGTAGGAAATTATATGTCTTTAAGATTGCTATATGACTTTGGATTTCCCTATGGTGTTATCAAAATTATAGACATAAAAATGTTCATAATATTTTCTTATCTTAATGTCTTCAGGATCTGTAGTGATGTCATTTATTTCATTTTTGATAATGATAATTTATATTTTTTTCTAATTATTTTGATTTGTTTATCTCTTGACAATGCTTTTTCTTGCTTTTACTAAAAAGCAAATTGTGATGCTTAATAACATCATAGTACTCAGATATTTTGCCTAACTTTTTTTAAAACTCATCTTTATTGTTGAATGTATTACAGATGTCCCCCCTTCTCTCCCCCATTTATCCCCTCCTCCCCAATCCTGGCCCCCTCCAACCTTCCCCACATTTTTGTCAATGTCCATTGTTTATGCATATATGCATAGAAGTTCTTTGGTTAATCTCATCCCGCCCTCCCTCCCCTTTCCCTTTGAGGTTCATCAGTCTAACAACCAATTTGTAGTTTTTAATTCCTTCATCTTTTTCACCCATCTCTCCAGCACCCACCCATCTGGCAAGCAACAAAAAGTTATCTATATCTATGAGTTGGTTTTTGTTCTGCTTGCTCATTTTGTTTGTAGATTCAATTGTTGATAGATATGTATTAATTGCCATTTTATTGTTCATATTTTTGGTCTTCTCCTTCAGGAAGACCCTTCAGCATTTCATATAATACTGGTTTGGTGGTGATGAACTCCTTTAGCTTTTTCTTGTCTGGAAAACTCTTGATATGTGCATTGATTCTAAATGATAGCTTTGCGGGATAGAGTAATCTTGGTTGTAGGTTCTTGCTTTTCATTACCTTAAGTATCTCTTGCCACTCCTTTCTGGCCTGCAAAGTTTCTTTTGGAAAATCAGCTGACAGTCTTATGAGAGCTCCTTTGTAGCTTACAAACTGCTTTTCTCTTGCTGCTTTTAAGATTCTCTCTTTGTCTTTAACCTTTGGCATTTTGATGATGATGTGTCTTGGTGTGGATCTCTTTGGGTTCATCTTGTTTGGGACTCTCTGTGCTTCCTGGACTTGTATGTCTGTTTCTATCACCAAGTTAGGGAAGTTTTCTGTCATTATTCTTCCAAATAGGTTTTCAATTTTTTGTTCTATCTCTTGTCCTTCTGGCACCCCTATGATGTGAATATTGGCACTCTTGAGGTTGTCCCAGAGGCTCTTTACACTATCCTCATTTTTTTGGATTCTTTTTTCTGTTTGCTGTTCTGATTGGGTGTTTGTTGCTTTCTTATATTCTAAATCAATGGTTTGCTTCTTGGCTTTACCTACTCTACTATTGATTCCCTGTGAATTATTCTTTATTTCATTTAGTGCATCCTTCATTTCTGACTGGGCCCTTTTTATATTGTTGATGTTCTCACTATGTTCCTTGGAGTTGTCCTTAAGCTTCTTGAATGTCTTACCAAGTTCCTTGAGCATCCTTATAACCAGTGTTTTGAACTCTGCATCTGTTAGATTGCTTATCTTCATTTTGTTTATTTCTTTTCCTGAAGTTTTGTTCTTTTCTCTCATTTGGGACATGTCTCTTTGTCTCCTCATTTTGGCTGTCTCCCTGTGTTTGTTTCTATGTATTAGGTAGAGTTGCTATGTCTCTTGGGCTTGCTAGGGTGGCTTGTTTTAGTAGATGTCCTGTAGGGTCCAGTGGCAGAGCCTCCCTGATCAGTCCAGCTGGGCCCTGAGGTGCACCCCTAGTGGGGACTGTACACCCTTCTGTTGTAATTGAGTCTTGATTGCTGTTGGCATGTCAATGGGAGGGATTTACTGATCAGCTGCAAGGACTGGCTGTGCCCAGTGACCTATCACCTCTGACTACATTGGAGGATCAGCTGTGTAGGGGCCACAGACCAAGACTGACTTCATCAGGGCTCTGGTACCCACTGAGTCCACTTACTGAGTGTGTCACTTGTGGAGGCAGTTGGGTGGTAGTGTTTCAATGTGGTCTGAAGCTGTCCACTGGGTGTGCTGGCTCTGGGGCAAGGTCAGCTACTGCCTGTGTTCCATCTGGGGCCACCAGGCTTAAGCTACAAAGTGATCTGCAGATGGCTGCTTCTTGTGCTGGGCTTGGAGGTGCCCAGGAAAAGCCATTTTGTCAACCAAGACTGGCTGCCTCAAGTGCCAGGCCTGGGGCCACTTAATGAGAGGTACGGGACTTGCTGAGACCAGATGCTGCTTGTTTGGAAGATTTTAAGAGACTCTGAAGCAGGATCCAAGACAGGCCAATTCTATGGTAAATCCTTTGGAAACAGCTTGGATGGGTCAGGGCCTCAGGGAATCACCAGGGCGGGGCCAACAGTGTGAGCCAGGTTGCTGGGGTCCCAGATATGGTGGCTGTCTGCTGCCCCAGGAAAGGGCTCACCAAAGGAACATCAGTGCTTTGCCAGCACGTCATTCCAGGAAAAAGCCACCTCTGCAGCCCTCGTCCTGAGGCCAAACAGCTCAGTGCTTCCCCATATGTCTCTGGTGCCCTTCAAGCTGCCTTCCCTCTAAGCTTACAGGGTGAACCTTCTAATAAGTCTGTGCACGGGCCCTTTAAGAGGTACTGCCTGGGCCTCCAGAAACTGCACCCTCCCTCAGCCTCAGTTCCCAATGGTTTTCCAGCTGGAAGTGATGTGGACTTCTCTTCCTGGCACTAGAACCCTTAGCTGGGAGCCTGGTGTGGGATGGGGACTCCTCACTCCTTAGGAAGGACCTTCCAAGCCGAGGTGTCCCTTCCGATTTTTATCTGCCACACGTGGGTGTGGGACCAGCCCCCGCATCTCCGCCCCTCCTGCCAATCTTGATGTGGCTGCTTTAGCTTCTTTAATTTCGTAGTGTCAGACTTCCATTCACCTCGATGTCAGGCAGTTCTGAATGATGGTTGTGTTGTAGTTTAGTTGTAAGTTTGATGTGGTTGTAGGAGGAGGCAAGTACCGCGTTTCCTATGTTGCCATCTTGACCAGAAGTCTTGCCTAACATTCTTCTGGATTTTTCTGTCCTGGTGTTTTTGAGTGAGTTTAACATTTAATTGGTGGGCTTTCAGTAAAGCAGATTGCCTTCCACAGGATGGGTGGGCCTCAATCAATCAATTGAAGGCTTCAATAGAAAAAAAAGACAGACCTTCTTTGAGCAAGAGGAAATTTTGCTAGTGGACAGCTATTAGGCTTGAACTGCCAACATCAGCTCATCCTTGTCTACAGCCTGATGGCCTTCAGACCTACACTGCAGCATTGGCTCTATCCCAATCTCTTACTTGCCAGACCACCCTGTAGATTTTGGACAGTACAGACTGTATAATTGCATGATTCTGTTCCTTAAAACAAATCACTTTCTATAAATATATACACACATACTATTGGTTCTATTTCTCTGGAGAACACTGACAGACAACTCTTCTAATTTTTGAATCAATACCAGCCTTTGTGTAGAGAAGAAATGTAGAGGCTGAGAGAAATAAAATTGATGTTTTGTAATGCACATGCAATTTTTTCCCTTTCAGGTCATTACTATGAGAGTTTAGTTAATATAATTAGTGGTTGCACTGGGAATACGTTTTGTTATCATTATCCTTATTACATCTTAGGCTTCAGATTCCTTCAGTGATGGTCTGTCATTACCTTGTACTTATTATGGAGACTGGGGTAGCAGATAGTTATATCTCAATGTTCTTCCTCAACCCCGAGATTTAAGAAGTTTTGTACTTGATCTTCTTGTCAAGCCTCAGTCTTAGGTAGAGTGTGCCTGCCTGTATCTTAGGAATAGAGCCTTCTCAGCATTTCTGGTCCTCCTTCCAGTGACAGCTCAACTATGTATTTATATTTTTGGGTGGTCTTAGGCAGGACTGGGTTATCTTCCTTTTCCCCAGTGGAAGCCATACTTTGTGTCAGTGTAGAATCCTGGGTGCAGGAGATTTTCCTGCCCTTTCAACAGAAATAGCTTTTTCCCAAAAGCAGTCGATCTATGTTTGATTCTTTGGGTATTCTTAGAGTATAGAAAGCTGCAAGAGAATATCATCCCACCTTAACAGGGGAAAGCCAGATGATCTACAACAAACAGAAACCTTTCCTTGAAACCCATGAGAAACCTCAGGTAACAAAGCAACCAAATGACCAACTGAACTAAATTTCAAAGTATACTAAGTCCCACCAAAAAAAGACGGGATGGGAGATGAGGATTCCTACCACTGCTCAGGAGCAATGATTTGTGCCTGGGCTGTGGTGGCAAGAATATTTGTTATCTTTTGCCTAGTATCTTAAGGGTTTTGTCTCAGGCAGAAGACTAGAAGCGTCAGTTCCTGTTTGTACCTGTATTTCAGTGGTAGGTGATTACCACCCACATGATGTTCCTTTTGAGGTGGGTGGCTTCCCCTTGACTCCTGCCCTGCCCAGAATCTTTTTTTTGAGTACCTAGTAGAGTACTCAGGAAAAGATTTTATGATTGAGTATGAACTACCCTTCTGTCTGAGGCTCTAAATTAATCTACATTGTTACATGCCCACATTTTGCTTTCAGGAAATTATTAAAATTTTAGCTGATTTGTTTCTTACTTACTATTTTTGGGAGGTACTTTTCCTCCTGTGTTCTGCTAAAGATGAACAAGTTTGTGTCTCCCATCTCTTTTCAGTGGGACTCATCACGCTGAAATTTAGTTCAGTTGGTTGCCTTGCTACCTGAGATTTCTGATGGGTTTAAGAAAAAAAAAATTTTTTTTGTTTTTAAGTCATCCAGCTTTTCCTTGTTATTAGGATGAGAGTGATAATTCTCTTACGGCTTTCTATACTCTAAGTCGCATATTCTTAATTTAAACGGTATATTGTCTTTTAAAGAAAAGAAAAATTGTCTTTTATGTTTACTATTTTCACTCAGTGCTTGTCATTTTTTTTCTATTTGAATTTTATTTGGGTATTATTTCTGTTCAGCCTGAGGAACTTTTAACATTTCTTAGATCTACCTGAAACAAATTTTATGTATCTGAAAATGACTTTATTTTGGTTTATTCTTTGAAAGATATTTTATTAGATGCAGAATTCTGTGCTGACAGTTATTTTTTCTTTTCTGATTAAGATGTTCCATTGTCTTCTGGATTTAATGATTATTATTATTATTATTATTATTATTATTATTATTATGTTTTTGCTAGAAGTCATCTGTTATTGCTGTCATGTTTCTCTGTATGTAATGTGTCTTTTTCTTTAGTTTTTGTGAGAGTATTCTCTTTACTTTGGTTTTCAGCAGTTTGACTCTCACAGAAGTAAATACTTGTTCCTTCTCTCCTCTTATTGCATAAGGAGTGTTTTTTTTTTCTCTCTCTCACTCTCTCTCTCTCTTTTTTTTTTTCCCCGTGGTGGTGGAGGTGGTGGTGAGGGAGTGTTTTTTTGTTGTTGTTGTTGTTTTTTAAATTTAATCTGCTTTGGATTTACTGAATTTATTGAGTCTATGGCTTCCTTTGTTTCAAACTTGGAAAAACTTGGTCATTATTTCTTCAAATATTATTCTACCCTATTTTCCCTCTCATCTTCCTTTAGAACTCTAATTGCACTTATGTTATACAGCTTAATATTGGCTTACAGTTCATTGATTCAGTGTTTATTTTTACATTTTTCTTTGTTATTGATTTGTCTTCATATGTACTGTTTACTCTTTTTGCAGAGTTTAATCTGCTCTTAATCCAAAACATTTTAAAATTTATATATTGTATTTTTGAGTTCTCAAACTTTCATTTTTTGTTAAATCATAAATCCCTTTTGACATTCCTCAATCACTTTAGTCATTCCATCCATCTTCACCTTCTGATATCTGGATTATTTGTGGCTTGACTTCTATTGAAGCTTTGTTTTGATTATGTGTCAATTTTACCTGCTTCTCTGCATGCCTAGTATTAAACATTTTATTGATGTGTTGTAGATAATCGATTCTGTTCTCTTGCTTTGAAGAGTGTTGAATTATTTTCTACAGGCAATTAAATCACTGTCAGTTAAAAAAGAATCACCTTGATTTTGTCCAAGAATTGTTTAGGCTCTGTTGGGGTGATTTGTTTTCATTTTACCTGTAATCCAAAGGTGCAGTTCTTAGTCTTGGGATACAGTATAGTCATTATTTGTAAGGCTGACATTTGAATTTTTATGGAAAGTGAACCCTTTTTAATTTGTTTGGACTCGAACTCCACACCTAGAAATAGGTAACTACTAAAATCACTTTTAAGCAATTTTAGTCTTTCAGTGGGGTCCTTGAAATCTCAACCTCCATTCTAAAATTAAGAGCTCTTTCAAACTCTAACAGGTATTTGTATGCAGAGTTTAGGTCTGACACCTCTGTAGCTCCCTCATGTTTAGAATTTCTCTTTTCTGGTTTTCTTCAGTTTGATCAGCTCTGAACTTTGACCTGTCACTCCTTGGCAAAATATGACTGCCATTTTTTGGTTGAGCCCTATTATTTAAGCAGTTTCAACTGGGAAGAGTTCTTAAGGGAAAATCCAGTCAAATGTTGATCTCTATTATTTTTCTTATCTTCTTTAAAGGCCACCATCTCTCTAATTTCTGCTTGTTTTTGTAGGATTGATATTTTAAAAGTAGATTTTGAACAAACCGATCAGTTTTTATGTAATTGCAAAGCACAACAATTTCTTCCTAAATATGAGAACACAACGCTGAGCAAAGAGATTTTTCCTACACACAGAATGCTATCAAACCTATTGCTTGCACATTTTTCCTCAAAGTTTCTATGGATTAGAGGTTTTGCTAAGCCTGACATTTCAAAGCTTCTAATGATCTTCCTTTACTTGATCTTTCACACCATGTACAATGTTCATTATAATATTTATAACTAATCACTTTCTTGTGTTTACTTTGTTCCAGGCACTATGATGAGTACTTATGTTTATTATTTCCCTTAAATGTTATAACTACCTCATGAATTAGGGACTATTATTACCATTTTACATATGAGGAACTGAAGTCTAATGAAATCTAATACATTGTTCAAGGCCATAAAAAATGTGGTAGAGCCTGAATGCAAAGCCAGGTCCATATGACTCTAACGTCCATGCTTGGAATCATTCATTATGTTTGATGAATTGAAATATTTGTTTGATTTTATTCCACAATTTCTTATAGTATAATTTCTTTCTACCTCAGAAGATTATATTTGCCTTGGATCTACAAAATTACCAAAAATAATATTAACCATAATGAAATACTATGTTTTTTTGGGTTAAGCAGAATACCTCACCTTATTTATGGTTTAATTATATAATTCTTATTTAAAAGCTTTACTTTTTGTTTCAGTGTCAAAATTTGAGAGATAAAGCTAATGACATTAGATATAGAGTAGTTCTGAAAAAGAAGTATTATCTGCATAATATGTAGATAACACTTGTCTAGCTGGAAACAATTTAAATTACATGTGTCTTCATCTTTTAATAGCTACCATTACCTCACTAAATGATAGTAAGGAGCTACATTTTACTTGCTTTACTAAATAATATGTCACAACAAAATGATTTAAAACAGGCAGCACAATTTTTACTGGAGGTAAACACTTTGAGGTTTTAACATAGCTTCTAGAAGCAACATTTACTGAGAAGTGCAAGGATCCTTGCAGGAGACAGTTCTCATAAAATAATCATGTTTCTCATTAGTCTCTCAATGTTTTTGTGTTAAGAACACAAATTACTGCTACAACTAGCTATACATTTTAATTTTTCTTCACTGTTCATCTAAATAAAGGGTAAAGTAGTTCTCCTTAACTGATAAAATTTACTGAACACCAAAGACTAATTTTCATTCAATGCTAATTTTGATAATGCCTCAAATACTCATGATGTTATTTGTGCACTAGAATGCCTTTTGCTTTATTTCACCAGTAGGTAATATTAGGTTGATAGTCAAATGATTTAGAGTTGATCAAAATATAAAGCATATCTTGAGGATAAAATAGTATTTAGGCAGTTAACAGAACATTAAATTATTTTTTCTTGTTCAGCCATGAATTATGACATAAGGAAAGTAGATGTTAAAGATAAGGGAAAATCAGCATGAATTTAAATAGCATCAGTAAATCCACTTTTAAATTTTAATAATGGGTTAAACTGTTAAAAGGGCCTGGTTATCCTGTTTCACTGGAAATTTTGCTAAAGAGAATAGACACAATCAGATCCTTATGAAAAATTTATATTTACTGTCAAGTATTTAATCCATTTGTAATTTAATTTTAGCTACTAAGTATTGGCCAATACTTTTTAATATATTTATTTATTACATTTCTCTAAATTGTTTTATTGAGACCTTTATAACCATAGTCATCTAATTTAAGTAAGTAGTCACTGTTAGCATATTAAAAGTGCATTAAAAACATTTTAACAATAAAATTTATTTATAATTCCTAGAAGTTTAGCATGTTTTATCTTTGTTTTTCTCTTCTTGTTATAATTTACATGTATACATGTAAAAGAATTATAGATGACTGTAGTAGATATGGATCTGTTTACAGACACAGATTGTAACTACATTTTCTCTGCAACAACTCAATTTGCATTTTATGTTTCCATTCATCTCTGCTGTTGCAGCGGGGGTAGGGCTGGAAGTCAGGCTAGGAGATTCCTCCAGCAGATGCCAGAGTTCTAGGGTCTTACGCAGGTGTATGTGTGTGTGTGGCAGCAGTGAGTTTATCATTGTTCCAGCAATGACATCCTGTGTTCCACTCTGGCAGCTTTCTGCCTCTTTGTTGCCACACTTGGGGCATGGGGATCACTGCAAAGACTATAGCTCTGCCAGAATGTACCATAAAGCCTTTTATTTCTTGAGTCTTGTTTTCTCTCTGGTGTGGTTATAAAACAGATAATACTCTCTTCCTCTCTCAAGACTCCAAAATGCCTATTTGTTGCTTTTCCTTCTTGTTCTTAGTTGGTGGCTATGAAGAAGGGAAGGAGGAAAATATCTTGTTCCTCAAATCAACATTGGGTTTAAAGACCTAGTGTAGCAGTGGGCAACTGAGTGCTGAGTGGTGACTAATGATTTCCATCATTCTCTTATTCTGAATCATCTATTATACCTAAATCTACTGTGGTAGATTACATGTTGGACCAGCTCTGTGGTTAAATAAGAATGGACAAGTTGGAGGTGGGATGCTGTTCCTAGCAAAAATGGAAGAAAGGGAAAGAAAAAGAAGTGGAAGAGGAGAGAAGGTTTCCACTTAATGTAATAGTGAAGGAAGATGAGAATCTGTAGGAGAGTTTTACTGTTCAGTCTGGCGGTGCATGGTTCAGTGATTCCTGTGTATTCAGACATGCAAACATACACACTTAATAGAAACCTATTGGAGCATGAATTCCAGTGTGCTGCAGATACTTTTTGAAGTGCATCTATAAATATTAAAACCTGAAAAATGATCGCTAAGTGTAAGAACTCACCAGATATCTATGTGTTCTTTTTGCAGTTAGATGGAAACAATTTGTCTAATCTGTCCAGTGGGTGGTGGGCAGAAATTATGCATGTGAATTATAGACCTCACCATGAATTGTCCTTTATGACCCTCTGGCTACATTTTGTACTGCTATAGCACTCTTGGAGCCATGAGTTAAGATAGAAAGAATTTGAATCCTTAAGTCACCACATGAAAGAGAGAAAAGATTCTTTTAAGTGCTCCTAACTTATATCAGGAGTGATAAACTTTGGTATGTTAGGCCACTTATATTTGGGGATTTATTTGTTATTGTAACATAGGCTATCCAATTCTGACTAATACAGTTTGGAAGGTAAGATGACTATTCTTGTGAACTGCCATTTTGATGCATGAGTTTTGTATCATAAAAACATTTATGGCAAAGCCGCTTTAGAAAGGGGGGCAGGTATCAGTTCATTTGTTTTAAAATTTTAAATCATTTACCATAGGACAGGTTTTTGACAAAGAAACTAAAAGCCAAATTATTAGGTATTCCTGCCAATTGAAGAATGACTTGGGATAAAGATAAAGCATGTTAGAAATTACAAGTTAGTGGAAAAATATGATTCCATTAGAAAAAAATGAAAGATTTATGAACAATGTTTGGTAGCATGCCTTTTCATAAAATGAGGTTTTCTCAATATCTGAAGGTCATTTAGACAGAGGCAATTTCTTGTCTTTAAAAATTGATTTAACTGTTCTCTGTTATCTCAGTAAAGTTTAGCATTTACTACACAGAAATCTTATGCAAAAGCCCCATATTTTATCATTATTTGGTATGGGTATTGACCCATATCCAAAAGATTTAAGTTTAGGATATCTTGATATTTTGAGATATAGGTCTTAGTAGTTTCTTTATCCAGTATATAAATGACAAGAAAAAAGTTAGTATTTTTCTCTAAGAATTTAGACTTTCTGGGTTTCTCCCTCCCGCCTTCCTTCTCTTTCATTCCTCTTTACAATTTTTTGATTCTAGAAGAGTTTTTTGTCTATTTTATTATCATTTGAAATTAAGTTCCTATAAAATACTTTTAAAGTATTTGAAATAATCTTTGTAAATCCATTTAATTTTTTCTTATTTTTTTCTGAAATCCGTTCACAACATTAAAATATTAGAAGTATATTCCTGGTCTCTTCCATCTTTTCACACTGCTATTTCCATGATTTTTGTTTTATTCACAATGGAATTTACTTCTTTAGAACGTTCTCAGACAACTGACTTGCATTCTCTTGAATTAATAAAATCATATTATTTTCCCACACTTTATAAGTAATAAAACTAATTACAACTTATAGAGATATTTTGAATAACCCAGAAAACATAATTTTAAGGTTTATTCTTTAAAAGCCTTGTAGTTGTATTTTTACAAATATCATAATTAGAATTTTAGAAATTTATGCTTAATAGTGAGTGAAGATTTAAGAAATAAAAGGTTAGTCCTGGCTGGTTTTGCTAAGTGGTTAGAGCTTAGGCCTGCAGACCTGATAGTCCCAGGTTTGGTTCCCATTAAGGGTACGTATCTCAGTTGTAGTTTGTCCCTGGCCCCCGTTCGGGTCGTGTGAGTGGCAACCAGTCGATGTGTCTCTCTCACATCAATATTTCTCTCTCTCTCTTCCTCCTTCTCTCCCTCTCACTCTATCTAAAGATGGATGCAAGAGTGTCCTCGACATACAAATGGCTAAGAAACATATGAAGAAATGCTCAACATCACTGATCATTAGAGAGATGCAAATTAAAACAACAATGAGATATCACCTCACACCTGTCAGAATGGCCACCACCAACAAATCATCAAAAAACAAGTGTTGGTGAGGGTGTGGAGAAAAGGGCACTCTAATACACTGGTGGTGGGAATGCAGACTGGTGCAGCCGCTATGGAAAACAATATGGTGCTACCTCAAAAAATTAAAAATTGAACTGCCATTTGACCCAGTGATCTCACTTTCAGGAATGTACATTAAGAATCCTGAAACACCAATCAGAAAAGATATATGTACCCCCATGTTCATAGCAGCACTGTTTACAATAGCTAAGATCTGGAAACAGCCCAAATGTCCATCAGTAGATGAAGGGATAAAAAAGCAGTGGTACATATACACAGTGGAGTACTATGCAGCTGTAAGAAAGAAAGAACTCTTATCTTTTGAGATGACATGGAGGGACCTGGAAACTATTATCCTAAGCGAAACAAGCCAAACAGAGAAAGACAAGTATTATATGATCTCACTTATTTGTGGAATATAATCAACATAACAGTTCGAGGAGTGGGGTAGTCCAAGAGATGTGGAAGTGGGATACAGACTGACACTCCTCAGAAAAGGGGGTGGTGGGGGAGAGATAAACCACAGAATTTATATGCATGTACACATGAACGATGGACATGGACAACAAAGCTGGGGACAGGGTGGGAAGGGAGTGGGAGGGGGAAATCAGTGGGGGAAAAAGAAGAAACATCTGTAACAAAAATAAATTAATTACAAAAAAAAAGAGTGTCCTTGGGTGAGGATAATTTAAAAAAAAATTAAAAAAAAAAAGGAAGAAAGAAAAAGTTATTCTATGATAGCTGTGGAAAAAGGAGTAATCCAACTGCTGGTGAAAAGTATAATTTAATATCAAAATTTAATACCTCTAAGCTTCCCTCAAAACTTGATTAGATGTTTTGCTTTCTCCCAGTACACATCTAATGATGGACCTACTGATGGAAGGGGAGGTGGGGGGAAGAATATTAGTTACTTAATCCTCAAAGTGAAATCACATATAGTCACAATTTAGATAAACCAAAGAATTTATATGCACATATGCATAACCAATGAACAACAATGCTGGGGGAGGGGGGCTGGATCGAAAAGAGGGTGTCTAGGGGGGAAAAAGAGAAACATCTATAACAAAAATAAATTAATAAAAAATTTGAAAAGAAAAATCCCTTAGTAGCTGATAAGTCATCAAGACAATTTTATGAATTTTTTTTTTCCTAGAGCAAATGGAAGGGAGAAAGAGATAGAAACATCCATGTAAGAGAACCATCAGTTGCCTCTTGCATACTCCCTACTGGGAATTGAGCCTGCAACCTGGGATGTGCCCTAACTGAGAGTTGAACCGGCACCTCTCAGTTCAAGGGATGATGCACAATCCACTGAGCAACACCAGCTGGGCCCAAGACAATTTTTTATTGTTGTTTTCTTTGCCTTTGGTATGACCTCCCCTTTCCCTGGGATAGCAGAGGACAAGGTTTTGTTGAGGGTGGGAAACAAGTTCAATACAGGGATCTCTTTCCCTCTCCACTGCTCTCTCTGCCTTTATTCCTCTGCTTCCAAATTTATACACTCTTTGGCCAAATACACCTAGTCGATTTTGCCTAATGCATCATTCTGAGGAACACTTTAAAGTCAACAAAAAGACCTGTATTTTAGATGTTTGTGTATAGGCAGCATGAAGAGAAATTGGCCATAAGCATCACTTAGCAGTTACAAATCTCATTTGTTTATTCCTATCCACAAGCTAACCTGCAAACGTAAGTAAGGGAAATGGAATAGAAGGCTTGTTTTTCCAGGTCCAAGCATTGGTTAGTCTCTTTTTCTGTTTCAGCTACTTTTCACTCCTGGCCAGTGTGTCCGGTGACTTCTGCTCATGATGCTTCACATGGATTGGTGTCACCTTATGGTCGATGTATGGTTGTCTGCAGCCAGCTCAACACACTCTAGAAAGATGTAGAAAATTGATTTTCAGTTTTGGTGGGCCAGGTATCCATGCTAAGTGGTTCTTGGCACTCTGACTGCATTGTGGACACTGTGACTATTGGTCAGCAATAATTAAAAATGGTTACTCTTCATGTTATATAATAACTTATTAGATGACTGGTTATATAACTTTCTATGAGATATATCTCCAAGTCAGAACAGATCTGCAGGTTCCAAAAATGTCTACAAATTTTGAGGTAAGCAATTTTGAAAGAAAAACCATGATTACCAGTAAAGAATATTTCTGGCAGGAAAACCAGTTTTAGAAACAACCAGAATATTTATATTTGTACATTAAAGTGCAGGATGAGGATCTTTTATACACTTCATTTCACATATAACACAACTAAGCAAAAAGCATGTATGACATGACTGTGCTCTGTTAGTTGTCATGATCCTGCTATTAACCCAATAGAATCTCTTCAAAGTGGCGTGCCTTGAAATCGGTTTTAACATACTTTTCTCTTCAGAATGTAATTTACCTCAAGTTCTGGAAATCTCAAATGCTACCAAGTGTTTAGGTCGCATTTATTTGCCTCTTTGGTTTTGGGACTACCTTGGCATCTCAGTGTTTCTACCCAGATCTTCTCATTATATTAAATCATCATAAAAATGATATAAGGGAAAGTTATAGCTCGGCCAGTGTGGCTCAGTGGTTGAGTGTTGATCCATGCACCAGGAGATTGCCGGTTCGATTTTTGGTCAGGGCATATGCCCAGGTTGTGGACCAAATCCCCAGTAGGGGCATGTAGGAGGCGGCCAATTGATGTTCTCTCATTGATGTTCCTCTTTCTCCCTACCTCTCCCTTCCTCTCTCTCTAAAATTAATAAAGAAAAAACAAATTAAAAAAGAAGAAAAGTTATATGTGAATTTTCTTGGTAAAATTCTACTTGTTGGCAGCTAGTTCGCAGTTTGCCACCTGGGACTTGAGTGCCTATTCCTCTTACAAACTGAGAATGAGTTACAAAGGCTTTCTGCCCCTTCAATTCGCAAAAAAGGCATAGACAGTTTTCTTGGCATTTTTGCTCTTGAGATCGATTCCTCTTCAATTTTGGCAATATTATGAAGAAAATGAAGGGCAAGGCTTCTGTTGAGGTTTCATTTCCTTGTCAATCCCCCATCTTTAACATTCCCAATGATATATTCTTTTAAATATTTAATTTTAAATAAAATTTATAATAGTAATTCATATTTTTAAATTGTATTTAACCCTTTTAAACATGCTTCTTTTCCTCTGTTCATCTACTGAGAAACTTTTTCAAGGCTTAGTTTTAGTTTCTTACCTGTTTTTACTCTTTTGCTCTGACCCTAGTCAATCTCATCCTACCTGCCTATGACTTAATATGTTAAATATCTTTGCTTGGATGCCTCAAAAGTCTCCCATTTCAACATAAACAAAATTAAATTTGTAATCTTCCCTTAGTATCTCCATCAAAACTAACTAGCTAACTAGCTAGCTAGCTAATTAATTAACTATCTTCCACAGACACCTTAAGTATTTTTCAGGGCTGTCTGTCTCAGAGAATTATAATACCATTTGTCCAACTGCGCAAGCCAGAAACACAAGAGCATTCTTAATGCTAACCTTTCTTTCACTGCTCATTTTCATTCCTCCTAAATATCTCTTGAATCTGTCATTTTGGCTTCATTCTTATCTTCACTACAATGTACTTTATCTCTTGCCTGAATTTTTAAGTCAACACCTTCCTGTGACTGAGGCATTTCTCAGATCTCTCTCCAAGTGAGAATCAACCGTATAGAGTATAGCCCTAGCCAATGACTAATCACACAGGGTATGGAGCTTGGTCTCTTATGACCTTTGTGGAATTCCTCTATAAGCAGTCTTTGCACTGGTTGCTGTATTGGGCTGACTGAGACTCTGTGGCCTTTTCTATTCATCCCTTCTTCCAGATATTTCTCTTTTTTAGGTTGCATTCTTGTACTGAAGTCTGAAATCTTTCCCTGGGTATTCAAGCTCTTTCTCTTTATCTTTCAAATAGAATACCCTCAATAAATCTCTTGCACTTCTAACTTCATCTTGGCATCCACTTCTTGCAAGACCTGAACTGACACACTTCCAAAGTGCTGTCCTATTTATTATTCACTCTTGCCGTCCTCCAAATTTCATGATGAAGCCAGAATATTTTTAAATCGCCCTGTCATTCCTTGGTTAAAACCTTTCATTGTCTTCCCACTCTTCCTAAGACAGTGACCAAAACTATTAATATAGTGTATAAAGCCTTGTCAGTTCTGGCTCGGCCTCCCACTCCAACCTCATCTTGCTCCAAGCTTCACACTGACTTTCTTTTAGTTTCTTGGATGTCTCTTCTGTTTCCATATAGTTCCATTAGCCTGTACACTTTTTGCCTCTCTGGTAACTTCCTTTTATCTTTTAGGACACAGCTTAAACATTTCTTCCTCTGTAAAGTTTCATCTGATATTACAAACTATATTATGTCCTCCTGTTTTGCACTATTATAATGATCTGTATCTTTTCATAATAAAGCCTTTCATGGCTGTGATTTAACATTTATTCATGGTACTTTGATGAGAAACTATTTCTCCTCAATAGACTGAGAGCTCCATGATGACAGGGTCTGTGCTTTCGTTTCCTGGTTCATAGACTGCCTATTTCTCACTGTCTTCACATGATGAATAGGCAAGGTCATTCTTTGGGGTCTTTTTTATAAGGGAACTAATTCCATTCATGAAGATTCTGTCCTCATGACCTAATCACCTCCCAAATGTCCCACCTCCTGATACTATTGCATTGGGAATTAGGCATTTTCTTATGAACTTTGGAGAATATAAACAGTCTATTGCAATAACAAAGCTTTGATTACAAATCTGGAGTTATCTGTATTCAAATACCTTTTTTCACTGGACCTATTCTTGATCCCTATTACATCTAGTGCTCATTAGCACTACATTTTCAATTCTTTTTTTTTAATCCTCACCCGAGGACATTTTTCCATTTTTTTGTTCAGGTAGAGTGGGAGGGAGAGAGAGGAACAGAGAGAGAGAGGAACATTGATGTGAAAGGAACACATTGAGTGGCTGCCACCTGCACAACCAACCAGGGCCGGGGACAAACTGCAACCGAGGTACATGCCCTTAGCGGGAACCGAACCCGGGTCTCTCAGGACCGCAGGCCAACGCTCTAACCGCTGAGCCAAACCGGCCAGGGCAAATTTTCAATTCTTTTGGAATACGCTACATGGTTTCAATGATATAGTTTTTATTTTATTGAATTTATTGGGGTGACATTGGTTAATAAAATTATATTGGTTTCAGTTGTACAGTTCTATAATACACAACCTGTGTATTGTATTGTGTATTCACCACCCAAAGTCAAGTCTCCGTCACCATGTATCCCCCCTTAACCCCTCTTCTATCTCTCCCTACTCCCTTCCCTCTGGTAAGCACCATACTGTTGTCTGTTTCTATGAGTTTTTTTCTTTGCTTAATCACTTTTACCTTTTTCTCCCAGCACCCCCACCAGCTATTCTCTAATAGCTGTCAGGGTGTTCTTTGTACCTATGAGTCTGTTTCTACATTTCTATTTTATTAGCTTCTTTTGTTCATTAGATTTCACACTTAGGTGAAATCATATGGTACTTGTCTTTCCTCACTGGTTTGTTTCACTTAGCATAATACCCTCCAAGTCCATCCATTTTGTCACAAAAGGTAAGATTTCCTTTTTTGTAAAGCCAAATAGTATTCCATTGTGTAAATGTACTACTGCTCTCGGATTTGGGGGCTGCTTCAATAATATAGTTTTAATGTCAGACTTTTTGTACTCCTAAATGTGGCCCCAAAGTCAATAGCTTAGTCATAATCAGGGTTAGCTGTCCTTTCCTGAACTGACTGCTAGTCTAGAAATCAAATCTTAAATTAGTGGTCTTTACTCATGCCCAATTATATATATTACACTTGAAGAAAATAATAAGCTTTAGAAAAAGGACTAAAATTTCTGGGCAGTCTTTAAACATAACTACAATCTATTCTTTTGAGAAGTCTCATTCAAAGATCAAAAAACATGTAATTAGAAGATAGGCTTCAATTTCCAGACATAATCTTTAGTAACCGTTTGAAGAAAGTGTATTTGAAAAATATATAATAATTTGACATTATAATTTGCTTAATATTGTCTCCTTTGAACAAGTGGCAGATTACTAGTTTAGGTTCTAAATCCTGTACAGCTGTCCCCTCACATTCTGCTTATGAAGTGAGCCAGCCAACCCCACTGTTAACTTCTTGAAAAAGTTGTGTTTGTGTATGTGTGTGTACGTAAGATGTGCAGCTCAAATTTACATTCCCAATTAAAAAATCTCCAGATACTCATAAAATGCTGGTAAAAGAAGAGATCATTATGTAAACTATGTTTCCCAGTTAAAAGAAAATCGACTGTTGGGATATAAAAGTACATGTGACAGCACCTTAGCTATTCTCCAAGACTGCTAAATTGTTGTTTACTCTTCCTGCGTGAGAGCAGGATATACTGTGATTAAGATCTGGAGCTGTGCAATTTGGCCAACCTTGGTTAAAATCTCAACTCTGTCACTTTCTGTTTGTGTAGCCTTTGGCAATTTAGTTAATATCATTAAGACCCACCTTTCTTATCTAAAAATGGGTATATACAATAAGACCATTCTCTTAGAAATATAGTAGAGCTTAAATGGGAATATGTGTGCAAAAAGGGGCTTAGCCTAGTGCCTGGAACATAAAAATTATTATTAGCCCTGGCCAGTTTGGCTTAGTGGTTGGAACATCAGCCTGTGGTCCAGAGAGGCCCGGGTTTGGTTCCCGCTAAGGGCGCATACCTTGGTTGCAGTTTGTCCCCGGCCCTGGTTGGGTTGTGCGGGTGGCAACCACTTGATGTGTCCCTTTCACGTTGATGTTTCTCTCTCTCTCTCTCCCTCTCTTTCTCTCTCTCTCTCTCTTCCTCTCTCTCTCTCTCACTCTATCTGAACAAAAAATGGAAAAATGTCCTCAGGTGAGGATAAAAAAAATTATTATTAATATTAATATTTTTATTATTCTTCACAAAGATATTTTCAATCTTTTCTAGAGTAATTATTAGATTTAGCAATGTGAAGCCCCAAGAGTCCTCTATTTTTGCTCTATATTACTTTTTTCTCTATTTTACTTTTTACTATTTTATTAAATTATTTATGCGAACAGTACCAATATATACAGGATGGATCAAGTGGCTTAGACAAAATACAAGTTGATTATCTCTCATGTAATAGTCAGAGGTAGGTGAATGGTTCAAGACAGTAGTGTGCCCTGTTCAGCGAGGTCATCTAGAAATCGGGTTCCCATTCTTTATACTGTATACTGTCGTCTAGGATGAAGTCTTCTCTTACATGGATTAAGCTGCTTCACTAGCACCTTGCTCATGTTCTAGCCTTGAGGATGGGGGAAGGAGATGGTGGAAATCAATCATATTCCTTTTAGAAGACTGATCCAGAAGTGGCATAATTTATTTCTATCCACATCCCACTGATCAGCATATAGTCACATGGGACATCTATCTATAAGGAAGGATGTGAAAGGTAGTCTGTTGTGTGATCTGTGCCAGAAGAAAATGCAGGGTTTCTACCACTAGAGCGAAGAGGACAGTTAGCAAGCAGTCATTGCTGCAAAAACTGAGATATAGTGCAAAAGCTTTATTGGACCAGAAGGCAATACTAGCGGGAATATGACTTGGATCAGTTTAAAGTAGTCTTGTGACTCTGAGATCACTGAGCTTTTACAGGTCTCATCGTTCTTTACATCTCGTGCCTTACTTCTTCTCTGCCTAGGGTACCCCTTAATCCTTTATCATATGATATAATAAAAATTAAGATTATTTGAGCCCTTGCTATATGCTGGACATTAATCCAGTTATTTTACATGTGCTACCTCATTCAATATTCTCAGCAACACTGTGAGGTAGGCACTGTTATTATCTTCACTTTATAGAAAGAAAAAACAAAGTATGGAAGTGTTAAATAATTGTGCTCTGAGATTTGGTTTCAGATTTTTTAATACCTGAGCTCAAGCTTTTATGTGAAGAGTAGCACATAGTTTATCTCCTTAACAGACATGTATTAATTTCTTATTTCTGCTGTAGCAATTTACCACAAACGTTATGGCTTTAAAAAGCACACACATTATTTTATAGTTTGGGAGGTCAAAAGTATGAAATGGGTTATATGGGGGTAAAAACAAGATGTTGGTAGAGCTGGTTCCTTCTGCAGTCTCCAGAGGAAAAGAGATTTCCGTGTCTTTCCAGTTTCTAGAGGCCACTTGCATTGCTTTGCTCCTCCCCAGGCAGCAGTTGCATCAATTCAGACTTTGTTTCCATCATCACCTCCCTTTCTCCTCACTCTTCTGCCTTCCTCTTCAACTGTAAGGACCTGTGATTATATATATAATATAACTGTGATTATATTTAGGATCCACCCAGCTAATGCAGAATAGTCTCTCCAACTCAAAATCCTTAACTTAATTATTTTTGCACAGTCCTTTTTTGCCGTTCAAGGCAACACACTCACAGGTTCTATATGTGGACATATTTGGGAAGCCATTATTCTGCCTACAACAAATGCTTTTAAAAGGATATCAGTAACTTACTAGCAAATCCAATGGACTTTCTCAGGCTTTAACACCTTTGGACTACTCATAACATTTAAAATTGTTCACCACATATGCTCTCAAACTCTCCCCACCCATAATTTCCTAATTACAACTTGCCTGAATTTCCTCTCTCTTTCATGATTGCTTTTTCTCTTTTCAATTCTCTTGTCTTTCTCACTGTAGGTGTTTCCCAAGAACCTGCTTCAGTTTTATATTCTTCTCACACTGTACTGTTTGGTATCCTTTTGCATGCACTTTTATCACAGAATTTGCAACCAAATATAACACTTATTTTTGTGTCCCCCCAACCCTGGTTTAGTTCTTGAACTGCAATCAACGTAAAAAGAAATATTTGCTAAATATCTTCCCCTGACTGTTCTGACCTTTCAAATTCTGCATTTAAAACTGAAATTAAAGTCTACTTTCCCATATCTGCTGTTTTCTTACGTTTATTTTTGTTGAGGGCCCTTCATCTCTACAGTCGTCCTATCTCATGAATGCAGTGTCCTCTTAGACTCCTGTATTGTACTTCTTCCTCAAAACATGTGGATTCTACTTGTATAACATGTTATTTTCATTCCTCCTATTTGCTGTATTTTTACTGTCATGCTTAGCGCTGTCTTGTCAGGTGTATCTCATTAGCAACCAATCTATTGAAGGCATTGCTACCAGGTTTGTCTAATTATACCCATTTACCTCAAGTACTCTTGTTTACAGAATTATCTAGACTTCCAGAACCGACTTCATCGAACTTCAACATTATTACTTTTCATGTGCATTTATATATTTTTTGTTTCTGGAAGATTGGACTGTTTGTTCCCTATTCATCATGCACTTTCCTATCTCTGCCTTCTTTCTCATAATTTCCTTATTCTTGGAACATTTTTCTCAACCATGTAAATTTATCTAAGTCCAACCCATTCTTTAGGATTCCATTGAATGCTGCTTCTATCAGGAAGCCTTCAGGTAATCTTTTGCTTTTGGAATTGTCATGTATCTTCCCATCTTTTATTAAACCTAATGTCTTTCACTCGCTTACTTAGTTATTTTTGAAAATACAATTGAGGAAAAGATTGTATTTGGTTCATTATCCGATACAGGGTGGAGCAAAAGTAGGTTTACATTTGTGAATATTCAAAACACAGAGTTTATTTTTGTATTATTATTTATTAATTATTGTATTATTTTCCATAGAAATAACTGTAAACCTACATTGTCCCACCCAGAAGAGGAGTTTAAGAAAAGTCTGTAAAGCACAAATCTGTAAAACGGGAAGGTTGGAGAAGAGCACTGATTTCAATCTGGAGAGTAAGGGAAGAATATCAGATTTTTTCTTGTATGTGTAACTATTTCAAAAGGTATATTAAATATTATAAAATATTTAGAAAAATTAGAACCTTATTTCTAAAACTGAACTATTGAGAGAGTTTTTGGAGATTGCTACACCTTATAGCAAATGCCAGCCTGGGCTTTGAAGCCAGTCCTTCAGGTTAGAATCCGGGCTAGGCCAGGCAAGAGTGGCAAGTGACTCAAGCTCTCTGTTCCTCACTTTCATCCTCTGCATAGCTGAGAAATAATTATAGCTACCTCGGAACACAAAAAGAACACTATCTAGCACATGATAAGTCTCTAGTACGTTTATCCAATTACATTATTATTCCTCAAAAATCATCATAATTTAGAAAGATTTAGAAGTGCTGGACTGGATGGTACTTATCATAACTGTGTCTCTAAAATTCTATCATTCTAACACTAATATAGCTGCCTAATCTCTGTCATTATGTGGGTTTACACACAAAGAGACAGTTAAAATGACATCTATTTCATCTTTAGTATGGACTTAGGCATTATGAAGCTTTTGAGGCTCACTCATTTTGAGTCAGTTCTTACTGATTTTAGCTTTTTACTGTTTATGGCAATAAACTCATAAAAAACAGAAATGAATCAGTTTTTTTTTTTTAATTTGGGAAAATTTTTTCTCTGTTGCTCTTTCTTACAATTTAGATTATAGACCTGTCCTATAGTACTTAGAACTCTTGTGTGTATGTGTGTAGTGCATTAAATTCACACAAAATGTTAGTAATTATGCCATGTTTTACCCCACAGGCTGCTTATATTTGAGAAGCCTGGTTTCCTCCCTAGGCTGTTACTTTGCTGCCTTGAGTGAAATAGTTTCATTTTTGTAATTTTAATGTCTGAATTATATGTCAACTTGACTACATAGGCCATGTGAAAATGGATACTCTGGCATCTATTGCCACTCTAAAAATACACCAATATTTATTTGATTTGTTATATGATTATTTGTTATATGTTATATGATTATGAAACATACTAATTTGGTTCTGTGTTTGCACATTCATACTGTAATCGAGAGCATTATGTTAGCCATGCTAAAACTATTAGAACTATTTCAGATATGAAGTCAGCACACATAAAAGCTTTATGTTCTGAATAATGATTATAGTATGAGGTGGTGAATAAAGAAACTTGTATGTAACATAAACTGACACGTGTTTTTAAAAATTAATAAACACCTTGATTCTTTGCTACTTAAGACAGTCTCTGTTATCTTGTGATTTAAATACTCAAAATGTACTATAGAAATGTAAAATGCTTATCTCTTTGAATTATAATGTCTTTTTTATTTTTCATTTTCTTGTCTCATTTGTTATCAAATTATAAATATGAAATTATTCTTTAGTCTTTACTCAAATTTGGCTCACTGGAGAATCAGGCTTATAGAAATCTTTCATTTCTTTAAACCACAAACTAGCTAAGATGCCTCAACCAAATGATAAGTTAGAGTTTAAAGATAAAACCTTCACTGGTTGTGTTGCTAGTAGGTAAAAGTAAAAACGACTTTTTTTTTCTTTTTCTTTTTTTCAGTTCACTGGCAGTGTCTGCTGACAAGTAGAAAAGTGGTTTACAGTGATACCTCGGTTCTCGAACATAATTCGTTCCAGGAGGACGGTCGAGAACCAAATTGTTCGAGAACCGAAGCAATGAAACCCAATAGGAAATAATGGAAACTGGATTAATTCGTTCCAAGCCCCAGAAAATGCCTATTTACTGGCCTAATTTGAATATAATATGTAGAAAAACATAAGTCTCAACAAGAAATAAAAGTGTACAGTATGTATTAAAAAAAATAACAGCTTTATTCTTAAGGAAAGTAGAGATGGTTGATTTTGGCACGCCATACTCAGCAGACAGATCCGAAACACGTGTGCCCTGTTCATATTTGGCAATGATTTCTTTCTTCAGCTCAATAGTTGTTCTCACAGCTTTCCGCTTACCTTTGTCTGCATTACCACTTCTGGCTTTCTTTGGACCCATGTCTAAGGGTTAAATTCAGTGTAAAGCGTGACTCTCTCCACAAAGCGTGACTCTCTGCACTCACACTGATGACGCAAGCAAGGCGCGCTGGGCCGAATGAACGCCATTCGGCTCAACTCTGCTCATCTCGGAAGTTCGAGTTCCAAATATTTGTTCGGATTCCGAGACAAAAGTTTCTCGAATCTCCTCGTCGAATACCGATTTGGTCGAAATCCGAGGCGTTCGAGAACCGAGGTATCACTGTATTTTATAAATAAATGTTTTCAACATAGACACAATTGAAAGAGAATGTACAGTGCAGGGCAAAACTAGCTACACCATTGATAAATATCATAACACCTGTTCAACTCATGCACATAGTTGAAAAAATTTATTTGAATTTTTATGTGATGTAATAAAATGTACAATAGAATGTATAACACTGGTTCTCAACCTTGGCTACACATTAGAATTATTTGAGAGACTTTGAAAAAAATGACTAATTAACATCAGAATCTCTGAGAGTGAAATTAGGGCAGCCGCAATTTTTAGGAGCTCTGACTTTGATTCCAATGCTCAACCAGGCTGAGGGCCTTTGGGATAAACACTTTGGCTTTACCTATTGTTTTTACCTATTATTATTTTTACATTATAATGTAGAAATGTACATAATATCTTTATATCTGCAACACATACATTTACATATACACAGAGAAATAATAAGATAAAATATCATTCCTTACTCTTGTATGTGTGACTTTTACTATAATAATAATAATAATAATATTTATTTTGATAAGGCAAGTGTTTAGTGACCTAAGTGCCACTTACTTTTATTAGTTCCCTTAATGCAGTTTTTGTTTCAACCTCACAATACCCCTATGGAGTATGTATTCTGTTCACTTTAATGATGAAGAAACTGAGGCACAGAGATGCCAAGTTACTTGTCCAATGTAATACCACTGATAAGTCTTAGAGCCAGAATATGAAGATGAGCCCTCTGAATTCAGATTGAGCAGTTAATCCTTTTGCCATACTGCATTTAATAGTAATTTATAAGTTACTAATTAAATGGTTATAAGAAGAATAAATAATTAGATAATGATTAAGATTGCTATGGAAATATAGATAAGGTCACTAGAGATATTTACTGTGTTTGTGTGTTACTTGATACAAGAAAGCTAATTTACTAAAATTATTCTAGGTTTTAATCTTTTTATTAAACGTGTCTGGTTTTAAAACATAAAGTCCAATACCTCAGAGATCTGTTTCTAACAGACAGGGAGATTTCTTATAAATTCTTTTTGGGAATGTAGGCTGATATATCATATCTGTTTATCGTATGAGATCTTTGTCTTTTGATTTCAGAAAAATTGTTAAATATTTAGGATAAAGTTCCACAAAGCCTGTAGATGGCAGCAACTTTCTGTTATTGAGTATTTGCTCTTCATAAGCACTTTGACTGGAGAGCAGGCTGAAATTAGACGTAGGACTCCAATCTGTGATGGCTATGTATTAAGGTACTCAAGTGGAGGTGTATTCTCTATTTGGCTTTCCAAAAGCAATTTTCTGTTATTGGTTTAAAAAGCTAGCCCATACCCTTTATTTGAATAAGAATTGTATCATATTTGTCTGGATCTGAAAGAAAAAACTGAACCGAAGGCAGGGCATTGTCTACAAAAGTAATATCAGGGAGCCTTCTGTTTTCCTTCTTTGACATTGCATTTAGGTAGTTACACAGCTTTTCTAAGTACAGTGACCCACATGATTTATGTGGCATTCCAAAAGCAATGATCCAGTAAATTTACTAACAGTTCCAGTAAATCTGCTTCATGGATACCACATCTGATGTTTGCCTTCTGTTTGCCTTCTGCTCTTGGCATTTTCTGCCTAATATACCATGTAATATGGTTTAAATTGAGAGTTTTATTTTGTCAAATCATTCACTGGAGAAGCTAGTGAAACCTTTTACTGTGTATTAAACAAATTGAAGCCACTGATGGTTTGGGTGCATTGCTTTTGAAGACTTTATTAGAGTTGTCAAGAAAAAAAATCACCTATACTTCTATTGCCTTTCAAACAAATTTACTTATGTATCTTGTATATTCCTTATTTTTATGTTAAATTACGTAGAAGTGTTAAGATTGCTATAATTGAGAAAATGCCTCATGATCAATATTTCTCTTTTGTTTGATTTACTGATATTGATGAGAAAGGTAGGTTCCATTAATATGTTTAGAAATAATTCAAAAATTAGCTCTCCAGGTCCTCAAACATTTGGAACTGTCCCAGCACTGTTTGAATTTAAAAAAACAAACATTTTGTGAATCTGATCCTCCATGGGTTATCTCCATTGGTTGACAGATAAGTTTTGGCACAACTGTATTTTCTAGGCTGGTTTTTGACATACTATTTTTTTGGTCAGTGGGCCAGAATCCAAATAATATTTTTGGAAGCAGAACACATTGTTTAAAATTTGACAATTCCACATGAATATTAATGTTTACTAAGACAAAAATGAGAGATGAGATGAGCCAAAAACACTTATTTATGGGGGCTCATTTTCTGTGTGTAATTGGTCCTAAAGGGAAGACCAAAGCTGATGAGCCCTAGGGAATTGCCCATAATTAGTTTTACATTGTCATTGATACAATGAACATGCTTTATATAGCAGAATGCCTTTACAATTCTGACATACAAGGACAAGAGAAACATCTGCTTTCTGTTGATTTTGTAAAGAAGTTTCTTTATATAACCATGTCTAGGGATATAATTAGCACCACAAAATATTAGAGTGAGATGCTTAATGGAATAATTATCTATTTTACAACGGTCACCAATCATTTTTTGGCAGGATTTTATGTTTTTATTTATTTAAAAAAATTTTTTTATTCTTTATTGATTTTAGAGGAAGGAAGAGGGAGAGAGAGATAGAAACATCAATGAGAGAGGACATCAATTGGCCACCTCCTGCATGCCCCGCACTGAGGATTTGGCCTACAACCTGGGCATGTGCCCCGACTGGGAATCAAACCGGCAACCTCTCTGTGCATGGGTTGAGGCTCAACCACCGAGCCACACCAGCCGGGCAGAATTTTACGTTTTTATTAACATGAATACAATGTGTATACAATCTTGTCTATTCTTTGCTGCTCAGCCTGGATTAGGATTGGTGACTCGGATGGCCAGCTGGGCTGCCCTTTCCACAGTGACTTTGCAGTTGTGAGGGGAGGTGTGTGAGCACAGTAAGGTTTGTTGCACAACAGCAGCATTTTCAGCTCCTTGATATTGTGGACCAGGAACTTCCAAAATCCACTGGGCAGCATGTGTTTTTTCTTGTTGCTCCCATAACCAATGTTGGGCATCAAAAGCTGACACTTGAATCTTCTGTACACCCTACTGTCAATGCCTCTGGGTTTCCATCAGTTACATTTAACTTTGACATGTTGGTCTGACTGGTGCCAGATGAACTTCTTGGTCCTCTTTTTGACAGTCTTGGGTGTCATGAGGGATATGAGGGTAGCCAGGATCCCGTGTAAGAGATGGCTGCCACCTCCATAGGCAGCGCCAAAGAAAAGCCACCCAACCACTTTTTAATTGTTTAAAATAAAGGAGGCTATCAGGACTGCCAGTTTCTATCATTTACAGTAGTGTTTAATGAAGCAGAGAAAATTATTATTTTATCCTTACTGGAATCGTATTTAATAACACAGCTGAAATAATATCAGTGGTCTAAAGAAATTTGATTTTAGTGCTATGAATCAAATTTTCTACTGGTCATTTTTAGAGTTACAGGAGATTATTCACAGTTTTAATTAAATGTCAGAAACTTGAAATTTATGAACTAATTCTTTCATTCAATAAATATTTGAGTGCCTACTTTATGCGTCAACTTAATAATGAATACGACAGACATGGTTTTTACTCTCATGGAATTTGGGTTCTTCCAGGGAAGTGGGAGATTAAACAATTAATTTCACAAAGTAATTTTAAAAATTATAATCATGGTTTTTATGTTGGAAAAAATGTATAACATGGAAACAATCAAAGAAAGATCTAATATAATTTGGGCTTTTAAAGAAGATGCCCTTAGAGTTTATTTTCAACTCTTTGTCTAAAAATAAGAATTTGACATATACATAGTTTACCTATTTCCACTGATGAATACAAGTTCTACTTTTACATAGTATGATTATAGGGCAACTCAAAGAGCAAACTATGCAGGAATTAGAAAAAAAATTGACCTATTTTGTTAGCAAAACCATGAAAATGTTGGTGCTATGGGTTCTTAATAACAAATCTCTCACATGTGAGAAGAATATGCATTTATTTAAATAGGAAAAGATATATTTGTTGTTTTAGAAATGAATTTAACTTCCATTGAATAAATTAAATTTGATTTTTAAAGTTATTTTGTAAGATGATCAGAACAGAATCATGCAAGTGAATTAAGTTTTTCTTGAAATGAACAGTTTAAAATTAAAAGAATATCTTTTAGGAAAAAGCATGTTGGATTTGAGTGAATATAAATCTGTAGAAAAACAAGTCAGGAAAATAAGTGATGCTTAGTTCCATGTATAACTTTGCACAACTCTTGTGAAAATGAGATCAGACTAATAAAGTATAACATTCTATCTCAGAGCACCAGGGAAACAAAAAGCTTTTTATACTTTTAGATTGAAGTCTTATGATTTCCAGAATATTAAGGATTGGTTAACAGTCATAGAATTTGGGTTTATTAGTGATAACATTTTTTTTACATTTTTATTTATTGATTTGAAACAGGGGGGAGGTAGAGAACAACAAATTTAGTGGGGAGAAAAAAGCACAAAAGAGAAACAGAAAATGACTACCAAAGTGACAAAAGTCAATCCCTGAAGATGCAAATAAATGAACTGTCCTTTTGATGCCAGAATTCTTTCTTTCACTTTTAAAATATATGCAAAAATGCTCTAACATGCTTTAGATATTCTACCTTTCAGTACAAATTTGTTTTTATTTTCTCAGTCCTTGATGTATTAAGTCTTGTCAGCTAAATGAACAGATGTCTGTTTTTCTTATCAGTCTTATCAAAGATTCTTTGATTATGTAAGCTATTTCCTTTTTTTTTATTGTTGAAAGTATACAGATGTCCCCCCCTTTCCCCCCATTGGCCCCTTCCTTCCTGCTCCCACCCTCCTCCTTCCTTCCCCAGCCTAGTGTCCATGTTGATTGGTTGTGCATACATGCATGTATGTCTTAGGTTTATCTCTTCCCTCCCCTCACACCCCGCCATCCCTCTGAGGTTTGTCAGTCTGTTCCCTACTTCCATGATTCTGGAGTCTTTTGGTTGACAGCTTATTTTGTTCATTATGTTCCACAAATAAGTGAGATGATGTGGTACATGTCTTTCTCTGACTAACTTATTTCATTTAGCATAGTACTCTCCAGGTCCCTCCATGTCTTCTCAAAGGATAAGAGATTTTTCTTTCTTACAGCTGCATGGTATTCCATTGTGTAAATGTACCACAGCTTTTTTTTTTTTATCCTCTTCTGAGGACATTTTTCCATTTTTTGTACAGACAGAGTGGGAGGGAGAGAGAGGAAGAGAGAGAGAGGGAAACATCGATGTGAAAGGGACACATCGAGTGGCTGCCAACCACACGACCAACCAGGGCCGGGGACAAACTGCAACCGAGGTACATGCCCTTAGCGGGAACCGAACCCGGGTCTCTCCAGACCGCAGGTGGACGCTCTAACCGCTGAGCCAAACCGGCCAGGGCTACCACAGCTTTTTTATCCACTCATCTACTGATGGGTACTTAGGCTGTTTCCAAGTATTAGCTATTGTAAGTAGCGCTGCTAAGCACATAGGGTTGCATATACTCTTCCTGATTGGTGTTTCAGGCTTCTTAGGACATATCCCAAGAAGTGGGATCACTGGTTCAAATGGCAGTTCAATTTTTAATTTTTTGTGGAAACACTATATTGTTTTCCATAATGCCTGTGTCAGTCTTCATTCCCACCAGCAGTATGCTACATCACCCTTTCTCCAGATCCTCACCAGCATTTGTTTTTTGAGGATTTGTTGATGGCCGCCATCTGGCAGGTATGAGGTGATATCTCGTAGTTGTTTTAATTTACATCTCTCTGATGATTAGAGATAATGAGCATTTTTTCATATATCTCCTGGCCTTTTGTATGTCCTGTTTGGAGAAGTGTCTATTCAGGTCTTCTGCTCATTTTTAATGGGATTGTTTGTCTTCCTTTTGTTGAGTTGCATGAGTATTCTCTGTATAATTTTGGATATTAACCCCTCATCCAATGTATTGTTGGCAAATATGTTCTCCCAGGGAGTGGGTTCCCTTTTCATTTTGACACAGAAGATTTTTAGTTTGATGTATTCCCATTTATTAATTTTTTCCTTTGTTTCTCTTGCCCTAGGTGATATATCAGTAAAAATTCCACTACATATAATGTCTGAGATTTTTTTGCCTACATTTTCTCCTAGGATTTTTATGGTTTCATGGGTTACATTTAAGTCTTTTATTTATTTTGAGTTTATTCTTGTGTATGGTGTAAGTTGGTGGTCTAGTTTCATTTTTTTTTTTGCATATAGCTCTCAAATTTTTCCAGCACTATTTATTGAAGAAACTGTCTTTTCTCCGTTGTACGCTCTTGCTTCTTTTGTTGACTATTAATTGTGCATGCTCTGGGTCAATTAATATCTGGGTTTTCTGTTCTGTTCCACTGATCTATATATCTGTTTTTGTGCCAGTACCAGGCTGTTTTGATTATAATGGCTTTGTAGTATAACTTGATATCTGGTATTGTGATCTCTCCCACTTCATTCTTTTTCAAAATTTCTGTGGCTATTCAGGTCTTTTATGGTTCCATATAAACTTTTGAAGTGTTTGTTCTAGATCTGTGAAATATACCGTTGGTACTTTAAAAGGGATTGCATTGAATCTGTAGATGGCTTTGGGTAGTATGGACATTTTAGTGATGTTGATTTTTCTGATCCATGAACATGGCATATGTTTCCACTTTTTTACCTCTTCTGTTTCTTTTTTTCAATGTCCCATAGTTTTCTGAGAACAGGTCTTTTACTTCATTGGTTAAATTTATTTCTAGGTATTTTATTTTTTGCAATGGTAAGTGGAATTTTTGTTTGTTTGTTTCCCTTTCTGAGTGTTCATTATTGGTGTGTATATGCTATTTTCTTATCCAGAATTTTGTTGTGTTTATATGAAATATTAATCTCTATAATCTGTTCTCAAGTTTATACTAGCCTAGGTAAATTAATCTAAAACTATTTAGATCCCTCTTAAATTGAACATGAGTTAAAAAATATTGATCCCAGGGTTGGCCTGTGTGGCTCAGTTGGTTGAGTGTCATCCCATGCACCAAAAGGTTGCTGGTTTGATTCCCTGTAAGGCTGGTTAGAGCATCTGCTTGGGCTGGAGGCTCAACCCTAGTAAGAGGCATGCAGGAGGCAGCCAATAGATGTTTCTCTCTCTCTCCTTCTCCCTTTCTCTCTCTCTAAACTCAATAAAAATATATTTTAAAAATATTGATCTCAATGACTTTCATGCTTTGGTAGAAGTTATTTAACTTAAGAATTTTCTTAATTTTATATTGTATTTAGTTCCTAGAAATCTCTTCTTCAAAGAGAACTTCAAAGAAATTACTTGCTATTTCACTGATATATGATGTCTACAGATGCCTTCTCAAAATAGCCAGTTTTAGGATGTTTTGTGCACATTATTAATGATGGATGTTTTCCTTGATATTTAAAAATTATCTGTTATATTCAAACATAGAGCTACTTATGGTGTTTAATAAACTAGACTTATTTGTTGAGGTGAAACAACAATCAAGGGAAGATTTACTAAGTCTTTGAAACTACAAAACATTTTACCAGAAAACGTTTTTCATTCTTATTATGCGAAGAATAGTGACCATCTGTTTTCTATCGTGATTGAAGCCAAAACATGAAGAAATAAACTTAAATTGAAATATGAAGTAGTTAGCAGTTAGGTTAGAAAAACTGAGGAATTCCCTGGCAAGGTTGCTAACACTGAAGTGAATCAGGAAAAGAGGCTGTGAAACCTTAGATTCTTCTTTCTCCTTTATTATGATGTTAGTTTTGCCTGTAAACTGATAGACTTCTCAAGATTTGGTTGTTTCTATCTATGATTTCACAAATGTGAGGTTTTTTTTTGTTGTTGTTTTTGTTTTTTAATATTAAAGAGAGGACGATAAAAAGCAAACAAAACCCAAATAATATGCAAGATTTATTGTTTTTCCATATGGTAAGTTCTGTGAGAAGAACTTTGCAAACACTTCTTATTTGAATAGGTAATGAATCAGTTCTATCTACATGGATTCTGTAATTAGTTTTTAAGTGATAGCTACCACAAACCAAAGAACTCAGTACTGGCAGCATATTTATATATCTCTTAAACTTACTTTAAGAATCATCCCTTCTATATTGAGAAGGACAGATATGTAGTGTGGGAGATGACTTGGTGAGGTCACTTTGGATATGTTAATATGACGTAGAGAATCTATCAGCTCCACCAAGCTGGATTGGAGCACTTCTTATTTTCAATGCTCCATGTTGTGTCTGATGATAATATGCTAAGGGCACTCCTTAATAATTCAGTGAGTTGAAGACCTTTGTGTTTTCCTCCCAAAAAGTAGAATATACTTCTACAAAAGAATGAACTTGCCTTGCTGTCACTAGTCATGATATGCAAAAGAAATCAATCTTTTTTTTTTTTTAATCCTCACCTGAGGACATTTTTCCATATTTTGTTCAGATGGAGTGCGAGGGGGAGAGAGAGAGAAACATCGATGTGAAAGGGACACATCGAGTGGCTGCCACCCACACGACCCAACCAGAGCCGGGGACAAACTGCAACCTAGGTACATGCCCTTAGCGGGAACTGAACCCGGGTCTCTCTGGACTGCAGGCCGACACTCTAACAACTGAGCCAAACCGGCCAGGGTGAAATCAATCTTTTTAATGACTCCAATACTACTATCTGTCTCATTGCCATCTCTTCCTTGTCTGAAACAAACACTTTACTTTAGGTTTTGTAATGGGTAAGTCTCAAGTCTTACCTGAGTTTGCTGTACTATTTGATGAAACTTAGTTTTATGTTTGTTCTTTTGAGTGTAAACTTTAGCAACAATGAGTCTTGATTTCACAACTTGTAAGCATGCCCAGCATTTTACTGATGGGATATGCAGTAAATCCAACTGAAAGAAATAATTATGGTGAAAACATATAAGTTGGCAGACAGTTTGCTAGAATTCAGGATTAATGAAAGAAAAGAACATTTCCTCTATTGATAAGACTTCCCAAATGCACTCATTTTCTCTAACTTTGCACTACTGTTGCTATTTTCAGTCTAAATTTAATGAATAGCAAAAGTTCCCAAGGGTGGGAGCAGTGAACAGGAAGTCCAGAACTCCGAGTTCTAGTTGAGTCTTGCCATTTGTGTCACCAAGATTAAATTGACACAGGCATCAAAATTGAATTAGAGATTTTTTTGGCTTTTAGGTTGTTTAAAACTTTTAGTTTTTCTAGAGGAGCTGCAATCAGAAACAGCACAGAGGTATCTCCCAGGTTAGATGTTTGCATGGCCCAGGTAATTCACAAAATGTAAATTAAGCCCTTTAAAAGAAATTAGTGAATAATTCACTAAATTTTGCCCTGCCTTCTTGTCTTTTGTTTAACCGTTTCTCTTCTTTTTAGAATATTGCTGCTAGAACTCTGTCATTCCCATCTATGTGCACAAGATCCTTTGAAACTTTTTGTCTTACAAGAGGGCAAATATAGGGAATGCTTGTTTGACCTCTTCAGTTTGATACTCCTGACTATTAGCAGTGCGAATTTGGACAAGATCATGACCTCCTTTTGCTTGACTGTAAAAACAATGATAATAACACTTAACTCAAGGAGTTGTGAAAACTTGAGATAACTCAGGTAAGACCATTAACACAGTTCTGTCCCACAGGCTGCACTTCATGGATGTTATTTCTTCTCCTCCTTCTCTTTTTGCTCCACCTCTTTCTCTTCCTCTCAAGCCTTCTTTGAGTCTTAGAAAACTTTGAGAGGCTAATGAGAGCTTTAACTCCAGAAAATGAAGGTATGTCTACATATTTGGACAACCGAACCAAAATCATTCAAATTATTGACTCATAATGTGGATGATGTGGTAGAAAATTTTATACTTTATGTATTTAAAGTCTCCTTAATATTGATTAAAATAAAAAAACTAAAATGAAGACTACTTAGCTGAATTCATTTTTGATTATCTGTAATTCTGTTGTATGGTTTATTTTTACTTTTTAAATAAAATTTTTACTAACCTTTTTACATTGGAATAACTTTAATTTACAGAAAAGTTGCAAAGATATTACAATGAGTTCCTGTAGCTTCATTATCCCGTTTCCCTTATTGTTACTATATCATACAACCCTGGTACATTTGTCATAACTAAGACACCAATACTGATATATTGCTGTTAACTAAGCTACACGTTTTATTCAAATTTAACTAGTTTTTCCACTAATGCTTTTTTTCCATTCCCGGAGTCAATCTTGGAATAGAAATTGTTTGTAGTCTCTGTTTTTTCCTGCTAGATTTAAAAAATATTTTCCCTTTTCATGACCTTCACATTTTTTGAGAAATACTGGTCAGAGATTTTATAGAATGTTCCTCAATTTAGGTTTGTCTGATATTTTCTAGATATCGACTGGGGTCTGGGGTTGGGGGAAGAACACTAGAGTTGAAGTGCCATTCTCATCACATCAGGGAGTAAGTACATGCTATCAACATACCACTATCGATGTTGATATTGACCACCTGACACAGTCAGTGTTTCCTAGGTTTCCCCCTGGTAAATTTAGTTTTCCTCTTCCTGTATTCTATTCTTTGAAAGCAAATCAGTAAGCTCAGTCTACCTTCCAGGAGTAGGGGGTATCATTCTGTTTTAGATTATTCATTCAGCTGACCATCAGAATCAAAAGCATAAGGAATAGTGAGTTTCTTAGAAAAAAGTTATAAAGTTAAATGAAACTATGGATGTCTTGACCTTCACTGAGTCATTGTCTCATGTTGGAGTATGACATTTAGAGCAGGAATAAGTTCTTTTCCTGTCCATCAGATGGGGTGAATGGGAGCAAAGTTGATACAGGCCAATTTCACACTTGCTTGATATAGTGACTTTGTCCAAATCATCCAGAAGACATTAAATCAGAACTTAAGGTAGTGATTTTAGTATGTTCCACCATCCTGCTGGTCATATCCAGATCTGCAGTACCATTTAATGGTCACTTTATGCTAATCTTGGAAGAGATTAGCAATGGTTTGCCCTATGGGCACAACACTTGACTTGGATTTAGCAGCTAATTTTTCCCTATTGTTATTTTTTGAGTACCTATTGTGAACCAGAAGATTTTTAGTAATTTTTAAATACTGTATCTAGCTGGTAAAACAATTTTATAACATAGATGTTAATATCCCCATTATACAAAGAAATTGAAGCTTAAAGAGGTTAAGTTACTTGACTATGCTAGTAGGAGCTGGATCTGTAACTTTAAATTCGTTTTCTCCATCCAAAAGTGCATGATTTTTTACTATCAATACATTTCCTACATATGGTATAATTTTAAAAATTGTCGTAAGAGCCCAGCCAGTGTAGCTCAGTGGTTGAGCGTCGACCCATGCATTAAGGGATCGCCAGTTCGATTCCCAGTCAGGGCACATGCCCAGGTTGTGGGCCCAATCCCCAGTGGGTGGCATGCAGGAGGCGGCCAATTGATGTTCTTTCTCATCGATGTTTCTATCTCTCTCTTCCTGTCCCTTCCCCTCTCTCTAAAATCAATAAAGAAAAAAATAAAATAAAAAAAATTGTCATAAGAGGAAAAACTCTGAGAATATGAGTTTTTGTTGTTATTTTATTGATCTCATGAAGATTTTTTCTAGCTCTGGCCGGTTGGGCTCAGCGGTTAGAGCGTGGCCTGCGGTCCAGAGAGACCCGGGTTCGGTTCCCGCTAAGGGCACATACCTCGGTTGCAGTTTGTCCCTGGCCCTGGTTGGGTTGTGCGGGTGGCAGCCACTCGATGTGTCCCTTTCACGTCGATGTTTCTCTCTTTCTCTTCCTCTCTCTCTCTCTCCCACTCTGTCTGAACAAAATATGGAAAAATGTTCTCGGATGAGGATTAAAAAAAAAAGATTTTTTTCTATAATAATTTTAGATTAACTGTTTCATTTGAATACAACAATACAAAAGTGATTTCATCATCACAGTATCCCCAGACCCAAGTATATTCTGAACATTATTATATTGCCCAAATTCTCCAGGTGGATAAAATCCATTATATTAAGAAGAATTCAGCTGCAGGTGCTGCTGGAAGCAGTCTTATTTCATTTTCCTCAGAGTGCACACTTGCTGCTAATTTTGTTTTTGTGTTGAAAGTCCCCTTAAAAAATGTTTGACAGTCAAGTTACAAAGGAAAATCACATCAAAGAGCCTGTATTGATATTGTTTGAGAGAACTTAATCTTTAGACATTCAATTCCTAATTCTCAAGGATACTTAAAAATATTATTAAAAGTCGTTGAGTATGGAAAAATCCATAAATTCCTGTAAAACCTTGTAAAATTATTTTCCTGGTAGCTGAATAAAGAGCTGAATTATATCCAAATATGCAGACAAAAAGTCCATTCCCTGTACCCGTTTGAATAACCCTCACTGCTTGAACATGAACCAGAATAACTACAAGGGAAAGGTGACTGACTGACTGCTTCACACATTAAATGGGAAATTATGACAGGCACACAACAAACCAAAATAACAGAGGAAGCTTGGAAGAGACATCTGGAGAAACTGTTAGAAGCAGAATAGCTTCTCATTGGTTTAGTATGGTCCAGCTTTTCAGTATCCTTTTCTAACTCTGTCCATCTGGTATTGTACAATAGACAGAGCACCAAGCAAAAGTTTAACATAGTTGACATTTGTTCCCACCCTTCCTTACCACCTTTGTTATGGTTTTTCCTTTCCTCTGATCACCTTCTATTATTACCTAGTCCCCCTTGGCAAATGTAAAAAATAGAGTCTTTGTGTGAGTTAGAGTCTATGTTTTAAAAGATAAACCCTTAGTAAAAACCTGAATTAATGATATGTTTTCGTGCATAGTGACACTTAGGAAACATATTTTGGGCAACTAGACCATTAAATCATTCAAAATCTATTCATTTCTGATGTCTGCCTGTGATTTATATTTTTGTTTTTTTTTTGTTTGTTTTTTATCCTCACCCGAGGACATTTTTCCATTTTTTTGTTCAGGTAGAGTGGGAGGGAGAGAGAGGAACAGAGAGAGAGAGAGAAACATCGATGTGAAAGGAACACATCGAGTGGCTGCCACCTGCACAACCGACCAGGGCCAGGGACAAACTGCAACCGAGGTACGCGCCCTTAGCGGGAACCGAACCCGGGTCTCTCAGGACCGCAGGCCGACGCTCTAACTGCTGAACCAAACCGGCCAGGGCTGTGATTTATATTTTTATAAAGATCTACTGTAGCTACAAGAAACGAGGGCATTTAATTTGTTCAATAATATTTATTGAAGACTTACTGTGAGTCAGGCAGACTCTCATAGTGATCAAAATCAGACAGAGGTCCCTGTTCTCATGGAATTTATATTCTAGAAAGAGGATGCAATAATAAGAACACACACATAAATATGTGTCAAATGGTAATAAGTGGAAAGAATTAAAAATAGAAATATAGCCCTGGCCAGTTTAACTCAGTGGTTCAAGCATTGGCCTGAAGACCAAAGGTTCATGCACGGGTTTGATTCCAGTCAAGGGAATGTACCTCCAATGCCATTTGATCCCCTGCCCTGGTTGGGGTCATGTAGGAGGCAATCAATCAATGTGTTTCTCTCACATTGATGTTTCTTTCTCTCTCTCTCTCTTTCTCCTTCCTATTCTATCTGAAAATCAATGGAAAAATATCCTTGGGTGAGGATTAAAAAAAAGGTAATAGAAATAGTATTATTAATGTATAAACCAAAGGGAGGGTGATGGCAATGATGACAAAATAAATATTTTCTAAGACTTTATTTTTTAGAGCAGTTTTTAGGTTCACAGCAAAATTGAGTGGAAAGTATAGAGAGTTCCCATATACCCCCTACCCCACACAGGCACAGCCTCCCCCACTACTTACATTCCACACAAGAGAGGTATGTTTGTTACAATCAATGAACATATATCTAGATAACATTGTCATTCAAAATCCATTGTTTACATTAAGGTTCACTTTTTGTGTTGTATATTCTAGACGTTTTGATATGTATCCACCATTAATATCATACAGAATAGCTTCACTGCTAAAAAATCCTCTGTGCTTCACTTATTCACCCCTCCCTCCCCCACTAACTCCTGGCAACCATCGATCTCTTTACTGTCTCCATAGTTTTGCCTTTTCCAGAATGTTATATAATTGGAATAAAAAAATATGTAGCCTTTCTAGATTGGCACCTTTCACTTAGCAATATGCTTTAAAGTTTCCTCCATGTCCTTCCATGGCTTGACATTTCTTTTAAGGGCTGAATTATATTTCATTCTCTGGATATACCATAGTTTATTTATCCATTCACCTACTGAAGAACATCTTGGTTGCTTCCAAGTTTGGCCATTATAAATAAGGCTGCTATTAATATATGTGTGCAGATTTTTCTGAGGGTATAGTTTTCAACTCATTTGTATTAATACCAAGGATTACACTTGCTAGATTGTATGGTAAAAGGATGTTTAGTTTTGTACGGAACTGTGTCCTAAAGTGTATGCCACTTCCATCCCCTGCAGCAATGAAGGAGAGCTCCTGTTGTTTCACGTCCTCACCTGAACATGCTGTTGTCAGTGTTTTAGAATTTCATCATTCTAATAGAAGTGTAGTATTATCTCATTGTTTTAATTTTCAGTTTCCTAATGCCATACTCTATTGAGCATCTTTTCGTGCGTTTATTTGCAAGCTGTTTGTCTTCTTTGGTGAGATGTCTGTTCAGGTCTTTTGCTCATTTTTTAAATGGATTGTTTACTTTCTTACTGTTGAGTTTTAAGAGTTATTTCTATATTTTGAATAACAGTCCTTTCTCCCAGTCTGTGGCTTGTTTTCTCTTCCCTTGACAACTTATACTTTTTACATATGGTAATATAAGAAAATAAGTAATAAAATAACCCCACCTTAGAAATGTTTTTAATAAATTGAGGGAAGCCACTGTACAAAAAGTAGATTCATCCATGATATGCTTTAGTTTGTATCACATTTAAATTTCCTGTATCTTATAAACACTGCCCTTAAAGCCAGGCAATCTATAAGCATAATTAGGTTATTTCATTTAATCCTTACAATAACCCTTTAATATAGGTAGGATTACCCCCACCTGCATTTATAGATAAGGAGACTAAGATTCAAACAGACTAGGCATTTTATCTGAGATCACATTATTAGTAAGTAAAAAAGACAGGATTAGAACTCAGGACTCTGACTTCATAGCTCTTTCTTGTTTTTTCATTTCTGCTGTATTGCAGTCTGTCTGAACCTACCTATCTTCCTTCCTTCCCTCTTTTTCCTCCCTTTCTTTCTCCCTTTCTCTCTTTCTTCACCTCTCCAAAGACTTGTAGTCTGATCATGATGGCTTCATTAGGAACGATCAGGCTCACCTCAGTTCCTGAATCAATATTGATATAGGTAGGATCAACATGTAAACAATAATAGCTACTTAAGGGTATAAAAAATAGATACTTGGAAAAGTAAAAGTATAGGACAAGCATTGTAATTATTTTAGAATATTTGGACATTTCTTTGCAAATACGTATTCTTGTTTGGGTATATTTCATTTTAAAAACAAATTATAAGGATAAAGCACAAGTTAAATGTCACCACAAACAAACAAGCAAGTCCAGTTTTAAGGACATTTTATGAAAAAACAGACTTGGTTTATGTAAGTCAAAGGCATAAACAAAAGCTGAAAGAAACCACTCTGGATTAATAGAAATTTAACAGACATGAAAACCACATGTAACGTATGAGGGGTGTTTGGATCCCGATCCAAACAAATCAACTTTAAAGAGACAATATTAAAGAATGATTGCTTGCTGATGCCCTGGCCGGTTTGGCATAGCAGTTGGAGCATTGGCCTGTGGACCAGAGAGTCCTGGGTTTGGTTCCCATTAGGGGCAAGTAGCATCCCCCCCCCCCCCCCAAAAAAACGAACGATTGCTATTTTGTTTACTGTGATAATGGCATTATGATTATGGAAGAAAAAGTTCATATATTTTTTAGATATGAATACTGAATTAAGTAAAATAGAAATGAAACAATGAAAATAAAAAGAAAAGACAGATGAAACAAATGTGGCAAAATTCTGATAATTATTGAATTTGGCTAATAGTTAAATAGGAGTTCATTTAATTACTATTATCTTTACTTTTGTTTGTGAGGTAATGTTTTCAAAATAAAATTTAAAACAAAACAAAAATAAAAATGTGTTATTATCACCTGTGTAAGGCATAGAACAAAAAATATTTTAAATATTGGGTATGTTTTGAAAGCTTCTGGTTGATCAGCAGTGTTTATTTCTCTACTCATCTCTTTCATGTTGTTTATTGTCTTAAGAAAGAGACTGCTGTTGCTTTATCAAGTGAAGTCTCTGAAGAACATTTTCTTCAGGGATCAGCTCTGGAAAATTTTATTATACCTGTTACTAAATAAACAAGTGGTTTCTGCTAGGAATCAGTAAAGTTAATGGAAAAATCCACAATAAAGGATGAGGTGATAGAAAAAGCAAACAGAAGAATGGCTCAAAACCAATTAGATAAGTTTGAAATTATGACATATATACTTTTAATATGTAGCTATTTTGGGTATACACACACAGAGTTCTCCTTGCCCCCCCCCCCTCTTTTCACTTAAATAATAAGTATAGGACACACATTATAAGAGTGAAGGTATTTAGTACATACATCAATATTTACATACATTTAGATGAATTTTTTCCATGCAAAGCACATAACAGATTTCAAAATACTTTTTAAATTCTGCATTCCATTTATGCTCAAAACAACACATTGAGATCTGCAATTTCAATAGAAATTAGAGTCTGTTTCTGGACACAGAAAAATATGTGGGCACTTATCCTAGAACCTGGCAAATTTTTCTTGGAGACTTTTGCTAGTAGAGCATAAATCAAAAAACCCTATTGGCTTCATTTATGTGCTAAGAACTGGGAATACACATTGTCAAGCATTGTTCAGATGAAGTTTTTGATGTTGCAGAACTTATGACATCAGAAATATAGTATTAGAGGATCTGGGATTCCAAAATGGTGGCAGAGTGAATGGAAGCTACACAGACCGTCTCCCAGGACCAAACTGGAATTAAAAGTAAAATACAGACAAATTGTTGGGAAAAAGCAACAGAAAAGCAGCTTGTGAGAATCATGCAACCAGGGACACTGACTCAATCCTGGTAGGATTGCAGAAGCACGAGAGGGGGGCTGGGAGCCCAAGGACAGCAGTGGTCTTAGCTATAAGCAGCATGCTCAGGTTTCACTCCCAAGCAGCTCCGCAGCGCAGAGCCAGGACAGACACTAACATAGCCACAGCCACTCACCGTGGGCTCTGGCAGAGGGAGGGTGGACTGGACTGGAACTGTGTGGGGACACTCAGGATTTAGAGGGCACTCAGAGCTTTTGCTGAGTTGCAGCCATGCAGGACGGTGGCCATCTTACTCCTTCCCAGGGCTCTGGGGAGAGGCTGCAGCCTCTCCCTCAGAGATTCAACACCACCCAGGTGGGCTATTGAAATGCAAATTGAAGCTCATTGACAACAAGCGTCTGCCCCACCCTCAGGAAATCCCCTTATACTGAGCACCTGAGGGAGTTTTTCATTTAACTGAGAACCCAAGGCTCTTCAAGTAACCCCTACTGATAGCTAGAGGATAACTCAAACATTCCTGGGGTAGCAACTCTAACTAGGAAAGTAAGACTTGGCAGTGGTGTTTAATGTAGGTCCTCCCTCACTCATCCAAACCCAGGAGAGGGAGCCACAAACAGCAGAACACCAACACCCACAGGGAAAATTTGGTGGGCTCCAAAGCCCACTATGTTAGCCAAAATGGTAAAACACAGAAACAAAAGCCAAATGAAAGAACAAGAGACGTCTACCAATGATGAGATAAATGTGGAGCAGTTAAGCAAGTTAACAGAGATAGAATTCAGAGCCATGAAATTGAGGAAGCTCAACAGCATGAGTGAGGACATCAACACCATGAGTAAACACAAAGAAATGTTGAAAATCAACCAATTGGAAATTAAAAACCACTAAGAAGAAATCAAGAATGACATATCTGAAATAAAGAACACATTGGAAGGTCTAAACAGCAGCGTAGAGGAAGCTGAGGACAGAATCAGTGAATTAGAAGACAGGGTAGAAAAAAATCAACCAATTAGAAAACCAAAAAAAAACAAAAACACAATTAAAAAACAGGAAGCCAGCGTAAGAGAACTGTGGGACAACTGGAAAAGTAATAATATTTGCATCATAGGAATCCCCGAAGAAGAAGAAAATGAGCAAGGGTTAGAGAATATATTCAAAGAAATAGTGACAGAAAACTTCCCTAATTTGGTGAAGAAAGAAGGCATTCAAGTTCAAGAAGCACAGAGAACCCCAAGTAAGAAGAACACAAACAGGCCCACACCAAGACACATAGTAATTAAAATGCCAAAAATTAAAGACAAAGAGAGAATCCTAAAAGCAGCAAGACATAAGCAACAGGTTACCTACAAAGGAACCCCCATAAGGCTCTCAGCTGACTTCTCAACAGAAACACTACAGGCCAGAAGGGAATGGCATGAAGTAATCAAGGTCATGAAAAACAAGGATCTGAATGCAAGACTACTCTATCCAGCAAGGCTATCATTCAAAATAGAAGGTCAAACAATGAGCTTCCCAGACAGGAAAAAAAAGGGTAAAGGAATACATTAGCAGCTGTAAGGAAGAAAGATCTCTTATCCTTTGAGAGGACATGGAGGGACCTGGAAAGTATTATCCTAAGTGAAAGAAGCCAAGCAGAAAAAGACAAATACCACATGATCTCACTTATTTGTGGAATGTAATGAACATAAGAGTCTGAGGAATAAGGTAGACCCAGAAACATGGAAATAGGGTACAGACTGATAACCCACAGAAGAGGGGATGGTGGGGGGAGGAAAGAGATAAACCACAGAACTTATATTCATGTACGCATAACCAATGGACATGGACAACAAAGCTGGAGATGGGGTGGGGGCATGGGGAAGTGGGTGTCAATGAGTTAAAAGAGAAGAAACATCTGTAGCAAAAATAAAATTAAATTAAAAAGAAATACAGATATTAAATCATTTCAGCTGTTAAGAATATTAAGAAAGGTGAAGTACAGGGTGCGATGAGAATGCATCACAAGTATATGACATAAAACCAGTGGTCTTTCAAAGACTCTCTGGGAAAGTAAAATTAAAGCTGAGACTGCAGGCGGAGTAGAAGTGAGCCAGTAACTTGTTGGAGGAATGCTGGCAGATGGGGAGATGGATAATTGGGAGTAGATATAGATAACTATTTCGAAGTTCTGGAGGCAAGAGAGGCCATGGTGAATATGGGGAACTGAAAGATTGGGAAAGCAGGAAAAATTTATAATGGAAATGTAGGCAGCCCTGATCCTCTTATGCTTTACAGTCCATGGTAAGACTGTTTAACCTTATCATAGGGAAATGGGAAGTTAAGCAAATGTCTTCATGGGGAGGAAACATGACACCACTTTAATACAAAATTCGTTTACAGCCTGAAAAGTAGATAGAGTTTGGTGTGATTCAGAGAAAGGGGATCAGCTATGAGGATATTGCAAAAATATGGGTGAGAGATTTGGTTAGCCTGGACAAGGATGGTGGCAATAGTGAAAACAGAAGAATATTAAATAGAGGGATAAAAGAAACAGAAGGGAGAACTGACAAGATTCAGTAATAGCCCTGGCCAGTTTGGCTCAGCGGTTAGAGCGTCAGCCTGCGGTCCGGAGAGACCCGGGTTCGGTTCCCGCTAAGGGCATGTACCTCGGTTGCAGTTTGTCCCCGGCCCTGGTTGGTCCTGTGGGTGGCAGCCACTCGATGTGTCCCTTCACGTCGATGTTTCTCACTCTCTCTCCCTTCCTCTCTCTCCCTCCCACTCTATCTGTACAAAAGATGGAAAAATATCCTCGGGTGAGGATTAAAAAAAAAAAAAAAAAAAAAGATTCAGTAATAGTTTAGATATTTATTATACTCATCTCTCTTTGGCCATTTTCTGGGAAAGATTTTAAAAACTGAAAGCATGCCCGGCTGGTGTGGCTCAGTGGTTGAGCATTGACCCATGTACCCAGAAGTTGTGGGTTCGATTCTCAGTCAGAGCACATGCCCAGGTTGTGGGCCAAATCCCCAGTGGGGGGTATGCAGGAGGTGGCCACTCAAAGTTCTCTCTCATTGATGTTTCTATCTCTCTCTTCCTTCCTCGCTCTCTAAAAGCAATAAAGAAAAATAAATAAGTAAAAGAAACCTGAATGCATTATTGGTTATTAAAAAAGGAAAATGTTTATTAGAGAACTATCTATTGGGTTAGGATTAGGGTTAAGGTGAGGGTTAGGGTTAGAGGTATGTGTACATTTTAGGGCTAATAGGCAAATAATTTAACAGCTATTTTCATAAGTTCTGTACACATTTCAAGTGGCTCCCAATTAACTTAAACAACCTTAAGGCATTATCAAATTAAAAGAAGAAGAACATTTTGAATTAAGTAAAGTGCCAAAAATATTGTTTGGTTCCTGTTTAAAGGCTATATTTCCCTAACTTTTAAGAGGAGATGCTAATCTTTGAACCCATCTGATATGACAGAAATTAAGTAAATCTTATAGCCTGTGTAAGAGAGCTGCATCCTAAGCCCCAGTCCACTGGATGCACTTGGATGTTTTTGAAAGGTGTCTTGACCTAGAAAAGTGTCAAACTATATAGCACAAATTAAAGAGTTTCTGAACAGCAGCACCATGCCTCTTGTGATGGGTAAAATCAGATTTTTGGCACTCTTTTGCCACATATTTGATTTTGACATCAGCCTTCTGATTGAAGGCATCTGTCTGCTTTACTGAAGTGATCTGACAACTTTCGTTTTGGATAGTGATTGCAGAAAGCGAGTATGAGAAATAGCATTCTCGTGAAAATAAGCTGTAGCACTAATGAGCAGAGATGCAAAGCTCATTAAAAAGCCAGCAAATATCAGTCTAAAGGCTAAAAATGACTTGGGCATAGCAATAAAACAAATGGGATAATTTTTGCTTTTCTTCCATTTGCCTGTGGATCTGTGTTCTTATAACTATAAGGTATGGTCTCTTGGCTTAGTGATTTGAGAAGCAGTGACAGAAAGTGAAGAGATTGCCCCTAAGCAATAAAAGTATTTTTGAAATACAAGGACAGGACACTAAAACTGTTATAGTCTTAATAAAATTTTTGCAAAGCAGGTGAAATCTAAAAGCAGTTTGTAGCATTATTCTATAGAACGTGAGATTTTACTGACCATTTATTCTAAATGTTTAACCTTAAAGTCATTCTTCACTTAGCCCTGCTTACTTTCTCACAGTCAACAAACCTGTAAGGCATCACACAGTTGTTTATGTTCTGCAGGTATGTGGTTCATTGAAGTGAGGTCAGACAGGTGAGCAATTTGGATAGGTCAATGAAAACATACTACCTTTCTTTATACTGTATTGGGGAATACACTTAAGGTTTTCATCCCTATTATTATTTTACTTGAGCAATTCTCATACATATAGTTAATGATGAATGGACAATAACTAGATCTGACTTACATAGCAGTACACTGAGAGGCTTATGCAGTAGTTTTTACAGATGTCAGATTGCTGTTGACACAGAGTACTGTCTTACTGTTGATTTCCATGTCTCCAGCCCTACTGACATATGTTTAGTTTATAGTATTTATAATGCCCATTAAATACCATCTTGTAACATCTATTTCAAATGCTTAGAATATTGTTTGTTTTTTTTTTCTGAGAAGAAGTTACACATTAAATATAAACCCATCAGCAAATGATTAATTTATCTGATTACCTATTATCGCCCATTGTTGTAAATCACAGGGCAGTTCATGAGAAAAAAAAAAGTTAATTTTGGTTTGGCAGAGATGAATAGTAACATTAGAAACTAATGTTGGTATGATCTCATGATGCGGGTTATAGGAAGTGTGGGAGTGGGCAGTCAGAGTGTTGCATATCAGCACTAGCAGGAATTCTAACAAAATGTGTGTTGGGCAAAAATGGTGGATTAAGATGGGCGTTATTGTAGCATAGCAAGTTAAAGGCAATGCCTTCAGAATCCAACAAATCTGGGATAGCATCCTACCTCTGGTACATAGTTAATGTTTGTCCTTGGGAAAGTCACTTCTCTAAGTATTGATTTCCTCAGTCCACTTAGGTGATTCAAGTTCAGAACCTAAGGCTAGTACTGGGTGTTAAAAGTAGAATATAGATAGTTAAGAAACTATTGCTTTCATAAGAATTTGTTGCTTGAGTTTACTATTTATGTTTTTGCATCCATACTTAAATTTTTTTCATTCATTTTTTATGTTCTCATGAAATATTGCGAAGAACTAACATACTGACTACACCAAAAGCAGTCACAGTGACCTATGAAATATTGTTAGTTGGCAGCCCTTGGTAAATTGGGATGTCATGTTTCACCTCCTCAAACATACTCATTCTAAGAGATCTGCCCACTCCACAGGTCTGGTTTCCTAATATTCTCTCTCATGTATTAATTCAGATTAGTTTAGTAGTAAGTAATAGAGATACTACTTAAAACAGGGTTAGGCAATACATGACATTGACTCACTCACATAACTAAAAAGTCAAAGACAAGTGAAGATTGATCCAGTGAATTTTCCAATGCACCTGGGATCCAATTTCTTTCTATCTCTTTTCTCTGCATTATATGGTATTTCTTCTACCTTTAAAATCCCTAAATAGATGCCAGTAGCTCCCCGGACTACATATGTTCTTGTTCATGCCTAGAATGAAGACAAGGCTATGTCCCAGTATTCCAACTGTAAATATTGAGGCTTTCAGATTTTTTCACTCTCCCATCTTTGGGCCAATTTTTATGGCCAAAGGAAAAAATTAGCTGACCTTGGGTCATATGCTCTATTCTTGGACCAGAGGTGTCAGTTTCATCTGAACCACATGAATCTACAAATATAAATCAGAAATTATTCAAATAGATGAATAGAAGAACAAACAATGGATGGTAACCCAATAATATTCACCACACAGTCTCTAAACAAAGCCAGAGGAAATGGTTCTTTCAGAATAGAATTTCTGGGATTAATGTTATATGTTGTAGAGAAGTTGTTGGGCACAAGGGATATTATAATAACACTTAAGTATTTGTGAGATGAGTATAGCTAGCTGTAGAGACCTTTGTCTGAAGTCTCAATTTTAGGTTTGAATTCTGATTCTGTTGCTTACACACTGTGTATCCTTGGATAAATTACTAATTTTCTGTGTCAGTTTCCCATCAGTAAAGTGAAAGTAGTCTTAAAAATAACTACAAGGCTGTGCTGAAGAATAAACAGCATAATGTAAACAAAATACTTACTGTAGTTCCTGGTACATTTACAAGTAGGGAGTTAAGAAATGTTAACTCTTACTAAGATTGTTTTCATGCACTTTCTACATAAATCCCTCAATGTACTTTAAGCCAAGATAATGTGACAGCTTATGAAAATGTTTAGCCATAGTATTCAGAGAGTGATCACTTAATTTGCATGATTAATTTGTCTCCTAAATCATGACCATTTGAGAATAAGGGCCTTATGCTATCTACCATTTTTGAGAACTACTGAATAAAATCCACTGCATTTAGGGTGACCATATAAGTCATCATTCAAATCAGGACACCTTTGAAAATAAGAGGAGGCACTTAAATAACTAACATGCAATAACTGATCTAGAAAAGGTTTAAACTGGAACTTCCGCAGTTAACTGTTTCAATCTAATGATATTAAATGTTTGCACTTAAGACAGAAAACTTTAGAGCAAAATTGCCCAGGGACCTAACAGAAGCAAAGGATTTAAAAAAAAAAAAAAAGCATTTTTCCGTCTCTTTCCTTCTGCACTGTCAGTGAAAACTATGTCAGCATTAAGCATTTTTGATTTGTTATTTTATTCTATGTACAATATTTTTATAGTGATTCATATAGCCACACAAATATTATAGCAGATATATTATTCTCTTAATTTGATTTCATTTGTAATAAGAAATTGAACCAACCAAAACACATTGGAAGGGTTATATTTACCTATATCTACACTTTTAAAATAATAAAGCTGATTAACTTTCATTCTGTTGACGAAAAACTGATAGTCTGAACTTGGAGTCAGTAACAGTGCATTGATATTAGGTTTCTGATTTTTGAACCATTAGACTCATTTGCTTTCTCATGTCTTTATTTCCTTATGAGTTCAATAGAATTTATACTACTGACAGCCAAGTACTCTATATCTCTCCTTTGACTTGATCTCATAGAGTTAAGATAATAATATAATTATAATTCATATTCTATTTCAATACCTGAATTACTTTAGGTGTTTTAAGTGGGTAACTAAAAATGCCAGTGTTTGCATAATTTTCTAGTTAGTTAAATTATAATTTATATTGTCCAACAAATGATTTAAGGAATATCTACATTTAAAAAGGTGAATGATTTAAAATAATTTAAAAGAAGCAAAAGAAAATTAATTTTGGAAAAACTGACTTCTGGAATGCTTTTAGAAAATAAAACGTAGGTCATGAATTTATATCTGTTTGCTGAAAGAGGCACATAAATTTGTCCCTAAGCTTTAGTAAAAAAAAACCAACAACAAAAACAAAAGAGAAAAACATAATCAGTTCCAACAGTCAGAAAGGTCACTGGCCAAAAAAGCAAAATTCTTCCTATAAAGACAGTAGAAAAAAATTCCTTTCTGAAAAATGACTTCTTCTCCATTTCACAAGATTAGTAATGTTAGCATTTAATAATGCCAGATAACATTATGTTTTCTTCTGTATGTTAGTGATTCCAACACAAAAAACAACAATTTTTCTTATTTTTTAACCCTTTCATTCATCTAGTTTGCTTTTGTATTGTTCATGTACTGTTTATGATGTTTTAATCATACTCTTCCCAGTTCTTATATAAAAATATGTATGCAGATTGCAATGTATTAATCATACTCTTCCCAGTTCTTATATAAAAATATATATGCAGATTGCAATGTAAAGTTAATATTCTTTTTTTTAATCCTCAGCTGAGGATATTTTTTCATTTTTATTCAGATAGAGTGGGAGGGAGGGGGAGAGAGAGAAACATTGATGTGAGAGAGACACATTGACTGATTGCCTCCCACACAACCTCAACCAGGGCTAGGGACAAACCGCAACTGAGGTGCGTGCCCTCAACTGGAATCGAACCCAGGACTCATTGGTCCAGGGCTAAAGTTAATATTCTTGAACTTACATCAAATTGTTTAATATAAATGCACATGTGAAAGTTCAATGTTTCAAATACAGGCTTTAGTTCTTCTCGTGTATCTTTTGTATGTATACAGGCTATTCTAGCTTTCTTTCCTATAGTAGATACTGTTTTTCTTGTCAATAGTTTTAAGATTAAGAAAGCTTGTTCAGGGACTTGTGTTCCACTATACATGATATTCTCAGGGGACCAAGTGGGAGGGAATCTTGGCCTATGGATTTTGCATCTGTGAGTGTGAAGTACATTTTTCTTGTTTGAGTATCAAGGTTGCCTTTATTATAAAGCAAACCCACATCTGTGAACGTGAGTTGGCATAAATTGTACCTTTCATGTGTATGCTAAAATCAAGACCAAGCAGTTTTTTAAAACAATATATATTACATAGGTTTAATTGGAGAATGGACAATCAACTGGCAAATTAGAAATGAAAATAAATGTTGGGGTGTGGCTCCATGGATTGAACGCCGTCCCATGGACTGAGAAGTCCTGGTTTGATTCCCAGTCAGGGCACATGTCTGGCTTTCAGGTTTGATCCTCAGTAGGGAGCATGCAGGAAGCAGCTGATTGATATTTCTCTCTCACATCGATGTTTCTATCTCTCTCTCTCTAAAAATCAATTAAAAATATATTAAAAAAAAAAAAGAAAATAAATTTTAGGTTTAGGAGCTTCAACAAATATCTTCCTTGTCCTCCTCTCAATCTAGAAATAATGAAAATATAGACTTACATTCTGATAGAAGAAGATTTTAAAAATATGAATTTGAGAATGTGCTTTGACCTTAAACCATAATCTGGACTCCAAAAAATGTAGCGCCATGAATTAAGCTATGATTTCTCCCTGCCTTTAGTAAACTTGCTGTAGAGATAAGTAGTGTGGGTCTTGAAAAGAGGATGATTCAAATAGGTGGATCCAAAGTAACTAAGTTTAGATTTGGCTTCATATAACAAAAACTAAAAATAGCAGAGACTCAAACAAACAGAAATTTATTTCACTCTCACATAAAAGAATTCTGCAGGTAGGCTGAACCAGGACCAGTCTTGTGGTACCATGGCCATTATGGAGCTGGACCCCTTTGTTTATGAGCTGTGTGACCCCAGAAAATTACCTCTTGTTATTAGGCTGTTTCCTCATATATAAAATAGGTGTAGTGTGCCTGCATCACAGAGATGTTAAAGCTAAACAAGATATAAGGCAACCATCAGGCTAGTTTACACTATTTATCTTTCACAGAAAAACAAACAATTTGTTCATAACGCTGGACAAATAAGAAAGTAAGAAGGTTCACATATTTTAAAACTACACGAAGAAGCAAATGTGGAATGGCAATGACAAAAAACAGAGCAATAGTTTCTCAAGGAAGGGATGGCACGGGGTGTGTGAGACTCTGGTGTGATGGAACTGTTATATGTCTTGATTTTGATTATATAACTCTATATATTTGTCAAAACTTGTAGAACTGTACACTAGAAATAGTGAATTTATTGTATTTAACAGGTTTTTTTTAAATGGGAAAATAAAACATAAAGAAAACCATAAAATGAAAAGCTTGAAGTCCTCTTATTTGTAGGCATATACTAACACATACATACATAAATTGTGCACAGAAATATATGGTGAACAGTTATATGTTTTATTTTTTGATCTGGAGATAAACCAAATTCACCTTGGAAGAGAGAACCACAGATTTGTAGATCTGGAAGAAAGCTTATAAGTCGCATAGTACTAACCACATTAAAAACTTACAAACTTGAGGCCTGCCACAATGGCAGGTGGACATTGACTCAACACCAAGTTCGCTTTCTAGACTGTGAGATGTGGAAAAGAGAAGGCAAGTTATTTTTTATTTTAAAGAGAAAAAGCTAAAATAGCACAAATTAATCTTGCTTTAATACCATTAGCAGGAAACCAGTCACATGGACACACATAGATGCAAAGAATGCTGAGAAATGTAGACTCTAGTTAGGTGCCCACTTCTTGAGAAGTCGTGTGTTCCTGAAAGGAAGGGAGAAAGAAAACAAAGGGATACTTAAAAGTCTCTGCCACTGCATGTAAATGGATTCATGTAATAAAGTTTTATTTTGCAACATAGGATATTCTTTCATGTTAGTTTAATTGAATAGATGAGGGACCTTTGGCTCAGGGAAAATTAAAGACACGTTTTCAGGTGGAAGTATTATTGCTTACTTCCTTTGTGGAATGATTGTTGTAAATGCAGAGCATTGGAGTCCTGATGTTGACATCATCTTGGTGTAGAGCCCTTTTGAATCATGTTCAGGATGCAGGATCCACTTCAACTAGAATTTTTTTGGTAGTTTAGGGAGCAACTGATTAAGTACTTGAAGAATTTGACAAGGCCAAATGGAATAAATTTGGTTTTATTTTCATCAGACTTCTCCAAGGGGATGGTAATTATGCAAACATATCATTTCTTACATTTTCTGCTCCATCAAATTCCTACACATTCAACTTTAATTTCTTCTAGAAAGATTATGGAATAAATCTAATCTACCGGGGGAAATCTGTGTATCATTATCTGTGTGTAGAAATACCCTCAGTATTATCAACTTTTGATTAGAAGACTAAAAGCTATATATCTAACTTGGCACTCACAAAGGGTGGTCCCTGAACAACTTGTGTTATGCTTCTGACTTATTTTTTTTTATAGTGTAGCTAACCAGTAATATGTATTTAGATAAAATTTTGGTGAATTAAATAAGCTTAGTATATCAGAAGTTCTAAATAATAGCTAAGTATAGTCATTTATATGTGGATGTTGATTACCTTTTTGAGTCAGCTTTGCAAATGGCCATTCATGTTACAAACTTACCTCTCTCATAAAATTCCTTTCTCAAACTCTTGAAAAGACTCCTACCGAGCAATACTGTTTGTGTTTGAAAGATCATATCCTGACTTTGCCTATGGAGCCTTTGCTCAAAGTTAGAAAATTTTTGCAGCTGGATTGAGCCTATAGCTTGCTGGGGAAGATCAACATGAAGCACTTGATCACTTATCCAAAAATAAGAATTTTAACAGTAAGAGGTGGTAACTGCTGAAAAGGCATAATGGCATAACATCATAGATACGTAGGGACAATACTTCTGCTGATAAAGAATGTTTTTTAAAATAAATTCTTTGTGTTGGGGGTTACTTTTCTTTGCTTTCAATTCAAATAATTTTGTTTGCCTGAATTAAAAACAATATTTCTAAAGGATTAGTATCCTGCTGAAAGTTCATTTTTTCTTCTTGATTTGATATCTTTATATTATACAGTATATTATTGAAAGTAATATTAAGTATTTGCAGGATCTGCTGTTTTATTGATTATATCCATTCTTAAATCAATATCAGACCCTCATCCTGAAGACACAGACACATTCTATTTACTCTCCTGCCCTTGAAATGTAGTGAGGGTAGGATAAAAGTGATCATGGATCAGGGGTAAAAAGTATTGGTATTAATATTTACTAGATTTATCAATCACTGCCCAGTATTTAAATGTTCCTCTATTTTATGATGCTGTCCTCAGGGTCTCCCCATGCCATGGGTGTCTTGTACTATGAAATTTAAACACAAAGCAGTACCATTCCTAGTTGCTGTTGCCTGGTATTTTACTTCTAAATTTTACTATTTTGCACCTAAATATTGAAACAAAAAAGCATTATCCTATACCTTCATTGCTGCTATTATTGTTCTTAGGGTTCTAAAATTAAAAACTTTTAATACTGAGTTCTAAATTTTTACTTAGGAAATAAAAGTTAATTGTGTGTTAGCCTATGCTAAAATTTCTTAAAGATACCAAATAATATTATCCTCTAAGGGGAAGAATGTAGTATTTAAGTTAGTATTCTGCATATATAGTCTAAAAGAAAGGCATGGGTAACATAAACTTTGAACCAGTTTTAATTCATTTTGATACCATGAGTATATATACCTTCATTTTTTAAGTTGAAAAATAAGGCACATGGTAAAGTTTTGTGACGTAAAATTTTGAAATCTTGCTTTAAAGAAGTGATTTTTTCTGTAAAAGCTTGCATCTGAAAACTTTATAAGTATTTGCTTATTTTCTTTAAAGTCCAGATTAGCTAGTTCTTCATGATAACACTGATTCACAGGAGTGAGAAAAAAGAGAAAAAGTGAATAAAGGGTTAATACTTCAAAAATTTGTCTTTAAATGATACTAAGTCATTTATACTGAGGGTGTGATCTTAAGAAATGTTAAATATTCATGACCTTAAGAGATATAACCATAAGAAACATTCATGATTTATCTAGGCCTTCATAGGGTAGGTCTGAGCACACGATCTTTTTAATTACCTTTCTTCAAAGATGGCCTGATGTTTTGTCTTGTCTGCAAAAATGTATACAGAGAGAAAATTGAAAATCTTTTATAACAATTCCTACATTCAGAAAATTGTGTTAGCTCTTAAAATAAAACATTCCTGCCTTTTATTATAACGTGAGCTTTTTCTGATTAAGAAATTCAGAACGAATTTTATTCCTTAACACAGTTCTTTGATTTCATATTGTTTGTTAAGGATCAAAATGAGCATGCTACCAGGTTGATCAGTCATGATGAGCAGTGGTAGTCCAACCTTTAATTTGCTTCCAGGTGGTCAGTATTACTCAGGAATAGAATGGATTACAAATGACCACATCTTTGCACATATATTATAATCATTTAAAAAGCTATATGGACTTTGAATCACTTTTTAAAAGGAAGATGAAGAACATGTAGTTAAATGAATGTGGTCTGGAAATAGACCAGTAGTTTTGGAGTTAAATAAATAAAAAGGTATACAAATGAAGGATGAATTATTAAAACATTCCCCTGAATATTCATAGGCAATTATTGTTTTCTGTTTTAGGTTCTTTTAAAAATTTCCCTGTTAACTTAAACTGACCCTAAATTTTAAAATCTCCTTCCTTGACACTTTAAAGGTAAACTATACAATGTTACTTCAATTAAAAAGAATTCTGACAGATCTATGTAGCTTTCAATCCCAGGAAGTTAAATAAATCCAAGACTTTCAAATACTTTATTAGGAAGGATTGAGGGCTGATAATATCACATAATAGGTCCTGAAGGGCTTCTGGATATTGTCATCTAAATGTCAGTGGCCTTTGTTAAAGCTTGATTAGCTGCTCAATCATTAACCATCATTTTGATTCTAAAATGTTCTTTTTATACAAATGTATAAGAGTTGAAACACATTAAGACAAACTATTGCATATTTATTAATCATTTAGTATTATATTAGTACATATTTTTTCAGTTGGAGACAGGAGATTTTTAGAAAATACTAGAAGTATTTTATTTCATTATCATTTTATTAATGATTTTGACAGAGGATGTTTTACATATTTGAAATATTATGATTATCATCTTGATAGTGTTTATTTTCCCATAATTTTTCCAGGAGCCTCTCAGAAATATTTTGAACCTGTGTAATACTCCAGAATGACCCTTCCTTAGAACTCTTGGATTTTGAGCTTCCTGTGAAGCGTGTCCCCTGAGACACTCAGCATTGTAATCTAATCTCATGTCTTCGAGGGTTCACAGGCTAAGTCTCTAGAATTCTCTTACCAGAAAAGATATCAGGTTTAGTGGGTCACACTGGCATTTCAAAAGAATACATGAATATCAGTCAGGGCAGCTGAATCCCCTGAGAAGAATGAGAGAGTAGCAAACTGGGAAATCCTTAGTCCTCCACTTCAGACCATGTTGCCTCTATCCTCATAATCATTCTACAGTTTTCCTGCAGTGACAAGTATGGCAGTTCATTTATCATTTTGTAAAATGAAGTAGTAGGCTCTGATAGGTTGGAAACACTCTTTTGACATATAAGCCAAATCTTGATCAGCAGTTGCTATTAGTATTTTGAATGTTTCAAGCTCTTTATTCAAATATGAAGATTAAATGCTTATATAATTTGTCTGCTGATAAATTTATTTTTTACCTTTATTTCCTAAGTTAAAACTCAGAAATTTTGTTGAGCCTCTTGACTTGACAAATATTCTTCTTAAAGAGCTTTTACTATTTGTACAGAATCAATATTTCAGCAAATAATAGTACCTTAAGTTAATGAGTACAAGGCTGAGAAATGGCCCACTGAGAAAGTTCAGGTTTGATGATATGACACAAAGGCACCAAGCCAGTGAACTAACGTAACTTTACACATAAAGCCTAAATGTTGAAATAGGCAGTATCAGTTGGTAAAACTGCCATAGTTGAAATGATTAGAAGGGATTATGGGTGGGCAGTCTAGAGTAATAAAATTAAAATAAAAGGACTATAAACATTAGAATTTAATCACGTGGTTCCAAATATAAGCCAAAAATAGCAGCAAAGAAAAATTGTGGATGTATTGTGGGGAAAATTAATTTTTCTAAAATATGTTTTCCATAGTACTAGTTCCAGAATAATATATATTTTCTTTTTAATGGAATCAGGCTTACCAATAGAGAATTGTTGACTTGAAAAGACACATACTGTATAACATAGGAACACTACAGATAGTGCATAATTATTAAGTTTTAGTTAACACTAGACAAAATTTGAATTGATCTTTTTCAGGTAATGGGAAATATTTTTATAATTGGTATTTCAAAAGAACAAAGGTAGGCAAAGAAATAGAAGGCTGACTCAATTAATTTTTAAAATTTAGTTAATTTTGAAAAGAGTTTGTTAAATATTAAGAAGATTTATGATTTTTAAGGTATATTTTACTTATAGTTAGAATTAGCTGTGATATCAAGAGTATGATATACTAAATTTGAATTTTTTATCATAGCAGAATTCATGAAACCTATGACCTAATAGCTAAGAGTTACATTTAGAGTTATTTTCCTCATTATATCTTCATACTTTCTTATGTGTGAAATATATTCTGACGTTAAGAGACAATTCATTGTACGATAGGATGATTGATGAGAATGAACGCTGCTAAGAGTTTTAGTCACTAATATTTAAATCAGATTATCTACCACTAACTGGGTGATCCTGACAAGTTTTTGGCCTTCTGCGCTTCCATTTATTCATTTAAAGTGTTTTATTGGATCTCTAGGTCTCTTTATGTTTAAAAATTCTACTTAAATTTCTTATAATTTAGAATTGCTGACATTTCAATGGGCGTATGAAAGCCTGAAAGTGGCCTAAGAAAAAGATTTTTAGTTATTTGAAAGGTGATAAGAAAAAGACTGAATATTTGAGTCTCTCTTGCAATAAAGCATTTAAATAATGCTTCATTATGTTGCCTGCCTTTAACTGTATGATTCTTAATTGGATTTAACATAAGCAAAGGATTATTTATAAATTGGTTTATCTCCATTTCTCTCTTTGAGATATATAATAAAAATATTAAGCAATGCATGATTTATGCTTTAAAAAACAAACAGATGGTCCTCTCAAAAAGATCAAAGTTAGTTTTCTACCATTTGTAATGGCCTGACATATGTCATTAGAAAGTCTAGATTAACAATGACAACAAGGTTTAGGGTTAGGCATAAAAATTGAAGAAGTTATAATCTAATGAATCAGAAACTTAAATTCCAATGCAAGATATGGGTTCTTGTTTCTCCTTTTGCTTGGGAAAAGGAAGCTTCTTTATATTTTCTTCAGGTCAAATATTAAGTATGATAAGTTTGTAGGACTTAAATGACTATAATTTTGTTTTGAGTTGGGTCAAGAATGAGGTGAAAAAAATTGAAAGTCTGAGTTTGACTTTTATGGGAAACAGGCCTGGTTCTGAGAGCCAAACTGGATTGAATAAGAGAAATTAAAATATACATTTTTCTCCTGATTTATAGATTACTAAAACTTAAAAGAATAGCCAGTTGCTAGAAATAGAAGACTAAGCAAGAAAAGAATTCCAAGTTTCATAAATTCTGAAATTGATATTCTAATTGATCAAATTTCTCAGTATATAAAAGAGGCTATTTAGAATAAAAATTGAGTAAATTCTTACAAAGTAATAGGTAAACCATGGCCAAAAAAAGTGAGTGCTATTGAGAATAAAGAAAAAGACAAAAGCTCATTAAAAATGTGAAACCTCAAAAGAAGTCAAACCACATTAGAAAAGAAAAAAAGTTTCCAAGCCATAATTAGGATATTCAAGAGGAAAATTTCAGAAGTGGTGAATCAAAAAATGACTGGTAATTTTTCTGTACTTTTTTCTTCAGTTAAATATAAAGACAATAACCCTTACTTTTATAAGTACTTTTCCCAGTGTTCTACAACTTCCACCTTGACTTGAAGCTAATAAAATTGTCATGTAGAGAAAGGTCCAGCTTTTAACAGTAAGAGTAAACAAATACTTTGAAATAAAACAGTCTTAGCACTTCAATTTAGATGGCTTTGTTTTTGGTATAGCTTGTTGGGGGTCTTTCTAGATATTTTGAAAAACAGCTGGACCTTTTAGGAATATTATCTTTTGCCTGGCTGGTGTGGCTCCGTGGTTGAGCATCGACCCATGCACCAAGAGGCCACCAGTTCAATTCCTGGTCAGGGCACATGCCCAGGTTGTGGGCCCAATCCCCAGTGGGGGGCATGCAAGAGGCAGCCAATTGCTACTCTCTCTCATTGATGTCTCTCTCTCTCCCTCACCCTTCTTCTCTAATATCAATAAAGAAAAAAATAAAAATAAAAGAATATTATTTTTTAATGAAAAGGTGACTACAAATACCTATAGCAACACAAATCATGTGTTTTGTGTTCTACATACTAGTATGTATTTCCCAAAGTGATACGGGCCAAGACAGAAGGCACTAAAGTTTAGAGATTTGTGAGGAAAATATATGCATAAAATAAAAAGTTTTCTGTCTTCATCACATTATTCTGTCTGTCAAAATACTTAATCAACATTGTCTAACCCATCTTAAAATTCTAATGTGGAATAAAGGGTCAAAAAAGTTTTAGCTGACTCTGGAAGTAGAGATATTTGTCAATTTTTCCCCCAGTTCATTTCTTTGTAGGAGACAGTAGTAATATGGACTGTATGAAGTTCATTTAAATGGAATATTCATCTCTAAAATTGAATGTTCATCACTTTTAAATCTGCAGATTTCTTGAGTGATGATATTAGATTTATTAGTGGCAACATTGATAATAATCTAAATGTAGAATCCTTTGAATTCTTACTACTTGATAACTACTTCTTTAAAAAGGCATCAATTTATAGCTCATGAGAACAGTTCTATAACATATCACAACATATGGGATGCTGGTAAGACAGTGCTTAGAGGAAAGTATATAGCTATAATTGTCAATATCAAGAAATAATGATCTCGCCCTGGCTGGTTTGGCTCAGCGGTTAGAGCGTCGGCCTGCGGTCCAGAGAGACCCAGGTTCAGTTCCATCTAAGGGTGCGTATCTCAGTTGCAATTTGTCCCCAGCCCTGGTCGGTTGTGCGGGTGGCAGCCACTCGATGTGTTCCTTTCATATCGATGTTTCTCTCTCTCTCTGTTCCTCTCTCTCCCTCCCACTACCTGAACAAAAAATGGAAAAATGTCCTCGGGTGAGGATTAAAAAAAAAAAGAAATAATGATCTCAAATCAATAATCTAAGCTTCTACATTAAGAAATTAGAAAAAGTTGAGCAAATTAAACCTAATAAAGTAGAAGGAGGAAAATGATAAACATTCGAGCAAAGAATAAATGAAATAGAGAATAGAAAAACAGAAAATCAACAAAACAAAAAGTTTGTTTTTTGAAAAGGTCAACAAAATTGATAAACTTTTAGCTAGACTGACCAAGAATTAGAGAAATGACAAGTTATTAAAATCAGGAGTAAAAGAAGGAATATTACGATTGACCTTAAAATAGTAGAAAAGACTATAAGGGAATACTATGAACATTTATATGCCAACAAGTGAGATAATCTAGATAAAATGGACAGCTTTCTAGAGAGACAGAAACTGTTAAAACTAATGCAAGAAGAAATAAAAAATCTGAATAGGCCTATAGTAAGTAAAGAGATTGAATTAGTTAAAAAACTCTCACAAGAGGAGCACAGGACCAGATGACTTCATTGTTTTGTTGTTGTTGTTGTTTTTTCAAATACTGGAAAATAAATTAACACCAATCCTCACGAACATTACCAAACAACAAACAAACAAACCAAACAAACAAAAAACAAGGAAAGAAAAAAAAAAAGAAGAGAAGGTAACTCTTACAACTAATTCTATGAGTATTACCCTCATACCAGATTATGGTATCACAAGAAAGAAAAAATATGGACAAATATCTCTTATGAATGTATATGCAAAAATCCTCAAGAAAATACTTGCAAGCTGAATCTAGTAACATACGAATAAGATTATACATGATGATCAAGTGGTATTAAGTGGGATCAAGCCCAAGAATGCAAGGTTGGTTTAATATGTAAAAATCAATAATTGTAATATACCATGTTAATATAATATAGGAATATATCACATGACTATCTCCATATAAGCAGAGAAAAAAATCTCACAAAATCTAAAAACCTTTTATCATATAAAACACTAAACAAACTAGAAATAGAAAATAACTTTCTCACTCTGATAAAGGGAATCTATGAAAAACTCAAAGTTAACCTCATACTTAATTATAAAAGACTGAAAGATTTTCTACTAATGACACAAAGATTTCACTCTCATCATTTATATTAAACATTGTAATGGGGGTTCTAGACAGTAATTAGGCAAGAAAAGAAATCAAAGGCAGTAGAATTGGAAAGAAAGAAATAAAACTTTGTTTGAAAATGACAAGGTCTTGTGTATAGAAAATCCTGAGGAATACATGTCCCTGCACACATGGGCACACACACACACACACACACACACACACACACACACACACACAGTTTTTAGAGGTAATAAATGAGTACAGCAAAGTTTCAGGATATAAAATTAATATACAAGAACCAATTGTATTTCTATATGCTATCAATGAAGAATCTAAAAGGAAAAGAAAAAACAATAGCATTGAAAACAAATAATGTACTTAGAAATAGAGTTGATTAAAGAAGGGCAGGACTTTTAAACTAAAAACTATAAAGCATTATTGAACTAAATTAAAGTAGACTTAAATAAATTAAAGGACATCTCATGCTCATGAATCAGAAAACTTCATATTGTTAAAAAGGCAATATGCCCAAATTAATCAAAAGATTCAATATATACCCTATCAAAATTTCAAATTCCTTTTAACTAAAATTGACAAGCAGATCCTAAAATGCATATGGAAATTCAAGGGACCTAGACTAGTCAAAACAATCTTGAAAAAGAATAAAGTTGGAGGACTTCCACTTCCAATTTCAAAACCTGCCATAAACTGACAATAATTAAATCAATATAGTACAGTGCTGGCATAAGTATAGACATACTGATTAATGAAATAGAATAAAGAGACCAGAAACAAACACTTACAATTATAGTCAATTGCTTTTGACAAAGGCGATGAGACAACTCAGTGGAAAAAGAATAGTGTTTTTCACAAATGTTGTCAGAACAAATGGATATCCACTTGCAAAAATAATAAATTTTGACTTCTATGTTACACTATATATAAAAATTAACTTAATATGCATCATGGACCGAAACATCAAAATTGAAATGGTAAAACTCTTAGAAGGAAACAGAGGCATAAATATTTATTATATTGTATTAGGCATCAATTTTTTAGTGATGACACCAAAAGCAGAGCATCAACAACAAAATAGATAAATTGAGTTTCATCATTTAATACTAGTATCTAGAATATATAACGAAATTCTACTATTCAACAATACAAAGAAATACAGTTCAATTAAAAATTGGGAAAAGGGTTTTTCTCCAAAGAAGATATAAAAATGTCCAATAAACACACAAAAAATGTTCAAAATTATTACTCATTAGTTAAATGCAAATCATTACCAAATTGAAGGCCAATAATTTTCCCATCATTGAGGATACATGGTAAACCTCATATTTTAGTGGAGGCAGGTAGAAATCAACCAACCAACAAATAGGTAACAATTAATCAAGCAAGAAAATGTTGGATAAATACTATATAGAAAACTTAATAGAAAAAAAATACAATAGCAACTGACTGAGAGGCTATTTACAGTGCCATCTGGTTTGTCATTTCCATGCCCTGGCAGCTGCCCCGGAAGCAGAAGACACTGACATACCACCATCTTCTCCAAATTCCAAATATTTTTCCTCTCCCAGATAAGTTTGGACACACACACACACACACACACACACACACACACGTGCGCGCATAGATCCCCCTCATTTTTACATAGTCTGCATATGCAGTTAGCAATGGGGAAAAAGAAAGAGTGCGTTTCAGTAAGACTATTTTTCTTTCAAGGAAAAGGAAGAAGTTGATAAAAAGTGAAAAAAATGACAGGTAGAATTTTTTTTTCCCTCACCTGAGGACATTTTTTTTTTTTTCCTTTTTTTTTCAATCCTCACCCGAGGACATTTTTCCATTTTTTGTTCAGATAGAGCGGGAGGGAGAGAGAGGAAGGGAGAGAGAGAGAGAAACATCGACGTGAAAGGGACACATCGAGTGGCTGCCACCCGCACGACCAACCAGGGCTGGGGACAAACTGCAACCGAGGTACGTGCCCTTAGCAGGAACCGAACCCAGGTCTCTCAGGACCGCAGGCCGACGCTCCATCCGCTGAGCCAAACTGGCCAGGGCCTGAGGACATTTTTTGTATTCATCTTCAGATAGAGTGGGAGGGGAAGAGAGAGAGAGAAACATCTATGTGAGAGAGACACATCGACTGGTTGCCACCCACACGACCCCAGCCAGGGCCCGGGGACAAAATGCAACTGAAGTATATGCCCTTAGAGGAAACCGAACCTGGGATCTCTGGTACGCGGGCCAATGCTCTAATCGCTGAGCCAAACTGGCCAGGGCAACAGGTAGAATTTTATGGTAATGTATTTATTTCATGTCAGATTCATGTCACAATAAAGTATGTGAAGGTTATAGTATGATACTGTCATCATTTTGTTGAGATTTTTAAATATCTTGTTAAAGAAAATTTGCTAACAATCTGATTTATACTGTAGTTGAAGAAAGATAATTGATACCGGAGGTATAATTATGACAAAATAGTTATAATTTTAGAGAGACTTAAATGCACTAAGATTAAAGTAATACTATTAATTTATTTTAGGATCAATATTAGTCTGTCTAGCTCTATAAAAATAAGAACTTTGAACAATTAAGGCTTTTATTTATCATTAGTAAATCTTAATTTTTACAGTGTGTTTGCAATAGAATGTTAAACAATAATTGCAAGTCTTTAACTAATTTTACAAATAGTTATCATCAATAATTCAGTTTTTATACAAAGTTAATTTTCTTAGCTCCTTTAAAAAATATTGGGATGATTATAAAGTGTGAAACAAAATAAAAGTAATTAAAATTATCTTAAATTTATACTTTGCTAGAGCTACTTTAGACAAGTGTGTGTGTGTGTGTGTGTGTGTGTGTGTGTGTGTGGCTCTAAGACAAAATCCAGATTTGGCTTTACTCATTATATTACATGATAGTTGGTTTGATGTTATTTTAAACTGTCTGAGATACTAAGTGCTTAGTGGGGTTTTGATTAGTAACTGGCAAACTTCAAAAGGCTTGGATATTTGGTTTGGATAAAACTTGATTAGCTTGGATGGCTATTCAGATTTCCCCCCAAATCTCTTAGGGCCTCTTTCCAGGTCTTCCCTGTCTGAATATTTCTTTCATTTTGCATCCATCACCCAAGGAACCAAGTTTCATGCTTTTAGGACTGCAGTTCTTACCCAAACATTCTTGAAGCCTGTCTTTTTTTATTATTGGGCCATATGACCAATCATTTTTAGGACATTTATGTGCATTATTTTGAACTATCTGAAAAGTTTTGAGGTGATCTAGTCAACTGTAGTTATACATGTTAGGAAAATGAGCTCTCCAAGCTTATATATTTATTTAAGCTGAGTTGTTACAGGAGATACAAGAAGTTCCAATAAGATTGTAGTAAGGGGTAAATCAGATAATACACTAAAAGTATCTGGGCGTATTAGGCTATACTCATACACACACTTCTTTCTTTCTCTTTTACACATCAGTGGATAAACATGAGCTGGATTCTGCCTCATGGATTCTATTTTGATGATAAATTCTAAAATTCTCCAGAATGTCAATTTGGTTCTTTTATAAAATTTCAATCTCGTCTGTAAAGTACTTCTTTTGTTTGTTGATTTTACTTCTGAGTTCATTAAACTGCCAGTCTGGTTTGTGTGTGTGTGTTTCTTTTTAATCTCATTGAGTTTATTCAGAACTGCAATCTTTAATTCTCTGTCATTTATTTTTTATTTTTTGAAGATTTTAAATTTTCTTTCTGAGTGCCGGTTACCTTAGTTATTCATGGTTTTTGATGGATTCCTTCTCTGTCTAGGCAGCTATGAGAATGAGATCTGCTTTTTAAAACAATTTTTTCTTTGGTAAGAGAGGCACTTCTCTATATGGTAGGTTGATAACAAGTCTTTCTTTTGTTTTCCAATAGGTGGCGGTAAAGCACAAGTTTTTTAGTTTCTCTTGAGTTGCCCTGGCTTCTTGGATCTGTTTGGGGCAAGTGGAAAATGCCCTCTGTTCTCTAAGGAGGTGGGCATCTCCTCCATTACCAGGTCACCTCGGTCTCTGGGCACCAACTCCGTGGGGGCATGTGGTGAGCAATGGGCTTCTGAGCCTGTGAAATCCCAGCGCCGTTCTCTGCAACCATAGGCTGCTAGCAGTGCAGTCCGGATGGGTGGGGTGGGGTGGGGTGATCTAGCAGAGACTGGCTGACAAGCTTGTGGCTTTCTTCTCCCAGTAATGGTGACTGTCAGACCTCGGCTGCCTTACCTCTGTATCTCCACCTCTATCACTGGGAGTAGCCACAGTGTGCTCCTGCTGCTCAGGGACAATTTGCTCTGTTGCTTCACTTCTCAGCGTTGCAGATAATGTGCTCTGTAGCTGGACACTCACTGCTGCTGCTAGGCTGGGAGGATGAGAGGAGGCGGCCAGGCTTTATGGCTTTGTTTTTGTGCCTGGCAATGGCAACCAAACAAACGAGGCTGCATCTCTGACCTGTCTCTACCCAGGTCACTGGGTTCAGCTGCAGCGTGTTTCAACCCTGTGGCAGGGACACTCAGGGCATTGTATTTCTATGCAACCCCCAGCTCCAGGGAGTGCAGGTAGCAACCAGAATCCTCTCCTCTCCAGAGACCAGCAGCCAGCTCCTGGCTGGCCTGCACCCCTTTCTTCTTCTCCTTTCCCTTTTCTCTCACTGGCTCTGACTCACGCACCTTCATATGTTTTAATGTATGGATCTCTCAGGTGTGTTTGTATTTGAGTAGGAAATCCTTTGTCAAATTATGATTGTTCAAATTGTTGTAACTTCAAGGGAAGAGACCAGGGAGATCTCTCGTACCATCATTCCTCTGACATCACTGCGAGGCTGACTTTTTCAAAGTGTCTCCATAATAATGTTGAGTTTCCAGGTTATTTGGATAAACTTGTTTATGCTGCCATCTTGACAAGTTTAGCCCCTTTATGCTGAAATGCATATCTCTTTTCCCATGACTGTCTGAAAATCATGATCTTTGTGCCTACCTCCATAAATCTCAATGTTGAACATTCATACGTAATAAATCATTAATCAACATTTCATGTTTGTTGAATAGTTGAAAAGAAGTTATATAAAAACTATGGCATAACAAGGAGGGATGGCACTTTTTTATCATTTTGTTTTAGAGTAAATACAATATAATATTTCCATCAAGAGGACCTTAGCATGGTGTCCCACATATGGGGAGGAATAAGAGGTAATGCACAATGTTGCTCTGGTATAGCTTACCTTGAAATATTTTTGTCTTTTGTCTTAGATAACATTAGACACCTTTAGAAAACAACTGATTAGAGTATTCTGGTTCTGTAGCTTTAAGTGATCTTATATTACTCTGAAACTGTTTGGTGCTGAACAATGATTAACATTTAGCATATGCTTGTTGATTTTTTTCTTGTATTTGTAGACTAGATAAAAAGAAAAGGTCAAGAATGGAAAAGTTGGTCAGCACATATCTTCAACTACAGTCCAGCATATGAGTAAGGAAAACAACACTGCCCTTCATTTAAAACAGGGGTAATGTGGCATTTTAAGATGTGGATTCAGATTGATTCGATAATGAAAGCGAAATCTTAATCAGTTCAAATTTATTTTATTTACAAATACACTTCTAAATTAAAATGATCTGATATCTATTCCTTTTTGGTCCTTCTGTAGTTAATTTAATCATTATGCTTCTCTCTTTGTTGCTTCTTGCAGGAGACGTTTATGAATGGTCTAGTTCCGATTGTTAGTGCACACTGCACTCTTTAGAAAGGTTGGATTGATATTTTCTCTTTTTCCATCTCCTGAAGCTTACTATATTAAAGCGTTTGCAATGAAAGAATCTAATAATAAGTTGCCTTGTTTACAAGCACAGTTTAACCAATGTTGGCTAGTAAAAATAACTCCTCAGTTATTAATGATAAAAAGTAGAGTATGTATCATGGATCCTCAATAAATTGAGAATGACACCGACCAGAGATTCCTACAACTATATTTATTAATGTGTTAAGTAAGAAGAATCCCAGAATGGAATATATCTTACTTAATTCCATAAGGAGGACAAGTTGAAACAAAATACTTTTGTGTGGTCTAAAATGTCTGTTATTAACAGATGCTATGATAATTTTTAACCACATATATTACTATTACTTTGAGTTAAACACAGGTTCTAGAAATTAATTAAAATGCAAAAAAGGACATTTACATCACCAGAAAATGTTATGTTACCCAATATTTAGCAAAAATCTTTTATTTTTAAAATGCCAAGATATTTGAACCAAAAGTATGTAATTCTTAGTCAAGACTAGATTATTTTCCCATAAGAAATATATCAAATTATAACATGTATTTATTGTGATGATATTGGTTAATAAGATTATAGAGGTTTCGAGTGTACAATTCTGTGATACATCATATGTATATTGCATTGTGTGTCCACCACCCAAAATCTTCTTCTGTACCATATGTTTGACTTTTTAGAAGCTAAAACTAACTGTATAAATTGTAATTTGAAATTTCAAGTGGATTTTATTTCTTAGAGCTAAGTGCACTCATACTGTATAGATTTTAGTATTTATTAAGTAACTGGTTTAAAATTGGACAGTTTTTTGTCTATCTTTGGAATAATCCAAATCTCAAAGTAATCTATATATGAGAAAAAATGGACTATTTGTAACAGTATGAAGGTTTATTTTTTAAAGGAAACAAACAACTTTAACCTTGAGAGTACAGTTGCTAAAGCAATATTTAAGGTAACTTCTCATTCCAATAAAAATGTATCATATAAGAAAGGCCAACTTATAAAAATCTATCAATTCAGTTTTGCCTCTCAATGTTTTAATTGGTGATCATTTAAAGAAAACCCACATTTGAGAATAAAGTAATTAATTTGAACCAAGTCCATATTTTATCACCACAGATATCTTATAAATATAGTGTGGGTTGTTTTATTACTTACTTTTGATTGTTTTGTGTTTAATTTGGTCTGCTATTTTAGTTTTTTTAGGTGTAAGTTAAAATTATTGATTTGAGAACTTTTTTTTTTTAATGTAAGCATTTAATGCTAGAAATTACCCTTTAGGTGTTACTTTAGCTTCATTTCATAAGTTTGATACATTGTGTTTTTATTTTTACTCAATGCCAAATATTTTATAATCTCCCTTATAATTTCCTCATTGCTCATGGTTGCTTAGAAGTGTTGCTTAAATTATAATAAACTTTTGGAAAGTTTCCAGGCATCTTTCTGAGACTGATTTTTAGCTTAGTTCTACTGGGGTCATAAAACATACTTTATATGATTTAAATTCTTTTAAATTGTTTACATTTGCTTTATGTCCTGGTATAACTTTGTGAATATTCCATGGGTGTTTGAAAAGACTATACAGTTGACTCTTGGACAATGCGGGGTACAAGGCACTGATCCCTGCACTGTCAGGAACCTCAATATAACTTTCTGACTTCCCTAGAATTCAACTACCATTGACTGGAAGTCTTATTGATAACACAGTATTTTTTATTATATGTTTATATTATATATACACTATGTTCTTAACATAAAGTAAAGTAGAGAAATGTTATGTAAAAAATCATGACGATAGTATGACTTTATAATTTTTTCCATGTCCTTTGATTTTTACTGTTCCTATTTGCCATGTTCTATCAGGTGTCTGAGACAGCCATATCAGTTAGACAGGGCTGAGTATCTATGCCCTTTTTCTTCCTTCTCTCTTTCTGTTTGACAGTGATAATGTTGTTAGAGTACCCCTAGAAAATATTTGGTTACAAGAAAATAAAAAACTAAATGTAATATTCTAATATTTTTCCAGAAGCATTAAAACAAATAGAATGCCATTTGGATGGCTAACTGTGGAATTTGATTAAAGCATTTCATGGTTGTTTTCCATTTTTATGGACAATCAATAACAATATTTAAAAATAAACTATTTTCATAATATTACTTAAAACTTAACTTTTATATGGTCATATCCTCAATCAAAAATGTGTTCTTGACTGGTAAAATGTTTAATATCCTACAATGTGCATTTATTTAACTTTTTCACTTGCATCCTCAAGTATGCCACAGAAATCATTTCTTCGTGGAGAGCTTCAGTTTGTCACATGCATTTGCTCAGGGCTTGGCATGCAGAAGGCAGAAAGGCCAGGTGCATTACTTTTTGACATCCGTTGCTCTCAGCAAAAATATACCAAACCACAGCTAGAAAATAACTGCTCTTTGTTTCAAATATTTAAGAAAATAGCTTATAAATCCTAAAAGTCAAACCTGATATTGTTTAGTCCTAGATGCAAGGATCAAAAGGAAAATGTAAAAGTCAAAGTAAAAATAAAGAAAAAAAAGCAACATGAATTTGTTTTTATTGGTTTTGTTTTATTAGTGAATTTAATAAAAGAATTTCATAACATACTTTCTGCCAGTTCATTGCTTGACTCGGTGGCTTTGATGATTGCTGGCACCCCCATAAGCCCGTGGACTTCACGGTGAGGAAAACTGACTCCTGTTGTTAAGATACAATGTCAAGATAAACTCAGTAGGGTTTTGTTAAGACATAGAGATTTCAACTTTGGATTGAAAACACAGCAGAGGAAAAGAAAACACATATTTTGATATTCATCTTTATACTAGTAATGACTTGTTACCTAATGATCATAGTTTCAAACATTTAGGAAGAAATCCTTCAGGTTTAGAAAATTACTAATATTTGCTTCCCAACATTGGGTAAACAGCAATACTGCACAATTCCAGCCTTTATAATTTTCAATCAAGACAGTGTTGATCATTTAAACTCTTTTTCTTTTTAAAAAAATTTAATTAATTTTTACTTGGATCAAGAAATAGCTGTAGAATATAGTATTACATAATCTTAAAGATAATTTCTGAGAGTCTTAAATTGGTTATTAATGCTGTCAACTAAATTGGTCCCCTTATGAGATTCATATGTTGAAGCCCTAACTTGAAGTGTGACTTATCTGGAAATAGTCTTTAGGAGATAATTAAGATTAAATAAAGTGAGGGTTGGTCCCTAATCTGATAGGACTGTGGCCTGATGAGAGAAGACTCCCCCCCACCCCCATTTCTCTCTCCTGCCCTGAGGACACAGTAAGAAGGCAGCCATCAGAAAGTTGGAAGAGAGTGCTCATCAGAAACCAAATCCTACTGGATTTTGATCTGGGAACTTTTCATCCTCTTGAGCTGTGAGAAAACAATTTCAGTTGTTTAAGCAACTCAGTCTATGGCATTTTGTAATGACAGCCTGAGCTAACTAAGACAATTAATTTGCATTACATAGATACCTTAATTTTACACAGGATGTATGAATAAAAAATCCTTCCCTTAAATACTTTATTTATTTATTTATATTATCTTCACCCGAGGACATTTTTGTATTTATCTTCAGATAGAGTGGAAGGGAGAGAGGGAGGAAGAGAGAGAAAAACATCTATGTGAGAGAGACATATTGATTGGCTGCCACCCACACAACCCTAACCGGGGCTGGGGACAAACTGCAACCGAAGTATGTGCCCTTAGCAGGATCTGAACCCGGGACTCTCTGGTCCATGGACCGATGCTCTAACAGCTGAGCAAAACCGGCCAGGGTCTTCCCTTAAATACTTTAAAAGTATGCTCCTAAAGGAAAAACAAACAGACAAGCAAAAAAACAGCAAATAAAATAATAGCCCAGAGATGTTGATAATTCATCCTTTAGTTAAATCTTTTCAGAGCCTATTCATACCAGAAAATGCAGTTGTCTTTTGCAGTTAAAGATTTGGATTGCATGGCTTTCCTCCTTCCAACAGACCAGAACTTCTTAGGAAACCTATTCCACTATTCAAAGGTTAAGGCTCTTTTTCAAATTGTGTACTATAGATATTTAATGAGATAAAAATCAGTATTATGTCTAGTAAGTTAAAGATTATGTGAAGATATAAACTTATAACTACCTGAAATTTCTTTTTTCTTTCTCACTGGCTTTTACCCATGACTTTCTATGCTTCAAATAAAGTTTCCAATAGTTTATCTGATCTTTGTTCTATTTGCATGATTTCACTTTATGATAGTAAGTTTAACTTTCCATTTATATTTTATCTTCTTCTTTGACTCTGAAAAAGCCTCACTAAATTACCTGTGAAATAATAGTTATTCTTTGGCTACGAATTTGTTTGTGTGCAGGGAAGAGATGAACTTTAAAGACGTGGAAGGAGACTAGCATGCTGCTGCTGCAGGCATGTCAGGCCTTGCTCCAGCTCACTGTGAGTTGGCGAGGACATCTGTGTATGGTCCAATCATTTTTAGTTTTTGATTAACTGTAGAATTAGTGAAGATGGTATATATTTTATGTTTAATGGAACTTATGAGTATCAGAGGAACATATGGGAGCTTCAGGCCACAGCAGAGTCAACTTGGGGGCTAAGATACCTGGTACTGTTTAATCACCTTATCCTGGATGGTAAGTGATGTTTCTGCAAGTTCTTACCACACAGGATTACGTTTGATCATATGCTGTGTGCCAAAATGGAGCCATGGTGGGGGCAGGGTGAATGCACCTCTTTTTGTTTGTTTACTCAGAGTTTGTTGAACTTTGAATTTAAATGCTTCTGATTCCAAAGAGGAGGTGGTGGTTAAAAAGGCAGATACTCATAAGAAAACCCCAAATAATGTCTTTTCTTTTCTTCTAAAGAGCAATAATGTGGAGGAGTTATCTTTTGATATAGCGCCAGCACCTAGCAAGGAGACATACTTAAATGTTTATGCATCCATCATAGGTACACTAGATTTTTCCTTCCTCTATTCTATGATCCTTTATTGGCTTTTTCTCCCTGTACTGGGTCCTGAGGTTGAATCACAAATCTGGAAACTGTGAAGGGATGTGAGAGAAAAATTCTGGCCAAAAAGGAAAATAAAAGAAAAGTCCACTTCTTTGGGACCTAGAGGATTGTGAGGATGGGGGGAAGAGCTAGGAAAGAGATCAGATGCCAATGTTCTTTTGCTGTCTTCCTTGCCCAACTCAAAGGCTCTCACCTTTCAGACCCCGACTAAAGAGTGGAGTAAGACCAGGAACAGTGAAGCGTTTCTAAGGGGGAAGCTACAGAACCATAGGAGAACCCCCAAAAGCTCATAGTCACCTGTGCGGGGAGCAGACCAGAGTAGCCTCACCCCACAGAAACCAGGCAGGAGTCCAGATTTGTTCTTGCTACATCAATTCGCAACCCAGACCATGGTGCGGAAGCTACCCATTCCCTTAGTCAGATGCCATCTGAAGAGAGGAGGGTGAGGGGCTCAAACTCTGAAAGACTGAGCATTTCCTAGGAAGACCAAGTCATCCAAAAGAGTTATTTAAACAGACCAAATACAGAGCCAAACTTTAAATTGACCAAGTATTTGAATAAAAGAAAACTGTCTAATGTGGAAAAGACTGAGATTTTTGTTAATCAACAGTTCCAAGTTTCTTTGTTACCCAGAGGAGTTAGGGAGATTATGTTAGTTGTAGAAATTGTGTCTCTCTTTGCATATATGAGTAGAATGTGAATACAATTGCAACTCTGACATACATGAGTGAATACTCATAGCATTGTGAATATTGCATGGTGGTGGCTTAGGCCACTTTTCTGGGTCATTTTTCATTTATCTTTTTTTTTTCTTCTTATCCTCACCCGAGGACATTTTTCCATTTTTTGTTCAGATAGAGTGGGAGGAAAGGAGAGGAAGAGAGAGGAGAGAAAGAGAGAGAGAGAGAGAGAGAGAGAGAGAGAGAGAAACATCGTCGTAAAAGGGACACATCGAGTGGCTGCCTCCCGCACAACCAACCAGGGCTGGGGACAAACTGCAACCAAGATACGTGCCCTTAGCGGGAACCAAACCCGGGTCTCTCTGGGCCACAGGCTGACACTCTAACCGCTGAGCCAAACCTGCCAGGGCTCATTTATCTTTATTAAACACATGGTTGACCTAGCTCTGTACACATATTGGTCTTTGAAACTCTAAGAAGTAAAGAGATATTTGCATTGACTGAATACTTTGTGTATATATAGTCTTAATCCAAAATTTTAATGTACTTTTATATTTGAGGTGATTCTGAAAATTCTTCTAATTTCTCAGACATAAAGGAGTAATGTGGTAGAGAGAAAAGTGGATAATGAGTCAAAATATATGTATTCTACCCTGGGCTTTGTCACTCACTTCAGGGAGGCCAAGGGAAAGTAGTCTTTAGCTTCCCTGGTCATCCTGCTTTGTCAGACACAATAGTCTTGCATATTCTGTTTGTGAGGCGGCTATAAGAGCATGGCAGATAATGTTTGTGAATGCATTTGGAAAACTAAAAGTGGTTTTACCAAGGAAATATAAAAATATTACTTAATGAAAAACTTATGATTCTAGTTTATTCAGTATTTTAAAACCCTTTTATTTTGAAATAAGTGTAGACCTATAGAAAAGTTGCAAACAGTACAAAGAAATTCTAGAAGCTCTTCATTCAAATGTACCAGTTTTTAATGTTTGGCCCCAGATGGTTTGTTCTCTCTCGCATATACATATATACATATTTTTTCCTGAAAAAATATTGTAATTAAATTGAAAGTAGATTGTATCAACGCCTGTATCTTTTAACACTTTAAAGTCTATTTCTTAAGACTGGGGACATTTTCTTATATGACCACAGTATAGTCATCAAATTCAGAAAATTTAACATTACCACATTAGCTTAATCCACAGCCCATATTCCCATTTTGTCAACTATCCCTATAATGTGCTTGATTGCACTATTTTCCAGTTCAGAACGACCTACTGCCTTTAGTTGCCATGTCTCTTTAGCCTTATTTAGTGTAGTATAGCTGCTGCTGCTGCTGCTGCTGCTTCTTCTTCTTCTTCTTCTTCTTCTTCTTCTTCTTCTTCTTCTTTTTCTTCTTCATTCCCCTCCTCCTCCTCCTCCTCTTCCTCTTCCTCCCCCTCTTCCTCCTCCTCTTCCTCTCCTTCTTCTTCCTCTTCTTCTCCCTCTCCTCCTTCAGCAGTTCATAAGAATACAGGCCAATTATATTGTAGCATTTTTCTGAGCTTAGATCTGGCTATGTGTCCTCATTATTAGATTTAGGTTATGAATTTCTGGCTGAAATACCACAGAGGTGCTGACATATAATGCTCAGTTACTAAATCCTGAGGCACATAAATGAATGTTTGCTCCCTGTTGGGGATACTAATTTTGATCATTTGACTAAGGTGTCTCCATTTTCTCTACTGCTTAGTTACTATTTTTTATTTTGTAAGTCATAAATGATTTCTGGGAAGATATTTTGAGACCATGTAAGTATCCTTGTCTTCATGAAATTCATTTCCCTCTTCCACCGAGTTGTTTAACATTAATTGATGATTTTTCCCTGAACAAGTATTTACTCTGATGGTTACAGAGGGTGACTTTCTAATATCATTGTTCCTTCTCTATTGTCCAGTTGATATTTCATATAAGAAAGATTTTCCTGTTCCATTATTTGTTTATCTGTCTATGCATTTATTATCAACGTGGATTTGTGATGCTTATTTTTCAATGAGTTATAATCCATTACTGTCTTTGTTTGTTGATGCTTGTATATTCTTCTATTTGATATTTTAAGAATTTAAGAGATCAAGATGTTTTCATTAGCTATACAGATTTAAATGATTTTATGTCATTAATTATGAAAGATCTAAAAGTATATTCCTATCTATATATTTGCATCGTATTAATCTAAATATGCTTTGGAAATCAGTACATAAAATTGTTTTCTCCATCTCTGTTCTAAACTAACTGAAACATAAAAACATTAGGTAATGAGAGAATAAAATAATGGCTTTCTTCTTCAAAGCTGTTGGTGAATTTAATAGTGCATATGTTAGCCCAGGGGGTTTTCTCAAATTTCACCCTTTATTCCTCTTTTTTTAGTAATCCAGGTATAGGTTAGCTGGACAAGAGGCTTTTTCCATGAGGGCCTGTCTCTTTAAATTTATGTCATGGAGGAGTAGATGACATGGTTGGGAGAAAATATTTACTGGTAAATATTTTTAAAATATATTTTTAAATTGCAGTTAATATACAATATATTAGTTTCAAGTGTGCAATAAACATAGTAATTAGACATTTATATATCTTCTGAAATAATAACCTGGTAAGTCTAAAACCCATCTGAAACTATATATTGTTATTACATATATTATTAACTGTATCTTGAGTAGAGTGGATTTAAGAGAGAATTTGCAGAGAAACACTCTTTTCAGTTTTCCTCTGAAGAGAAGGAGGTATGTGAATATTTAGGGGGTGGGAGGGTGGGGATGAGAAATGAGATGACAAAATAATTTTTTCTTAGATGGGAGTGTAACATTTCGATACATGGAGAGAACAATTCAGAAAAAGTGGAAAAATTAATGTTGTAGGAGAGAGAATTAAGAACTGATTAAGCAGTGTTTCTATGTTGGAGAGAGTCAATGAAATTGGAATACAACTGGAGAGAGGCTGGCCTTTGCAGACAGTGAAGGGTGAACAGAGTTCATCCAGTGTAATCAGAAGGAATACAGAACAGGTGGGGGTGGATCTAAGGATGTGGGGGATGTGGTGGTGATAGTTTGTGGATATTTTCCTCTGAAGTCCTCCATGATTGGCTTACAGTGAGATGTTGATATATAATGTCATATTAAAGCATACAGTATCCAAACTAGGCAAGTAAATCTCGGGTATTTTATTTTATTTATTTTTTATTTTTTTTATCCTCACCCGAGGACGTTTTTCCATTTTTTGTACAGACAGAGTAGGAGGGAGAGAGAGGAAGAGAGAGAGAGGGAAACATCGATGTGAAAGGGACACATCGAGTGGCGGCCACCCGCACGACCAACCAGGGCCGGGGACAAACTGCAACCGAGGTACATGCCCTTAGCGGGAACCGAACCCCGGTCTCTCTGGACCGCAGGCGGACGCTCTAACCGCTGAGCCAAACCGGCCAGGGCAATCTCGGGTATTTTAAATGGGAGACTTACTCAATTTAAAATTTAAAATTAAGATCTAGAATGTCACATAAACTGAGGATAACACTTTTTGAAAATTGTAGCAGATTCACATCATGGCTGTTAAATAACTGCTTTTTTTATTGCTATAATAAAAATGTATGTTTATTCAAGGAAAGAGCTAGTGTTCTCCTTTAGGTCTTTTTTCCCCAGAAACAAGGTTATGCTAATCATCACTATCAACCTTATCTATGAAGACCAAGAATAGTGATAAATATAATATTCTTTATGTGAGGGTTAAAATCATCATAGGATGAATGAGTAATTTCTATTTTATGATAGAGAAAGTGACTTTGTCAGTGACATGAGTCTGTGTGAAAAAGAATACGTTGCGCATTTTTGCATTACCATTCTGGATTCCAACCATCTGATAATATTTCTTGTCAAACTATTTTAACACCTTCTATTGCTTTTGGTCATGTTTAAATAAAATCTTAACAAAAATTATAAAAGGTTTTTCCTTTCTCTATACTTCATGACAAAAAGACAAAATTTATATTTTATCTTTCAGTTAGCAGGTACCAAAAAAACTTATAAATGTAGGGTCTATCCAAGAGAAATTTTCTCAAAGTTTTCCTTAAAAAAAAGAAAAAAAAGTAATTTAAAAAGAGTGTACATTTAAACTACATTTAGAATGTTCTGCAAGCTTAAAAAGGATGTTTGGAGTTAGGTTTTAAAAACAGTGGGATTTAGTGTAATAGATTTGGCAACAAAATCAGTGTAGTTCATACAACTGATGAATTGATGCAGACCCAGCTGACTAACACGTACCATGTGTTTGCTTTGGCAGAGAATTTGGAAAAATAATTTGGAGAAAAATTATATTATTCAACAGATTTTACTTCTGTTGTTGTTTTGTGGGATTTAAAAAAAAATCTAATCAGACTTGCAAAGGTAGAGTTCACAAAGATCTTCCCAATGATTGAAACCATATTTGGACTTTTCACAAGATGGAAGAGGATAATTTTACTTATTTCATGTTTCTCTTAATTACTCACTGCTCAGAAATAGATTTATGACTAGTCATTTCTCAATTAATACCATGCTTGTGAATTTCTGTCTAAAAACAATATTATAAAATGCCCCTTATCAACATTTCCAATATAATCATGGCATATAAAATCTTCTATTTAAACTCTATTGGTCAAGAACGGCACTATGTTTTGCAGGAATGATTAAGTATGCTCTTCTAAGACTATATCGTTAGTTCAGATTTGATTGTTGTTTTTGTTTTTTAGACAAAAGATTAAAGCATGTTTCCTGCATATTTTATTGAAATATTGCTTCAAGATTTCAAAAGAGTTTATTGGTTTATTAAAATCTTAGAATTCCTACTGTTGACTAAATTTCAGACGTATTAATGATATGATGTATCCAAGGCTGAATTTTTTTTTTTTTTTTTTATCCTCACCCAAGGATATTTTTCCATTTTTTGTACAGATAGAGTGGGAGGGAGAGAGAGTAAGGAAGAGAGAGAGAGAAACATCGATGTGAAGGGACACATCGAGTGGCTGCCACCCGCACGACCAACCAGGGCCGGGGACAAACTGCAACCGAAGTACGTGCCCTTAGCGGGAACTGAACCCGGGTCTCTCCGGACCGCAGGCCGACGCTCCAACCGCTGAGCCAAACTGGCCAGGGCAAGGCTGAATTTTTTCTTTGGGGTTGAAAGATGCTTCATAGGCTTATTCTTATCATTAAAATATAGATATGTTGAACATGCTCCTAAATTAGCTTCAGGGGCTAGACACACTCTTTTACACAGTGGATTAGCTTTGCTTTCTGTGCCATGTTGCTAAACCATGAAATTCAGGAGATAATGGGACATTTTCCTCAATGAAGTATAAAAAATTCTTAAAGCTGGAGCTATTCACATCATCATATATAAATGCACAGTGCTATTATTTAGGAAAGAGCTGTAGACTGATGAAATACAAACTGATTTTCTAAAGTAAGCACAAAAATTATTTTATGATAGCTCCACTTCTATTTCTTGGTGTCATTGGACATTATTGACCACTGTGAGACTCAGCTGGATTTGTATAAAGATCGGAATACTAATACTACTTAATTTACAAGGTTGTTATTAAGATTAAATAAATTATGTACTATGTATTTCACTTGATATGTGGAATCTTTCCTTTTCTCCGACTAGACTGTAACCTGCACAGTAGTATTTTAAGAATCTTTTAAATAATTTATCCTTATTATATCTTTAGTAATAATGTTTATTAGACTGAATTCCTTATCCTGCTGTTAATATAATATACATTAATTTTGTTTTTTAGTGAGTACCAGGAAGAGCTATGGAATGAAACTTACCAGTTTTTTGTTTTTGTTTTTATATTTGCTATTTGACTTTTAGAAAAACTCCCAAGGTAGAGGAAAGAAGACAGAAATAACTAGTGGCTGCCTAGAAATAAAGGGTGTTGAGTTTGAGTTGAAAATTGTGATGCACCTACCAGTAAAGAAGAGGTTGGTCAGGGTTGAATGGAGAGGTTAAGTGCAGTTATCAGCATAATTTCATAGGTGTTGAGTATATTCAGGGGAGTAGATCCTACAGGTGCCAGACAATGGGACAGGTACATTTTATCTTATCCATACAACTTGCTGAAATTCTATTTATTATTTCTATTTTATTAATAAGAAAACATAGGATTAGAGAGTTAAGTCCAAGGCCATATAGCTAATAGTATGTGAAGAAGCTGAAACTTGTTAACAGGATTATCTACCTGTGAAAGGCATACTTTTTCTAGAGTTTTCTCATAGTAGTAGAAGGGCACAATGAACATTTTTTTTAAAAGTCATAAATATATGCCATATATTCTTAAGAGGTATTCTCTTGTTTAATTTTCAGAACAATACTATGAAGAAAGCTTTATGTTTTCCACTGTACATGAGAAGAAACTCAGGCCCAGAGATTCAGTAACTTTTTTATAGCCACAATTACTAATTTAACAAGCAGTGATTCAAATTCAATTCTGTCCAGTTCCAAACTCATGTGTTTCTAACACAGCATTCTGCCTGGAGGTGTAGGATACAGAGTGAGAGGTCAGCACTTGGTGGCTCAGATTTTGGGAATGTAATTTGGATATATGTTGAGGAAAGAAGGGTAGAAACAAAAATGAGACTCCAAGACTGAGCTTTTGGTATGTGTGGGGAGTAGGGAGCTCCACTTACTTTAGTTCATCTTCTCCCAAACCTCTAGACTCCTACTGCACTGCAGAACTACTTCCTGTTCCCTGAATGTTCCAAGTGAGTCTATAGTTCTGTACCTTTGAGCACGTGTCTTCCACTGTGTAGAATATTATTCATTCTTATTTTCCTGGAAAACATCTCTATAACCTTAACATGCAGTTCAAATTTTATTTTTTTGTAAATCTTTTGCTGATTGAACCAGTGTTAAATTGGATGCTCTTCTTTTGGGATCTTTTAGTCCGACATTGCCTCAAACACCTCAGAAAAATCATTTCTATGGCTCTGGAGACATAAACAGAGCTGTTAAGAACTGATGATCTTGAAGATTTCCAATCTTATATTGAAGTGTGGATTTGATAATCTTGCAAGATTATTCTAAATGTACAAACTTCTTAGATCTCAGGACAAGAGAAAATTGTAAACTTTATATGCACACACAGACACATACACACACTGACACACATTTTTTTTTGTTAGCTTGATAACATTTTTAAATTGTTAGGGAATCATTCAAACTCTACTTTCACACACACACACACACACACACACACACACACACAGACACTATTACCAATAGGAAACTTTGTCTAGGGTTCCCAGAGATCCCTACCACTCCCCCAATACCATACCACCTCTATCCTCATTATACCTACCTGGTGTCTTTTACCATGCTTTATACATAATAAGTATCATAACAAACTATTGAAGTTCACAGGAATCAGCACAATTATGTGAATTAAAGTGAAGTATGATCAAGATAAGAATGAACTAGGCCCTTGTGATGTGTGGGCCTTTGTTGGGAAACAGCAATTCCATCACATTGATTTTAGAGTCCAACATCCTGTTTCCAATGCATTTCTATCAACACTTACACCATTATCTTTTTTTTAAAAGAATTACTATTGTATCACAAATGTTTTCTTTTGGTTGTAAAATTTTGATTCAGCAGTAGTTAGATTTACTGACCAGAAGAGCAAGGACTGTTTACTTTTTTCTGTGCTCTGTGCCAAGTTTATAATGTGTGGTAGAGTAGGGCAGTAGATATTTATTGCTTTTCAAATACCATTATTTTTCCAGTCACACATTCATTGGCAGTCATGAATTTTACAAGTAGATTTATCACTAGTACAAAATGTAGCAATAAATTCATTGACAATTATTTTTCTCTTCCATTCATTGAATTTCCCATATGTACAATCAGGGTCTATTAAAAAAAAGAAGAAAGTCTTATTAGAGTCTGCAAAGTGAAACATGAAAATGCAGAGTTAGCAGTTCACTACTAAATCTAGCACATTCAGGCAAAAATAAAAGGCTTGTTTGGTTATGTTCACCATCATTACTTTTAGATATTTACTGGCCCCTTGCTTTACTTCAGGCTATATTGATCAAGGATAAAAGTGAAGCAGAGATCTATGGTTTGATTTGATCATTGAAAATAAAAATGTTTGTCTTGGAAATATGACTTGAGTCATGGTCTCATAGCTTTGTGGATTGGCGCTAATGCTGAAAATTCAAGACTATTGCTTTTGTAATTCTTGGTCAGTGGTCAATGCTTGGCTTGGGCAATGAAGCCTTAAAAAGTGGGCTCATTAAGTAACAAATGCCTTTAAATTGGATGAACAGAACAGTTTCAAAATGTGTATTTGGTCTGGCATTTCTGCATTATTTGTTAAACCCACAAAATGTAGATTTTCATCTCAAACTTCTGTTCACTCACTTGCGGCTACTTTAGGAAGTAGTTTTTCTTTTCTTTACTTCCACAGTGTGAACTGCAAGATCATTGTTGGTCCAACTTGGCCACTGCTTAACAGAAGCAGCTTGTTTATATTACTTCCTGTGTTTTTTTAAGACCAGTATTTATTATCCCTTAAGAAGTCCTTAACAGCTTTCTTAGGGATTTTTTTTTTTTTTCTGAAGGAATAAGTCATGGACTCAATTAGGCTAATAATTTCTTACCCATAAGGCCATAATGAATTTATTCTCTATTCAATAATGGTTGGAGAAATTACTCAGTACTAAAAGGAGATGGGAATCAGGATATAAGAAATCTTTTCTGAGAGGCTATATTTCTCAGATTCATGTTTAAAAACCTATTTGGATGCTTTTTAATAATCTATTTGGTAGATTGAGGCTTTTTGCTTGAATTTACCTATTTTTTCAGGAATGAAAGGTACTGAAACTTTTATTTTGGCTGAGTAAAGAAATGTTAATGACCTGTCTACTAGTTGAACTTAAGCCTACTAGCTTGTGACTATGTTGCCAAAACAAATGAAAATTCATTGCCTGCTATTGGAACCAATTTAGTTAGGTAACACTTCATTTTTCGGGCATCATCAGGTGAAGGAGTTATTTCACTTCAGTGAATTTTCCACATAAATGCTTTAGAGTTGTCTTTTTAAAACAGAAATCAAGCTTGTTGGTTTTTTGCTGAAAACCTTCGGTGGCGTTCCATTGTCTAAAGAATAATGAATTGCTCTATAGTCTACCATTCTAATTTTATGTCCCTTCAATTCCCCTACCACCTATGATCCCCTTTGACTTGTCACCATTCTCTAGACCGCTTACGCTTGTATTTTTATCTTTTGTTGTTGACACTGTTACAGATGTCCCCCATTTTTTATATCTTTGATTCCTACATGCTATTCCATGAGGCAACAACTCCACATAAGTTGAGTAGATCTCTTTTCTGTGTCTCAATAACTCCAAAACATGTTTCTAATTTAGACCCATACAGTATGGGATTTAAAAATTTTTCATGTTAACCTTTCTCACTAAGTTTGAGCTATTAGTACCCAGGGAATATGTTCTACTTTTTATTTATTTTTTAATCTTCATGTCCTTAGAAACTTATATAATGCCTGGCACAAAGTAATATTATATTTCCTTCATGAGACTGCTATCACAATTTGCCAAAACTGAGTGGCTTAAAACAACAGAAATTTATTCTCTCACAGTTTCAGTTTCCAGAAATCTGACATTGAGGTGTGGGTGGAGCCATGCTCCCTCCAAAGACTCTGGGGGAGAATCTGTTCCATGCCTCTTCTTACTTCTGGTGCTTGTCAGCAATCCTTGGCATTCTCCGGCTTGTAACCATACTACTGAATCTTTGCCACTGTCTTTACATTGCCTTCACCTTTGTGTGTCTTTCTCAAAACTCCATCTCTCTTTCTGTTATACAGATCCATGAGATTGTATTTAGGGTGCATCTGGATAATACAGGGATAAGTTCTTCCTCTCAAGACCATTGACTGAGTCATGTTTGCCATAGGAGGTAATATCTACAGATTCAAGGCATTAAAACAGAAATGTCTTTGGGAGCCATTATCAGTATATTACAGATACCTAGTGCGTTTTTAAATGGAATTACCTATTTAAATACTAAAACTTTCAAAATATTAAAACATATTTGAAGGAACTATTACTAAAATATATCTCATACTTAATTGTTTCCTTAATTATAACTTGGTATTCAGACCATAATTTTATATTTTCTTGATACCAGTGTTTTCTGATTTACGAAATTAATCTATATTTTGAGTCATGAGTAAGTTTTCACTCCTGGATTGTTTAGGAAAGCTTTTTTTTACTGCTTTCTAAATGTGTTCAGACTTCAGTAGTTACTGAGTATCTACATAAGGTAGAGCTATATATACACATAAGATTCGTGTGTTTTTTTTTTAAAGAAATTACTGATTAGTTTGGAATATAGAAATGAAAGCAGAACTATATTAATACAATATACAACTGTCGCATGGCTAAAAGTGTTAACAAATCCTTTCAGTTTTATGTATGAGAAGTTGATGTTCGGTTAATTTTCTATCTTTTTTCCCCTGGAAGCCTGGTAAAAGTGGCATACCAACTACATTTTTGACAACATCAGTTATGGTGAAAATGGCTCTTGATTAGTGTCACATCTAGGCTTGGAAGAAGTATGAATGAGCTATATTAAGAATAAACGAACTGTAAGTAGCTGATGGGGGTACCATAGTTGAATTGCCAAACAGTGCTGAGGGCTTACCTAGGGTTGGAGATGAGAATTTATGGTAGCTACAAGTTACACAGTGAAATGATTTTTCCCCCAGCAGAAACTGGTCATCCAAGTGTAGGAACAGATGAGATGTGTTTATAGCATTCTAGATTAGAGTTCTGCCTGGTTAGTTTTAGTGGAATAATTTGTGTGTTAGAGACTTGGAGATATTGGGTCTTCTGGGGTCAAACCATGGGCTCTATGGAATGAAAAGTGGGTAGAAATGAATTGATAGGTTTGAAGGAAATGGAGACCCGAAGGGCCTTTGTCCTTCTCAGTGGTAGAAGTGATGTTGTCAGCAAGGGTATGAGAAACTGAAAGGAAAGAAAATAGTACTTGAAGAAGAGATTTTGATTGAAAGAAATCAAGCATGGAACAATACCCTCTGGTGACAAGGATGTGTTTTGGGAGGAGGTAAATGAAGCGGAGAGTAGGTGAAGGCTGCTAAAGTTAAGAAGATTCAGAAATTATAATGCTGCTCTGTGGGTCAAGTCATTTGTCTAGATGTTGAGATAACTAAGGATGACAAAATTACTAAGGTGGAGACAAAACCATGAGTTAAATTGTAAATCCCCCCCCCCCCCAAACTGGTGGAGTTACTCAGAGGTCAGCAGATAATAGCAGCCAAGAGGGGGAAAGAGACTCAAAGAATAATGAATTGTTACATAGAGTAGAAGGGAACTGAATGGCTAGGAGAAAAGCAATCTCTCGAGGCTCTGAGGTGGCTGATGGGTGGGAGAAGAAACCCCCTCCCCTCCAGGGAGTGGCGCTGTGGGAGGGGAAGTTTTGTTCATCACAGCAGAGAAAGCACTTTCAGGAGGGGGTGATGGATGTTCACAGTGGAGGCCCTGCCTTGAATTTGGGTTACAAAGGTAGTGCAGTGAGGACAGAGGCAGAAGTTGTAAAGAAAGCCTGATGATGATGAAAGTAAAAAGAAAAAAATATGTCTAAGTTCTGGGAAAGGCAGTGACAAAGAAAAGAGGGAAGATGTGTAGATTAAATTGATGGCCTGAAATATTCCAATTTTGAAGTTAGTCATTTTGGATGGGTTTAAGCAGAACAGAAGAAAAATAACATGAGGTGGTGAAGAACCTGGCCTGAGCTTGGGGTGCATGGTGGGGATTTTGACAGCAGCCACTTCTGAACAGGTGTCAAGGTTAAAAGTGTTTTCTTAATTTAAATTATATCTCCTTCGCCTGTACTGCTTTGAATCTATTCTGAGACTAGAATTGAACAATTTTTTCCCCTAAATTCAGAGACTCTATATTCAGTAAAGTTTTTTTTAATAGTTGTCCTTTTCCCTAGTTCTGGATTTTTACCAATATTTTAGAATATTGAAGGAATAGGATGTTTTTATGTCAAGATTTTAAAAGGCAAAATCTGTTTTTTTGTAACATGTTGCATAATTTTTCCTTCTATATTAAAAATAAAAGTTTTCTTTATTAAATTGGTGGATAAAATTATATAATAATTATTTAATAATTAAAAATGTTAAATATTGGTGGTTATCTGTTTAAGGTAAAGGTTTTTGTGGGAGGAAGTAGTGAGTTAAACACTCATTCATTTTATAGCTAAAATATAATTATCCATGTTTTATTAACAGTATAACCTTGAGTCTGAGTTTTTGACTTTTATTTTCTACTTTTCTAATCTCTTCAGCTGGAAAAAGTAAAGCCCAGGAATCATATATCCGCCGCTCAGGGTATTCTATTCTAATGCTCCAGTCCAGAGACTCACGAGTACTTGTCTCCCTTTGACATGTTTATTTTAGTCTCGCAATTTGGAAGAGGAGCACTAACTTCTAAGTCCCACATTTCCAGCACTTTGAGATTTGATGGTTTAAAATATTTAGTTTGGATTTAAGGACCTAGCCACACTTACGGAGAAATTGTCTTCCTCATAGATTGTTAAGATACTTTTCTTTGACCTGACTTCATAATTTAAATTGTGCTTAAACCGAAAGCTGTGGCACATTATACTTTAAGACATACTTACTTTTGTCTCCTGTATCCCTTATATTGACCTTCTCACTCTAGGTCTGCTAAGAATAACAAATGTGATACAGAGATTATAAAATACTTTTTAAGTGATCAAAATTTTTCAAGAGACAGTCTTGACAACAAAAATCACATTTCTCTTACAAATTATATAAATACCCCCAGTTTCATTGAAGAATAATTGACAAATGTAATTATATTTATTTAAAGTGTACGTGATGATTATTTACATATACACTGCGAAATGATCATTACAATCAAGATAATTAACATATCCATCACTTCAAATAGTTAACTTTTTAGGGGGGAATGAGAATGCTTAAGATCTACGCTTGACAACTATCAACATAGAATATTGTTATAGATAATATATTACCTATTAATCTTAATATTATAAACTATAGTCACCATGCTATATATTAGATCCTCACAACCTATTGTTAATTATAACTGAAATTTTGTACTCTTTGACCTACATCTCTCCATTTCCTCCCCCCTCCCAGGCCCTAGCAACCAGCATTCCATTCTCTGTTTTGATAAAATTAGCTTTCAAAAAAAATTCTACATATAAATGAAATCATATAGTATTTATCTTTTTCTATCTGATTTATTTCATTAGCATAATGCCATCCAGGTTCATTCATTTTTTTTTCATAAATGACAAGGTTTTCATTCTTATGCCTGAATAATATTCCAGTTGTTTATATCTATCTATATCTATATCTATATCTATCTATCTATCTATCTATCTATCTATCTATCTATCTATCTATCTATATCATCTCTATCTATCTATAAACTATATCATGTTTTCCTTATCCATTTATCCACCAAAAGACATTTGGGTTGCCCAGCCTGTGTGGCTCAGTGGGTTGAGCATTCGTCCGTGGACTAGGATGTCCCAGTTTGATTCCCAGCCAGGGCACATAGCTGGGTTTTGGGTTTGATCTCCAGTAGGGGATGTGCAGAAGAAGGCAGCTGATCAATGTTTCTCTCCCATCAATGTTTTTATCTCTCTCTCCCTTCCTTTCTCTCTGGAAAAAAATAAAAGACATTTAAGTTGTTTTCACATCTGGACTCTTGTGAATAATATTGCAATGAACATAGGAGTAAAGATATCTCCTTGAGATACTGATTCTATTTCCTTCAGATGTATATTGAGGATTGGAATATGATGGTTCTACTTTTTAAATTTTTTGGGGAAACTGCCATATTGCTGTTTTCCATAGTGGCTGTATCAGTTTACATTTCTACCAACAATGTATAAGAGCTCTCTTTTCTACACATCCTTGCCAACATTTATTCTCATTAAATATGTAGTCATTGAAACAATCCTAAATAAGTGATTAAAACCCGTCTTTTCTTTGAACTTGTAGACTCTGGGGAAACAAAGGAAACTCCAATAGCCCTTGAGTTATCTACAAAACAAATTTTCCATATATGACAAGTTTTAAATATTTTGTTTTTGTTTTTGTTTTTTGAAGGGAGAAGAGATAAAAACATCGATGTCACAGAGAAACATCAATGAGCTGCTTCCTCTACTCCCCCTTCTGGGGATCTAGCCCGCAACCTGGGCATGTGCCCTGAATCGAACTAGGACCTCACAGTCCATGGGATGAAGCTCAAGCCACTGAGCCACACCGGTTAGGCTATAAATGACAAGTTTTAAAAGAAAATGTTTATATTTGTGATCTTTAGAACAGGATAATATTGAGAAATCTTTTTAATTCCACTAAAATTTTGGAAATAAAATACGTTTAATCTTTATATTCCTTTTCAAACTAAATTAGTGTATTTAATTAAAACAATTTCAATATTTTTAGGCAACAAATCATAGCTGAATACATGAACCCAATTTCTCATCATTTTTACATTATTTTATAAATTTTCTTCTATGCAACCATGATTATTAAACCCAAAGATAAAGTTACTTGAATCAAACATTATTTAAGCTCATTTTCTTGTCAATTTTATAAAGTTAAAATGAGAATTGTTCTTTATTTCACACAAAGTTTGAAGATAAGCCTTTATTGCTCTTACTTCCTCAGACCCTGGAAAAGTTTATTATGGTCAAAATTTTTTTATTTATTTTTTGTTACAGATGTTTCTCCTTTTTTACCTCATTGGCACCCTCCTCTCCACGCCCCCCCCTCCCCCCCCCCGTCCCTGGCTTTGTCGTCCATGTCCATTGGTTATTCATACATGCATATAAGTTCTGTGGTTTATCTCTTCCCACCCCCCCACCCCCTCTTCTTAGGGATGTCAGTCTGTGCCCTACTTCCATGTTTCTGGGTCTACCATATTCCTCAGACTGTTATGTTCATGATATTTGGTATATAAGTGAGATCATGTGGTATTTGTCTTTTTCTGCTTGGCTTATTTCACTTAGGATAATACTTTCCAGGTCCCTCCATGTCATCTCAAAGGATAAGAGATCTTTCTTTCTTTCTTACAGCTGCATAGTACTCCATTGTGTATATGTACCACAGCTTTTTTATCCATTGATCTACTGATGGACACTTGGGCTGTTTCTAGAACTTTCAAATTAAAGCAGGAAGGCACAATGATTCATAAGTAGAAAAAAATTAAGTCCCTTGGCTTATTCTCAGAGTTATTCCTAAAAATTAATTAGAATTAAATATATAATTATGTATATAGATATATACAACTTTCTTTTAATTAGTAATGTTATCAGCATTTACTCTTTTGTTATGGAAATTGCTACAATGCAGTAGGCAGATGATATTACCTTTTTACAAGAATGACTGCAGGATTTGCATATAACAGATTCTGAGATGGTTCACCAGAATGAAAATTATGCAAAAAGATGATATTTTCCCAAATAATACAGTGTCTTAAAGCAGGATTTCTAAGACCTTGCAAGTGTTATCTAGTGACTAGGGATTTAACAAGAAAAGAGCGATATATTGAATTTTAAACTGGTTTGGATATAATTTAACTGAGCTGTTAATAATTTTTTCTTTCAAGTAACTAGGAGAGGACATTTTCTCTGCAAATTCTAATTTTCTGGCTCCACTATCAGGTAAGCTCTGTTACTGAGTGACCTGACATTTCACTTCTAATTCCCAGGCAAAGATTGCAGCAATTTAGCTTGTACAGAAAGGCACATTTTGTTTTATGGGTTTTATTTTGTTTCTGTTTTTTTTTTTTTTTGCTGTTGACATTTCAGTTGGTCATTTTCTATCTGTTTGAAAAAGCGACCTCCTGACTTTGCCTCTTATCTCTTTTCTCTGTCCATTTCTGCCTCCTTCAATCTCTATTACCTGTAAGTGTTTTTCTCAGCAAGCACAGCTCTGCCCAGCTAGCAAGCTAATTCTAATATGAGCAAGAAGCATATTAAAGCAATAAGTCCACCAAGTCTGGAATTATTCTTGCTATTATGGACTGATTATCTGGTGCTATAAGCTAAACTGCACAATCTTTGCTTCAGGAGGAAACATAATCTTTATTATTCTGGTCAGGAAATAAATCTGTCTCTGCCCTGAATGAGACACTTACTTCCTGAGCCCTCAGTAAATTGAAAGAAGCTTGTCCTTACAGATGGACTTAATTCATTCTATTGATTTTCTGCTTAGATTTTCCTGTGTAAGATTAATTTCTGCCCCAAGCATAGTCTCCTTGATTGGAGCCTTTACATTTCCCTAGTTTTGTTAATCTCCTTTACCAAGGTGCTAGTCTTTTTCTTGCTTCTGATTATTTCTGCCTTGTATTGGGGCACAAACATTCAGTCTATACAGGTACAGCAATATGCTATAAAATTGTTTCTTAGAAAATCCTTCAGCATAGGCCAATGTCACTATCCCAGGTACATTTGGAGAAAGGCACAATTGGTGTTCATTTCCATAATAGCTATATCTAAATTTGGAAACAATCTAAATGTTTACTAGCAGAATATTTATTTTAAGTTTTTTGTTATTTTAACATGATAAATCTTATGTAAATATTAAAACTCTGTCTTTAAAGTCTTCTTAATTAGGTGGATAAATAATCATAGATGTTTGTAAAAGAGTGAGGATACAAATTGTTTCTGTCTACCATATCCCAATTGCAAGAATATATGTACAGAGGAAATGCAAGAAGAAAAATTTAACAGTGATTAACTCTGGGAAGAGGAAATTAAAAATATTTTACTTTCTTCTTTATACCAAAAAAGTTTTTACTTACAGTGATTAGACTTAATGTTTATAATCAGTGATAGAAAACTCATTGGATGTTAAAAAAATCCATCTGACTTACTTCTGACCATGAAAAAAATCCAGCTACTGGTACAACATTCAAGCCGCCAAGGCTTATTTCTAAACCTCCATTCTGGCTTTCATTTCTCTTCATAAAGCCTATGCCCTGGCCAAACTGAACTTTCTGCTGCTAGAGGAAATCAATATTGATGCTTCCTTACCTCTGTGATTCTTAGTTAGCTTTGCTTCCACCAGGAACTCTACCCCTCCACCTCTAATTGTCAAATTATATCTGGCAATGTGCTCCTTATTCACCACTAACTTAATGAACTTGTCTTTACTTTTCTAAAATTTCCTTGAACTCATCCTTTCTATAAACTTCCAAGTTACTTTTGAATTGTTATGGCAGCAATTAACTTAAAAACAACAACACTATGCACATAAATAAGTTTTTCTCCCTTTAAACTCATAGTTCCTTCCTTAAGACCACTCTTTTTCTATCCACTTTGTATCCTTCATGTCCTTTGTGATGCCTACCACAGATATAGCAGATGTTCCAATTACCTGTTGCTGCATAACCACCCCAAACTTTGAGACTTAATACAGCAATCGATTTATTATTTCTTTGGGGGTTTCCTTGGGCAGGTTTTCTGCTCCACATGATGTTGACTTGGATCACAGTCACCTGAGGATTCAAATGAGCTGAAACATACAAGATGTGTCACTCAAAAGCTGGTCACCGATCTTGGCTGTTTGCTGGAAGCTCAGCAGGGCTGGTCTAGCAGAGTAGCCTGAGCTTCTCACGAGCTTCTCACAGCTTGGTGGCTGAGTTGCAAAAGGAAGCATGCCAGAAACAAGACTCCTCAGAGTCAGGAAGTGAAAACAGCCAGTCCTTTTCAAGGCTAGGCCTGGAATTGTCACCGTGCCTTACTATTGCAGCACCTTCTCAATGAGGCAAGTGACCAAGAATTTGCAGTCACGTAGCATAACCACAGCAGATAAACATGTTCATTTATTCAACCAATATCATGGTGCATCTATTATGAGCATTATTCTAGGTACTGAGGTTATAGCAATGAGAAAAGAAAAAACAAAGCCAAACAAGCAAAACCTCCAGCTCTTTGTGAAGCGGTTATTTTTCTATGGTAAGAGACTAAAAAGTAAAATACATAGTACATTAGAAGTTGATAGTTACTGAGAGTGAGGTGCCCATGTCATAGTGTTCCCATTGCCTCTTTGTCCCAGTGTAAATACTGATTGCATCTCTTTCACTCTCAATGGTGTCCTGATTTGGACCAACCTTTATTTAACCATTCTAACTATGGTGAAAAGTGAAGTGAGAAAGGAACAGGGAGTATAGAGTTTTGGAGGCTATATATGTAAATAAGATGATCAGTAAAAACATCACTGAGAAAGTGACACATGAATAAAGATCTAAAATAGGGAAGCATATATATTTATGAACTTTAGCCCAGTAAAATTTTGAAATTTATACATGAAAATGACCAAAAAGTTTGTTGGTGTACATTAATTTGTGTAAAATCCATAGACATTAGCTTCTTCTAAATTAATGTGCTCTGCAACAAATTTGATTAATTCCAAATACCCAATTCTCCTTATTTCTTACTTGTTTCTGGATGTAGAATTTAATTTACATGTTACATAAAACTCAATTTGGTATTGGGACAGCTTCTGGAATGAAATAAATTCAATTTGGGCATATGCTTACTTAAAAAAAAAAAAAAAAGATCAGAAGAGCTAATTCGAAAAGCCACTTGTAGATTTTGGAGCATATTGATATGTTATTTTGGCGAAAATTGTGAAATATAATTGTTGTTCACCAGAGGGTGCTATAGCCATCTGAAACGAAATACAGCAGCATATGGCGATCTGTAGGTAATCTCAAGAGGTTCGACTTCTGCTTTGGGAAACAATTTTTAAAAGGTTCTCTCTCCTGTTTTTCTCTCTTTCTTTTACATTCTCTTCATATTACCTTCTATAACTCCACCAAATGTATCACTTTAATGATGCCTTATGTCAACTAATATTAAAATCAACTTAGATCACTTTAGCCATAACTGCTGAAATACATTTCCTGTCTAAAAGTTACCTTCATGTTTTTATCATGTAAAACATTAACCTGTGGTTCCACCATATCTTCCAAATAAAGGCATGATTATGTAAATAATAAGCAGGTTTATTATAATAATAGTATGCCTATTGTCCATGGGGTTCAAAGTTTAAATTTAAATGAGAGAATAAAAAAGATTTTGGCATCATACTTTTACGATAAAGTATATACCAACAAGCTGCTTTTCCTGGTTTTACTACCCTAAATATAAATAATAATAGTATAATAGTATAAATCTCAAGAAGTTGTTCTGTGGATTATATAGGTAATTCATGTGGAACACCTAACACAGTGACTGACACATAGTAAACCCTTATTATTGTTGTGCTTTGGAGATCTAGAGTTGAACAATCTGTGTTAAAATCCTGACTCTACCACTTAATATCTGAGTAACATTGGTAGGTTATTTAATTGCTCCATGCCTCAGTTTTCTCACATTTAAAATGGTGATAACCATAGCATTCATTTATTTTACTGATTTATTGAGAGATTTAAATGAACCAATGCACATAAAACATTTATCACAAGGCCTTTCTCAGTAGACACTCCATAATTATCAACTATTACTGAATGGCTGCACCAATCTATCAACTATTGCATCTTCCAACTTTCCAAGATTTTCCTGTTCTGTTAAAAAAAAGAGGCATGTTCTGTTTGATTACTCTGATGCTGACTTTTCTTTCCAGAGTTTGTGTGTGTGTGTTTTTTTTTTATCCTCACCCGAGGACATTTTTCCATTTTTTGTTCAGATAGAGCGGGAGAGGGAGAGAGAGAGAGAGAAACATCGATGTGAAGGGACACAGCAAGTGGCTGCCACCCGCACGACCAACCAGGGCCAGGGACAAACTGCAACCGAGGTACATGCCCCTAGCGGGAACCGAACCCAGGCCTCTCTGTACCGCAGGCCGATGCTCCAACCGCTGAGCCAAACCGGCCAGGGCTTTCCTGAGTTTTAAATGGTCTTTTCTCTGCTTGGCTGCTTTTGGGCTCCCTTTCCAAGTAAGTGATGTGTTATCTGCCACTTGATCTACAGGCGTGGATGTTACCCTCATGACTTTGGACAGCTCCCGAATTATCCTTTCATGTGGGTACTGAAAGGCCATTTCAGTGCTTTACTGCTATTTTTCCTAATTATGAAAGTAAATATTTCCATTTAAGAATGTTTTGGAAAGTTCACAGATGAGCAGAAAAAAACTGAGTAGAAAAAAAGGCAACTATTATATTAAGAGTAGGGCCTCAGATCAATGCTTTTTTAAGAGGTTGGGGCCCTTTCCAAGTCTCATGGTCACTTCAGACTCCAGCTTACTGAATTTGTCTCTAGAAAATTCTCATTGGAAGTTTTTCTTTATATCTATCCAAGCACTGGCCTCTGAGTGAAACCAGCATCTGTCTTTGTTTTCTCCCAAATACCCCTTTCTCACAAGGGCTCTGCTTATAGCAGACTCTTTATGAAGATCTTAGAGGGCCAAATGGAATTTACATTGGCAAGTACAATTCTAAACTTGAATATCAGGAATTATTATTCTTTAAAGTTCTTGGGTGAGTTTCTCATGCTATTTGGTTATCTCTCCTACCCTGTTTCCTCCTGTCTCTACTCAATCCCATTTCTCCCAGGAGAGAGAGAGAAAGGAAATCCTCCCAGTTTCTCTGTTGGAATAACTCAGCTCTCAGCAAACATTGATTTATCTATTTCACATTACTTTTCCCAATTAACTTTTTATTATGGGTATTTTTCTAAATGAAAACTGTGTGAACAACATTTTAACATGTACAAGTTATTCTATTCTATTATAATATATACTTTTCTTCTTATTATTATTTTTTTGTTGGTTTTACAGAGAGAGAGGAAGAGAAAGGGGAGACAGGAACATCGATGAGAGAGAACATCAATTGGCTGCCTCCTGCATGCCCCACACTGGGAATTTGGCCCACAACCTGGTCATGTGCCCCCACCGGGAGTTGAACCTGCAACCTCTTGGTATATGGGTCAATAGTCCACCAATGAACCATACTTTTCTTAATCAACAAGGTTTGGAAATTAAAATGTTTCCTGTTTTTTATGATTTTAAATTTGACCTGAAGCTAATACTTCTTTGTGAATACATTTTTGCTCACATCTCAGATTATTTAGAGAATACTTTTTTTTTAGTTTATGGTTTAATCAATAAAGCCTTGATAAAGAAAATAAAAATTTCATTGAAGAAATATTCTTTAGTCACATAAAGTACAATCATCATAAACTTGGAAAATTTTTGGAGCATTTATTCTGTTTTTCTTTCTTCCTTTTATTTAAAAATACATTTTTGATTGTTCTATTTATTTTTCTGAAAATATGGATCAATTTATAGCTTACCTGCAGAAGTTTGTTCTATATGTGGTGGTCATAAACCAGCAGGTACTATTAACATATATACCACATTATAATTGCAGTGTTTTTCTCCCCTTTTTATATATAATTATTCATCCTCTTTGGGGAGAAAGCATGTTTCAGCCACAGCCTATTTAGTCCTTTCTCAAGCATGCCCCAAGCCTCAACTCTGTCTCCAGACAGAAGAAAGCGTTTCTCAGAATCTTCTACCAGGAGCTGCATCACTGGACAGGATACTTCTCTTTCCTTTTCCACTGGTGCAGTAAGGAAGGACATCTATACCCAGTAGGAATCATGGTTCATCACTGCATGGCTGGAGCAGGCTGTGAGTGGAGAATTGTGGATGGGCTTCCTGCCTGCTAACACTGCATTCCTGTTAGTACCCAAGGGGACTAAGGATTGTGGCAGAATTCTACTGAAGAGACTGGAAAGTTACTTATGTTAGTATGCAAGAGTTAGAGTTAAACAATTTTGTACTTTCTTTGAGGAATGAATGCCCCTGGTTGGCTACCGTCTGATACCTAGAAGATGATTTTTTAAAACTGTTACTGTGTAGGATAAAAAATGGCACTGAAAATTACACTAATTAAGGTTTGATACAAGTAAAGTTATTTCAGTTGGCAAATCACTCACTTCAGTTCTATGGTCCTTTCTTTCTACTCTGTGCACTGCATTTAAAGAAATAAAGTAGAAGGCAATAGAAAGGAATTCAAAGTTTAATTCAAATGTAAATCTAAGGGCTGATATAAGTAAATGCTTTTTGAATTCTTTAAGAACACAGAATGAAAGTCATTCTTCATTGTACATCCTTTTGTCCAGATGACACATAGAATGTTAAAAAGAACCAGGGATTCAGAATCCTGAAATTCTTTTCCATTAAATTAAATGTCTATACCTGTGTGGATATGTGAGAAATATAACAGGGTATTTCAGACCTTTCACAGTGTATGTGTAAATAGACAGTGTTAAATTTAGCAGGCAATACTGCTAACTTCTCAACAACTCCCCCAAGATTCTCTTCTGAGTTGGCCTTTGCCATCTATTAAAATCAGTGTGTTGCTAGACAAAGAACCATGGTTCATTTAATGTATACTGGTCACTCATTTTACTGGCAATGGAGACTCAGGCTAGAAATTTTATTAATTGAGAGACTGATAATTATTGAGATCTGGAGTCTGAGTTTCATGAATGCTTTGTAGGTCTGAGCTTTAATGACTACCAAGGGAAATATTCCTTAGGTCCCTGCTGCTAGATGACACGGGCAACAAAAAGAGACTCCTAATTAAGACAAAATAAAGCCATTTTGCTCTGTGTTCTGGGGATTGTTTCAAACAGTTTGGGAATGAGCAGACTTTTTGCTTGAATCAAATCCAATAATTTTGTTTGGGCTTGGAAGAGCTCTCCAGATTTCTCTTCCAATACTTAGTGGGCACATTAGAAACATTAGTAACATTTATTAGGGGGAGACTTTCCCATTAACTTAAGTGTGGGCTAGTGTTGGGAGCCAACACTGAGCTAACCAGAGCGGCTTTCTGTAAAGATCAGTGGTTGCCTGCTCACCTAGCAGTGGCTGGCATTGTTAGTTACTAAATCAGAATCATATCTCCAACACTTGTCTGAGGCTTTCTATAAGCTACCCCATTTATAAGAATAAGAATAAAAATAATGAAGATTCTAGAATAATGAGTACCTATTCTGTGTTGGCGATTCTTAGTGGTTTACATATATAATCTTAATCTTTGAGACATTCTGCAGGTAACTAATAATATTTTCTCTCTCTCTTTTTTATTTTTTTTTACAGAGGAAGAAACGAAATTTAAAGAGGTTTAAAATTTTATTAAAATTTTAAAAGTTAAAAGTTACTTAGTAAGAGGCAGAATGAGTACTCTGTTTTAAGCCTCTGATTCCAAAGCCTGTGCTCTTAGCCTCCATGTTACATTACTTTAACTTACTTAAATTGGTTGTATGATAAACTATAGTAACTGAAAAACTGAAATTTCTAAAACTTCCATTTATTACAGATTAAGTGTTAGCCTCTATGTGAATTTTCTAAACCTCTAAAACATTTGCCTGAGTGTCAATAGTCCAAATCTGAGCAGAGGGAAATAGCAGAAGGCCAGTGTGGTATTCAAACTAAATGACCCTGCTGGATGGACCCCTGGCTGTAGACTTGAGAGAATACTCACACTGATATTTTTTGTTTTATAATGAGTTTAATTATATTTTTAATACACAACAACTGACCTAAACATCTTTCTTAGAATTCATAGCATCATTTAAAAATACTCTGTTTTAGACCAATAACAACTAAGGAAATTGAAGATGTAATTAATAAATTCTGAGAAAACAAAAACTGGGGCCTGGACAGCTTCATAGGGGCGTTTTACTGAATATTTAGAAAAGAGCTAACACCCATTCTTCTCAAACTACTCCAAAAAGATTCAAGAGGAAGGAAGACTTCCAAACTCTTTTTTATGAGGCCAGTATAATCCTAATTCCCAAACCAGAGAAAGACACTACAAAGAAGGAAAACTATAGGCCATTATCCCTGATGAATATAGATGCCAAAATCCTCAACAAAATATTAGCAAATCAGACCCAGCAATACACTGAAAAAATAATTCACCAAGGCTGGTAAATATTCTCAAATCAAAATGTGATGCACCACATTAAAAAAAAAAGAAAGATAAAAACCTATAATTATATCAATAGATGCTGAAAAGGCATTTAACAAAATCCAGCATCCATTTCTGACAAAACACTCAGCAAAGTGGAAATAAATGAATCATATCTCAACATAATAAAGGCCATATATGAAGACCTACAGCCAACATCATACTCAATGGGAGAACACTAAAAGCATTTTTCTTAAGAAGAGGAACAAGACAGGGTTGTCCACTTTCACCATTCTTATTTAACACAATACTAGAAGTCTTAGCCACATCAATTAGACATATAGAAAAAAATAAAAGGGATCCAAATTGGAAAGGAGAAAATGAAACTGCCATTATTCACAGATGACATGATATTGTACATAGAAAACCCTGAAGACTCCATCAGAAATCTACTAGATTTAATAAATGAATTTGGCAAAGTAGCAGAATCCAAAATTAACACCCAGAAATTGATGGCATTATTTTACACCATTAATGAACACTAGAAAGGGAAATAAACAAACAAACAAAATCCCATTTATCATTGCAAGAAATATAAAATAAAATACCTAGGAATAAATGTAACCAAGGAGGTTAAAAACTTGTTAGCAGAAAAGTACAGGACATGGAAAACAGAAATAAAAAAAGATACAAAAAAGTGGAAATATATGCCATGTTCATGGATGAGAAAAATCAACATCATTAAAATGTCCATACTACCTAAAGCAATCTACAGAGTCAATACAATCCCTACTAAAATACCAACAGCATATTGCACAGATCTAGAACAAATTCTCTAAAAGTTTACGTGGAACCATAAAAGACCCTGAATAGCCACAACAATCTTGAAAAAGAAGAACAAGGTGGGAGGAATCATAATACCAGATATTAAGTTATACTACAAAGGCATTGTAATCAAAACAGGATGGTACTGGCACAAGAACAGACATATAGATCAATCAAAACAGAGAACCAAGCTATCAACCCAAGACAGTATGCACAATTAATATTTGACAAAGGAGGCAAAAGCATGCAATGGGGAAAAGACAGTCTCCTTAATAAATGGTGTTGGCCTCATAACAAAAGACTCACATAGGTTGAAAGTAAAGGGATGGAAAAAAATCTTCCAAGCAAACAGAAAGCAAAAAAAAAAAAAAAAAAGCTGGGGTAGCAATACTCATATCTGATAAAGTAGATTTCAAAATGAAGGCCATAACTAGAAACAAAGAAGGCCACTACATAAAATTGAAAGGACCTATCCAACAGGAAGATATAACCTTGATAAACATATATGCACCCAATATAGCAGCACCAAAATATATTAAAAATCTTCTGGAGGACTTCAAACTAGAAATCTATAGCAATACAATCATAACAAGGGACTTCAACACGCACGGACATCACTGAATAGATCCTCTAGACAAAAAAATTAGCAAGGAAACAAAGACTCTAAATGAAGCACTAGACCAAATGGGTTTAATAGATATCTACAGAGAATTACACCCTAAAACTGCAGAATTCACATTCTTCTCAAGTGCACATGGGACATTCTTAAAGATAGACAACATGTTCGGGCACAAACTAAGTCTCTATGAGTTCAAGAAGATTGAAATCATATCAAGCATCTTCTCAGATCACAGTGGCATGAAACTAGAAATCAATTGCAACAAGAACATACAAAGATATTTAAACACATGGAAGCTAAAGAGCATGTTATTAAACAATGAATGGGTTACCAAGGAGATCAAGGAAGAAATTAAAAACTCCTGGAAACCAATGAAAATTAACACACAACAACACAAAATCTATGGGATGCAGCAAAAGCAGTTCTGAGAGGGAAGTTCATAGCACTACAGGTCTACCTCAAAAAACAAGAAAAATCTCTAATAGACTATCTAACCTCACAACTTAAAGAACTAGAGAGCAAACAAAAAGAAAACCCCAGAGCAAGTAGAAGGAAGGAAATAGTAAGGATCAGAGCAGGAATAAATGACATAGAGTCCAAAAAAACAATTCAAAGGATCAATGAAATAAAGAGCTGGTTTTTCGAAAAGATAAACAAGATTGATGGACCCTTAGTTAGACTCACCAAGAAACAAAGAGAGAGAACCCAAATACACAAAATCAGAAATGAAAGAGGAGAAGTAACAACTGACATCACAGAAATACAAAAGATTGTTAACAACTACTATGAACAATTATATGGCAACAAATTCGACAATCTAACCGAAATGGACAAATTTCTAGAAACACACAGTCTCCCAAAACTGGACCAGGAAGAAAGAGAAAGAAAACTTGAACAGACCAATAACAACAGAAGAAATTGAAGATGTAATCAAGACTCTTCCAGCAAACAAAAGCCCAGGCCCGGATGGCTTCATGGGAGAGTTTTACCGAACATTCAAAAAAGAACTAACACCCATTCTCCTCAAAATATTTCAAAAAATACAACAAGAAGAAAGACTTGCAAACTCGTTTTATGAAGCCAGCATAATTTTAATTCCAAAACCAGAAATAGACACTACAAAGAAAGAAAACTACAGGCCAATATCCCCGATGAACATAGACGCCAAAATCCTGAACAAAATACTAGCAAATCAGCTCCAGCAATACATCAAAAAAATTATCCACCATGACCAAATGGGATTCATCCCAGGGATGCAAGGCTGGTACAACATTTGCAAATCAGTAAACTTGATACACCACATAAATAAAATGCAGAATAAAAACCACATGATCATATCAATAGATTCTGAAAAAGCATTCGACAAAATCCAGCATCCATTTCTGATAAAAACACTCAGCAATGTGGGAATAGAGAGATCATATCTCGACATAATAAAGGCCATATATGAAAGACCTACAGCCAACATCATACTCAATGGGCAAAAACTAAAAGCATTTTCCTTAAGAACAGGAACAAGGCAAGGATGCCCACTTTCGCCACTCTTTTTAACATAGTACTGGAAGTCTTAGACACAGCAATCAGACAGGAAGAAAAAATAAAAGGATCCAAATTGGAAAGGAGGAAGTGAAACTGTCATTATTTGCAGATGACATACTATATGCAGAAAACCCCAAAGACTCCATCAAAAATTTACTAGACTTAATAAATGAATTTGGAAAAGTAGCAGGATACAAAATTAACTTAAAGAAATCGATGGCATTTTTATATACCAATGATGAACTCACAGAAAGAGAAACTAAGAAAACAATCCCATTTACCATTGCGGCAAAAAAATTAAGATACCTAGGAGTAAACTTAACCAAAACAATAAAGGACCTATTCGCAGAAAACTACAGGTTATTAAAAAAAGAAATAGAGGAAGATATAAAAAAGTGGAAGCACATACCCTGTTCATGGATTGGAAAAATGCATTAAAATGTCCATATTACCCAAAGCAATCTATAGATTCAATGCAATCCCCAACATAATACCAACGGCATACTTCACAGAATTAGAACAACTACTTCAAAAGTTCATATGGAACCAAAAAAGACCTCGAATAGCCACAGCAATCTTGAAAAAGAAGAACAAAGTTGGAGGGATCACATTACCAGATTTCAGGTTTTACTACAAAGCCACTGTAATCAATACAGCCTGGTACTGGCACAAGAACAGGCATATAGACCAGTGGAACAGAACACAGATCCTAGAAATGGACTCAAGGCAATATGCTCAATTAATATATGACAAAGGTGGCAAGAGCATACAGTGGAGTAAGGACAGCCTCTTTAATAAATGGTGCTGGGAAAATTGGACAGGTACATGCAGAAAAATGAAACTAGACCATCAACTTACACCCTACACAAGAATAAACTCAAAATGGATAAAAGACTTAAATGTGACTCATGAATCCATAAAAATCTTAGAAGAAACTGTAGGCAACAAAATTTCAGAGATCATACGCAGCAGAATTTTTACTGATACATCATCTAAGGCAATAGAAACAAAGGAGAAAATGAACACATGGGACTACATCAAACTAAAAAGCTTCTGCACAGCAAAAGATACAATCATCAAAATGGAAAGCTACCCACTGTATGGGAGAGCATAATTGCCAATGATATATCAGATAAGGGGTTAATTTCTAATATATATAGCGTGCTCATACAACTCCACAAAAGGAAGACAAAGAACCCAATTAAAAAATGGGCAGAGGAACTTAATAGACACCTCTCCAAACAGGACATACAAATAGCCAAAAGACATATGAAGAAATGCTCAACATCACTAATCATCAGAGAGATGCAAATTAAAAAAAAATGAGGTATCACCTCACACCTGTCAGAATGGCCACCATCAACAAATCATCAAACAACAAGTGTTGGCCAGGGCGTGGAGAAAAGGGGACTCTAGTACGCTGCTGGTGGGAATGCAGACTGGTGCAACCACTATGGAAAACAATATGGTGTTAACTCAAAAAATTAAAAATTGAACTTGCATTTGACCCAGTGATCCCACTTCTAGGAATATACCCTAAGAAGCCTGAAACACCAATCAGAAAGAATATATGTAACCCCATGTTTGTAGCAGCACTATTTACATAGCTAAGATCTGGAAACAGCCCAAGTGTCCATCAGTAGAGAAATGGATAAAAAAGCAGTGGTACATATACACAATGGAGTACTACGCAGCTATAAGAAAGAAAGAGCTCTTATCCTTTGAGACTACATGGAGGGACCTGGAAAGGATCATCCTAAGTGAAACAAGCCAAACAGAGAAAGACAAGTATCATATGATCTCACTTATTTGTGGAATATAATGAACAAAATAAACTGTCAACCAAAAGAGATCCAGAATTATGGAATTAGGGAACAGACTGACAAACCTCACAGGGATGAGTGTTGGGAAGAGTGGGGAGAGATAAACCAAAGAATTTATTTGCATATATACACAGTCAATTGACACACACATTAGACTAAAGAAATCAGGAGAGGGATGAGAGTGGGAAGGAGGGGGTCAATGGGAAAAAAATGGGGACATCTGTAATACTTTCAACAATAAAAGATAGTCTGTTTTTTATTTTCTGTGTAGTGATATTAATTACTTTCATATTATCTTTTTTTCTTATTATGCTTAATGACTTATGGTCTTAGAAGGTACATTATCATAGTGTCTTTTGAGAACAGAAGAGGTATAGAAGGGTTTGGAGCTGGCATTGATGCCAATTTAACCCAGTCATTGTGAATATCCAGCCTATGTATTTGAAAACACAAACTGAAAAGTATATAGTGTAGTATGGAAGTACATCTACCTTCTTTCATTTGTCTCTTTTCCTACTTTATTATTATTGTATTTTTAATCATTTAAAAATTTTTCATTTACAATTGATATACAATGTTATATTAGTTTCAGGTGCACACCCCAGTGATTAGACATTATATAATTTACTAAGTGATCCTTCAATAAATCTTGCACACATCTGACACCACATATATTTATTGGTATGTTATTGACTATATTTCCTATGTTGTACTTTGCATCCCCATTATAGTTCTGTAACTACCAATTTGTATTTCTGAATCCCTTCACCGTTTTTCATCCATACCCCCAAACTCCCTCCGATCTGACAACTGTTAAAATGTTCTCTGTATCTATGTGTCGGTTTCTGTTCTGCTTGTTTATTTATTTTAATTTTAAAATTTAATTGTTGATAGATAAGTATTTATGGCTATTTTATTGTTCATGTTTTTAATCTTGTTTTTTCCTTCTTAAAGTAGATCCTTTAACATTTCATGTAATATTGGTTTGGTGGTAATGAACTCCTTTAATTTTTTCTTGTCTGGGAAGCTCTTTATCTGTTCTTTAATTTTAAGTCATAGCTTTTAATGAATAGATTATCTTGCTTATAGGTTTTTGCTTTTCATCACTGAATATTTCTTGCCACTCCCTTATGGCCTACAAAGTTTCTGTTGAGAATTCATCTGACAGTCTTATGGGAGCTTGCTTGTAGGTAACTGCTTTTCTCTTGCTGCTTTTAAGGTTCTCTTTTTATCTTTAACCTTTTTCATTTTAATTATGATGTGTCTTGATGTGGGCCTCTTTGGGCTCATCTTATTTGGGACTCTCTGTACTTCCTGAACTTGTATGTCTATTTCTTTCACCAGGTAAGGGAAGTTTTCTGTCATTATTTTTTTCAAATACGTTTTCAATTTTTTGTTCTCTCTTTCTCTCTCCTCCTTCCAGCACCCACATAATGCAAATGTTGATATGCTGGAAGTTGTCCCAGAGGCTCCTTACACTATCATCATATTTGTGGATTCTTTTTTTTTTTTTTCTGCTGTTCTGATTGGGTATTTTTTGCTTCCTTACTTTCCAAATCACTGATTAGATTCTCAGCTGTATCTACTCTTCTGTTAATTCCCTGAAATTATTTTTCATTTCAGTTAGTGTATCCTTCATTTCTGACTGGTCTTTTTTATGGTTATTATGTCTTTTTGTGTGTGTGTGCTGTTGAAATTCTGACTAAGCTCCTTGAGCATCCTTGTAACCATTGTTTTAAACTCTGTATCTGGTAGTTTGCTTGCCTCCATTTCATTTAGTTGTTTTTCTAGAAATTTTTCCTGTTTTTTCATTTGGGACCTGTTTCTTTGTCTCTGCATTTTGCCTACTTTTTTATGTTTGTTTCTATGTACTGTGTAGAGCTACTACATCTCCCAGACTTGGTAGAGTGGCCTTATATAGTAGGTGTCCTGCAGGGACCAGTCACCTGAGTTGGGTGATCCAGGTGCACCCCTGTGTGGGCTGTGTGCACTATCCTGTGTAGTTGAGCCTTGATTGCTATTGGCATCGCTGGGAGAAATTGACTCCCAGGGCAATCAGCTGTGGGGACCAGCTGTGACTACAGCAGAAATATTATGCAGCAGTCAACCCTACTGAGCAGGATTTGTTTCAGTGGGGCTCACTAGGTCCACTCCTTGAGTATGTCACTCATAGAGGTGGTAGGGTTTTAATTTAATCTGAAGCTGTCCACTGGGTGTACTCGCTCTTGGGCCTCCTGGGAGGTTCAAAGTCAGCCGCCACCTGTGCCCTACTACCTACAGAAGCTACAGAAAAATCTTCAGATAGCTGCTACTTTATTTGGCTTGGGGGTACCCAGGAGAGGTAAAACTGTGAACCAAGGTGGGATGCCACTAATGCTGGCCTGTGGTCACTTAGCAAGACGTAGGGGGTACGCAAAGGCCAGATGCCACTTGTTTGAGAAATTTTAGGAAAGTCCAAAGCATGAGGCAAAAGAGGTTAGTTGTATGGACAAGCCATTGGAAATGGCTTGGATGGGCCCACAAGTTGGGTCCGGCAGCGCCTCAGGGAAACACTGGGATGGGGCAACAGTGTGAATCAGGTTGATGGAGACTCAGATATAGTGCCTGCCTGCCGGCTCTGTGGTGGTGGGGTCTCAGAAAAGGAACAATGGCTCTGCCAGCACTTTGGCTGGCAGAAAGATGCCCCCCCCCAATCTCTCACCCTGATGCCAGGAAATTTAGTTCCTTTCTATATGTTCCTGGTTCCTTTCAAGTGCTGCCCCAGTGCTAGAGCTCAGAGGGAGTGAGTCAAGTATGTTAGTGTATGGGCCCTTTTAGAGGAACACCTGGGATTCCTGAAGCCTCTGCCTCGATCAACCATAATCCCTGCTGGTTTTTACAGCCAGAAGTTATGAGACTCCTTTTCCTGGCTCTGTAACCCTGAGCTGGTGGGCATGGTGTGGAGCTGGGACACCCGGCTCCTCACAGTGACTTCTGCAGTCAAGATACCATTCCCAATTTTAAATTGGGTGTGGGACCAGTCTGTTCTGCATCTCTGCCTCTCCTACTCTTTAAATCTCTAAGAGTAGGGCTTCCATTCAGCTAGATTTCAGGTGGTTCTGAATGATGGTTGTTCTGTAGTTTAGTTGTATTTTTTATGTGGTTATGGGAGGATTCAAATACTGCGTTTACCTGCACCACCATCTTGACTGGAAGCCTTTTAATTTGCCCTTGATGTACCTAATTAACAAAGTAAGAGAGGCTTATTCCTAGGAGGCTTCCAAGGGTGCCATAAATTTTTACTTTTAAACATTTAGAAAAAATGTAGGACAAAAAATTTTTCTTTAAAAAAAAAAAAGATGGATTCCTATTGGATGGCATTATAACATTGCTTATCTCCTTTTAAAGTTGAGATCCCTTCATTGCTTGGGTGTAGATATTTTATTATTGATGTTAGCTAACGAACTACTAGAAATTTAAACTTAAGGGAGAGTGAGTTAAACTTAGGATGTGAAAGAGGGACATCTTTTTTGCCCTCTTTTTCCATCTACATTTTTTGTTGTAACTATTTAGAGATCGCTGTGTATGCTATTTTATAAGAAACTGACTGTGACAAATGTCATTTTTATATCAAAGTCAACAAATCAATATGGAGCATTGACCTTGTGCCAGACATTGAATTAGTACAATGTCTCCAAACTCTCTATCACTGGAATTAATAATCCTTTCTCTAGTTTTAGTCCCATCTCATATTTATATCTTGAAACAGGGAGAAATTAAGAATCTGGTTTTCTTTGTTTTCTCTGAATTTAGTACTTGGTATGTGTGTACCTGTCATACCCCACTTTCCAAGAGCTGGACTTTGTTCACATGAGCTCCCTGTTTTCTATATGGGTTGCTCATTGCTAGAACCTCTACCCACTATCAGTCTCATACATTACACACATCATCCAAATTTGTGTGGGTCCTGGAGAAAGAATCTCATGTTTCTCCTGTTCTTCTTACCCTCGGCTTACCTCTTGGGAATTGGATATACTTTCTTGGCTTTTACTCTATTAAAAATGGTACTGGGTCTTTAGCTTAATAGAACAGAATACTCAGACTCCCAAATTTAGTTGTCCAAAGTCTAAATTATAAGTCTCCTAAGTTCTTGCTATTTTGTATACATTTATAAAGGTTTCTATTTTTTTTAAAATGGATAAAACATTATAAGTTGTCCTTCAGTTAGATAGCAAATGCTTTTGATTGGCTTTGTTGGTTTTTTTTAGTTAATTTTTTTGCCACTATTTGGTGAAAGTTAAATGGAACAATGACCCTAAGCTATGAATTTATGCCTAATCTTTATAAAATTCTTTGGTTTTGGTTATTATTATATTTTTTTAGCATTCTTCCTTAATATAAGGTAAAGTGAAGACTCTGTATTCCTAATTAGGACCTTAGGAAAATTCTGTGCAAGAACATAGGAATTATTTTGAATCTTAGCACTTAAGACTTTCTTTTAAATCATACTTTTGCTTCTGTGTTATTTTCCTATTGTTTTTAATTTTCTAGAAAAACAAAAATCACTTCTGTGAAAGGATAACTGTTCAAAGGAAAGTTTGCTCAAAGGATCCCATGTCCAGTTATGGGTGGCATTATTGCTTAAATCTTAGTAACTCAGAGGAAATGACCTCTGTATTTATTGGAGGTGTTAGTGGTAATGCAACTACGGGAGGGTGACAGATTATCTTATAGCAATGGAGTCCTAAAAATTAAAAAAAAAATGTTTTACAATAACACATTAAGTATATAGAGGAGGAAAAGTTCTTTTGTACCCTCTTTGGGTTTCTGGCTAGGCCTAAGAATTAAACTGGCATAAAAGAGATTAGCAGGAGAAAAGTATACAAATTTTATTGAATTTTTACATGTACATGGAAGCCTTCATAAGAAAATGGAAGCCCAGAGAAGTGACCAGAACAGGGAGCTTTTATACTTTTTAGACAAAGAAACAAATAAATTTGTAAAGAAATAACAAGACAAAGTGATTTGGGTTAGGAATAGTAAATGGTGAAGAAGTAACTAGGAAGACAGGGATAAGTTTAATAAAGTTTGTTTATACAGCCTTCATAATCCTTAATTCCCTGTCTCTGGTGATAAGAATGTTTTCCACTTTTCTGGTGCAGGGAGAGTACCTTTCACATGAGAAATTTATCTTGTGCTTTCAGGAGGACTAGGGAGGGACAGAGCGTCCCTCTGGTACTGGCTGTTTATTTACAAAAATCAATATGCCAAAATAGCATATTTTAGGGTGACATATTCTGAACCCCTTCAAGTATATTCTATGTTCCAAAAAATCTAGTATTACATTAGGTGAAAGAGGGCTCTCTGGCTGTATAAACAGACAAATATGTCTACACCCAGGCTTCTGATCCACATGCATGACAATAAAGTCAGTCCTTATTCTTCATTTGAATTCATTTAAGTTGTATACCTATTAGTGGTCATGCCAATTAGCACATTGTGATAGGACAGAGATTTGTATGATGCATGAGGATGATAAAGCATACATGCTAAGGTCTTTGGACTTCATCAATCTCTTAGGTAGTAGAACCCAGGTCAGTGATACAATTGTGCTGAATAACTGTTACTGTACAACTGAATAAAAAAGTCAAGTTTCCAAAAGGTGCTCTACACTTCCTGTATTATTGATCATCACTCAGAGCAAGTCATATGGCTAAGTGTGAAGTCAAGAAGGCAGGGAAATAACATAGTCCATTCACAAGCAAGCACTGCAAGTCACATGCCTCACTCTCTTTCAGACAGAGAAGTCATTTCTTGACAACTAATATTTCAAGATTTGATATTTGATAGACCTCATGCCCATTGTCTTTTAAAAGTTATTATGGCCCTGTCCAGTTTGGCTCAGCGGTTAGAGCGTCGGCCTGCGGTCCAGAGAGACCCGGGTTCGGTTCCCGCTAAAGGTACGTACCTCGATTTGTCCCCAGCCCTGGTCGGTTGTGCGGGTGGCAGCCACTCAATGTGTCCCTTTCACATCGATGTTTCTCTCTCTCTCTCTTCCTTTCTCTCCCTCCCACTCTATCTGAACAACAACAACAAAAAGGAAAAAAAGTTATTATGTAATAGAAAAGAAGGAATACATCTATGTTTAGTGTTCCCTTTTTCTTATAAAATATAGTATACACACACACATGTGTGTGTGTGTACATATATATATATATATATATATCCATAAACAATATATTTTAGTTTTACTTGTTCCTAAACTTCATAAAAACGGTTACATATTGAATCACTAAATGTACTTCCCTATAGCTTAATGTCATATTTGGCTCAGTATTATGTTATAAAGAATGTAACTGTGGTTTATTCTGGACTCTTTGTAATGGTTACATGAATAGATACCTCTATTTCTCCTTCAATTTAATATAATACATTTTGACTACAAATGTATTATAGTAATTTTTAATGTTTTCTAGGACAAGTCTCCCCATCTTATTTTTCAGATGTATTCTGATTAATCTTTAGACTTTGCTTGTCCATATACATTTTATAATCAGCTTACATATTTCTATGAAAAACTTTGTTGGCATTTTGACAATAATTCAATGAGATTTACAAATCCTTTTTTGGAAATTTGCCTTTTTTTATTGAATATTAAAACTTCCTCTCTACTAACAAGTGATTAATAAATAAATAACTAAATGTGAAACTTTTTTTTTTGTCTTCATTAATGTTTTATAGTACTCTATATAGAGTTATTGTACGTGTTCTTAGGTATAGTCTAAGGTACTTTATATTTTATATGCAGATATATGTATGTGCATATGTTAGATATCAAAAATGTAGCATATGTTTTATATTAGATATAAATACATATTTCAATATTTAATACATATATATTTGTGTTACACATAAAATAGTGAAATTGTCTCCTATTATAAAATGTAATTAATATTTGTATAGCTATTTTATACCTGGTGAGTTTGCAAAGTGCTTATATTATTTCAAATAATTTTCTGGTAGATTATTTTGGGTTTTCTTTGGGGATAAAATAATAAAGTTTAAATAATAAAAATTCTGTTTCTAGCTTCTAAATTTTTATATATCTTTTATCTTTTCTCAATAAGCTTCTAGTACTTCAATTCTAATGTTTAATATTTTGTTCTTAATTTCAAGTAAGGATTTGCTAATAATTACCATTTAAATATTTTCTTTGAGTTCTTTATAAAACACCTTATTAAGGTTAGAATTTACATACCATAAAAGTCACACATTATAAGTGTATAAATTCAGTGATTTTTAGATCTAGAGCTGTGCAAAAATCTCTAAAATCTAATTATAGAACATTTTGTCAACCCAAATAGTTTCTGTTTTTACATTTGCAGTTAATCTCCAAACCCACCTTCAGTACCAGGCAAATACTGATCTGCTTTTTGTTGAATAAATTTGTCTTTCCTGAGCATTTTATATAAATGGAATCACACAGTATGTAGTTATTTTGTGTCTGAGTTTTTTCTCTTAAAGTTTTTAAGATTCATCCATGTTTTGTTGCTGACTAGCATCTCATTGTATAAGTAGGCCACATGTAGTTTATCCGGTTTTTGGACAATTGGATTATTTCTGTATTTGTTTGTTTGTTTGTTTGTTTGTTTTTACTATAGTAAGTAATGTTGCTATGGACATGTGTGTGTCCTTTAGTACAAATAATTGTTTATTTCTTGGGTAGGTTCCTAGAACTGGAATTGCTGGTTTGTCTAAGGTTATGTTTAACATGTTAAGAAACTGCCAAACTGTTTTTCACAGTGCTTATAGCATTGTACACTCACAAACAATGGTTATACCATTTTACATTCACAAGAAATACATGAGGTTTTCAATTTCTCCACATTTTTGCAAATACTTAAATTGTACACCATAAAAATAAAAAACCTTTGAACTTCAGAAGGCACTAACTCTTAAACTCAACAATAAAAATATATATAACCCAAATGGGCAAAGGATTTGATTAGCTATTTCTCCGAAAGAGATATATAAATGGCAAATAGGCACATGAAAAGACGCTCATATTATTAGTGATTAGGGGAATGCAAATAAAAATGAGCTACTGCTTCAAACCACTAAAATGGCTACAATTTAAAAAGACATGTAATAAAAAGTGTTGGTGGGGATTTGGGAAGATTAGAACCCTCATCTGTTATTGGTGGGTATGGAAAATGGTGTAGCCGCTATAGAACACAGTTTGGCAATTCCTCAAAAAGTTAAGCATAGAGTTACCTTAATACCTAGAAATTACACTCCTAAGTATATACTGAAGAGAAAAGAAAACTTATTTTCACACAAAAAGTTGTACAAATATTGAAATAATTATTAATAACAACCCAAAGTGGAAACAATTCAAATGTTCATTAAAATAATGGATAAAATATGGCATATTTATACACTGGACTATTTTTAGCAACAAAAAGGAAGTAAGTACTGATACATGTTACAACATAGATGAAACTTGAAATTATGCAAAGTGAAAGAAGCCAGGCACAAAAGACTACATATTGTATAATTCCACTTACATGAAATGTCCAGAAAAGGTAAATCTAGAGATCAATGGCAAATTAGTGTTTGTCTAGGGCTAGAGAGAGTTAGGGACTAGGCAGTTGATTTTTAGTAGGCTGAGGTTTCTTTTTGGGATGAACATATTCTAAAATTAGAATTATTCTAAAATGCTAGAGATTGTACAGCTGTGAATATACTAAAAATCAGGAAACTGCACACTGTTTTAAAAAGATTAATTCAATGGTATGTGGAGTATGTCTCAATAAAGCTGTTGTAAACATGCATTATTGTTAATTAAGAGTTTATTTCTGGACTGTCAGTTCTGATCCACTGATATGCCTATCCTTGTGCCAATACCATATTTCTATGATTACTGAGGCTTTATAGTAAGTTTGAAAATCAAATACTTTTCCAACTTACTTAGTCTTTTTCAGACTTGTTTTGACTATTTTATGTCATTTGTATTCCATACAAGTTCTGGGATCACATTATCAATTTCTACAAAAATCCTGCTATAATTATTAAGGGGTGCATTGCATTTATAGATCAGTTGTCAGTTACCATTTTGAAAATGCTGAGTCATCCAATTCTTGAACATAAAAGGTCCCTCCCTTTATTTGAATCTTTATTTTATCTCGGCAATGTTATATAATTTTCAGTGTACAAGACCTATACTTTTTTTTTGAGATTTTCTACATGCAAAATCATGTCATCTATGAATCAGAGAGCTTTATACCTTTGTTTTCTAATCTGGTTGTTATTCATTTATCATCATCATCATCATCGTCGTCATCATCATGTTTATTCTTAGAACCTCCAGTGAAATCTTGAATAAAAGCAACAAGATAATATATTCTTGCCCTGCCCCTAACTTTAGGAGGAAAACATTCAGTCTTTCGCCATTAAGAATAATGTTAGCTGTGAAATTTTTGTGTATGCCATTTATCAGGTTGAGAAGTTTCTTTCCATACCTAATTTGTTGGGAGTTTTTTTTCCTAATTAAATTTATTAGGGTGATATTGGTTAATAAAATTATATAGGTCTCAAGTGTAAAACTCCATGATACATCGTCTGTGTATTGCATTGTGTCCCCAACACCCAGAGTCAAGTGTTCTTCCATATCCATATCCATATCCATATGTTTGACCCTCTTTATCCTTTATAGCCTCCCTCCTACCCCTTTCCCTCTGGTAACCACCGTAATGTTGTCTGTGTCTATGAGTTTTTGTTTGTTTGTTTTCCTTTTTGTTCATTTGTTGCATTCAGTTTTCACATATATAGAATTTTACTATTTTCTGTCTGACTTATTTTGCTTTGCATGATATTCTCAAGGCCCACCCCTGTTGTGGCAAAAGATAGTATTTCATCTTTTCTTATGGCTGAGTGGTATGCCATTGTATATATGTACCACATCTTCTTTATTCAGTCATTCATCAAAGGACACTTTGTTTCTATGTCTTGGCCACTGTGAATAATGCTCCAATGAGCATAGGGTGCATACATCTTTGCAAATAAATATTTTAAAAAATTTTAGGTAGGTACCCAGAAGAGGGGTTGCTGGGTCATATGGTAATTCTATTCTTATTTTTCAGGAGCCTCCACACTGTTTTCCATAGTGGCTGTACCAGTTTACATTCTCACTAGCAGCAAATGAGGGTCCCTTATTTTTCACAAATTCTCCAACACTTATTATTACTTTCTTGTTGATAATAGCCATTCTAATTGGTGTGAGGTATAATTTTGATTTGCATTTCCCTAATAGCTAGTGCAGTTGAGAATCTTTCTGTATATCTGCTGGCCATTTGCATGTCTTCTTGGGAGAAGTGTCTGTTCATGTCCTCTGCCTGTTTTTTAATTGGATTGTTTGTTTGGTGTTGAGTTTTATGAGTTCTTTATATATTTTGGATATTAACCATTTTTTGGAGCTGTTGTTTGCAAATATCTTCTCCCATTCTTTTGGCTGACATTTTGTTTTGTTAGTGGTTACTTTGCTGTGTAGAAGCTTTTAAATTCGATATAGTCCCATTCATTTATTTCTGCCATTACTTCCTTTAATTTTGGGATCAAATTCATAAAATCTTCTCTAAAACCAAGGTCCATAAGCTTAGAACTATGTTTTCTTCTATTCAATTTATTGTTTCAGGCTTTATATGTAGATCTTTGATATTCTAAGTTAATTTTTGTGCATGCAGACAGATAGTAGTCTTGTTTCATTCTTTTGCATGTGGTTCCCCAATTTTTCTAGCACCATTTATTGAAGACGCTTACTTTTATTCATCATGTTTTGGCTCCTTTGTCAAAAATTATTTGCTCATATGCATGTGGATGTTGAGAGTTTTATTATAAGTATGTGTTAGATTTTTCAAATAATTTTTTCTGTATTGTGGTCAAGTGGTTTTTGTTCTTTAATAGAGTATGTTAAATTAATTGATTTGGAATATTAAAGCATCCTTGCATTACTAGGATAAAGTTTTTTTTTTTTTTTGCTATAGTGTTTCTTTTTATATGTTTGCATATATTTACCAATATTTTATTGAAGAGTTTGCATCTTTGTGAATGATATTAGTTTGTAATACCTTTGTCTTCACTCTTTAGTTTCAGAGTTACTGAAGTCAGGGTATCAATCACTATTCATATGTCTTCTTCTTGCCTATATTTCCTGAAAAAAAAAATTCATATCATTTATTTTTTAAATATTTGATAAAATTTACTAGTGAAATGGTCAGGTAGTCAAACAGCAGTGTAGTAGCTAAGTAGGACACAGGTTTCTGCTTTTAGGTTGACTTTTCACACATATTTCCATAGATTAGTCATATAAGAAGAAAACTAGCTCAAATAAATTCAGTAACTATATTAATTACACAGACAACAAAAGCATGGTTAGCACAGTCTCAACTCTCCAAATAATTAGTCCCACAGGATAATACCCAAACCAGAGTTCAGATGGCAGACAACACAAGCAGTGGGTTACTCTTTCATGGAGAAATGGTCTTTAAAACATAGCCAAATGGTTTTATAAATTTCCACAGAAAGTTCCAGCTATATCCTAAGGAAGGGGTGGGGGGCCAGTTGGAATGTCCTGCACCCAACTGAAACCAGGGAGATAGATGAAACATTGCCTTGTGACAATCTTCCACAAGACAGGAATGAGAAATTGCCATGTGGCAACTCCTCAGCAGACTTACCTCTTCTTGCTCCATGAGGAATCACAGGGCACTCCACCAGTACTTGGCATTAGACTGCAGTCAAGCCTTGCCTTTGAGATTTGAGGACATGGAAGGTCAACAGGGTGCCATGGAAGAGGCTTTCTCTTACAAAATCCATCTGGGCCTGGGCTTTTCTTTCTGAAAATATTTTTAATTACTAATTTAATGTCTTTCCTTTTATAGGTCTATTCTATTTTTCTTCAGTTAGAATTTTTTTTTTTTTCAATTTGTTTGGGTAATTTATGTCTTTCAAGGAATTATTCTATTTCACCTAAGCTAATTTAGTAAACATTTCTTATCCTTACCCGAGGACATTTTTTTTGATATTTTGTTCAGATAGAGTGGGAGGGAGAGAGAGAGAGACATCGACATGAAAGGGACACATCAAGTGGTCGCCACCCACACGACCCAGCCAGGGCTGGTGACAAACTGCAACGAGGTACGTGCCCTTAGCGGGAACCAAACCTGGGTCTCGCCAGACCGCAGGCTGATGCTCTAACCGGTGAGCCAAACCAGCCAGGGCTCCCCTAAACTATCTAATGTATTGGTGTAGTTTATAATCTTTTTTATTTATGGAAGCCTACTAGCAATGGCCATCTTTTATTCCTGATGCTGGTAATTAGTGATTCTCTCACTCTCTCTTTTTTATTTTATTTTAGTGAAGCAAGAAGTTTGTTAATTCTGTTGGTTCTTTTAAAAAAACCAACTTTTTATTTCATTGAATGTTTCCATTTTTAGTTTTCTGTTTTAGTGTGTTTTTTTTTTAAATTCTTCTTATTTTTTATACTTATTTCTTAGGTTTATTTTGCTGCTTTTATCTGTTTCTTCAGGTGAAAGATAATATTATTGAATTTCAACCTTTTTTCTTATCTGATAAAATCATGTAATGCCCTAAGCATTGCTTTAGTTGCATTCCATAAATTTTGGTATGTTTTATTGGATCTTAATTATTTTCTCTATTGAGTACAGTTTGATATTGGCATTTACTTCCAAAGCTAAGCTAAAGGCATCAGAAGGTACTTTTTTTTTGTAGTGTTTGGATTGATTGGATCAAATGTTTGTGAGAGACAAAGTTTTTTATACTTTCAGGTTAATTTTTACTCTTTATCCTGTGTTTCAGCCAAAGCTCACATACTGGACTGTTTCTAAGTTCCAAGAACAGAATAGTAAAGGGTTTCTGCACGGATTTGGAAAAGATGATAAACTGCTTGACAAGAAACTTTTCTACTTTGAACAATTGAACTGATTTAATGGGCACTTTGGTGAGGCTGCCCTGAGAAACCACTTTTCTTTTCCATTTTCTCTCACTGCCTCAACATCTAAAGAGTACAAAATGTTTCTAAGGCCACATATAGCCATATTAGTGGAATGCTATTCCAATTAATACTGAGTTCTTAGGACCCTGCTTTTGGTAATGAAATATATAAGAGAATGATGCAGGTACATTTAAAAAAAGTGTAGTTAAATTTGTTCTTATAATTTAAAAAAAAGCTTTATTCATGTGTAGAAATGGGAAAGGCATTATAATGTTTTAATGACAAATGTAGGCAGTGAGATTTGGCATGACATACTCTTGGAGGTGTTGAAGATACTACTCTTGCCTCATTGAAGGAGAACCTAAACTATAATCCTGGTTTCAACACTGGGGACCATTTCACTGAGACTAAGCAGCAAAAGAGAGAAATGAGGGAAGGCAGAAAAATTTGAACTTTAAACAATTTTAATTGTGCTATGAACATAAGAAAGGATAGATTTAATTTATTGGAGATTTGTTTTTATCTAATAATGAGGAGATTCATGCCAGAAAACTCTAGGTGTTTTATATTACTGATGTTCTCTTGGGAGGTAAGTTGATGAATTAGTCACAGAGTGGCCCTATCGAAAGAAAAGGTAATCAATAGTGTCTACTGAGCTCTCAGTATGGGTCAGGACTGTCCTATGTGGTTCTTTCACCTTGTCTCTCTGCTGAACTCTCTCAATGTGTGTTGTTTATATTTATGTATCAGTAGCTTTCACATTGAAACTTATATTCTAGTTGTTTCTAAGTGTAGTGTTTTTACCTCTGATGTTAAATCTTCAAGGCCAAAGACTGCATTGTATTTGTTTTTAATCTCTCACAGTGTCTAGAACAATGGTTTGCACATAGCAGGTACTCAGTTAAATTGAATTGAAAGAAACAAGAGACTGTAAGTTTGAATGTCACATTTCATAAAGATATAAACAACAAATCATAAAACTATGACATAACAGAATAGCCAAGCAACGTAGAGAGATTTAAAATGTGGTATATTGAAACAAATGAACAAATGCACAAGCAGTGTTGTAAACTGCATTCCAGAAAAGAGAATTGCTTTAAAATGATTAAACTTCCAGGTATAAATATTGTTTTAGCTGAAACTATTTACACACTATCATCACAGTATATTATGTACATTGAACTTGTAAAACAAAATTCCTTAATTTCTAAAATAAGTCATATTGTTTTAGAATTCAGAGCTGTCTAGAAGATGAGTTGAACTACTAGTATTTTTTTTACAAGAAATTTCTACTTCTTAATCAAGTAAACACATAATTCAATAATTCAAATTTTTTTACTTAAAAATTTTTTAATAGAAATTGGATTTATAAGAAATTTTGCTCAACTATTTATTTATGTGACACAAAAATGACCTAGTTTGGCATCTTCTTTTCTACCCCCTTCCTTTTAAAAAATTTTTTAAAAGAAAAAATGACTCAAGAGAAGTATTGTTGTGTGGTACAGAAAGAGCAAAAGACTTAGAGATGTGAGTTTGAACTAAAGCTAAACAAATTTCAGCAAATCATATTCCATTTAGTTCCAGCATTTCAGTATTCTCATCTATAAAATGGGAAGCCTTCCTTTATATTAATTTTCTATATTTCCAAGTAGGTGTTTGAACTCATAATACACTTCTGCAAATGATGGGTAATGACCCTTATGAGGATAATATACATTTAGGTTAAAATATAAATATATTAGTCTAACACTGATAAAAAATAAAACATCCTTTATATTTCAAATTGTTAGCTTTTTCTTAAATCGCTAATTTGCTTGCTGTACACTCAACATTAGAGAACAATAAAAAATCATCCACAAGTGTAGAGGAAAGCATACATGATATTTATAACTGTTTCTCCTTTATAGGAATAAAAAACAAGATTGTTGCCCAGCTGGTGTGCCTCAGTTGATTGAGCATTGTCCCATGGACTGAGAGGTCCCGGTTCAATTCCTGCTCAGGGCACATGCCTGGGCTGCAGGCTTGATCCCCAGTGGGGGTGTGCAGGAGGCAGCTGATCAATGTTTCTCTCTCCCATTGAGGTTTCTCTCTCTCTCTCTTTAAAAAAAAAACTATAAAAACATTAAAAAACAACAACAATAAAAACAAGATTGTTCCTAATATTCTCAGGATATTCTGTGAGAAATAATTAAATATTCTGTGAGGAGAACTTTTAAAGTAAAAAGCATTATGTAAACATAAAATTTTATTTTTGTTTTTTGTCAACAATGCTTTTCCCAAGTGCTTTATATGAACTCTTGTAATAAAGAATACATAACCCCATTATGTCTTGCCTTTTGCTTCTTATGTATAAAATAAGTGATAAAACTGCCATTTTCTGAGCATTTTCTCAATCCGTTGAGGTTTTGCTTCCTGGCAATTGTCGTTAGTTTGGCTAAAAAAACTCATAAAAATTCATTACAAGTTTGAATGTATCTTATATTTACAGTGCATACAAATGTCATATTTGATGTAATTGTTTCCCAATTAGAAGACTAAACTCTATAATACAAAAATAAAGAAACAGTAGACTTCAGAGAACAAAAGCTCTATCAAGGTAGGTAAAGGTGAAAATAACTACTTCCTTGGAGGTTTGGGTAAAGGTCTGAAGCCAACTATTGTGTCTAGAAATGGGCAAAAATGTAATTGCTTTACTCAGTGTTCAGGAAACTAGTTGATGATTGAAATATAAAAAATGGAGACTGAAGTGTAGATAGGAGAATAAAGTCAGATTGTAGACTGATCATCTGCCAAAAATGGATGAAATGCACAACAATGGTAGGAGTTGGAGAGCTTTGAAATTCACCAGTAGCAACCATACAAAGAAAGAAATTCAATTTCCTTTAATGCACTTTGAAAAGTGATGACCAAGGAGAGAAATGGAATTCTGGCTAGCAGAGTAGGACCATTAACCAAGACCTCAGAAACTACTAGGTGAGCCCGGCTGGTGTGACTCAGTGGTTGAGCATTGACCCATGCACCAAGAGGTTGCCAGATCAATTCCTGGTCAGGGCATAAGCCCAGGTTGTGGGCCAAGTTCCCAGTGAGGGGCACGCAGGAGGCGACCAATCGATGTTCTCTCATCAACGTTTCTATCTCTCTCTCCCTCTCCCTTCCTTTCTCTCTCTAAAAAAAAAAAAAAAAAAATCAATAAAGAAAAAAAATTAAAGAAAAGAAGAAGAAGAAGCTGTACTGGGTACTGGGTGAGGAAGAAAAATCAATCAAGTTCTGACAAATCTCACCAATACCACATAATATTTAGATACACAAGAAACTAGAAAATGCGGTAATAAAATTCTCAACAGTAGATGCCCAAGTTATTAAAGACTAGGCTTTGAGCTCTCAGCAAAGGTGGAAGAAACGTCAGGGCTCTCCATTACAGACTGCTTCACTCTGAATTGAGAAGAATGACATGAAACCCCAGATCACACTGCCATAGGACTAAGAATACAACTCCAACTAGATCCAGGTAAAAGTCTAGGAACAGAAAACAGGTCAGGTCATCCAATGTAGGCTTCATTCAGCCTTAACAAATCACCTCTTTCCTGGCCCTATCCCCACCAGTGGGCTCTGAAAAAGTGTCTAGAGCACCCATAACTTGGCTCTAACACTCATCTCACAGGGAGGAATTGTTTTCAGATATAGTAAAGACAAATTACAACCACCAGCTCTCTGAGTCAGTTCCAATAGTCGATCTGTTCCGAGTTGCTCTTACTTAGCATTAGGTAAATGAAAACTATATCCTCCCCACACAAACACTTCACACACACACACACACACACACACACACACACACACACTACATAAAAGAAAAATAAATTTGAAAAAAGTCAAGAGAGATCATGGCATGTAAAAGCCAAATGAATTTATTTTGGGTAAAACAAATAAACCCAATGAAGAAAAGATCATTCCCTATAAATACATCATGCTATAAAAGAACTTAATAAGAGCATAAATTCAATAATATAAGAGCTCAAAGCTAAGATAAACAACCACATGAAATAAAAAGAGAAACTCCAGAGACAGAGAAACAGAGAGCTCAAACACCATTTGCAAACCAATTAATAAATTATAAGCATCAAGCCACAAACATACAAAAAGGAAAGAAATATCAAGTGCATGTGAAGGACATGGATGAAAAGTTTAATCAAGTAGAGAGAACATGATGCACACGGAAGGAAAAAATGATCCATGCCAAGGATGCATGGTGTGGCACACGTATCAAATGGCACAGAAAATATGTCCAAAGACATAAAAATGTCCTAAAGTAATGAAAGAACTAGAATAGTGGGTTGAAACATTAAGAAGTCTTGGAACATAACACCTATGAGCCTTTCCAAAAAAGTAAAAAGTCCAACCAAACAAAAGGTAAGTTAAAAGAAAGATCCCAATAGGAACAATATTAAAGAGGATTGTGGTGTCTAATGAGCACTGAATCTAGCTGCACAGGAAAAATAAAACTAAACATCAATGAGATTTATATCCTAGAAAGAGAATGCTTTAGAATATTTGACAAAGTAAAATAAATAGTATAAATAATAAAAACACTGAAGGTCAAGTAAGGAGGTTGGGGGCAATAAATATACTTTCTTATTCTCACATAAGAGGTCACATAATACTGTATAAATGTTAAAGCTAGACCTAACCAGTGTCGCTCAGTGGATTGAGTTGTCTCACTCACCAAGAGTTCACCCGGTTCAATTCCTAGTCAAGGCACGTGCCCAGGGAGGGATGACATCCCCAAATTGTTAAAAAAAAAACAAAAACAAAAATAAACCTGGCCAGTACACATTAGCAAGTTTCAAGACTACACAAACTACTTGATAGTGTTTGATCAAGGTGGCTAGAAAATAGAGTAAGGGAGAGTTTATAAATTTGGGACTACTCTCTAAGGATCCAAAATTTAACAGTCTGGCAAATATTTTTCTACTAGGATGGATTCTAGAAGCATGGAAAAAGCAGTGGCCTGCACTAGGAGAGAGAAAACTTTTGCTGCTAAAGATAGTAACTATTTTAAGCTATGAAGTCCAGATGGTCTCTGTTGCAACTATTCAACTGTGTCACTGTAGTGGAAAAGCAACCATAAAACAATACATAAATGAATGAGAGTGGCTGTATGTGTGTTCCAATAAAACCTGATTTATAAACAGAGGTAAAAGGCTACATTTGGTCTATTATTTACTGACCTCTAGCATATATTAAGTGAGGTTGAAATGCCAGAATTTGCATGGCAGACTATGGAAACGGAATTGTAAAAGAGTCAGAGTAGGACTCATAATAGAGTAAATAAACTATGTAAGCACAGAAGACTCACTAGAGGAATATGTTCCATGGGAAAGCCCAGAGAACATGCTATGAACCGAGGTCATCAGCAATGTGCTGGTGAGGGGGTACCTGCATCACTTAGTCATTCTGTAGTGGTCTGTCACTGTAGGCCAGGGCTGATGACAGGAATGCCACCCAAAGTGATAGCACTGTGGATGAGAGGCACAGTGAAACAATGAAGGCCAGGTGGTAGCATTTATGAATCAAGAGTTAGGTATATTTAATTATCATAATGAGTAGCAAGGTTGGAGAGGCAGCCTGGGGGCCTGAGCCATAAAGAGTTATGGAGATGCTTACTAGACATGGTATCTCTGGCAGTAGAATAAATGGATAACCAATAATAATTAACCACTTAATCTATACATGGAATTCAAGGGTGGATGATCCAGAGGCTGAAAGCAGTTATCTCAATTAAAAGTTATCATCACTGGCCCTCAAGCAGCTTCACACCCAGATTCCAATGACTGAACGAAAGCCCAGACCCCCTAGAGGAAGAATCCTGCTGTACTTGGCAACACACATGTAATGTGTCTCCAGTTCTTTCCCCAAAGGGAGCTTGGATGTTTAATGAGGTAATATGGAAAGGGGAATGCCCAAACATTTTGGGAACTTGGATATAAGGTTCAGGTCCCATTATGATGCCCTGTTAGAGTGGGTACATGTGGAAGCCAAGCCATAAAATGCAGTGGGCTCAGGCCTGGCTCCATAGACCTACTCAGTGGTCTTACTTGTTTCTGATGGTGTAATTAAAATAGACATGCTTGATATTTAAGACATTGCCCACATTGAATCCTTGGCCTTTGGGATAAGAGTGATTATTGTAGTGGATGAGGTAAAATAAATCATGTAATCCTGCCTGCCATCCCCAGAACAAATAGTAAATCAATCATACTATTCCATCTAAAAAGGAATGTTAGTGATTAGTACCACCCTTAAAGGCATAAAAAAACCCAGAATGATGATTTCCATTATATTTCTATTTACTTTACCAGTCTGACCTCTGCAAAAACCTGGTGGACCCTGAGGGATGTTAGGTTACCACAAATTCAACCAAGCAGTAGCTCCAATTTTGGCTTCTGTGCCACGTGTGATATTGTTGCTAGAGTAGATTAACACAACCTCGGGTATACTGTTTGTAGTTATTAATCTTAGAAGTGCAGCTTCCCAGTGTAATCAGAAGAGCGAGTCAAAAAAGTATATATTCACAGAGCAGATTATAGAATGCTTTTACATTTTCCCCCTGAAACCATGTAAACTCTCCTATCCTCTGGCAAATTTAAACTCTCCTACTTTCTGCAAACCGCATTTAGTCTACTCAGCACTTGTCCACACCTATTACCAACCTCTTCAATCTATTCTCAACCTCTTAGCACCTTAACTTCTATAACTTATTAGCATGTGTGATAGATATATAACTTCTCTAGGCTTAATTTCTTCATTTATAAATGAGAATAATAATTATGTTTCAGCATTAGCATGAAGATTAAATACGTTTTGTGTGAACATGGAGAGGCCTGAGTGACTCAAACTTTGTGAAATGTAATCAGGGTCTTAGTCAGCTAGGGCTGCTATAACAAAATGTGCACAAACTGGGTGGCTTATCAACAACAGACATTTATATCTTATAGACCTGTAGTTTAGGGGTCTAAGATCAAGGTGCCAGCATGGTGGCTTTCTGGCAAGAATCCACTTCAGGGTTGTAGACTACTGGCTTCTTCTTGTATCCCACATGATCGGGGGGAAAAGCAAGCTAGCTCACTGGCATCTTCTTCTTATTATTTTTTTGAAAATAGAAATTGGGTTTATTTAAAGAAAAGAGGGTGGGGGATACGGGATATCCAAAGGGAAGTCTCTGGCCTCTCCTTATAAAAACGCTAATCACATTCATGAATGCTCTACCTTCATGATCTAATTATCTCCTAAGGGCTCACTTCCAAAAACTGTCACATTGAGATTAGGGTTTCAACCTATAAATTTTAGGGGGACACAAACATTCAGTTCATAGCATGATCTAATCAGGAAAACAGAGTGCACTTCAAGTAGCTGCAGCAGAGGAAATTTAATGCAGGGAACTAGCTACACAGGTGATGTTAGAGATGAAAACAAAGTGAGAAACATAGAAGATCCAGAAATTGACAAAGGCAAGTGTTCATCACTAAGCCTGAAAAACAAATGAATGAGATAGACTGCTGTGATCAGAGCCCAGGGGTTGGGTTGACCTGGCGGAAACTGGAATCATGATGGGGTTGTCTGGTGGGAGCCAAAGCCAAAGAGGAAATGCAGCCTTTTTCCGAAGAGCTGACAAAGGGGAAGGCTGGAGAGTGAAATACTAGGGTTGCTCCATTCCCCCTGCCCTCCAGAACCTGGCCTCTCATTGGCCAAAAGTCAGTTGACATTAAGCCAGGGAAACACCACCTGCAAAGTTCAACCTAGAGCACAGGAAGGATGTGAAGCCAACACAGTTTTCATCTATAGGAGGTTATGACATCAGGCCACATCCTTGTGGGTAGAGGTGGGATTTCCCATAGTTGGGCTATTATTCCCACTATCAGCTCTTCAGAAATTAGATTAATCTGGATTTTGGAGGTGAGGATATGAAAAGGCAAACTAGTGAATTTACTAATCAGAAATAGGGAGTGAACTACTGATACTTGCAAAAACATGAATGAATATCAAATGCGTTATGTTAAGTGAAAGATGCTTGAATATATATTGAATGACTTCATTTATATAACATTTTAGTAAAAGCAAACAATAGTGATAGAAAGGAGATTAGTGGTTTCCAGAGGCCAGGGTATGAGGGAAGAGAATTCACTGCTAAGGGATACAAAGAAAAATTTTTAGGGTGATGGAAATATTTTATATCATGATTGTGTAGGTAGTTAAATATTTGCCTATGTTTCTCAAAATTCTTCTAATAGTACATTTAAAATTGGTGAATTATACTTTATGTAAATTATAACTCAATGACTGAAACAAATAAAATCCAATAGTTAAATGCACACACACATATATTCTTATACATATATTGTTAAAGGGGCACTAACTGATTACTCAAGGATGAAAACTTCACATTTTTATTTACTATCATTTTCTGTTCTTACAAACTCAGCAGAGAGATTGCTATTATGTGGGAAATGAATTCTTTAACCCATCATTTGATTATGTTCACAGAATCAAAGTCCAATTGTTTTCTAAAATCACACTTAAAACTTTGATTCTAACAGTCAACACTCAACTGAATAACTGAGTAGACTGTACACTTTCATCCAGGAAGTACAGAGTACATGGTTTACACGAGCCACATGTTTAGCACTGACATCAGGTACATTAATAATTTCTACAACATCTAAACAACCAGGAAAGTTAGAAGGAAAATGACTCTGTCAAGAACTCTGGATTCCACATGAAAGGCTTGTTTCAGGAAATTATTTCCAGAATCAAGAAACTATATAACTCCATGACCTCCCTGAGGGAAAACTTGAAGTATTTTTGCCTAAAATAGCAAAGTTAAACTTTTAAATTATGGAAAATGACAAACACATTGAAAATCTGGAAGGAACTTCTCAAGAGATTAAAACAAACATCACAAAGCACAGTGTATAGAAGAGAGCTAATTAAACTCAATATCACTATAAAGAAGATGGGTGGTGGTACAATAAGAAAACCTAATAATATCGTGGACTGACTGGAATTGTTGGAAACACTACTTAATGGAATTTTGGCAAGAATGATAGAGTTGATTACAATGTAATGTCATATGGAACTTCCTTTCAAATACCAGTACCATGGATAAAATCTGTGGGATTAAAGAAACTGACATGATAAAAATCTTTGTAGCAAGAGATCTAGACTGCTGGTGTGGTAGAGGCTCGCTTGTCAGAAGGAAAATCCTTGTCTTCTTGGAGATAAGCTGGGAGGTACAAACCAGGAGGGGAGGACGCCTGGGATACCAAAGAGAGCATAGTTATTGTTTTCTGTCTCATTGTCCGTAACAACTAAATCAACTTATCTCCTTTGACATATTGAAGTCGCACAAAGACTACTGGGGAGGAGGTCTGTTGACATCACATAAACTCTAATCTTGCATCTGAATTAAATTTAAAGGAACTTTTCTATTTCTTGAACTGGAGAATTGGTATGAAGGTATGTGCTAACCTTATTTTATCTGTTTGGAATTGTTATATCTTTCAGGAGTCTTCATGCTTTTTAGAACTTATCTGAGTCATAATGGGTAGAGGTAGCAGTTTGTATAGCAGATTTTTAGCCGTCTAAAATATATCGTTAAATGCTGTAATAAATATGAAGGGTGAACTTTATGCACAAATAATGCTCAATAACATAGTTTTAATTGCACCTGAGTTTTCAACATTATGAAAATATTTTCCAATGTCACTTTGGGGTCTTCAAGGTGTACTTAATCAGGAGAGCTGGGTCTTTGCCAATGGAGTCTATGGAATGTGGTTATAGCATCAGGGTGGTAATATAATAAATAGAGTGGTAAAATGTCATTTCTCAAGCTACAGTACAGAAACCTGATAGGCATAAAATTTATCAACCTGAAATATGTCTTTGGTTAATTAGACTATAACTTTAATCTAAGTGCCATGATAACAGAATTTTTAAATCAGTAAATTATTCATCCCTCACAATAGGTCTTATTGATTAGAGAAAAAAAAGCATATAGGATATCTTACTCGCTGGATTTCTATTTCAAAACCTTTCTGTCATTGGATTGTGACTTTAAGTACATTATGTTTTATGCCATCATATTCTATATAGGAGTGTTTTCTTTGAACACATAGATGTTGTAGACGAGACTGTCAGACTGGAAGATAGAATGGATCTTGGGAGGTATTGGGGAAAATCAGTGCTGGGAAGCTGAACAGATGTATGGAATGTGTTTTAATCCCTTAAGGCTCTTCAGATGTCAATTGGCTTATGTTTCTGGACACTATCTGTCAGACACATTGAACTATCTGTTTTATATTCCTGGGAATTGATTTCATTAATGAAGAACATGCCAGAACCTGGGATTATCTGCAATGAAAGATAACTTCTTCAGGCCTTGTGAGGTGAAAAAATTACTGGGTTACCATTTTTTCTCAAATGGAAGAAATTAAAACTGAGGGCTGAGGTGTGAAGGCTCTTAAAGGCAAGCTGAAAAACAACTGGATACACTTCAGGACTTGTTGGCAAGTGTTCACAATAGATTGGAACCATTTCAGAGCACGTTAGGAAGAGGAGGAGGCCTGGCCTGCTGCTATGAGAACTTGGTGCACAGAGTTCTCATCTTACAGCAAGCAAATGCCAAAAACTCTCTTGTCTATAGGGAGAACGATGTTGGGTTGAGTGAATGCTCAGAATAAAAAAAAATGTATTACTGCAATAATAAATGGGAGAAATGACTATGAAATAATGATATACTCTGATTTGGCTTGTGGACTTTATGTTCAAACCTCGTTCTGCTTCACATGCTGAAGGCAGTCAGACTTTAAATCCATCTATTGTATGAGAAATTAATTTCCAGTTATCATTCAGAAGCAAGTGGCTCAGGCAGATTCAAAATGGGAATCATCACTTACTTAAATAGAAACCTGGAACATTTACTATGTTGTCTAATGTCTAACTGTATCTGAATCACAACAGTTTTTTTTGTTTTTTTTATTTTATCCTCACCCGAGGACATTTTTTTTCCATTTTTTGTACAGACAGAGTGGGAGGGAGAGAGAGGAAGAGAGAGAGAGAGAAACATCGATGTGAAAGGGACACATCGAGTGGCTGCCACTCGCACGACCAACCAGGGCCGGGGACAAACTGCAACCAAGGTACATGCCCTTAGCTGGAACCGAACCCTGGTCTCTCCGGACCGTAGGCGGGCGCTCTAACCACTGAGCCAAACCGGCCAGGGCATATCAGTTTAACGCTATAACTATTTCTCAGGGTTTCTGAATGCTTTAGTGTTGGGGCAGGCTTTTTCTGAGTAAACAACTTTGGTTAACTTACCTGCAGCTATGTGTGTGTGAGAGAACCCTCCAGAGTCCAGGAACACTGACATCAGGACAATGAATTCTATGAATTATAAAATATTACTCTGATAAGAGCCATTATTTTGTTATTCCTATTAAGGGAGCAATACTATTTCACTTATTCCAGAATAAGACAGAAGCAACTATTTGGCATTGGCTCTGGGGAATAAAATCTATTTTAAAATAAGCTTTTTGTTTTCTTGTTTTGTTCTCCTCTATTTTTTTTTTCTTATGTAACTTAAGAACAATATATCTATCTGCCATGTATTCATAAGCCCTATTAAAGGCATTTTACTACTTTTTCTCAAGCTGACATTTTTATCTAGAATGGACTTTTGACACATTTTCATTTCAAAACATTTTAGAACAAACATGTTTTCCAAAAGTAAAGTCTAGATTCCCATCCAGTTGTATACAATTCAATTTACTTGCATTTTCATTTATTGATTCAATGTTGTTCATTCTGGAAGCAAGCTATTCCCATTCTATAGTTTGTGTTTCTTTGGAATAAGGAAAAGCCTGCAAAACTTTAGACATGTTTTTTAAATTTATATATAAAAATCAAAACAGCATTCATAAGTATCAAATATTTTCAAAATACGATACATACTCAAGTCAGTATGAATTGGTTTGTTGAAGGGTGTACTGTGGGAAACTGTCATGAGCCTGTGAGTGTTTCCCAATCACTGCCTTACGCCGTGTTTGTTGATGATCCATCATCGCATTTAAGGATATCTTGGGCAGATTTTTCATCTTTATGGTCACTTGCTTGTACAAAAAGCTGTCATCTTCTTTATGCTCATCTTTTTCTTATTTTTACTCATCTCCTGCAGCTTTGACCCAAGGGACTGAAATTAAAGAAGAAATGTCTATTTTTTCACTTCTCTTTCATGTGTGTGTGTTTCCTTTGTTTAAAAAAATAAGAAGCACCCTGGCTGGTTTGGCTCAGCCATTAGTGTTGGCTCGTGGACCAAAGAGTCATGGGTTTGATTCCAGTCAGGGGCACGTACCTTGGTTGTGGTCCCCGGCCCTGGTCAGGTCGTGTTGGAAGCGATCAGTTGATGTGTCCCTCTCACACTGATGTTTCGCTCTCTCTTCCTCCCTCCCTCCTTAAATTCCTCCCTACCTCTCTGTCTGAAAATCAATGGAAAAATATCCCTGGGTGAGGATTAAAATAAAAAAAAAACAAAAAACATTTAAAAAGAACGAGGAAGATGGACAGGGCTAAATATCTATAATGGAATTTACATTACTTCTCCTTTAGCCTTCTGATGCTCTTCTGGTTAATCACTGTTTGATGCCGATCCTCCTTCAGGGTGGATGTGTGAATTCCTTGGGTAGCCTTGTGTGTGGGGAGTGGGGTCTTCTAAGATGCCCTAATATGAGGGACTAAGTCCAATTTCAATTGTTCCTAATCACTTCTCAGAGTATGTTCCTGAATATTCACCACAAGGCTTCTTATTGCTGACATACCAATGTGGCCACCTTGGGCTTGGAATGAGTAGGACAGCTCAAGACTTGTTATCTTCCATGGGATCCACTTGGTCTTCTTCCTTTCTGTTCCTCACAGTGGTAGGTTAGACTTCCCACAGCTGTCCCTCTTTCTGTCTTATCCTCCTTTTCCCATTGTTCAAGACAGTACTGAGATCAACAAGTCCATTTCATAAGGAATGTCCAACTAGGAATGAAATACCAGTTTTCTTTTTTTTCCCCACAGGCATTTCTCAATGAATAATTGTCTTGAATTTTACCCCCTGCCCAACCACCCCAACTGGCAATAGGTGTAAGGGTGGGAAAAACAATAATTATTCCTTAAAACTCCAACTCTGTTTGTTCCTCTTTGGATTCAGATGTTTTGATCCCCCAAAGCATCAATATTTAATAAGGCTGGTGACCATATCTTGGATTTCTTGTATACCCTGAAATAGCTAGCACAGTGTTTGGCAAGTAGATATTTTCAAAACCAATCATTTATTGGTAAACAGACAACATAGTGCAGCAGAATGAGCTCTGGGCCAGTCATCAGCATAGCAATGTAGCCTTGGGAAATGTTGCTTAACCTCTTAAACGTCAGTGCTTTGGTCTGTAAAATAAAAAAATAAAAAATAATGTTTTTTCTGTCTACTTTAAAAGATTGTTGAAGCTGCAAGTAGGATGTGAACAGTTTTTAATTTGAAAACAATGTATTACTAGTATTTCAGATACATTTAGGAAAGTCTGTTTACTCTTACTTTATAAAGAAAAGTACAGGCATTGAATGAAAAAAAGATTTTTAGTTTTACACACTTGAAAGAACAAATTGTTTATACCTTTTCAATGAAAAAATATTTTAGATTTTTTGGGGAAAATAAATTTATTTCAGTTGTTTATTAGACAAGGGTATTAAATTTGTTTGTTGTAAGACCAATGGCATAACTAGGAATATAATAACAAATCTAATTCTTGGATCTGAATATCTACTTGAATATTTCATGTCATTGTAAGATGAAAAGAGCAACTAAAGTTTGAAAAAAATAATTTTGAAATGTGGGTTTTATACTTCATTAAATCTAAAATCTGTAATTTTTTTAATTTAAAAAAATAAATAGATAGTTTTGCTTACTATGATTTGAACACAAAGAGGGAGTTGATGACTAGCAAAAACGGAACGCAGGATATTCTGCCGTGATATCTCCTTACAGATTCTCATTTGCCTAATATTATTCCAGGATATTCCAAATTTTACGTTTAGGGAGATCAACTCCCTTAGTATCTTCCAGGTTTATGACTATGAAAATTCATTGAAACATTTGAAGGGAATTAGGTACATCTTCTCCTGTGACTAATAATTCAACATAAAATGTGGAGTGGAGTGCACACCCAGAACTGTAACTACATAAATTAGATCAAGTTAAAATTTTATTTTCTCAACATTCTGCCTTGTTCTATTGAGGCTTGTGATACAATTCTCAAAGAGAAACAAATGCTAGCATATTCATATGGTATCATATCAAAATGAGAAAGAATGTGCTTTGTTTCACAACCTCTCTATTGTGGTAAGCAATACTGTGACCAGAGTAAGGAAATGCTGACTCAATATTTCACCATCCTAGAATTTTAACAATACCATAGACTATCTTACAGGGAATGTTGCATTTATTTTGGCATAAATAATTTAAGCATATCGTATTGCTCAATTAGTATTCACTTCCAGATTCTTGAATATGTTTACCACAAACACTTTGCTCCTTCCAGCTTAAATAATATATTACTTTAGGGACTAATTCTGTGGCTCTTACTTAAGAAATATAGTCCCAGAAGTAAATTCTGGGTTATAAATTTACTTTAATACCATCATTTCCCTCCAAATTATTGTGCTTTTCTCAGACCACATTAATAATGAAGATTTGTTGGAAGGGTACTGGAGGTGATCATTGTTTTTAATTTTTGAAATAGGATTTAGAATATAGTTTGTTAACATTTTTTTCTCAATTAGTTTCCTAAACACAGTCTTCTTAATACCTTTCTAAATGGATTTGTTTTGTTTTGTTTTTTACAATAGCTGACTTACATTTTTTGTTGTTTTTTGTTTGTTTTTTTATATTGAGGAAAGAAACTGGTGAACTACTTTTGGATAAATTATATATTTCCCTTGCTCTGATCTGAGTAGTTATAAAAAACACCCATTAAAAATAAGCTAAATCTATTTTCTGCTTTGGAAAAAAAAAATCAAAGCTTTATCAAGACAATAGGTGCATAGATGGTCTTTATATTTCGTATTTCACTTTTCCCCATCTGTGTCCAAGAAATTTCCATCTGCTGTAGCTTATTGCTTTGACTAATATTGCTTTTATTCCCATCATTCTTTCTCTTCCCCCAGCCACTTCCCTGACTCAGGTCTTCATTGCCTCTTTCACATTGAATTTCATCAGTTGCCAGACTGATTTTCTTACCTCTAGTCTCATTTCCTTTCAAAATGTTAGTGATAACTATTTGTGCTCTTTGACGATGTTTTCAATTTTTCTCTTTCCAGAACATGGTAAAGCCTCATTGTTCTGTCCTGTGTAAAATGTGAGATATGACGTGCCATTTTTTGATGGAAGCCTATTGCAGCAAGGGCTCATGTCTCCATGCCCCTTGCCTTTGTCATTATTTTTGGTGATAGTCATATGTGAAGATTCTACCGCCCCAAGTTCTTGAATGGGGATAAAATGCAAAAGTACCCTACCCCCAAACTCAAGACCCTTTTTGAACTGGCCTCTAAAAATTAAAACTAATACAAGAATTTAACAATGTGACAAACTTTTAAAATATGAAAATATATAAATATCCAGAATGTAATATGATAAATATTTTCAAGTAGAATATCAACAACATTTTTCCTTTTTTTACTATACACCATAACTATGCTCTTTATAGAAGTTTTAAATAATATCAGATTCTAGAAATTTGGCAAATTTAATTCAATATGGATTTTCCCTTAATAATTGACTGCTTTCATTCAGTCTCTATAATCAGTCAACTAACATTTATTGAGATGTAATGATAGGCACACAAACCTTTAGTTTTCACAGCGACCAGTAGGATAAGTAGCATTTACTGTGACAAATAGCAGGCACACGTGTATGGGGGTCTCTGAGAGCTGGACGGGACTCCTGCCTGGGCATTACTAGTTGTGTTACCTGAGACTGATTTCCAAGCAATCTGTGTCTCAAACCCCTCATTTACAGAGGAAGCATGAAAATCCGTAGCATAGACAGTTGTGTGGTTTAAATTAAATCATGCATTTACAGGGCTTGGCATAGAGGTGGAGCCCCGTCATTACCAGCTTCCATCAGTGTTTTGCAAATGATTAAACAGAGGCTCAGAGTTGAACACCAGATAAGTTTCTACACTTTTCCAGATTCTGGGGCTTTATATGTTCCGAGGTGATTTAAATTTCCTTTTTCCTTTCAGATGATCATTTTATTCATTTCTCTTTTTTGTGCTTCAATATCAATGAATGAGAGGGGCCATGCTGTGATTAGGGGAAAGGAGACTGCAAGGAGGCAGAGAGAGAAAAATGAGAGAACTCAAAGCCTTCTCTGGGTTACATGGAATCCTTAGGTGATGACTTGAAAAGCACTGCTAGAAGTATCACTGGTCACTTCTAAGAGATATGTATCCTTATGCATTTATGCATATAAGTCCTTTGGACATAACCAATGGACACAGACACTAGTGTGGTGAAGGCAGGGGGTCATGGGAGCAAGGAGGAGGGGGTCAATTGGGTAAAAAGGGGGACATATGTAATACTTTCAACAATAAAAGTACATTTTAAAAAATTAAAGGATGTTTATCCTCCTATCTATTTCACATAAGTGCTTTACTAAAGCATTTTCTTGCAACCACAAATAAAAACAGAAAACAAAACAAAACAAAAGAAAACTCTGCAAATTAAGGCTCATAAACATGTGGAAGATTCTTTCTTGTAATGGTCCCAAGGCAATATAACGGCAGTTGGGACTGGGTTCAGAAAAATAAAGAATTCAGATATTTCTTAAAGTTCCTATCATTATATTGTCAATAGTCTTTTCTTAACACTTTGAAGAGATAGGAATTAGTCTGTTAATATCAAACAGCCTTTGAAATGTAGGCTGTATCCTTATTAGTTAGAGAATCATTTCTTCCTCTTGACTAAAGAAATGTCACCATTTAGTAGTGGGACCCAAAGATCTTATCCAAGTCTTTACAATTTTTGAACTGTTATGTGATAATAAAAATTATGTTTTAATAAAACCAACAACATAAAGACCTAAAAAATGGTAATCATATATGTGAGGTAAAGAAAACATTTAAAAGTATATATGCAATATGAGCTTGATTTATTAGAAAAAAAATTCTGTAGATATCTATATGACAACAAATAAAGGTATTACTGTGGACAGCTCTGAAGAGTGATGTCCAGTGATGTTAGGTGATCTTCATTTTCTATTTCTAAATTTACAGTATTTTCCAAAGTTTGTATAATGAACCACATATTTTTATTGCTATTATAAATGTAATTTTATATATATGAGTATATATATACAATTTATCTATTTTGTATATTTTTAAAATTAGTCACCTTCTTGAACTGTTATTAGTTCTTTACAGTTTTAATAATTACTCAGTTAACTTATTATTTAGCAGGTCAGCAACATGTTAAGTAATAATCATTAACCATGTGTTAGTTCTGTTTTTGAAATTCTCTAATATTTCACTATAAGTATGTTAGCTCTTTTTTAATACATATCATTTATTAAGTTACAGAAACATTTTTAGACTTATATGTCAAATACCTAGTTGGCATCCTACTTGAATGTCTTGCCAGAGACTGTTAATTATTGTGCTGGAGATTGTTCATTTTTCCATTATGCTTTCTCTTTCTTCTCTTCCTTTTTAAAAAAAAAGATTTTGTATTGACTTTTAGAGAAAAGAGAAAGGAGAGGGGGGAGAGAGAAAGAGAGAGAAACATCGATTGGCTGCCTCCTGCACACCCCCTACTGGGGATTGAGCCCCCAACCTGGGCATGTGCCCTGACCGGGAATCGAACCAGAACCCTCTGTGCACAGGATGACGTCCAACCAACTGAGCCACACTGGTCAGGGCCCTCTTCTTCCTTTTAATAATAGAACCTCTGAGTTGCAGCTGAGCACATGGGTGTTCAGCTAGAGGCCATGTTGGGTATAAGTTTTGTCCAAGCGATGGGGCTGGAGTGATGTCTTCAACTTCTGGATCATGTTATTATAAGGCAGTTTGTCTTCTACTCTCTTTCTCTTTCTGCTGCCTGGACTCAGTCAACTAGCAGGATCTTCTATTTGAGATTCATGATAGAAGCTACTTCTGAAGATGGAAAAAAACTAATACTACATAAGTGTCTAACCTATGTGTCCAGAGCAGCATATTTCGTATCTTAATCTCTAGTTCCTCATTTCTCGCATCTTCTCTTCCCCAGAACTCCCCACTGCTGTGATGTAGACTTAATTTGATGGACCTATAGTCCATTCTGCAAAGTTGTCCCCAGAATTTCACAAGATAGCTCCAATCCAACCATTTCTTAACATTTCTCTCCCTAGACTAAACTAGTCTAATCTTCTAACTGTGCTGCTATTTCTATTCTGTGGTTTATAATATGTTCTCCACACATCAGAGTGCCTTTTTGTAAATGGAAATCAGATTATATAACTTTTGCTTAAAACCGTGTAATTGGCATCATTTAACACTTAAAATAAAATCCTGGCAAGAGAGATCTGGTCTCTGTCTTTTTCTCAGGCTATATCTCATATCCTTTTCTTTTTACCCTATTTCTGTCCACAAATATTGGTTTTTCTACAACCCTCAACATACACCATCCTTAGCCTCACTTTGGAAACTTTATATTTATTCTTCTTTCAGATATTCTCTTAGCAAGATCCTCTGCATAATTCAAACTTTTCTGAGATTTTTCTCAGGTGCCTTCTAAAACAGCTGCTTCTTTCTTTAACACTTTCCCCTAACCCTGTTATAGTTTTGATTATAGCACTTAGTATTACCTGAAATAAGAATATTTAGTCTTTTAATTTTTTATATTTAGTATTTTCCCCCTATAATATAAATTCTATTATAACATGGATGTTGTATTGCTTGTCCTGTATCCCCAGATCTGGTACATAGTGGATGCTCTGAAAATATTTGTTTAATAAATCAATATTTAGTATTATATAAAACTATTAAATAATTTTATGTTTCATATGTTGATATAATTTATTTATTAATAGATTTGCTATTATCCATTTATTCTTAGAATAAACCCTTTTTGGTCATGCTCCATTTCATTTCATGTTAGATAAATTTTTCTAGTATTTTTGTCAATATTTAGAAGACAATTTTTCCTGGAAAAGAAAATTATAGTGATTGTCTTTAAATATTGAGAGGATTGATGCATAGGAGAAAACATACATTTTGCTACATTTGAATGGCAAAACTAAGACTAGTGGCCAGAAAGATTTAAAAAGCCAATATAAGGAACATTTTTAGAGCAATTACGTTGCTGAGAATCTGAATGGCCCACTTTTTAATTTATGAATTCCCTCTGATTGGCAGTGTCAGAAAGAGGTAGGAGGGACATATTCTAGGGGTGCTTCAGAAACATTTCTGAACTGGTGGGGGTTTGTAAAAAAGAGATTTCTACATTTTTCCCCCAAAGAGCCCAACTGAAGTAGGTCATCAAAAATATTTTTGAAGTGGGGAAACACTACCTTGGAGACAGAAAATTTTAAATCTCTCTTAGAATAAAGAAGCATAAGAACTTTATATCCAAACAAGTGTTTTGAAAACTCTCTGTCCTGCCCATGAAGTAAAGTTTCCATAGAACCCCATTTAATTAGAATATTTTGTTTCTCTGAGAATAATGGAGATGTACTTTCTCTCCTTGTTCCTTCATAGTATTCCAGAATGCTTGTCCAAAGAATAGCTGTTTACAAAAATTAGCATATTGCTTTTCTGTCCCTTGAAAATTAGCATCCCTAAGTGGCTAAAAGATTTTTCTAGCTTCCAAGGGTCTCTATAGCATTCAGCAGAGTAACTCAAGCTGAATAAATTTTTTTTTTTCTGACACAAATTTGTTGCTAAGCAGAAAATTTGGTACCTCTAATTATGTAAGACTATTTATCCTTCTCCCTGAGAAACTCCTCAATTTTCACAATGTTAGAGAGCCCCAAACTCAGCCAAAGCATGCTTTCTGCTTCTTCCCAGATACTGGGCAACAGGGAGACTATGGGATGAAAAAAAATTAATTACCTTTGTCACTAGAGCCTAAAAAAAGTGCTCTAAAAATTAACAATGTCTATCATAAAATATTTAATGGTGTCAGTTTTAAATATCTTTATTTTAAAGGACAGGTATTATCTTTTCCACTAATTGTAGGTGTTAATAAAACTTATAGTCAGGAATTCAGAATAGTTAGAAATGACATCTCAAATAAAATTATTATTTTTTAATTTAATTTATTGGGATTACATTGGTTAATAAAATTGCATAGGTTTCAAGCGTACAATTCTATAATACATCATCCGTATATTGTCTTGTGTGTTCACCATACTAACTCTAGTCTCCTTCCTTCATCATTTGTTCCCCCCACCCCAGTTACCCTCTTCTACCTGGCCTGGCCTCTGGTTATCATTATACTTTTGTCTATGTCTATGAGTTTTCAAATGATATTTATAAGCTGCCATTACATTGACTTTGCTACAAAGGTCAGTCTTTCAAATTTTGTGACACACTTTTGTGAGTATACATTTCTGGTCTTCTTAACCATCCTATTTAATCTTGGGTCTAGAAGTAACACTTCTAGGTGGAGTTACTTCACCCCTGAGAAACCTGTAGGTCATCACTCCTGACTTCTTTCAGCATAGTAGTGATGGGATTACAGATCATGTTATCTCTTTCTGTTGGTGCTTCCTGCTCAGCAGTCTGATGATTAACCAACCAGTTAGAAAAGAACGCTCTTTTTGTCTTTATTATTGATTATAACTTATTAGTTTCTCTTCTTTAACATGACCTTATTGTAGAGGGATCCATCTGAGTTTCTTAGAAGACATTTTGAATTCTCTACTTTGTATTTCTCAACCTCTTGAAACATGTGTTTAATATTGTCCTTTGTTATAGATTATTTTAATATTGTCGTTTTGTCTATACTCTTATCAGTAGCATACATTTTAATAATGCTATTGGCATTAATGTCCAACAAATTAATTTGTATATCTGTGAACTCAAATTTGTCAACAAATTCTTATCTGTGGTTAATGCCATCTTACATTTATAAATTTGAACAAAAAACATTAAGTTGGTTAACTGAGTAAACAATATATATTTTTGTGTGTGCTGGGGTGGGGAGTGATAGGCATTTTATGCCTGATAACAGCAGTTATTATTTCACCATCAGCCCTAGTATCAGAGAAAATTATGTGTGACATCTAAGAGGAGCAAATCCTGAATATTTTTAGAATTATAACCATACAAGCCAGATAGGAATCTCTATACCAAATAAAGAGCCTGAAAGGAATTCATGCTCTAGTTTGACTTCTTGTCATTAAGAAATAATTCTATAAAAGTTTCTGAATTCAGTAGAAAAATTTAGTACTACCAACAAGTTAATGTCAGATTCGTGCTTCCTTTCATTTCATACCTTCAAAGACCTTTCACCGATTTCAGGAGGAATGGATGTATACAAATCAATTTCTACATGAACCAGTCAATTTATACTGCATTGGATATTGGGAAAAACAATTTACATGCAAAATGTATAAACTTTGTGGAGGTAAAACTAGACTTCTTGTACTCCTTGATGTTCTTTTGGTGCTTGAACTTGCACTTGGCAACCAAATGGCCAATCTTTGATTTTTCAAGTTCTTCTCCACCAAAGTGTGTCTCTGCAGGTCTAGACTTGACTTTGAAGATTCCATTTGCAATAAAAAAGTTTCTTCCAAGGACCAAATAACTACTTGACTCCTTAGAGCAATATTCTTGTCCAAGAAATAGCAGGGAGAGTTAGCTCTTTCCTGATTAATGTTCATATTAAATAAAAGATCACTTTATTCTCTTTATAGAGAAAAAAGAACAATTTTGGTTTAAACATAAATGACAGAGAGGCATGATTTGATATTTAAAATGAAACAAATTTTAAATTTTGAAGAAATAGGATTGATTCTTTCTCATGGTCTATTTTGTTTAGTTTTACCTTCCCAGTGTTAAACGGTCATGTAATTAAACAGTTTTTCAAGCTTTCCCTTCTTTATTCACATTTGGATTAATGTGAATAATGTAAATCAATATTTATATTTGAATACTGATCTAGTTCTTTATTTTCTATATGAATTTTTTATATATAGATCCAATGCCTTAGTAACAAGAAATTAAATGTTAAGTGGAATTCAACTGAAGGTCATTTTGTCTTGTTATATTAAGGCAGAACCACAAAATGCCACACTTGATGAGAGTTGACTTTCCATATAATTTTCTACCTAGTGATATAATTTCCTTATAATTTTCTTTTTTTTTTCTGAGCCAGCTTTCTTATTAGCAAAATGTGTATTTGGCAGCAATGTATTTGTCTTTTTAAACATGTGGTGGAAAAAAACTCCACTCACATTTCAATTATCAGCAGATTTAGTATATAATGTATGGTAAATGGTTGATGAATCTGCAGTTTTGGTCTTGATTGACTCACCTACAATTTGTCCAACTAAGAGACCTTAGCAGGTGTGGGGAAATATAGTAGGTGTTGAAGGACATGCAGACAGAAAAAGGAAAAAATATCAAAACCAAAGACAATAGGTGACAATCACCTAAATTCCTCATGGTGGTGATTTACTACATCTGGAAATGCTGGGCTTTTCAACTTTTTCCTTTCTATGCGGAAATTATGAGGAGAGAACAGAATATAATATGCCAGAATATGATATAAAAAATGAGATGAAAACAGACAATAATGTGACAAACCCACTTCATTTTCTATATGAAACAACATCAAAATTGATATTCTATTGACTAAAGTATTTCCAACAAATAATGAGACAGAGAGGGTCTTTCTCAATATGTATTTAGAAAGCAACGTAATTCCTAATTAAATATCTTATTATTTATAATATTATGGAAAATGCTTAATTTGGTTGCCTTTGTTACCTTAATATGAAACATTGGCTCTTTACTCCTTCTCACTTGTCATGTCATGTCTTATCTTATTATATTGTTGTTCTCTGGGACTGGGAAAATAAACGAGTAAGTGAGAGATTTATAATTTTTTAAATATGTAGTTTAGCTATAGAAATTCTGGCTAAATGTAGATCAAGTAAATACAGATGAGGAGACTATTAGCAAGAATGATTGCAAAGAGAAGAGATAATCACTCAGTAGAAAAACTTAGAATATGTAGTTTAGAGACCTGGATTTACTCATAGATTTACAACTAAATATCTCTTCTTCTTTTTACAGTTATCCTCTCTGAGTCTTTGTTTGTTTTTTTTAATATGCAAAATGTGGTTTTGAATTTCTAGTAATTCAAATGTTTGCAAAGGATGTGGGACATAAACTATAAAAAACAGCTACAATAACAAGATAACCTTTTCCATAGGTAGCTTACTGGGTTGCTGTCTGAATTGAGGTCAATAATATAGATATTTATAAACTGCAAAGCACTAAGTAAAGCCTATTTTAACAAAAAGATGACTGGAGAATGCTGAGAGAGAGCATTAGACTGAAAACTCCAATGAAGAGTTTTGTGATTATAAAGCTTGTTGGGGTACTAGGAGGAGGGCCTGGTAAGAAATGAGGAATCAGTTTAAATAACACAGAGTTGGGTACAATTGAATTCCATTTTGTAGTCTTAGTCTTAGATTTATACCAGTATAATGATACACCTTAAAAACTGCAAAATGCTTGCATAAACATGGTTTAATTTTATTTATTTTATCTTTGCAAGATGGATATGTTATAACCCAAATGACAGATGAAACTGAGATACTCAATAGGTAAATGCCTGAGCCAAGGCCACAAAGCTAAGGAATGTCAGTGCCAGTATGAGAACTTTGGATTCTTAATTTCAAGGTAATGTGATTTCTGCCACATTGTCAGTGATGGTTTCGATATGGGATGATAAAGTAATAGATATGGGTATAATTTGAAAATGCCTGGACCAAATATCTATTTTTCCTAATCCATCATTTTCTGCCAGAAGAGCACTGAAGCCAGGAAACGGCTTCCTCAGTGGGAATGAGAAAACGAAACCACTTGAATCATATCTCAAAAGTTCAGCCCAATCAAAGCAACATTCAACAGCAGGCAAATAACCACAGTTATGAAAGTCCATACAAGTATGCCAATAAATGATAATATTTACTAAATGTCCCATTAAAATGACATTGAGATCTAGTCTTTTGCCTACATAATTCCAACGCTGCCAAATTTAAAGATGGCAATTATGATAACAAATAACAAAATGCTCAGAACTAGGAGGGAGAGAGAGAGGGGGAGAAGCATTTCTTTCCTGATAAAAACTGTGCTATATCTACATAGTTAAATCCCAATAGAAAAACATTACCAAAAAAATTCTCGGATAATTACAAAGATTTCAAGATAAAGTATTTTAGAAAATATTTAATGCTGTAAAATCAAGGCTTAACAGAACAATTTGGACACGTTTAAAGAGTGTGTGATTTGAACTGCATATTAAAATACTTGTATTTGAAGGGTTTAGATTTATTTCATACTTTTTATGGTTTCTTTTTTCTTATTTATTTTTAATATAATTTTTGTTACAGATGTTTCTTCTTTTCCCCCTCAGACACCCCACCCCCAAGCATTGTTGTCCATGTCCATTGGTTATGCATACATGCATATAAGTTCTTTGGTTTATCTCATTCCTCCCCGGGCCCCCTACTCTGAAGTTTGTCAGTCTGAACCATACTCCTTTCTATGTCTCTGTGTCTATTTTGTTCATCCGCTTTTTCTGTTCATTACATTCCACAAATAAGTGAGATCATGTGGTATTTGTCTTTCTCTGATTGGCTTGTTTCACTTAGGATAATACTCACCAGTCCCTCCATGTCGTCTCAAAGGATAAGAGATCTTTCTGTCTTATAGCTGCATAGTATTCCATTGTGTATATGTACCACAGCTTTTTTATCCACTCATCCATTGATGGACACTTGGGCTGTTTCCAGATCTTAGCAATTGTATATAGTCCTGCTATGAACATAAGGCTACATATATTCTTTCTGATTAGTGTTTCAGGCTTCTTAGGATATATTCCTAGAAGTGGGATCACTGGGTCAAATGGAAGTTCAATCTTAATTTTTTGAGGAAACACCATATTGATTTCCATAGTGGCTGCACCAGTCTACATTCCCACCAGCAGTGTACTAGAGTCCCCCTTTCTCCACACCCTCACCAGCACCTGTTGTTTGATGATTTGTTGATGGCAGACATTCTGGCAGGTGTGAGGTGATGCCTCATAGTTGTTTTATTTGCATTTCTCTGATGACTAGTGACATTGAGCATTTTTTCATATGTCTCTTGGCCATTTGTTTGTCCTGTTTGGAGAGGTGCTTATTTAGGTCCTTTTTCTTCTTAAATACAGGGAAACCAAAGCTCAGACAGGAAAGACAAGACTTGCAAAAACATGTAGTCATTAAATAGAGGAAACAGAGATTGAGATTGAATCTGAGCATTTGGACCCCTAAATTTTTGTGCTTAGTCATAATGTCATACTGTCATGATTATGAATATTGAATCTCATATTGGGCATGAATATGGGGAAACTATTAGAAATTACAAATGCTTGTTTGTCCTACACTGAATATTCTACATAGACTGATACTATTGTACCTTTAAAGGTCAGGTTGTGTTCTTGATTTTTTTTTTTTTTTGGTCTTATGCTTATTGACTTGTTTCTTAAGTAATTTTTCCTTCATAGTCCAGAAGAGAGTTTTTTCTTCTCTGTACTTCTCTTCTGTAGGTTGAGAAATCATATAACTTTTTCTTTTTTAGAATTCTGGGTAAAACAAAAGTAAATACACCAGAGGAATTCTTCTCTTACTAAAATATATAAAATTAAGGCTTGAGCTTCTGAAGCAAGTTATTAATTCAATAAATACTTATTAAATGTTGGGTGTTAGGTGGTATATAAAAATGGGGAAGATTTTTTCCTTACTCCATAGATCTATAATCAGGTCATACAAGGTACAATATTATACATAGATAAAAATCTACAAGATGGGCTGTGTGTTCAAATTAAGGAATACTCATATTTGAGTTAGGAAGAAGATGGTACAAAAATTGTAAGCACACTAAATATTTCTTGAGTTGAATTGAGTAAAGGAGGTAGCATTTTCCCAAGATTAAAAGGTCTTAAACAGTATAAAGAGCAGATAATAAAGGGTAGCAAAAATTCAGCAGTAGGAAAGTTTATGTTCTCAATAAATGTCTTCCGAATAGAGTTGAAATAAGTTGTTTTAGTCTGTAACCCTCCCCTTACCACATACCTACTCCATTTCATACTGTGCTGAAATTGAGTAGAAGCTATTTCTGTAGTATTTACTAGTGTGGTGGATTGTATTTTCCAAAGATGGCTGAAATAATATTTCCTACCACACATCATCTTCAGCAAGGCAACAATAGAACACATTTCTGGACCGCAGAAAGCAGATGAAAGTGAATGGATGACTAAACACAGCAAAAGAAGCTGTGGTCCAGAGCACTCTGTGTCAGGGCTGCAGGGGAGGGAGGAGTCGGTCTCCTAGTGAAAACCTGGGGGTGAAGAGTGGAGTTTAAATCAGAACCATTGAAGGTATCTTCATGGAACTACTTTTCTGGTCCTGCCCCTCCCACCTGCCTATGCTTATGTGCTAAATGACAAGCAGCCAGGCTTTACCCCGACACAAAAACAAAACAAAACAAAACAATACAGCAAAAAACTCTCTCTAGAGCAATTGAACACATTTTCTGAAGAACAGCTGAGGTTACCTAATATAGGTTTTGGTGTCAAATTAAACCCTGTTTATGTTGACATCTGGGAACGCAAACCTTTAAGGAGACTTCTCATCTGCACTCTACAACTTGAAACTTACCCTATGACCAACTCTGCCAAATGACTCAGACCTCTGTCTTCCTTCCCCTTCAAAAATAGGTATACAAATTCAACAGCAGAAAGCACCACCCAGCTATGTTGAGTCATCAGCCTATTCATTAGTTGTTAAATATAAAAGGACATTTAGAGATCATTAGGCATGTGAGTAAAACCAGCAGCATAAAAGATAAAAATTAGCCAAACAGCATAACCCAGAGCAGAGATAATTCAGGGGAAAGAAGAGAATGTTAATAATTGTAATTTATAGTTAAGAAACTGAAAAGTTAAAAAGAGAAAATAGAAGGGGTTCTTAGAAATTATAAAAAGAGATAAATTGCCAAAATATGGTTTAAATATGGAGCAAAATATGGAGCTAGAATATAAAATTAATAAATTATTCCAATATATAGATAGAAAATCTGAAAAAAAGATAAAATAAATTAAAAATTACTCTAAAGGCCCACAGTTTGAACATCTCCCTAGATAAGAGATCCAGAAGAGAGAACATACATGTGAAAGGAAGCAAATGATCAAAGAAATAATAAAATGAAATTTCCCAGAGCTGAAGAAAGGAAACATCTTCTGACTGAAAATGTTTACCATAGACTAGCCAGCATACATAAAATTACATCATCATTATTTTCCATTCACAATTAATAAAGACAAGATTCCAAAATTTACCAGAAAGATGATGAAAACAAGGAGAAAATAGAGGCAAAGGAGGAGAAATCTTGTTTTCAATCAGTTGGTGGGAGAATGGAGACTGGTGAGAAAACAATGAGAGCATGCTTCTAAAGTCCAGAGGGGAGCCCTGGCCAGTTTGGCTCTGCAGTTAGAGCGTCGGTCTGCAGACCAAAGAGACCCAGGTTCGGTTCCCACTAAGGGCACAGACCTTGGTTGCAGTTTGTCATGTGAGAGGCAACCACATGATGTGTCTCTCTCACATTGATGTTTCTCTGTCTTCCTCCCTCTCTTCCTCCCACTCTATCTGAAAATAAATGTAAAAATGTCCTTGGGCGAGCCTTAAAAACAAAACAAAACAAAACAAAAAATAAAGTCCAGAGGGGAAAAGATTTTGAGTTTATGATTCTGTACACAGCCCAAATTGTCAACTGAGTGTGAAGGCCAAATAGAAATATTTTCAGACAGTCAAGATTTGTGACAGCTTACCATCTATGCATCTTTTTTCTTGAGAAACCTTTTAAGATGTTACTCTAGTAAGGTGTAGGAGAAAACCATGAAATTAGAAAATATGAAATGCAAGAAAGAATCTAACTCAGAAGCCAGAAAGAGAAATGTTTGCATGTGAGCTGTGCAATCTAGAACACAGCTATCTCAGGGTGAAGAAGGGGACTGGTGGACCCAAGACAGTACAAGATTAAGTGATTGGACAATTCTAGAACATTGTGAAGACAGATTATTCTTTCATCAAGAGGCAATTTTGTTTAATCAACTTTTGTTTGAATTCACATAGAGAAAATCTTAAATTGGTTTAAAACACAAATAATATAACTCAGAATGTAAAACATTTCAGTGATTCTGGTTGCACTTAGAATAAATTCTAAAGCTTTTGCAAAATAAACTATATGTCTGACTTCTCTTCAACTTTTATTTATAGAGACTCTTGCCACATTCTCAGCACCTCCCCTACCTAAAGGAGGTTCCTTACCATTATCACCATCCCTACCAGCCTCCAATACCGTTTTCTATTTCAGTTGAATGTTTATAATATCATTCATTCTACTCATCACAGGTGCAACAATTCTTTCTTTTTAAATTGGGGTTTGCTTTTTATTTTTTGTTAGAATGTAAGTTCAAGGAACAAGAATGATAGAAAAATCTGTCTTGTTCACTGCTATATTCTTGCTCTTTGCTCAGTGAATGGCACTTGCAGATTTCTTGATTTGCTGAACAAATAGCCTGACCTGTGTGAGTCCTTGCATGATTTTGGAAGCAAGGATGACATATTTGGGTAAAGAACAGAATGGACCTCACTCAGTTATTGATCATTCAATTTTTCTAGTAGGTTAAGAACCCAAGACAGTCATATGTGAGGTTGAAACACACTACAAGTTTATATATATATATATATATATAATATACATTCTCAGTGACATATTGATAAGTGTCTTAACGACATCTAAAAAATGACCTTTTTAGCCCTGGCTGGTTTTGGTCAGTGGTTAAAGCATTGGCCTGCGGACCAGAGAGTCCGAGGTTCAGTTCCTGCTAAGGGCATGTACCTTGGTTGCAGTTTGTCCCCAGCCCCAGTTGGGGTTGTGTGGGTGGCAACCACTGGATGTGTCTCTCCTCACATTGATGTTTCTCTCTCTCTCTTCCTCCCTCTCTCCCTCCTGCTCTATCTGAAGATAAATGCAAAAATGTCCCTGGGTGAGGATAAATAAATAAAAAATAAAATAAGAAATGACTTTTTTAAAAGATCATAGAATTTGAAGGAACCTTGCTGTCTTTAGAAAAAAATTCCCAAATTTGGGCTGTCATGTAGGAACATATTTAATACTTAAACTTGTACAAAAGTTCAGACCCAGGAAAAAGTGGCTGGGTTGCAACAAAGCATTGAATAAATGAGCTTTCTCACATTTAAAAAGATATAACAGGTTATTAAGAATGATTTCTAAAATTAATAAGAAAGAATAGTGTGGAATTCTTACAGCAGAATTATAGCTGGGCTCATTTTAATGACCATAAAAATGAACAGGATGCTATTCTGACAGTGTACTTCTCCTCTATTACACCCAAACTTGCTGAGTAAAAGAGTTTTAAAGTGGATGTAGACAATGACCTCATCAAGTACGATGCCAAAAATGTATTTTTAATAAAACAATAAAAACTCTCATTGTGTATGAGATGACAGGCACTGTGCTGAACCATCAACATATATGACTTCAATGAATTATCCTAAAGAACCTTTGACTTCATCCTCATTGTACAGATAACCATACTCAGGGATGTTAAATTAGTTAGCCAAAATCACCAATTTTTAAGTGGTATAACCAGGCTACTAATCTAGGGTGTGATGTTAACAAAGGTCAAAATCAAGTTGATAAAAAATCAAGGCAATTAAATGAGAGAGAATAATCTTTTCTAAAATATTTATTCCGTAACTGAAATAATCTGAATTCACAGTTCAAAATTACAATATCTTTCATGGTTCCAAGAGTAAAGTAGCAAATTATGTGCTAAAGTCATCAAAAGTAAAGTGATAGAGAATTCAATGGATTTGATAATAAACTTTATTATAACATCCAAGAGTTTTAATAAATCCTTTCTTCTACTAGAACAAAGGTTTAAAAAAAAATAAAACAAGTAAAGAATGTTTTTGCTGAATGGTATTGTTTTTATAAGAATAAGATTTAATATCATTATTTTTATAAGAATAAGATTTAATTCCATTAAATGCACAGGGAAAACCTGTGAGGAGGTAATATTTGTGTATTAGGTCCTAAATCAACTAAATATTTAGTGGTTAAATATTATTTTTAGTGCTTACCTCATAATAAAAGCAAAAGAGTGTTCTAACCTTCATTATCTGATTTTTACAATTTAGTATAATTTAGGTCTTTCTTCAAAGAGTAAACTCAGCTTAATTCTGGCTGCTTAGTATATACATGGAAATAACACTAAGCTCTTAGCTGCCTTTTGCCATGTTCCCCAATGATGTATCTAGGTGTCTAAAGAGACTATTTAATGTAACTGATCCCAAAACAACTCTCTCTTTTGATTTTCAATATATTGTGAGTCTTTGTGTTATAAAATTTAACTTTATCATAATATAGTACCTCTGTGTAAAAGTTCACAGCGCATAATAAACACATTCCTATCAAACATTTCCTACAAAACATACCTACACACCCACACTCACACCCATCTCAACCATTAGTCACACAGTCTGGCAGTCGAACATTAGAGATTTGCTTTTTTTTTTCAATACTCAAATCAAAACTTTCTTAAGTAATATGAACTATGAAATAACAATTTCATTCATGCCTGCATCTAACTTTTCTATAACCAAAAAAATAGATGCTTCTTTAAAAATATTGGGACTGCAAAATATAAGAAGTTATTACTATTTAGATTTCGGCAGTGAAATTAGTTTAGCAAATAACTTTTCTCTATTACTGTTAAGAGCCCAGCATTAATGGGGTGAACTTTTCCTTTGCAGTATTTATATACTCAGGTGTCATTTTTTGAGATGGAAATTGTATGGGTTCAGAAGCACTGGGATGTGCAATATATAGATGTAAAGATTAAGAGGAGAAGTAATAGCTAATTTCAAATAAATTTGAAGGACGATAATATGATTTGCTTTATTCTACTGAAAGCTATAAAATTAGTGCCATCAAAGGGTAAAGTTTGGGCTCAATATAAGGAGGTGTGTCCTAGTAGTCAGAATTGACCAGAACTAGTTGTAATGTATTGAGAGAAGTAAGTTTTTTATGACGTGTTCAAGAAGAGGCTGACTGTTAATTTCTCAAAAGTGTTCTAGAAATAATTTCCTACCTGTAGAAATTTGGTTGGATCAAGTGATTGTTAATAACCATACTGTTGTCCCTGAAGGGACCAGAATAAAAAGATATGGTTGAAGAAAAATGTGGATACACTATTCTCTCTCAACCAAGGGGAGAGACTCTACATATTTTCCAAGGAAATTCTTTCTGATAGGGAACAATTTGATTATCAGATTTATATAGGTAACAGAAAAAGTTAAAATCCAACTTACTAATTCACCACTTTATCCATATAACAGTATTTTTAGGGGCCCATTATGCAAAAATACTGTGATGGCAGCAAGCTTGGGAGGATTACAGATGTAGTTTGAGGACTTACGGTATCTAGAAAGAAGACACAAATAATAAGCTAATACAAAGAAGAATACAATATTCTGTTGGATAAGAATGGGGAGGGAGTGATTTGTAAGGGATTGGATAAGAAAGAAATGTCAGAAAAAATACTCAATTCCCCCCTCCCCTCCCTCATTCCTCCCTCCCACCCTTCCTCCCTCCCTCCCTCCCTCCCTCCATTCCTTCCTACCTTCCTTCCCAATCTCCCCTTTCTCTTTTTTCCTTTCTTTCTTCAACCTGGCATATGTCAAATTGTCATAATAATAATTTTCATCAGTCTTTTCTTCTGTACCAGCTGGTATTGTCTGTGCATTTTGCGTGGACTACATCTGACAGTAACCTGGCCGTTTATCTATAATAGCACCTCTTTTCCATCTTTTATTTTTCAATTACAGTTTACATTCAATATTATACTGCAATAGCATCTGTACAGCCTAGTGTTTAGATAATCATGTACTTTGCAAAAGGATTCTCCGTGATATTTCAAGAATCTACCTGACTCCATACATATTTACTACAATTATTATTGACTATATTTTCCATGTTGTAATCCATCTTCTTCAAGGCATTTAAACTAATACAGCTTTAAGATAAAATGTTGGCAAAATTCATTGCTCTATTACTCAAAAACCCCACCATAGTAGTGGGATTGCACAGAATAAATATGCAATATTTGTTGAATATATTAATGAATAAAAGATACCAATTTTACTATATATTTTATGTAATCTTTTGTGCTTTAATGTATAGTTTCTCATCAAATGTTCTAAATACTCCTGTGAATTATTATTGTTTATATTTAATCTTTGCTTAATTCAATTTTATAATTTAAAATATAATTTTCACCCAAAATAATATCTATACATGTATGAGTTACATGAATTGGGAATAATTCAGTTCAAGAATTAAACCCAGCTTTAAAGGACTTTGTAGCAGGTCAGGAAGTATAAAGTACATTTTATAAATGAGCAAAGTGGGGCTTAGGCAAAAATGCACCCCATATTAAACAGCCTTAACTGTTTGGAATAACTCGTCTGATCTCAAAATCACTTATTATTATTTTTTCATAAAAAACCATCTTAATGTTCATCATTTTGTTAAGGATTTGGCTAATTGGGATGTCTGGAGAAGGTGAGATATGAAGGATAGGTCTCTCTCTCTCTCTCTCTCTCTCTCTCTCTCTCTCTCTCTCTCTGTTTTCCCAAGAATCACTCAGAGAATATCTCACTGGCTCCCAAGTAGTAAACAGAGCTGGAAGTCTTCAATTAATCTTTGGTAGCTCAGACATTCTGTAATCTTGACAGAAACAAAATAATTTTTGAAATAAAACTCAAGATTCTGTTATGTTTTTAAATTTTTTACTGAATTTACTGGGGTGACATTGGTTAATAAAATTATATAGGTTTCAGATGTATGTATATTCAACACTCCAAGTCAAGTCTCTTTTCATGACCATTGATATCTTCCTTGATCTCATTGTTAATCCATTCACTATTTACTAACATGTTATTTAGCCTCTGTGTCTTTGTGTGTTTTTCAGGTTTATCTTGTGACTGATTTTTAGTCTCACACCATTATGTTCAGAGAGGATGCTTGATATTATTTCAATCTTTTAAAATTTATTGAGACTTGTTTTGTGTCCTAACATGTGGTCTATCCTAGAAAAAGTTCCATGGGCACTTGAAAAGAATGTATATTCTCTTGGAGGTGAAATATTCTGAAGATAATTAAATCTATCTGATCTAGAGTGTCATTTAAGGCCATCATTTCCTGTTGATCTGTCTGGAAGATCTATTCATTGATGTCAATGGACTGTTAAAATCCCTTACTGTGACAATTACTGTCAATCTCTCCCTTTATGTTCACCAAGATTTGCTTTACATATTTACTCCTCTGATGTTGGGTGCATTAATGTTTACCAGAGTTATAGTCTCTTTTGGATTACTCCTTTTATCATTATGTTGTATTGTTCTTTGTCTCTTAGTATAGTCTTTGTTTTAAAGTCTATTTTGTCAGATTTAAATAGTGTTACTTCAACTTTTTTTTCCCTTTCATTTCCATTTGCATTAAATACCTTTTTCCATTCTTTACTTTTAGCTTGTGTGTATCTTTTGTTCTGAGGCAGGTCACTTGTAGACAGCATATATATGAATCTTGTTTTATCCATTCAAATACCCTATGTCTTTTGATAGGAGCATTTAAGCAATTTACATTTAAAGTGATTATTGATAGACATGTATTTTTTGCCATTTTATTCTTTTAACTCTATTCCTCTGTTTTTTTCTTCTCCTTCTCTTTCTTCTCGTTTCTTCTTAAAGAAGACCTTTAACATTTTTTGTAATACTGTAATGAACTCCTTCAGTTTTTTCTTGTCTGGGAAACTCTTTATTTCTCCTTCAATTTTAAATGATAGCCTTGCTTGGTAAAGCAGTGTTGTTTGTAGGTCATTGTTTTTCATCACTTTAGATATTTCATGCTAATCCCTTATGTCCTGAAATGTTTTTGTTGGGAAATCAGCTGACAATTTTATGGAAGCACCCTTGTTGGTAAATGTTTTTCTTTTGCTGCTTTTATGATACTCTCTTGGTCTTTAACCTTTGCCATCTTAATTATGATGTGTCTTGGTGTGGTCCAATTTGGGTTCATCTTGTTTGGAATCCTCTGCACTCTTCTGTGTCTTTTTTCTTTACTGAGGGAAGTTTTTCGTCATTATTTCTTCAAATAGTTTTTCAACCCCTTGCACTCTCTTTTATTCTTCTGGTACTCCTTTGATGAGGATATTGTTACACTTTATGTTGTCCCAAAGGTCCCCTAAGCTATCCTCATTTTTTAAAAATTCTTATTTGTTTTTGCTGCTCTGATTGGGCATTTTTTTCTACCTTGTCTTCCAAAATGCTGATTCAATACTCTGCTTCATCCAGCCTACAATTAATTCCTTCTAAAGTATTGTTTATTTCAGATATTTCATTCTTCATTTCTAACTTTTCTTTTTTATAAATTTTATGTTCTTTTTAATGCTTTTGTATTTCTCACTAAGTTTCTTGAGCATCTTATAACTATTTTTTTGAACTCTACATCTGATTAATTGCTTCCCATCATTTCATTTAGATATTTTTCTGGAGATTTCTTCTGTTTTTTTTTCATTTGGAGCAAGTTTCTGCGTCTCCCCATTTTGCATGCCTCTTTGAATTTGTTTCTATGTGTTAGGTAGATCTACTATGACTCCCAGTCTTGGTAGAGTGGTCTATGTAGTAGCTGTCCTGTGGGCCCAGTTGCACAGTCTTTCTTCACGATCACCTGAACAGGTGCTGCAGGAATGTCTCCTGTGTGTGTCATATGGGACCTTCTGTTGTAATTCAGTCTTGATTGTTATTGGTCCATTCATGTGTGGGGTTGTTCCTCAGGCTTGCTGATTGTGAAGATCAGCCTCAAGCATAGTGTATGAGCTACTGTTCAGATGCTGACTACATGAAGTAGAATTTGCTTCAGCAAGGTCTGTTGCCTGCTGAGATCTTGTTATAAATATGCTACTTGTGAAGCTAATTGGATCCTTCTTTGATGTTGTCTTAAGCAGGCTACTGGGTGCATTAGTTCTGGAGCCTCTTGGGAAAACTTTGGTGCAGGTCAGTGTTAGATGCTGTGACTGGGGCTGGGCAACCTGTTTTGAGCTATAAAGTGATCCACAGTTTGTAGCTACCTCTGCTGGAGTCCAGGGTGAGTGGCTATTAATGAGGTTTTGTGCATTGGCACTTTAAGAGGGCACCTGCATCTCTAATAGACTCCCATCTTTCCCTGGCAGAAAGAATCGCTGCTACTTTTCACGGCCAGATGTTACGTGGGCACATCTTCCCAGCTTTGATGATTTGGGCTGGGGAGCCTGGCATTGGGATGAGACTCCATGCTTCTCAAGGGGAACGCTCATAGCTGATATATTTGTCCAGAACCTCAGTTGCTGCTCATGGGAGCAGGACCAGCTCTTTTAGCGTCTCTGTCCTTCCTACCAATCTCAATGTGGCTTATACTATAAATCCTGGTTATAAGAGCTCTGTCTAGGTAGTCTTTAGTTGGCTATTCAGGTTGATTGCTCTGTATTTTAGCTGTAGTTCCAGTTTGGTGCTGGGAAGAGGTGATTGTAACATCTACTTACTCCACCACTGTCTTGTATTTCCCCATCTTGAGTTGCAATAAAATGCTCTTTTAAAATACATATTGCTTAGGTTTTCTAGGCTCACTTTCTTTATTTGTGAAAAGATAGCAATTTAATTATATGGTATCTGAGGATCTGCAAAGAGCAGGATTATTTTTAGTATTATAAAGAAAGTCCTTGTATTTTTTTCCCCAGTGATTAGTGGATTATTTCTCTCATTCTTTTTTTTTTTTTAATCCTCGCCCAAGGACATATTTTCACTTATCTTCAGATAGAGTGGGAGGGAGAGAGGAAGGAAGAGAGAGAGAGAAACATCAATGTGAGAGAGACACATCGAGTGGCTGCCACCCACATGACCCCAACCGGGGCAGGGACAAACTGCCACCAAGGCACATACCCTTAGCAGGAACTGAACCCGAACTCTCTGGTCGGGGGGCTGACTCTCTAACCACTGACCCAAACTGGCCAGGGCAGTTTCTTTTATTTTTATTATCACTCTAATTGTACACAATCTAATCTTCCCAGCATGTACGTTAATATATGATAACTGATGAAGATGGTTTCCAAAACAGTGTGGTGATTGCTAGGGGAAAAGGGGTTGGAGGCAGGTTAAGGAGGGTCTAGGAGCCAGTAAATAGTGATAGATGGAGACTTGCCTTTAGGTGGTGAATACACAATACAGTGTAGAATTGTGAACCTGTATAATTTTGTTAACCAGTGTCACCTCAATAAATTCAGTAAAAAGGAAAGGAGAATATACATCTTTCTGTCTAGTGACACTAATTTTGTTAGCTACCGTTAGAAATTTGGGAGGAGGGGATTATAAAACCAAGTATCATTAGCTGTTCTTCAATCTGATTCATATTGGTGTCATATTTAGGTGTTAACACTTATCTCTTTCTAAAGTGGATAGAAATTATATAGTTTTATTTGTATCTCCAAAACATATCACCTCATGGTGAAGGACATGTTGGTAATATTTTGCTGACAGGAAGAATGGTCTGTGTTAGTGATAACAGCTGTTTTTGTTCTCTGACCCTACCATTTATCTTCTGGGTGACACTTCTCATACCTTCTATAGGCTTGCTAGGCAAATTGTTAAATGACCATTCTGTCAACTTTTCCATGTGGTGAGGACAGCCAGACTGCCACACTTGCCAAATACAGAAAATGACACTTGCAATAACCCAGAAGTCACCTCTGTTCTGACTCAGCGGTAGCCAGTGACACAGACTAAAACATGTGAGAGAACTGCTGCTTGTTCTGAGAAGTTACACGTTTTCTAAAGAAAGAAAACTATTTTGGAACTTCTGGATGTGATAACCTTTCTTGTTCACACTCAGTAAACACATTAGCTGGATTTGTCTGATTATAAATTAGAAACGCTTGTGCCAGGAATACTGGCATTGATGCTGTTTTTAGCATTGAAAAATCCTGTGGGAGAAACGGGGACTTGAGCACATTGTAGATGTTATGATTCCTAAATGTCTCACAGAATTCTCGGAACCATTATAATTAATTAACTTTTCAATCAGAAAGACTATTTTGCTGTTAGACTTCAAGAGGAGGTTCTTTGAAAAGCAGTACAATTATAAAAGCTTGGATTGAATCTACTTTCTGAGGCAAGTCACTTCTCACATTATTGAGTCCTTGGATTGGAGCTCACAGGGCAAATGAGGCCAAGGTCAGGAAGCATCAGACATCATGGGCTAAGTTAAAAGAAATGATTCTGTCTGTCCCTCAGTTATAGTCTATGCCCTTGGACCTGACTTGCTCTCTCACCAAGAGATGGTGTTTGTTCATCACATAAGAGAGGCCAGGGAAGAGATTGCAAATGACAGTAAAATCATTAGGATACTGCAATAAAGCAGAAAGCAAAACAGAATATGGATTTAAAGCTTCCCCTTTGTATTAAGTGGAGCCATGCAAAACTGACATTTTTGTTAGTAAGAAATGTAAATGTTAATCAAAAAGGTAAAATGGCAGCAATTTCATATAATTCAAATTTACATTTTTTTCCCTGACTCTAATACAGGAAGGAGGATTTAGAGAATTCTATTATTAGGTCAGCTAGTCTAATTTCTTTCTGTGCAAACACAACTTTCTCAAGCAAAATGATCAGATCTACAATATTTTAAATACAGGGTAATCTAAAACAAATTTTTAGTAGAAATATGATGATAAAATCTAATAAATAAACAGTTTTTCTTATTCACTGAGTTATTTATTGGGGCATATCATACAATTATTTCTAACTTCTGGGGCCAGGATGCAAGGGTTCAAATTGCAGCTCTTATACATGTTGCCTTCACTTTGAGCAGGTCACTTCATCTGTGACTCAGCTTCCTTACCTTTAAAATGGGAATGATAATAGGACCCATCTAATAGATGCTTCAAGGATTAAATGAATTCAACCACATAAAATGTTTAGAATGCTACTCAATAAATATTAGCTCTTATAAATATTGTTACTTATAATACCAATAATCAAATAATGCTATAAAATAAAACTAATTATATGTACAAATCCCTGTTTTGTTTTGTTTTTTTGTTTTGTTTTGTTTTTAGATAGATTTTCAGTCCAGAGAAACTGATCTTAGAGCCCAGTATTATATTTTTGTACTGGCTAGTAGTATTAAGCAAAGGTCATGTGCATGTTGGATGATAACATTGTCAAAGATGACTGAAATATTTCACATGATGAGCTTTAGGAGAGCCAAAAATTCCAGCAAGCTCTAAAGATAGATCATCAATCTGCATAGAATTCATCTCTTGCTGGTTTACAGATCAGAAATGTAATGACCCCACAGTTAGCCTTTGAGAGGGTATGTAAGATTGTTTGAGGACAGTGTTATTTATTGGTCGTGATTCTCTAGCTCTTATCAAATCTTTGGTGTCTGAAATTTTGTCACACTGATTCCTGTCATCAGGAAAATAGGGTCAACTCTCTCTTGTGTAGGAATTGTGTGAGGCTTAAGACATTTATAACAACTAAGTTTTCATTTGAGCAGGGTGTGAGATAAGTTCTTAACATCCCAATAGGAAATACCTAAGATAACAGTGTTCATGGTCAGATGACTGCTGAAAATACAAGAAGGCAGAACCTAAAAGCCAGGCAGAATTTTAAGGGTGATGGGCCACTACCATTCCTTTCTTCCAATGAAAATGTGAAGGTCATGATCAAGTAGCCATAGCCTTGAGAAAAATGTGTCCCTTTCATACTGTATTTAGGAATGGATTTGAAGCAAATGGTTCCTGGTAATTTTTTTATTGTGTTGATGTTAGAGAAAGTGCAGGGTTGTGCAGTCGTAACCTGTTTTACTCAATGTCAGATTTGTTTGTTCTGATAATTCCACAACCCTGATTTAACTATTTAATTACTCCTGGTTAAATCAAAGTAATTGAACATTACTGAAAAAGAAATACGCAAGTAACTGGTTTCACTTTAAATTCACAATATTTTTAAGAAATGGGCGCTAAGTACTGCCTGACACTGCTCTGATATTTCCCAGGAGTGTTCACTTTCCCGGTCTCCAACATCAATATTTCATTCATGCTTTGCCCCATTTACCCCCTTTCTGTTCATCTGCTGACTTTCCTTGTGTTTCTCAAAGAAAACTGAAGCCCTCTGATGGGAATGCCTTCTTCTCACTAGCAAATCAGAAAGCTACCTGTGTCTTTGCATATACATTCTGCCTTTCCTCCCAACCTGTCTGCTCATTCTGCTCTCCTTCTCAAGGACTTAGCTCTTACAATTTGGTCCTGTTTCTCCTACATTATCAATGTATCCCTGCCCACTGGAATTATAATCTTAAACAGAAAAAGCTTTCTTGACCCTCGTATCTTCAATGTCTTCTCTTCCCTTTATTGCAAAACCTACTGAAGGAGCTGTCTATGTTCTCTATCTCTGTTTTTTCTCCTCTCTAGCCCTCCCCTAAAAATGATCTTCACAAGGTGAATAGTAACTTTATTGTCACTAAATTCAGTGGTGCAGGTGCTTTCAGTTGCATTTAATAGAAAAGACCACTATTTTTATCTCCATGCATTCTCCTTGTTTTCCTACCGCCTCTGCCCATACCACCTCAATTTCTTTTGCCAGCGTAACTTCCTTCATTTTACCTCTCAATGCTGGTACACTCTAGTATTTACTTGTGGCTCTTTCTTTCCTCTATGTATACATAATCTATAGATAATCTCATCATGGCTTTATATGCTGATAAATCTTAGGTTCATAACTCTTGCCCTGAACTACACCATAGATCTCTAGACTCATATATCCGGTTGTAAACTTGGTATATACACAGCATAACAAACTTTCAATGCCCTAAATAGTGCTATTAACGTTATGTTTTTTCTCTTTCCATATAGCTGTTCCTTCTTCATTCTAGTAGATGCCATCGTTTACCTGGTTAGCACAAGCCAAGTTTATATGTCAGCAAGATTCCTTATATTTTCTCACTCTTCACATCTAATCTACCAGTAGACACTGTCAAGTGTTCTCTCTTCCATTTTCTGAAGGAATTTGTACACCTGAAATCGGTGTAATTTGTTAACCAGTATCACCTCAATAAATTCAATAAAAATTTAAAAAAATAATGAGAAAAACAAACTATGGTAGATTCAAAAGAGCTTTTGTTTTGTGGGTTGTATTTAGCACCATAATCATATACCATATAAAAATTAAAACAGAAATATTATAAATATTTATTTGTTAAAAATGACAATAATAAATCTATTTCATATTCACAAAGTAACATATTTATAAAATATATACATTTTCAAAAACATAATAGTATGAAGTGGCAGTACTCTAAATTTCTGCATATAACTATTGTCTAACTTCATAGAAGACAGCGGATTCTCATTTCTTCTTTTGTATTTAATCTGTTGAAATATTTTGTTTTGGTTTGAGTTTATGAAGAAAATTCAGCCTTACACAAATATGCAGTTGGAATAGTGGGAATTTATTTTAACTGCTTCTTCTGATAATTGTAAATATTTTCCTTTAATACTACAAGAAACTCAACCAGTTTTTCAAAGGTTTGTTGCAGTGTGGACTCTGATACCATGTCTATGAAATTCTCATACTCCTATATTAAAATATACTGCTGTACCTTAAACTTTGGGTGGATCTTTGGATCTTTTATTTGTGCTCTTTTTTTTTTTCTTTTTTTTTTGCAGTAATATCATGCACTGGTCATTAGAAGTCTATCAATTCATAGTTATTCAAATCTTCCAAAGTGTTACACATTTCCTATACAGTATTTAAAAAATCCCATTGGTTAATAATCACTACTGATCTCTTCAGATAAGTTTTAAAACATTTGGCATTTGGAACTTATTAAGTTTATGGTGGCAGATACCAGTTTCTCAAATTTCTAAATTTTTTTGAAAGCTCAACTTCTTTATTGCTGTTAATAAATAGTGTCAGTTGTTTTCCTTGAAGATATAAGCTCAATTCATATTTGACAAAATGTTTTCCAAACACCCAAGTATGATTAGCCCTTCCTTGTCTACCAGTCATTAATTCAAGTAAAAACAATCCCTTGAAAAATGTGGCTAGGTTATCTCACAAATCAACCAATCCCACAGGTGATTTTCTTCAATACTATTATACTTGGGTATGAAGCTGAAATGCCTTATGTATAGTTTCATTTTGATACACAGAATAGTAAACAGCTAGGTAAACCAGAATTTAGATCTAATAAGACTAATATTTTTACTGCTTTATCTATGATATGTTTTCACTTTTGCAAATGATGGTATAGAATGTTATGAGAATAGTTCTCTCAAAGTTGTCTTGGGTGATCCCAGATTTCTATGCACCATATTTTGAGAACCTCTGCCCTAGAGCAATAAGAACAGGTACATATGTACACATTTGATCATGCTTTAGCTGCTAAGAATGTATTCTTTAATATACAGTATATTATTTTATATATTGGATATTAACTTGGGGGATATTATATGAGCAAGATATTAAGGTAACACAAATATCTAAAGGAAATGTAAGAACCTTATCTCATGAGCTTTAATGGCTTAATCACTGTGTAATCTAACTCTTTGTCTATGGTTGTTTGCATATGTCCTTTTGGACAATAAATCCCCCAAAGTGAGCTTATTATTATTTATTTGTATTTATTATTATTATATTAACTGCCATATATTTAACTATTTAGTGTATACCTGGTACTTTATATTCACTAATTCATTTTATCTTCACATTAATGTTATGATGTGGGAATTATTATCTCTATCAAATAAAAAAATGCCTGATATATATGCCACAAATATGTGCTGAACACATGAATTCACATGTGCAAGATTCCTCCATCCTATAATCATTTCCCCTACCGCCACTCAGCAAATGGTGGAACCAAGACTTGCACCTGGCAATGTATGTAACTAACCTTGTTACTCACGGAATGCTGTTAGGTATCTTGATAAAGCAAATGCTAAATTTGGCACCTTAACTCAGCTAATTAGTTCTGGAGTTTAATTTTCAGGATATTTTGAGACAGAGATGTGTAATTGAGTGCTTGCCATCTGAGAACCTCCTTCCTCTGCACAGTCCTAAAGCCAATGTTGTTCGACACTGTATCCATGACATCATAACCCCAGACAGAAAAAAAAACTTCCTTTAGTTACTGTACCAGCTCACCTTCCAGCTTATATTTCTAATTGTCCCAGTGCTTATGTAGTTTAGTAAATGTGTTTAATAAAATTATTAAGGATTCTTAAAGATCCATTTTTGTGTCAAGAAGTTCCTGTTGCCCTGGCCAGTTTGGCTCAGTGCTTAGAGCGTCGGCCTGCAGTCTGGGGTTTGGTTCCTGCTAAGGGCATGTACCTTGGTTGTTGTTTGTCCCTTGCCCTGGTTGGGTCGTGTGGGTAGCAACCACTTGATGTGTCCCTTTCACGTCGATGTTTCTCTCTCTCTCTCTCTCCTCCCCACTCTATCTGAACAAAAAATAAAAAAATGTCCTCGGGTGAGGATAAAAAAAAAGTTCCTGTCAAACAATTTTAATTAATGTCTTTCTTCTGTTAGTTTATGCATATTTTGCCATTTTGAAACATTCCTTGAACACAACTAACTAAAGGACATTCAAAACAAATTTAGAAAACATTTTCTTCAGGGCATTAAAACACATTTGCCAGTAATGGGGGGAGGAGGGGATGACATAAAAAATGCTTTGCTTTTAAAGGGCTTAAGGATTCATGGGAAGAACTACTCAAAGCACACAAATAAACACAGGGTTTTATCTTAAAATACCTGAAAACCTTTAGTAATATGTTACATTTATTTTCTCTTTTACTTTTCCATATGGCAAAAAAAAAAAAAAAAAAAAAAAAAAATAAAACCACACTATAAAAAATACTTATCTTTTTCCCTCCTCTGCTCATAGGACAGTTACAAAGAAATATTTCTCCCCACTAAAAGAAGAACAAAATCCTCAAAGAAGAAAACATAAACTTGATATCCTTATATTTCCAGTAGACTAAAATTTATTTGAAACATAATATGATAAAGTGACTGAAAATTCAACCTCTTAAAGCTAGTGACACTCCAGTGTTCCAGAATGTCTAATTTTAGCGTCTGGCTGGTGCCTGTGACCTCACCATTTCAATAAAAACAAACTAGTTCAATTTCCTTGTCGGAGGCTTCATGAAAACTTAAGGTTTAAGTGTATTTCCTGCACATCATTACTATGGTATTTAACAAGCTAAAAATATGGTTCATTGTTGGGAAATAAACTAGGAAGAAGTCAAATAAAAACTGTTTGAAGTCTGAAAAATGTGGTAGTTTTGAGCCCATCAGAGAAAAAGTGACATTTCTTACTACCCCATGGAGACTTCTGGTAGCTTAAGTCTGTTTCTCTTTAATTTTTTTCCCCATTATTTTTTAAGGCCTTTGTTCTTTACTCTTTTTTCCCTTTTGAAACAGATGACTGACTATAGACACTCCTTGTCTTAGTCCTGTGGTTCACATGCCAAGGACTGACAAGGTCCTGAAGATTATGGTGTAGATTACTCTAAATCTTCACCAAAATTTAATCTTCAGCACTTTCGATATAAAGAGCTGTGTTTCCTTCCTTGTGATTGATCACATTCCTATTTGCCATTGAAAAGTTACATTGTTTTCACTTAGCCAAAAAAATTTAAAAATCCCTGATGTGTATGAGATTTGTATTATAGTTGTCATCAATTTTGGAAAATTTAAAGTCGGTAAGTAAAGTTAATGCAAACATAAATCAAACCAAACATTTTAAATGGTTTTGTTTCTTTCCGAAATATTAGTTTTTTAAGTGGTATTTGTTTAACAATGATTTAAAACAACTCTAATTTACAGATTTTTCACTCCTTTTGTCAAAACCACTCAGCCTGATCCTGCACTCACCAAAGACAAGTCACAGTCACAGTGTAATTCCTTCTAAGGTCATTAGCGAAACTTTGTTGGAAAGGTTTTCTTTGATCGAAAAGACCCACTATCATGGCTGTTTATATTTCTCCTGGGTCTGTTTTTGGAAAGATTTGAAATGTTTGTCATAGATACCTCCAAGAATTTTATAATTGTGTGAAGAATTTTCCCCCATACATTTAATTTAATTTTTTTTTTTTTTTTTTGGTATCAGAAGGTTTAAATCCCTGGCCATAATTTAAAAACTTATAACAATTTAATTAACTCCACCCTATTCTTCTTTCCCATACTGTGTAAATAATGCAAATGCTCTCATCCTGTGTTTTGCTTTGATCATTAGGCGTGGAGTGGTGGTGTCAATGATGGCTTGCTTGTCTGTAAAAGCAGGTATGTTTAAAATAAATGAAAAAACAATGTTAGTTGGAGACTATTTGATTAGTATTAACATTCACAGAGACAAGTAACTGTGGCTAAATTTAAATGTAACCAAAGTTATTTTAATAGCCCATTTTTGTCTGAAGGCAAATGACCATTGGATTACAGATAGTCCTTTGCTAAGAGATTTTAGTTAATTAAAATAATTAAGGTACAAAGCTTTTACTTGCTTCAAAGGATGCATTAAAAATTTGTTTCACAAGACAAGAGCTCTGTATTATTTTTTAAAAATGTATCTTTATTGTTGAAAGCATTAAAAATGTACCCCCTTTTTTCACCCACTGATCCCCTCCCCCTGCTCCCCTCACCCTAAGGCTTTCACTGCACTATTGTTTGTGTCCATAGTGACAACTCTGTATTTTTACCAGAAATATTTAATATTGCTATTCTAAACAGAAATTTAATCAATACAAAATGAAAGCAATATTGTAATTTTATTTTTTAAAGTTACATGAGGACTAAAGAGATAAATAGGACACAAGAAAATAAGAGTTATTAGCTTATCTGGTATTCTGTGCTTAACTTGCTTTGGCCAGTAATACTACTTTTTAAAAAAAGTTAATGGGGATCAGAGTTTATATAAATGAAATTGGTTATGAATTAGTTACAGACTAATATGATGTGACAAATGTACCTACAATACAGTGGCTCAGACAAAAAGGTTTATTTCTTCCTCACATGCTAGTTCAGAGGTAGATGGGTAGTTCAAGGTAGTAGGTGTCTCTTCCCCAACAGGTCTATAGGATCCCAGATTTCTTTTTATCTTGGGCTCTAGTATTTTCTAATACGTTGACCTTATCCAGTCGTAGAAGCTGGCTCATGGCAACAAGGTGCATTCTAGACAAAGTGTGTGTCCTAAGAGAACACTTAGAGGTGAGAATGGACAGTGGAAGACTAGGCCAATATGATACTGGAGTGCATGGATATTAAAAGCTCTATGGATAGAAGGAAATGTGTAGGTAGAAACAGAAGAAGAAGTAAGAGATTTGGAATTATTTTAGGAAAAAATTTTAGAGCAGAACTCTAAAAAGCAAGGTGATATTATTAAATAATGGTCAAGGAAAACACTTTTGGCAGTTAATCTTGAAGATTAACTCAAGATGAGATAATATGGAGGATGAGACATCTAAAGAGGAAAGTAGTACCAAGTGCATGGTAGCTTATGGTAGTTTTGAACATCATACATTGGTAACTCAATATCAAGGATGTACAATGGTATTAGGTCAAGTAGCAACTTTTTAACTTCTAGGATGCATGTCAAACCCCACCAAGAAGGAAGGAACAGCCCTGGCTGGTGTGGCTTGGTTGGTTGGTTGGCGTTCAGTCACCAAAAGTTTGCCTGTTGATCGGTACATCACTCTCACATCCATGTTTCTCTCTCCCCCTTTCCATTCCTTGCTCTCTAAAAATCAATAACAAATCTTTTTAAAAAAAGAAGTAAAGAACAGGGTGGCTGTGGATGTACTTATGTCTCTTATTGTTGAATTTCTGAGAAGCATGTTATCTCCCAAGAGGTGGGGAAGGAAGTACTCAGGCCCCCACTACTAGTAAGATGAGTGGACACTGGTCCTATAGAGCAGGGGTCAATACATTTTTTCTGTGAAGGGTTAGACAGTTAATGTGTTAGGGTTTGTATGTCACACAGCTTCTTTCATACTAGTCAGTTCTGTCATTGTAGGGCAAAAATAGCCATAGGCAATATATAAAGAAATGAGCATTGCTATGTTCTAATACTATTTTATTTATAAATAACAGATGGAGGACTGGATTAGGTCCTAGGCTTTACTTTTATTGGCCTTGGTTCTAAAGCAATGGAATGGGAGTAATTAGGTAAATTAGACAAAGTTATTTAAATAAGTTGCACTCTACTAAATATAAACCACTTAGAGTGATGGAGAATAACATAGAAATAAAATAAACAATATTATTTAATAGGTAATGAAGAATATATTGATGCCCTCATCAGGGGGTAGATGCTTTGGAACAAAAAACATATGCTATTTTTATTATATATAAATATTACTTTATCTCTAAATGTTTGGATTGCAAAATAATACTCAAGCCAGCATAAGTTGTATGCAGAAAACTATAACACAGTACAAGTATATATAAAATAATTACAAACAAACATGACCAAATAAATACAGGGGTGGGCAAAAGTAGGTCTGTGATTGTTTATATACCAAATAATACAATAATTAATAAATAACAATACAAGAATAAACTGTTTCATGTACTCACAACTATAAACCTACTTTTGCCAACTCCGATAATTATTGACTACTTCATTCTAAGAATTTATTCCTCCCTTCCTTTCTTTCTTTCATTAATTTAGTCTGCTAGACCTTCCAAAATGAACTATCTGTTATAGATAAACTGATTTTAAATCTCATTCAAGACTTTAATAATATAAAAAGTTGCATGAGGACAAGTTATACAACAATAACTAAAAATTATTATTCCCTCCAAATGATTTTAAACACTATTTTTATTATTTATGCAACACGATAGAGGCTGTAAGGAATATAAAATAAATATACTTTTAAAAATATTACATTAGAGAAAAATTTCTATGTAACAATGCTTGAGACCCAAACAATATTTTTTATAAGATGTACCATCACATATTTTTTCCCCAAGTAATAAAGGTCATCAGACATAATTGCCTTAACTAATTTGGATAGTGATGGTCGAGTGAAAAATACCAATTATTTCAACACCTTACTCTAGGCTAAAAAGTAAAAATGTTCTCTGTTTATGAAAGCATCTTCTTACCTCAGTGTCCTGCCCTTGGTGTGTTAGTCATTCTGAGTCTTGAATCTCCTGACCAGGAAAGCACTGTGGATTGAATTTGCTTTTTCTAACCAATGGCATCATGCTAAGCATCTCCTCAAACTAGTGTTACAATTTCTCACCAGGGAAGAATGCAATTTGGAGATCTTCAAAGTGTTGAGTGCTACACTGTTTTAATGGTGGCCTATACTTTAGGTGCTTCGTAGTCTATAACATGTTTTCATCTAAATGACTGAATTTCAGGTTAGTGACGATCCATTGAGGCAGACAGGACGTGGTTCTTTTTAACAAACTCCAGTCCACAGCTATTAAGAAAGAGCTGAAACAAGGACAAGATGTCACGTTTGCTGAGATGACCTATCTAGTCCACTTCTCTGTTTCAAAACTGTCCATTTTTTCCACCCCAATATTTCGACTTCCCACTGAGGACCTTGAAATGAACTTTATAATAGTACCAAGAAAAGAATATAACGACTACAACCTACCGAGAAGTGAAACAGCAACTATACAACGTCTCCCATTACAAACACTTGGATGTCAGCCAAGAAACTGGAGTTTTTGGCCCTTTTATTCTGTATAATTAACTGTGTGTCCTTAGACAAATCAAACAACCTGTCTGGCACTCAGCTTCCTTATCTCTTAGACAAAAGGATTGTATAATAAGATCCCTCCTACACATACCATTCTAAATTATTAGTAAAGGAATCACATTCTTTAAAAAAGAGGTATCTTGCTATGTTGCTCCCTCTTAGAATTGCTGGAATGAGCTTCAGACTGCAAAATTACAGCTGCCAATTCTTTAGCAATTTGGACTGTGTAGCACTAACTTAAATCCACCTGTGGGAATAGAGTTGGAGACAACACAGCATCTCAGCTTGCTTTGTTTGCATTTTCAAAACCACTAAGTGAAGTTGGGCTGAAACTGATTTTGGAAAAATATAGAAACTCTGTATCAAACTAGATAATAAAGATAACTGCTTGCCATATTAATGACTTTTAATTGTGTTAGAAATTTCCTATTGCATTGTTTTGGAATTCAGTTATGTTGACACAAAATAAAAAGCAATATGGTTACAATTTAATCTATTAAGATGCTCTAACAAGGGGCACAGGTGCATGCTATCTGAATGTACTTAACGAGGACAATTTAATATTAACATAAATGATAAATTACAGGCTTGATTAGATGAACTAATCTGCATTTTCTGCATCTCTCCTGGGAGCCATCTTGCTTCTCTGATCTTCATCCATCACCAGGCTCCAATCCTAGCTTGACGAATTTCCCAAGATAAAATGGTCAGTCTCACAATCAACAACATTGACTCCATGCCTCTTATTTCTTTTATCCTCTTTTTCTATTTTCTGACCTTTAAAAAAGATGATTATAAAGAAGAACACATACTTCTCAAGAGTATCCAGCACAGCTGCCCACAAACATATCTTTGGATCCAGCAGACAGGCCTGTGGTCAGTGCCTTTTTTGCCATTCCTTTATAAGGTAAGGTCATCGAGTTCAATTCCGAGGCCAGATGCTGAACTGTTACTTCTCTAATTCCAGAAAGTAGCTTGCCATCCAAACACATAATTAAAGAGGGCAGCAGGCTGTGTTCCAGGATGGTGATGCAATATTTCGAGGAAGAGTCTGTTGGTAAAATCGGTAGCATACCCACCTAGTCACTACCATATTCGGCTAACAGAAGGCCATTTTTTTCACTCTAGGAACTTTTAAGGTCAAGTCTATTCATTGTTTTCATAAATATAGTTTGAGTCCAAGATTTGTTCATATAAAAATTAATCATACCTAATCTAATGAATACGAAATTGTAGAATGCCAGAGATTTCATGTACGGTTTCCATGGTGTGAAAATCTTGCCAGTAACCTTTTTAAAGTTATTAAATCTCTCTTTGTTTTATAATTCTGGTCTATAATCTTAAAATATAATTCAGACTTTCTACTTACTTTACAAGAAATCATAATTAAAGAATTTTAAATGAATCTTAAGCCTATTAGGAAAAAGTTCTCCATAAATGCATGGTATCTTTCCACTAATTCACCCCCTTGTTAATTTTAGCAATTAATTTTCCCCCATGTTTAAATTTAATCTTTAGAAATGTAAGTTTCTGAATTTCTAAAAAAAATGTCTTAATCACCCCTACTACCAACCACTGTTCTTCTTACAGCATATCTGTTGAATTTACAGAAAAAAAATAGAGATTGTCAACCAGAAATCTGCAAGAAAAGTTTGCCTTCTTTGTATCTTAATAGGAAGTGTATTTTATCACCTAACAATAATTTTATTTATTGTGGAAACAAAAATATTTATTATTTATTTATTATTTTACTGAAGACATTTCTAAACCAATTACTGAGGCCCAGATGGAACATTGTCCAACCTCCAGTTGCCCTCCCCTTCAAAAGCCATGTCTCTTTACTGGAAAGTACAATGTAAATACTAAAAATGGAAATGCAGCTTATTTCATACTCTTACTAATTGCAGGGTTGCATCAGAATCACTAAGAAATTCTGTGTGTTTTCTGTTATGATTCCAAAAGAAAGTAAACCTAGGAGCAGATGACCAACAGTTCATGTCCAGTGGGAAGTGTCTGCATATGTCACTTTTACAGGAATTTCTGTGCCAGTCTTCTGGTAGAGGAGACCACAGAGAAGACCGGAACATGCCTATCTCTCACACCATCTGTAGCTATAAACACCCCTGGCCCTTTGAAAGAATATAACTCTGGCAAGAGTACTTTAAATTATACCACCTCTGAGCAGACATCCATCCCCAGGCAACAGAAGCACAGAAAGCAGCTGAGACCCATCCAGAAAAACTACAACAAAAGCTGAGCAGGAGTTGAGCTCCATGGGGCAGCAGCACTCCCCAGCCACCAGCAGTGGGACCTGGGGCTCCACAGAGGCCTGTGTGGTCCAGTAGCTCACAAGTGCAGTGAGAAGCCCAAGCCCCAGAGAGACTGGTGCGATCAAACTGTCCGCCCATGGGAACTGCAGGGTGCGGGGACACCAGAGAGGCCTGTGTGACCCAGCATCCCATAACATAGGCATAGAGCCGGGTCCCCAAAGGGACTGTGTGATCCAGTTACCCATGGGTTCTGCAGGGTCCGGGGGCACCAGGAAGGCCTGTGCGACTCAGCTGCACACAAGATAGGCATAGAGGATGTGAAAAATGGAGACGGAGTGAGTAGAAGCTACGCAGATGATCCCCCAGGACCAAATGGGAATTACAACTAAAATAAACAGAAATCCTCGGAAAAAAAGCAACAGAAAATCAGGACAGGACCATATAACCAGGGACACTGGTATGATCTGCAGAGGCGCAAGAGGGTGGCAGGCTGGGAGCCTAAGGACAGCATCAGTCTTGGCTCTGAGCAGCGCCCTTGGGGAATAAATACCAAGTCCAATCCATAGTGCAGAGAGCCAGGACAGAGCTCTAAAATAGCCACAGCCACTCACCAGGGGGCTTTGGTAGAGGGAGGGGAGAATGGGCTGGAACTCTGTGGGGACACCTGGAACTTGGAGGGCACTCAGAGTTTTTGCTGAGTTGCGGCCACAAAGCATGGTGGTCAGTTTGCTCCTTTCCCAAGTTGTGGGGAAAAGCAGGAGCCCCACCCCCACCCCCCAGAGATTCAGCCTTTCCCAGGTGAGGTAAGGAAATGCAAATTGAGGCTCATTAATAATCAGCATCTATCCCACCCTCTGGAAATCCTCTTATGCAGAACACCAGGGATATATTCCAAGGCACTGAGTAACTGAGACTACTAGCCTCCAGGAAAAAGCTAGAGGATAATTGAACCTTTCCTGGTCTTGCAAATCTACCCAGGAAACTAAGACTTGACAATGGTGTTTAACGTGGGCCCACCCAGGCTCATCCAAACCCAGTAGAGGGAGCCACAACAGCAGAACACCAACACCTACAGGAAAATTTGGCTCCAAAACCCACTGAGATAGCCAAAATGGTGAAACAAAGAAACAAATCCCAAATGAAAAAACAACAGAACTATATCAAAGATGAGAGCAATGAAATACAGCTAAGAAAATTATCAGAGGTAGTGTTCACGGCCATGATCTTGTAAAAGCTCAACAGCATGAGTAAGGACATCAGCACCATAAGTAAAGATATAGAAACATTGGAAACCAATGAAGTGGAAAAGAAGAATAACATAGCAGAAATTAAGAACACATTGGAAGGACTAAACAGCAGAGTAGTGGAAGCAGAGTATAGGATCAGTGAATTAGAAGACAGGGTAGAAATATTAAACAATCAGAAAACCAAAAGGAAAACACATTTAAAAATCAGGAAGACAACTTTAGAGAACTGTGGGACAACTGGAGACGTAATAAATTTGCAACATAGGAGTCCCCGAAGAAGAAGAAAATGGGCAAGGATTAGAGAATATAGTTGAAGAAATAGTGACAGAAAACTTTCTTAACTGGGTGAAGGAAGAAGGCATTCAAGTTCAAGAAGCACAGAGAGCCCCAAGTAAGAAGAACACAAACAGGCCCACACCAAGACACATAGTCATTAAAATGCCAAAAATTAAAGACAAAGAGAGAATCCTAAAGGCAGCAAGAGATAAGCAACAGGTTACCTACAAAGAACCCCCATAAGGCTCTCAGCTGACTTCTCAATAGAAACACTACAGGCCAGAAGGGAGTGGCATGAAGTAATCAAGGTCATGAAAAACAAGGATCTGAATCCAAGACTACTCTATCCAGCAAGGCTATCATTCAAAATAGAAGGTCAAATTAAGAGCTTTCCTGAAAAAAAAAGGCTAAGGGAATACATTAGCACCAAACCAGCACTGCAAGATATGCTGAAAGGACTGCTGTAATTAGTAGAAGAAATAGGAAGAAAAACATAACCACACTGAACAAAAATGTCAATAAATAAGTACATATCAATTATCACCTTAAATGTAAATGGATTGAATGCTCTGATAAAAAGACACAGAATAGCTGACTGGATAAGAAAGCATGACTCACATATGTTGTTTACAAGAGACCCACCTCACAACAAAAGACTCACATAGGTTGAAAGGGAAGGGATGGAAAAAATTTTTTCAAGAAAACGGACAGCAAAAAAAAGTTGGGGTAGCAATACTCATATCTGATAAAAGAGATTTCAAAATGAAGGCCATAACTAGAGACAAAGAAGGCCACTACAATATTGAATGGATCTATCCAACAGGAAGATATAACCTTGGTAAACATATATACACCCAATATATGAGCACCAAAATATATTAAAAATCTTTTGGAGGACTTCAAAGGAGAAAGCAGCAACAGTACAATCATAGCAGGGGATTTTAATACCCTGCTGACATCACTGGATAGATCTTCTAGACAAAAAATTAACAAGGAAATGCAGACTCTAAATGAAGTGCTAGATCAAATGGATTTAATAAATATCTACAGAAAATTACACCCAAAACCCCAGAATTTACATTCTTCTCAAATGCACATGGAACATTCTCAAAGATAGACCACATGTTAGGGCACTAACTAAGTCTCTACAAGTTCAGGAAGATTTAAAACATATCAAGCATCTTCTCATATCACAATGGCATGCAACTAGAAATCAATTGCAACAAAAACATGCAAAGACATTTGAAAACATGGAGGCTAAATAGCATGTTATTGAACAATGAATGGGTTACTGAGGAGATCAAGGAAGACATTAAAAACTTCCTGGATACCAATGAAAATGAACACACAACAACACAAAATCTATGGGATGCAGCAAAAGCAGTTCTGAGAGGGAAGTTCATAGCACTACAGGCCTACCTCAATAAGCAAGTCAAATTTCTAATATCTAACCTCACAACATAAAGAACTAGAAAGCAAACAGAAAGTAAACCCCAGAGCAAGTAGAAGGAAGGAAATAGTAAAGATCACAGCAGAAATGAAGGACATAGAGACCAAAAAAAAAAAAAAATTCAAAGGATCAATGAAACAAAGAGTTGGTTCTTTGAAAAGATTAACAAGATTGATGGACCCTTAGCTAGACTCACCAAGAAACAAAGAGAGAGAACCCAAATACACACAATCAGATATGGAAGAGAGGACGTAACAACTGACACCACAGACATACAAAGGATTGTTAACAGATATTATGAACAATTATATGGCAACAAATTCGACAATCTAAGCGAAATACACAAATTTCTAGAAACACATAGTCTCCGAAAACTGAACCAGGAAGAGATAGAAAACTTGAACAAACTAATAACAACAAAATAAATTGAAGATGTAATCAAGACTCTCCCAGCAAACAAAAGCCCAGGCCCGGATGATTTCACAGGGGAATTTTACCGAACAGTCAAAGAAGAACTAATACCTATTCTCCTCAAACTATTTCCAAAAATTCAAGAAGAAGGAAGACTTCCAAACTTGTTTTATGAGGCCAGCATAATTCTAATTCCAAAACCATATAAAGACACTACAAAGAAAGAAAACTACAGACCAATATCCCTGATGAACATAGACACCAAAATCCTGAACAAAATACTAGCAAATCGAATCCAGCAATACATCAAAGAAATTATTCACCAAGACAAAGTGGGTTTCATCCCAGGGATGCAAGGCTGGTACAATACTCGAAAATCAATAAATGTGATACACCACATAAATAAAATGAAAGATAAAAATCATATGATCATGTCAATAGATGCTGAAAAAGCATTCGATAAAATCCAGCACCCATTTCTGATAAAAACGCTCAACAATCTGGGAACAGAGGGATCATATCTTGACCTAATAAAGACCATATATGAAAGACGTACTGCCAACATCATATTCAATGGGCAAAAATTAAAACATTTTCCTTAAGAACAGGAACAAGACAAGGATGCCCACATTTGCCACTCTTATTTAACATAGTACTGGAAGTCTTAGCCACAGCAATCAGACAGGAAGAAAAAATAAAAGGATCCAAATTGGAAAGGAGGAAGTAAAACATCATTATTCGCCGATGACATGATACTATAGGTAGAAAACACCAAAGACTCCATCAAAGAATTTACTAGACATAATAAATGAATTTGGTAAAGTAGCAGGATACAAAATTAACATCAAGAAATTGATGGCATTCTTATACGCCAATGATGAACTCACAGAAGGAGAAATAAATTAAAAAAAAAGAAAAAAACAATCCCATTTACCATTGCGGCAAAAAAATTAAGATACCTAGGAATAAACTTAACCAAAGAAGTAAAGGAACGATTCGCAGAAAACTACAGTTCATTCAAAAAAGAAATAGAGGAAGATATAAAAAAGTGGAAGCACATACCCTGTTCATGGATTGGAAGAATTAACATCATTAAAATGTCCCTATTACCCAAAGCAATCTATAGATTCAATGCAATCCCCAACAAAATACCAACAACATATTTCACAGAACTAGAACAAATGCTTCAAAAGTTCATATGGAACCAAAAAAGACCTCGAAGAGCCACAGCAATCTTGAAAAAGAAGAACAAAGTTGGAGTGATCACATTACCAGATTTCAGGTTATACTGCAAAGCCACTGTAATTAAAATAGCCTGGTACTGGCATAAGAACAGGCATATAGACCTGTGGAATAGAACAGAGAACCCAGAAATGGATCCAAGGCAATATGCTCAATTAATATATGACAAAGGTAGCAAGAGCATACGGTGGAGTAAAGACAGCCTCTTTAATAAATGGTGTTAGGAAAAATGGACAGCTACATGCAAAAAAATGAAACTCGACCATCAACTTACACCATACACAAGAATAAACTCAAAATGGATAAAAGACTTAAATGTGACTCATGAATCCATAACAATCCTAGAAGAAACTGTAGGCAACAAAATTTCAGACATCATACGCAGCAGAATTTTCACTGATACATCACCTAAGGTAACAGAAACAAAGGAAGAAATGAACACATGGGACTACATCAAACTCAAAAGCTCTGCACAGCAAAAGATATAGTTATCAAAATGGAAAGAGAACCCACTGTATGGTAGAGCATAATTGCCATTGATATATCAGATAAGGGGTTAATTTCCCATATATATAGAGTGCTCACACAACTCAACAAAAGGAAGACAGAGAACCCAATTAAAAAATGGGCAGAGGAACTAAGTAGACACCTCTCCAAACAGGACATACAAATGGCTAAGAGACATATGAAGAAATGCTCAACATCACTAATCATCAGAGAGATGCAAATAAAAACAACAATGAGGTATCACTTCACACCTGTCAGAGTGGCCGCCATTAACAAAGCATCAAACAACAAGTGTTGGTGAGGGTGTGGAGAAAAGGGGACTCTAGTACACTGCTGGTGGGAATGCAGACTGGTGCAGCCACTGTGGAAAACAATATGGTGTTACCTAAAAAATTAAAAATTGAACTTCCATTTGACCCAGTGATTCCACTTCTAGGAATATACCCTAAGAAGCCTGAAACACCAATCAGAAAGAATATATGTACCCCCATGTTTATAGCAGCACTATTTACAATAGCTAAGATCTGGAAACAGCCCAAGTGTCCATCAGTAGACGAATGGATAAAAGAGCAGTGGTACATATACACAATGGAGTACTATGCAACTGTAAGAAAGAAAGATCTTCTTATCCCTTGAGACTACATGGAGGGACCTGGAAAGTATCATCCTAAGTGAAACAAGCCAAACAGAGAAAGACAAGTTTCATATGATCTCACTTATTTGTGGAATATAATGAACATAACAGTCTGAGGAATGGGGTAGTCCCAGAGACGTGAAAGTGGGGTACAGACTGACAATCCCCAGAAGAGGGGGTGGTGGGGGAGAGATAAACCACAGAACTTATATGCATGTATGCATGAACAATGGACATGGACAACAAAGCTGGGGACAGGGCAGGGAGGAAGGGTGGAAATTAGTGGGGGGGGAGGAGAAACATCTGTAACAAAAATAAATTAATTAATTAATAAAAATATTAATAAATAAATAATACGAGAATAGAAAAATAAATCATACCACCTCCTTCTGGCTACAGTTCTTCAAGGAGTTAAAGTAGTTTTCAAAAATACTTCAGAGAATTGAGACCATCTAAATTTATTTTGCTACACCAGGTTACCCTCTCAGCAAACTAGTCTTTCTGAAAAGAATAGAACTCGTCATCTGGTGACAGAAGCAAAGGATGGGCTTTCACACCCTTTCTCCTAGTCTAGACAGGGAAACTGCAGTGGAGAATTAATGAAATTCACGTGATTCTGTTGAAGCCTCTTTGGAAACTGTAAAAGTGGATTTAGGGCATTTCTGCTTGAAAAGTCACCTTTGATCATCATAGAAACGATGGTGATGATTAGAAAGGGAAAAGGGCAGGGGATTGGAGTGGGGTGGAAGGAGCTGCACAGCTGAGACACCATCACAGAGACCAGGTTCCCCAGAGAGTATCTTCACTTTCTACTTTATTTTGCCTGTGTAAATACAGCCTCAGCAAGCTTTTCTTCTCCTTTCTCCTCATTTTTTCCCTCTGGAAAATGCCCATTTTGCTATAGCTGCCTTTATGAATGCAGCAACTTGAAAATTCATCTTATCTTCAATTGACTCAGCTTTTTACTTAGGTTCTATTTATCTGAATTTTTGTTTTGGTAAATGTGACATAAGCCTTATTAAGATTCAAGGACAGGTATAATGAAGGGGCAACTTTTCAACATTTAACAATCTTCAGAAAGAGAGAACTTTATAAAAGCATGCCTTTCATTGCCTTCGTCTGGCATCTTTCTTTTTGTTAGGATCAAAGATTTGACAGAGATGAAAGACCCCCCAACTTTACACAGAAAAAATATGTCAACCAGGGAGAACGTTTTAAGTGGAAACATTCCTATAATAATTTTTTTATTGCCATTTCTTTAATAAAATTTCTCAGATACCTTAAAAATGAAAGGAAGTGTTCTTTGTAGGCCGTTGATATTATGGCTGCATTCAACAAGCAGATTAAAAAATACAGTCAACCCAGCTACTTTAAAAAATGTGAAAGCTTGTGTCATGTTGCCCAAGATTCAGATGACTAGGAAATATTCCATTTTTACTAAGATATCAGGTATATTGAAATAACATCAGCACATAATTAGTAGAAAGATAAAATTAAAAGGGGCTTTAGTTTCCTTTCAAAGTTCCAGTGACTTTCTTGTACCACTGAGTTAAGCCATGCACATATTTTCACTGTAAGCTAAACAGAAAATGCATCTCTTATTTCTTTCAGACACATGGATAATTCTGTGCCAGTTAGAGTAAAACATTATGCATATTGTTGGTATCCTTTTACAGGGAACACTTAACAACTCATATTTCCTTTTTTTTTTTTAATCATTAGAAAAGTTGTATTTTACTGTAAGAAACAGTACAGAGACACAAAAAGGATGGGATAAGCCCCTATGCTCCCCACCCAGAGATATTCACCTGCTTCTGCCCCACAGAGGTGGCAGAGCAAATACGCCAACATTTAGGAAGGACTCTCCCATGGCAGAGTGAGGTTTAACAACTTCTGATAATAGCAAAACAGTCTGAAAGCAATATAAAAATGTGTGTTTGGAATGATTGAGGACCAGAAAAAAAGAATAAAAAAGCAAAGAGAACAATAGCAAACTATGAAGAAAAAAATAGGCCTATTTTAAAAAGAACAAATTAACCTGGCGGGTGTGACTCAGTGGACTGAGCATTGTCCCAGGGACTGAGAGGTCCCAGTTGGATTCCCGGTCAGGGCACATGCCCAGATTGTGGGATGGATCCCCAGTAGGGTGTGTGCAGAAGACAGCCATTTGATATTTCTCTCCCACATTGAAGTTTCTCTCTCTCTCTAAAAAGTATAAATAAATAAATAAATAAATAAATAAATAAATAAATAAATAAATAATATATATATATAGAACCAATTAGATACTCTAGAAATGTTTCCTTTACTTCCCAGAGAACTCAATTTTTGAGACCCTCAAAGCTTAGCTCTTAGTTTCCTTCTCTGTCTACACTTATGCTCTTAATGATCTTTCTTCCCTAAACCTCAGACTCCTTCAACACCTCCACTCGAATATCTAATCGGCCAAATTTAATATGTCCACAATTGACCCAATTTCACCCCCAAATCCGCATCACTCAGTCAGCCCCGTCGCAGGTCATGGCTCCATCTGCCTCTGTTGGTCACACCTACATCACCTGTTGCTAACTCCTGTTGGCTCTACCGGCAGGAGCTGTGCGGCTCTCGCCCGGTTCTGAACCTCCATCATCACGTCTCTTCTGGATTACTGGTCTTCTGGCTCCCACCCTTGAACCCTGTAAACTGTACTCAGGGTAGAAGTCAGAAGAAAATCAGATTGTGTTCTGTGTTCAGAATCTTCCAGGGCCTGTGCATTGCACTTAGAGTAACAGCCAAAGTTCTTCAGTTCCCACAGGTTTTATTAGTTCTGGTCCGGTTACTTTCTAAGCTCATGTCGCGCTAATTTTTATCTACACCCCTTGCTGTAGCCACACTGGCCTCCTCTCTGTTCCTCAGAACTCTGGGTCATTGTATTTGCTGTTCCTTCCACCTGGAATCTTCTCCCTCGGGTGTCCTCATAGCCTTGTCACTCACCTTCCAACCCTGCTGTGACCCCTTTCCTCATCACCCAGCTTCAAATTGCTTCATTGTCCTTTATTTTTCTTTTCAGAAGTTATTCCTTCTAATCTATTATAATATATTGATTTGTTTATTGTCTTTCCAAAATAGAATATAAGCTTCATGTGGGTAGGGTTTTTGTTGCTTTGTTCATTGCTAATGGAATTACTTAAAAACCCCTAATGGGCTTGTCCCTATCAGTTTAAATGATGTGGTTCTCTGGGGTCTATGAGAAAGAATACACAATATTTTCAATGAAGAATGTTTCTTATGCAGAGTTGCACTGGGAAAAAATCTTTTTTTTGAAAAATAGTCTTTGATTAAAAGGTAATGAAAAAATAAAAAAATAAAAGATGGTTTAATATTTTAAATGAGGGAACTGGAGCAGAGGGGTTTATTGATGAAGCTGGAAATACTGGGGATTCTTGTCACTTAGAGTTATAAGGTTGCAACTTTGGAATTTTGTTTGGACAAGCTGTCTTTTAGGTGTTTAAAACAGAATGTCTTGTAAGCAATTTGGTCTTCTAGGTACAGTTTGGTATAACATTGAAACTTCTTGGTTATTTTTAGATTTATTATAAAAACTTCTCAAGTACAAAAATAGGATTTTAGAAAATTTTTATGCATTTTATGAAAACATTTGGACACGAGGGGCCTTAGGAAAAATAAATCTCTCCTAATTCCTTCAAAACTAAATCTTAAAAACTTTCAATTTCACTCTCTCCATGCCTGTTATGAAATGCTTTTTATTGCAGGACAAAGTAATAAAAGTCTGATAGATTTTTTAGTGGAAGTAACACTTGTTCTCAATCATAAAAACACACACAAAACTTAAACAGAGAAACTTATTTTGAGGGAGCTTTGAAGGATGGACATTTATAATTTAAGGCCTTGATTGTTCTTCTGTTAAATCTTTTTAATTTAAAAATATTACCTTTGATTTGGTTCCAAAAGACGTCTATTTTTGTTTTACTAAGAAGTAGTCTGATGGATGATGATATTGTCCATACTCTGCCGAGTGATCCATCTCGACATTGTCCTGGTGAATTTTATACAAATAATTTCACAAAGGTTTATTATGTTTCTTACCACCCCCTATCCCATGGGAACTTGGGTCTGGCAGCCTTCTATTAGTGATTATAATATTCAGCTTGAGTTGAATCAAGACACAGGCTATGGTATGTGCTATTTTAAAATCCATTTGTGGAGCATTAGAAGAAGGTTTAAGAGGACATTGTCGTAAGTGAGGTGTCACTTTCTTGATTCTTTTGCTGTGTGAATAAATAGATTTGATTACATTTCAAGAAGGGGTTTAAGGTTCATTATTTTCTTATGTAGTTGAAAAGGAAGCAATATTTTAGTATTAGAAAAGCTCAGGTGTTAAATTTTGAAAACAAGTTAGGGGTATATTCTTCTTTTTAAATAGATATAATTTTCATAACATTTCTATATGGATAGTCTGGCATTAATTTTTCATCGTTTATTTTTTATACTCTGTTATATAGCAATATGCCATACATAAATAAATTTACGGCTAAGACTGAATTGATTTCTTTGCTATCCATTTACCAATACCACGTTATTATAATTCTATAGTATCAAAATATATTTTCCCTTTGTTTCTAAATTTTATGCATTTTATTTTAGTTTTGTCTCTTTTGCATTGGCTGGAACTGCACTACAATATTGAGAAGAAGTGGTGGCAGCAGGCCTCACATGTGTTCCTGATCCCTTGCTCCTGATTTTAATATTTTTTTCTTTTGTTGATTTTAGAGAGAGAGGAAGAAAGAAAGAGAGATATAAACATCGATGAGACAGAACATCGACTGGCTGCCTCCTGCATGCCCCACTTTGGGGATCGGGCCCACTACCTGGGCATGTGCCCTGGCCAGGAATCGAACCAGTGACCTCTTGGTGCATGGGTCGAGGCTCAACCACTGAGCCACACCGGCCGGGCCCTTGCTCCTGATTTTAAAGGGAATAACTTTTAAATTTGCATTTTGTGATGTTTACTGTTAGTTTTTTCCCTCATAAATATATTTTTAAGATGTATATTTGACATGTAACATTATATTAGTTTCAGGTATATAACATAAAAACGATTTGATATTTATATAAATTGTGAAATGATCAGCACAATAGGTCTAGTATGTCCATCACCATATAGTTACATTTTTTTCTTGTGATGAGAACTTTCAAGTTCTATTCTCTTAGCAACTTTCAAATATATCTTATGGATTATAGGTACATGAGACAGACATTTATACCTAAATGGATCAGAGTTCTTTCTATGCCCTGTTTTCCTGGCTTGCCGCCTGTACCTGTCTTCTAAATATCAGAGTGGATCAAGGTCAGTTCTTTCAGTTCTTCTCTTACCTGGCTGCACTCATTCCCTTGGTCTCATCCAGTCTCGAGACATTAGATATCATCAGTGCATGTGCTGAGACACTAAAATGTTTATCTCCAATCCATAACTCTCTTCTGAACTCGGAAACCTATGCCCAATGACCTATAGGCAATCTCTCCTTAAGATATTTCACAGGTCTGCTAAGCTTAATATATCCAAAACTTAGTTCCTAATATCCAGCAACCCCTGAACCCTGTTTGCTGTTTTCAAATGATAATTATTAATCAAATTTTAATCTTCAAAAGTAACTTTTTAAATTTCAACAACCATGATATATTACATGCTCACATTAGTTAATAATAATTTAGTTTTCTAGTTGCTTAGGCACCTTATACTCCCTGCTTTCCTTTCTCCTATATTTCACATTTAATTTGTTAGCAAATCCTGTGGGTATTACTGTAGAGACATATACAGAATTTAACCATACTACACATGTCCATTGCCACCATGATGATTCAAGTCAGCATCATCTCTTACCTGGGTGATTACAGTAGCCTTCTAACTGGCCTTGCTGGCATCCAGAGTTCCCTATTAAAATGGATATTAAATTATATTACTCTTCTGTTTCAGAGCCTCACCTAAGTGGGTACCTTTTGATAGACTTCCCCAATGCCAAAATTTCACAGCCTGCTTGGACTTAAGAGATGATTTGATTAAATTGCCCATCACTATATTCTTCTTGCTTGTTAGAACTACTACAACCTCTCTCTTGCCCGCTTGCACAGGCTTAAAACTTATTTGATTCCTGGTCACCAAGGCTACCAAACTAGTTATTTTACTTCACATCTGCAGCTGCATCTACTCTCTTTTTTGGCTCTTGTTTGTCCCAGCCATGTTGGGCGGAACTTGAAAAAATCTAGTAACTTCCGGTATGCCCATCTTGTTTTAAGTAACCAAGCCAGATTCATTTGTTTGCTTAATTAAAACTGTCAACAGCTTGAAGTAAAGGAGAAAGCCAAGTTCATTAGAAGAAGGGACTACTTTGAATACTAATAGGAGTGTTTATGATATTTTGCTCAAAAGTATCTACTGCCAAATTACTTGTCCTTTGAATTGATTTGAAGAAAATATCTAGACTTGCATATAAAATTTACACTATAATTTCATTATTTTCAAACACCAGCGTTCCTTTTTAGGTAAATATTTTTTTAGAGATTGTAAGTATTCACAAAGATTTAAAGATATTTAAAAAGAGGACTTGGGAAGAAATGCACATATATTTCATCAGAATATCAGTTCAAGAGAAATATAATTCTTTAAAAATGGTAATCAATAGTTTATTAGAATCTAACCTTTTTTATGCAAGCCCCTCCCCAAGAAAACATTTATTATGACATTGATAAGAGGTGATAAAGCATACATTTCTTCCATACATATTTTACTATTCAATGAAATAACAAATGGAAAAGTTTGGTGCGCCTTTGATTTCTGAGCAATTACTAGAAAACAAGTGACTCAGTCCTTGAGATTTTTGTTTTGTGTCTTTTTAAATTATTTAAATTAATTGCACATAAATTATATAAACTCTATTTTGATAGATTATTTACACATAATGTTTCTAAACATGAGTCAGTGGGGATAACTAAACTTAGGTTTGTTAAGAATCACAATGGCAAAACTTTTTTACCCTCCTTTGGGACATACTAAAATTTACATTTAGTACAGTCCTATAAATTAACATACATGGAAGTACAAAGTTAAATGGAATGATGTCAAATGTGTCTCAAATAATCACCTTAACCTTTTGGTAAAACGAGCAATTTGTAAAGTTTAAAAATGTACCTAGAAAATTGTGTAATAAACAATAAGGCCTGACTTTACTAAGGTTCTGGGACTTTTTACAACAGAATTTATAGATGAAGGCTTGACCTGCAATCCATGATAGTGAAATAATGATTTACCTATTTGTGTGTTTCAATGCAATGAAACATGATTCCTAAAATCTTAACTAAGTCTTCTTACTTCTTCTTTTTTATTTATTAATTAATTTTTATTACAGATGTTTCTCCTTTTTCCCCCACTGATTCCCCTCTACCTGCCTTGCCCTGTCCCCAGCTTTGTTGTCCATGTCCATTGTTCATGCATACATGCATATAAGTTCTGTGGTTCATTTCTACCCCACCGCCCCCTCTTCTGGGGATTGTCAGTTTGTACCCCACTTTCACATCTCTGGGACTACCCCATTCCTCAGACTGTTATGTTTATTATATTTCACAAGTAAGTGAGATCCTATGATACTTGTCTTTCTCTGTTTGGCTTGTTTCACTTAGGATGATACTTCCCAGGTCCCTCCATGTCGTCTCAAAGGATAAGAGATCTTTCTTTCTTACAGCTGCATAGTACTCCATTGTGTATATGCACCACAGCTTTTTTATCCATTCGACTACTGATGGACACTTGGGCTGTTTCCAGATCTTAGCTATTGTAAATAGTGCTGCTACAAACATGGGGGTACATATATTCTTTCTGATTGGTGTTTCAGGCTTCTTAGTGTATATTCCTAGAAGTGGGATCACTAGGTCAAATGGAAGTTCAATTTTTAATTTTTTGAGGTAACACCTTATGGTTTTCCATAGTGGCTGCAGCAGTCTGCATTCCCACCAGCAGTGTACTAGAGTCCCCTTTTCTCCACACCCTTGCCAACACTTGTTTGATGATTTGTTGATGGTGGCCAGCCAACACTAGTTTGATGATTTGTTGATGGAAACCATTCTGACAGGTGTGAGGTGATACCTCATTGTTGTTTTAATTTGCATCTCTCTGATGATTAGTGATGTTGAGCATTTCTTCATATGTCTCTTAGCCATTTGTATGTCCTATTTGGAGAGGTGTCTATTTAGTTCCTCTGCCCGTTTTTTAATTGGGTTCCTTGTCTTCCTTTTGTTGTGTTGTATGAGCACTGTATATATATGGGAAATTAACCCCTTATCTGATGTATCATTGGCAATTATGCTCTCCCATACAGTGGGTTGCCTTTCCATTTTGATGATTTTATCCTTTGCTGTGCAGAAGCTTTTGAGTTTGATGTAGTCTCATGTGTTCATTTCCTCCTTTGTTTCTGTTGCCTTAGGTGATGTATCAGTGAAGATTCTGCTGTGTATGTCTGAAATTTTGTTGCCTACAGTTTCTTCTAGGATTTTTATGGATTCATGAGTCACATTTAAGTCTTTTATCCATTTTGAGTTTATTCTTGTGTATGGTGTAAGTTGATGGTCGAGTTTCATTTTTTTGCATGTAGCTGTCCATTTTTCCTAACACCATTTATTAAAGAGGCTGTCTTTACTCCACCGTATGCTCTTGCCACCTTTGTCAAATATTAATTGAGTATATTGCCTTGGATCCATTTCTGTGTCTTTTTATGGGAGCATTCAATCCATTTACCTTTAAGGTGATTATTATTTTTTTTAATTTTTTTTTTTTACCCTCACCTGAGGACATTTTTCCATTTTTTATTCAGACAGAGCGGGAGGGAGATAGAGGAAGAGAGAGAGAGAGAAACATCAATATGAAAAGGACACATCTAGTGGCTGCCACCCGCACGACCCAACCAGGGCCGGGGACAAACTGCAACCAAAGCACATGCCCTTAGCAGGAACTGAACCCGGGTCTCTCTGGACTGCAGGCCAATGCTCAAACCGCTGAGCCAAACCGGCTAAGGCTAAGGTGATTATTGATATGTACTTATTTATTGCCATTTTTGTTCAGTGTGGTTATATTTTTCTTCCCATTTCTCCTGCTAATTACAGCAGTCCTTTTAACATTTCTTGCAGTGCTGGTTTGGTGCTAATGTATTCCCTTAGCCTTTTTGGTTTTTTTTTTGTTTGAGAAGCTCTTTATTTGACCTTCTATTTTGAATGATAGCCTTGCTGGGTAGAGTAGTCTTGGAATCAGATCCTTGTTTTTCATGTCTTTGATTACCTCATGCCATTCCCTTCTGGCCTGTAGTGTTTCTGTTGAGAAGTCAGCTGACAGCCTCATGGGGTTTCCTTTGTAGGTAACCTGTTGCTTCTCTCTTGCTGCCTTTAGGATTCTCTCTTTGTCTTGAATTTTTGGCATTTTGATTACTATGTGTCTTGGTGTGGGCTTGTTTCGGTTCTTCTGACTTGGGGCTCTTTGTGCTTCTTGAACTTGAATGCCTTCTTTCTTCACCAAATTAGGAAAGTTTTCTGTCACTATTTCTTCAAATATATTCTCTAACCCTTGCTCATTTTCTTCTTCTTCGGGGACTCCTATGATGCAAATGTTATTACGTTTCCAGTTGTCCCACAGTTCTCTAAAGTTGTCTTCCTGTTTTTTAATTATTTTTTTTTTTGGGGGGGGTTCTGATTGTTTGATTTTTTTCTATTGTATCTTCTAATTCACTGATCTGATCCTCAGTTTCTTCTACTATGCTATTTAGACTTTCCAATGTGTTTTTTATTTCTGACATGTCATTCTTCATTTCTTCTTGGTGATTTTTAATTTCTTCTTGGTTGTTTTTTATTTCCAACTGGTTGATATTCAACATTTCTATGTCTTTACTCATGGTGCTCATGTCCTTACACATGCTGTTGAGCTTCCTCAAGATCATGGATCTGAATTCTAGTTCTGTTAACTTACTTAACCGCACCTCATTTATCTCATCTTCGGTAGAGGTCTCTTGTTCTTTCATTTGGTTTTTGTTTCTCTTTTTCACCATTTTGGCTATCACAGTGGGCTTTGGAGGCTGCCAAACTTTCCCTATGGGTGTTGGTGTTCTGCTGTTTGTGGCTCCCTCTCCTGGGCTTTGATGAGGCAGGGACGGCCCACTTTAAACACCACTGTCAAGTCTTAACTTTCCTGGTTAGAGTTGCTAGCCCAGGGAATGGTAGTTATCCTCTAGTATTTTTGCCTGGAGGCTATTAGTAGTGGTCACCTGAAGAACCTTGGTTTCTGAGTTGAATGAAAAACTCCCTCAGGTGCTCAGTGTAAAAGGATTTCCAGAGGTTGGGGCAGATGCTGGTTGTTAATGGGCCTCAATTAACATTTCAATGGCCACCAGGTGGGGTTGAATCTCCGAGGGAGGGGCCGCTGCCTCTCCCCAGGGCCCTGGGAAGGAGTAAGATGACCACAGTCCTGCGTGGTTGCACTCAGCAAAACCTCTGAGCACCCTCCAAATCCCGAGTGTCCCCACACAGTTCCAGTCCAGTCTCCCTCCCTCTGCCGGAGCCCAAGGTGAGTGGCTGCTGCCAATTTAGCCTCTGTCCCAGCTCTGCACTGTGGAGCCGCCTGGTACTTTAACCTCAGAGCGCTGCTCCCAGCTAAGGTCAGCCGAGGTTGCGGCAGCTCCCAGCAGAGGGCGTAGCACCCAGCTGAGATTGCAGGACTTACCAGGATTGAGTCAGTGTCCCTGGTTATGTGGTCCTCCAAGCTGCCTTTTGGTTGCCCCTTCCTGATGATTTGTCTTTATTTTCGTTGTAATTCCAGTTTGGTCCTGGGAGATGGTCTGTGTAGCTTCCATTCACTCCGCCGCCATTTTTTCTCTCTTTCTTACTTCTTTATAATAAAAAAGTTATATTTATATTAGTAGCGATCTATCCCTTATGTATATCAATTTGATATTCCAGTTACAAAGTAGGAATTTTAGATAAATCCTTTTATAAGAAGCCCTTCTTTATAGATCATACTAATTCACAGAAAAAAATTCACTTCTCATCTTCAAATCCTTGAAATGTTATTAATAAAACTTCTTTTTTTTTTATCCTTTTACAAATTAGCTAAGGCCCCTAATGATTGGAAAACCTGCTTTCTATGAATTGGAGGAGTGGGAAGAAGCAGCGAAGAAGATTATTATAATTTATTCTTTTTCTTCCAGAAATTAACACCTGAAACTTTAATATTAAATCTTGTAAAGCACTAATCCTGATTATCATGGATTCTTTCATTTCTTTAGGAATGTGAAAATATTCCAGGATTATGAGGTCTGGAAAAGATTGCAGTAAGTGTTTGTCATTGACTGGTACCTCAGGTATGACTAAGAGTAAATAATGTATTGGGTATTCTCTTTGTTTCCTTCTAATTTTCATGCCCATGTACTGGCTAAAGGTTGAGGGAGGGTGGGAAGAGAGAGAGAGAGATACTGATATCTTTCTCTGACACCACATCTTTGACTGTAACTGCATCCCTCAGGGAGCCTCTTCTGGATAGCTTCTCTCCAAGGTTCAAGCTCTCACTGGACTCTTTGTTCCTTCTCTTGCCTCTTCAGTCCCAGAGGTGGGTAACTGATTCTTTGCTGTTACTAATTTCTAGATGCCTCAAAACCATTTGTATGTCCCCTTAACTCTGCCTTACCTTTGTAAATAGTCTTAATTAAATTCTCTTCACTGAACCCACGTGAGTTGATTCTGATATTGACTGATATAGATAAACCTCAAACAGATTGAAATATTTATTTATTTATTTTAATACGTTTTCATTGACTTTTTAGAGAGAGAAACATCGATGTGAGAGAGAAGCATCAATTGGCTGCCTCCTGCACACCCCCTACCAGGGATCAATTCTGAAATTCAGGCATGTGGCCTGACTGGGAATCGAACCAGGACCTCTCAGTCCATGGGATGATGTTCAATCCACTGAGCCACACTGGCCAGGCTGAAATATTTATTTTTTGTAGTTAATGATATCCAAGGAAAGGAATTTTTCAGCCATGTTCAGTGACAGCTCACAAGCATCCTTCTTGCATTAATTCTTAATTAAATCTAAGCTTCTTATGTCCCTGTTTTAGTACAGAATCTGCTTTCAGAAGCTTATTGTCACCACTACTCAGGATTAATTTTTCAACCAATACAGCTTGGTTCAAGTCAGTTTTTTTCTTTTTCATTTATTTTTTCAGTTTTAAAGTGCTATTTTCAGTTAACTTCTGGGTCAGATATTTTTCACATCATTTGCTGTCACACCTCTTTTTGAGCTGGACTAGGGAAATATGGTCTATACTAGACATGCAGGTGCACCATTGGGTGATTCCCTTTTGAACCATGAAGCCATTTTGTGTATGGTTATTATCTCATTATGTTTTAGTTTTAATTTATTTGTATATAAACTTCTACAATCTTTCCATAGATGGTCTATCGACTCTGAAGAGTCTACACATTACTTGTGAAAGTGTTATGTTTGTTTTAACTTTTAAATATTTTGTATTTTTACATATGCATAGGTACATTCTGGATCATTAGGATGAGCTGATTACAGCCAGGTACTGCTTTAGATTTTGGTGCTTATGTTGATGCATGAGACCAACAAGCATAAGGGCCTAAACTCTAGATTCATGTTACACAATAAAGTAAGGTGGAAACATTTTAAATCAATGTTGAAGGTCCATGAAAAACTGCCTTTTCAATGTCCTATACAATTTTTAGTATCTTAGGAAGAACAATGTCTTTAAATTTCTTATTCATATCCAATAAGACTCAGTCAAATGAATAAGTGAATGATACTTTAAACTGCTTCTTATACATTAAAATATCCAAAAGTAGTTTTAAGTTTTTTTCTCATCCAACTGTTTGTTGTTTTTGAGGACTAATTTATACTTGATTTTATTAAATTTAATTGTTTCTCTCTGTAGTTTATTATTTACCTTGCTCTTCAGATATTTTTAATTTAACTATTTATTTTGAAATAATTATAGATTTACATACAGTTTTAAAAAATTATTAAAAATATCCGATGTGTTCTTTAGTCAGTTTTCTCCAATGGTAAGATCACCCAAAACTATAGTACAGTATCTCAACCAAGATATCGATGTTGATATAGTCAAGATACAAACATCTTGTCACCAAAAGGATCCCTTATATTGCCCTTTTATAGCCTCACCCACTTCTCTCACCTATCTCCTTAATTCTTCGAACCACTAACCATAATTTTATAATTTTGTCATCTCAAGAATGTCATATAAATGGGATCAGACAGTATTAAGCATTTTGAAATTGACCTTTCCTACTCATTAAATTCTCTGGAGATTTATCCAGGTTTTTGTATATATCAACTGTGTGTTCTTTTATGTAGCTGAGAAGTGGGCCATGGTATCATGTACCATAGCTTGTTTAACCATTCACCTGTTGAAAGACATCTAAACCGTTTCTAGTTGACACTTTTATCAGTGTTTTTCAGTTTTAATCATACACGTCTGTACATGTTTTGCTCTATTTACACCTAAGTGTTCATTTTTTTGAACGATTGTAAATGGTGTTGTATTTTAAATTTTAGTGTCTGCATAATCATTACTAATTATATGGAAATACACTTGATTTTGTATTCTTGTCTTGTATACTGAAATCTTCATGAACATATTTATTAGTTTTAGGAGGGTTTTTTGTGTGTTCTTTGAGAGATTGTCTAAGTAGACAGTAATAACATCAGCCTATAGAGACTGTTTTATTTCTTCCTTGCCAAGTTGACATTGATTTTTTTCTTTTTTATATTATTAATGGGCTAGTACTTCCAGCACTATGTTTAATAGAAGTAGTAAAAGCAAACATTCTTTATTAAATTAATTATGTTTCTCTAGTTTACTTCAATCCTCAAATTTTATTTACTCTATAAGGCTTCTGACCAGTGATCACTGTTACAGTTGTGTATTAATTTGCACAGAAGGCTGCTGACTTGTGAAATGAACAAGTGTGCCTTCCATTCCTTCTGTTCCATCTCTGAGTTCCTAAATACATTGCTAAACACTACTACAAAAGTATAACTTGAGGAACTCCACCTGACCTTGGCATAGACAATTCTAAATGCTTTCTGTATGAGATCATTCATATAAGAGGAATAAAATGTCACACAAGAAAATTCCAATGGGGTTATAAGCAATTGTATTTATCTGAACTGCTTCTACAAGGTGAGACAGAAGAATGGAACAGGAAGAAATTTGCTAGTGCAAAGCAGAGAATAAACACAGAGCAAAAGTATGACTGGTAAGCACAAGAAACATTTTTAGGTTTCAAAGGGACTAGAAATTATAATATAAACAGACTGAGGCCCAGAGATTATTCACATTTATATTCTATCAGTAACTAGTATACAACCTGGGCATGTATCTGCCTCCTGAAGACTTGTTTGTTGTGTTTAATTTTAAGGATAAAAATATTTACCTTAGAGAGTTAGTATAAAAATTAGATGAGATAAAGTACAATATTTATATGTTGTAACTAGTCTGGCACATAACAAGTATCCAGTAATGACTTTGTTTTCCTTTTTATCTCATTGTTCTATTAACCTACATATTGTACAAAACTTATCCTAATACTAAGAAAAATAGAAAGTGACATTTTGTAGAAGTTACTTGGCATAATATGAAATAAACCCAGTAATGCTCCATGAGACTCCATAAATACAAGCATTTATTCAGTAAGAAGTACAAGCACAAATAGCTACTGATATAGATAAATTTGTTTGAGATATTTTATTATATTTAAATATATATATTAGTGAGAACTTCAAGGAACTTAAAGAGAACTCCAAGGAACTTAGTGAGAACATCAACAACATAAAAAAGGACCAGTCAGCAATGAAGGATGCACTAACTGAAATAAAGAATAATTTACAGAGAATAAATAGTAGAGTAGGTAAAGCTAAGAAGCAAACCATCAATTTGGAATATAAGGAAGCAAAAAACACCCAATCAGAACAGCAAAAAGAAAAAAGAATCCAAAAAATGAGGATAGTGTAAGGAGCCTCTGGGACAACTTCAAGAGTGTCAACATTCACATCATAGAGGTGCCAGAAGGAGGAGAGCGAGAACAAGAAATTGAAAATCTATTTGAAATGATAATGACAGAAAACTTCCCTAACTTGGTGATAGAAACAGACACACAAGTCCAGGAAGCACAGAGAGTCCCAAACAAGATGAACCCAAAGAGGTCCACACCAAGACACATCATCATCAAAATGCCAAAGGTTAAAGAAAAAGAGAGAATCTTAAAGGCAGCAAGAGAAAAGCAATTTGTAACCCTACAAAGGAGCTCCCATAAGACTGTCAGCTGATTGCCCAAAAGAAACTTTTCAGACCAGAAAGAAGTGGCAAGAGACATTCATGGTAATGAAAAGCAACAACTTACAACCAAGAATACTCTATCCTGGAAAGCTATCATTTTGAATCAATGGACATATCAAGAGTTTCCCAGACAAGAAAAAGCTAAAGGAGTTCATCACCACCAAACCAGTATTATATAAAGTGTTGAAGGGTCTCCTTGAAGGAGAAGAACAAAAATATGAACAATAAAATGTCAATTAATACATATCTATCAACAATTGAATCTACAAAGAAAATGAGTGAGCAGAACAGAAACAGACTCATAGACACAGAGAATATTTGTTGCTTGCCAAATGGGTGTGGGCTTGGGGTATCGGTGAAAAAGATGAAGGAATTAAGAAGTACAAATTGGTTGTTAGACTAATGAACCTCAAAGGGAAGGGGGGAGGGAGGATGGGATGAGATAAACCAATGAGCTTCTATGCATATATGCAGAAACAATGGACACTGACAATAGTGTGGGGAAGGCAGGAGGTGGGCAGGATTGGGGAGGAGGGGGTCAAAGGGAAATAAAGGGGGGACATCTGTAATACATTCAACAACAAAGGTAGGTTAAAAAATGTTTGAGAAGCCAAATTTTATACACACACACACACACACACAAACATACACACAGTGTGGAACAATCTAACATAGACAAGAGAAGGATCAATTGGTAACTGAGCAAAAACAGGAGACAGTCAGCTAGAACCACAAAGGAGATATTTTCTAGTAACTTCTGTCTAAGGTTTACTCTAATGAAGAGAAATTTGTAGTTTACTCCAGAATATCATTAAAACTATGCTTAAATATAATCTGTGGCTAATTTATTCTTTGTGAGGGTGTACCTTTATAGTACCTGGATCTTGGTAAATGGCAGATACTGATAAAGAAGAGATTAAAAACATTATTTATTATTTGAATTTTGAAAACTTTTATGAGTTATTCTCTCTCTGTGAAGAGGATTTATACCCTTTTGGGTGTGCCCCTGATTTTATACAATTGTTTGAGAGTTGAATTTATTAAAAACTATGCCATATAGTGAAGGGTCAAAATTATTGCAAATGTCAAAGAAGATTTTAGCTGAAATTCACCCCTGAACACTATCAGTTTGTCATAAAAATGGTGTATGTTTACTGACTAAGTTATTTCAATAACTAAAGTTATTGCTCCAAAACAAGGCTCAAAAAGTGTATCTTTCTGGATAGTTTAAAGGCTGATCTTTGACATACTCAATAAAATATTTTTAAACATTCCTGATAAAGAACTACATAGCAAATTAAGATGCTCCACCTGGCTGTTGCCCTTTTAGTTGGCAGGGGCTGATGAGCTGTGTAATTAGATAAGTGTTCTCACCAATACCAGGAGTGCGGTAGTGTTTTTCATCTTTTCCATTACTGTACACTTAACAGCAAAGCATACACTCATTTGGCATTCTAAGCACTTTTGATTGATTCACAATGTCAGTAAAATTTACAGATTATGCATTCCAAAAGATAAGAGGGAATTAATGGCTTAGGAAAAGTTCTTAGCATGGCTTCTCTTGCCAACATTAATTTTATTATTAACGATAGTGTGCCTCAGTGTACAGAAGCAAGTAAACATGAATAAATGTAACCCGAATTAAATTGCTGAGAATAATATTTTTCATTTGGTTTGCTCTGGGTAATTTATAAGTAAAAGTTCTTGATGTATACTTTGAAGTATGTTCTAACTTTCATTAGAGATGTCAAAATCATGTTCAAAATGCTGCATCAGCTCTAGCCAGTTTGGCTTAGTGGTTAGAGTGTCAGCGCGTGGACCAAAGAGTCATGGCTTCGATTCTGGTCAAGGGCACATACCTCTGTTGCAGTTCAGTCCCCGGCCCTGGTTGAGGTTGCGTGGGGGGCAACCAGTCGATGTGCCTCTCTCACATCAATGTTTCTCTCTCTCTCTCTCCCTCCCTCACTCTGTCTGAAGATAAATGGAAAAATGTCTTCCAGAAAGGATTTAAAAATAAAAATGCTGTATCACATTTTGTCAAATATTCTCTTTGAACATGCTATGTTTTTGTTTTGTTTTTGTTTTGTTTTGGTTTTTTTTTTTGGAGCAACACATGTAGATTTAAAGTAAATGAAAACCAATTAAAAGAGTTGGAAGTAAACTCTAAAGATGGAACATCAGAGTACCTCTTGGAATTTTGGATGTTTTACATTATCTAATATGAAATAATCTGAGATTTTTATTATCTATTTTAGCTTTACAAATTTTATATACATTATAATAAAGGCTATTCACAAAATTGAGAAAGTGTATTTGTAAAATCTAGTTGATAGTTTTGACAGTTATATAAAATGCCTACTTTTATTTAAATTACAATATAGACATAACAGTAGATAAAATAGATATTATTTATGGTGGTTAGCTATTACTGACAGCAAAAATAAATATTTTAAAGTTTGGGTTTAACTAAGCTCTACAGGACTTTGCTTTACAAAATAATTAAATTAAGCTTTTATATTATTCTTTTATTCTTGATTTATAAAAGGAAAACTCATTTTAGGGGCTGGGTGAGTTTTTAAAATACATATTTAGAATTTCAGAAAGGCATTTATAACTGACAAGGTAGAAATAAGATATTTAGCTGCCAAATGAATCAATTTACAATTAAAGCCTGCATAGCTTTTTATTTAGGTTACACTTTGAATAGATATAGACAGAGTTGATTTGTGGAAATTTAGCGTCAAGTGTGGATGTGTGATACACGGACACACAACTTGGCTTCTGAAGAAAAAAATGCATATCCACATGAGGTTAGGACACCGTCAGTCCTAGCTAAAGAGTCAGTGAGCATATATTATTAGGTAGCTTGTTGTATGATCAATTTTGGGGGAGTTTCTGGCTGTTTATTTGACTCCTGAGAAATCTCATGGATAAAAAGAGAATTTTATCAGTTGTATTAGTGGCTTTCATTTGGATTAATTTTGAATCATCATTTTGTGTTCATTTCTCATCATATCGTAAGACAACTATTTGGACTTATCATATGGTCTTTGATTTTAGATTTCAGGATCTAAACTTTTATTTCAAGATCTAATTATTTATATTTTTCCTTCCTAAAAGTCCAAGGAGAAAAGCCACTAAAGTATTGATTAATTAAGAAGCCACAAAGAGTTTAACTTACATAAGATTGTTCAGGTACATTATGGGACTAGGCATAGATTTCACTGTTCTGATAAACCTCTGGGTATTCATTGAGCTTCTCCAAAGACTCTTGTGGAGGAGGAATGTTTCAGTGAAGAGGTGGAGACACAGTGAACAGTCATGGTGAGGACTGCTTCAATCAGAACAAGTCCACTTTTATATTGTAAATATTCATCTTTTGTGCATGCTTTCTTTTAAAGAAAAAGTTAAAGTAAAATTTAACTACTACTGGCTGAAGTCTAAAATTTACATGTTTTAAAAAGAGATATTATCTAGAATTGACTCCAATGTAATTTATCAACAAATATCAATTTAAGTGTTTTCTATGTGCCTGGGAGATTTCTTTCTAATTTCAATTAGCCAAATAAATAAAGCCAAACAGAAATTTCTATGGTCTAATATTTTTATTGAGATATAATTGACATACAGCATTATATGAGTTTCAGGTGTACAACAAAACGATTTAATATTTATATGTATTGTGAAATGCTTATCAAAATAAGTCTAGTGAACATACAGTCATGCACCAGAGAACAACATTTCAGTCAATGATAGACCACATGTATAACAGTGATACACCATATAACCTAGGTGTATAGTAAGCTATGCCATCCAGGTTTGTGTAAGTGCACTCTATGATGTTTGCACAATGACAAATATTATCTAATAATGAATTTCTCAGAATGTACCCCTGTTATTAAGCAGCACATGACTGTATAATGTATTTTATTAAATGTGTTGTTTTTTGGCTATTATTTCTTCAAATAATCTTTCTGTTCCTTTATTTCTCTCTTATTCTAGACTGCCACATGTATATGTTGATACAATTGATGGTGCCCTAGAGTTCCCTTAGACTCTGTTTACTTTTCCTCAATCTTTTCCTTTCTTTTCAGACTCAATTATTTCAATTGTCCTATCATAAAGTTCACCATTCTTTCTTCTACCTGCTCAAATTGGAGTTTGAATCCCTCTAGTAAAATTTTTTTTTATTTCACTTGTACTTTTCAACTGTAGCATGTTTTGTTTCTTTTTCAGTTTTCTATCTTTTTATTAATATTTCCATGTTGTTATAAACTGTTTTCTTGACTTTTTTCTATTGCTTTCTTTTGCTTTTTGAACATCTTTAAGAAACTCTTTTTTATTTTATTCTTTTATTAATTTATTTTTGGTACAGATGTTTCTCCTTTCTCCCCCATTGACACCCTCCTCTTGATCCTCCCACCCCAGCATTGTTGTCTATGTCCATTGGTTATGTATACATGTGTATAAGTTCTGTGTTCTATCTCTTCCCTCCCCCCAGTCCCTGTCTTCTGAGATTTGTCACTCTGTACCCCACATCCATGTCTCCAAGTCCATTCTGTTCATCAGTTTGTTTTGTTCATTACAGTCCACAAATAAGTGAGATCACATGATATTTGTCTTTCTCTGACTCGCTTATTTCACTTAGCATAATACTCTCCAGGTCCCTCCATATTGCCTCCAAGAATAAGAGATCTTTATTTCTTACAGCTGCATAGTATTCCACTGTGTATATGTACAACAGCTTTTTTATCCACTCATCTATTGATGGAAACTTGGGCGGTTTCCAGATCTTAGCAATTTAAGATACTTTTTAAGTCTTTGTCTAGTAGGTCTGCTGTCTGGTCTTTCTTAGTGACCATTTCCAATGGTTTATTTTTTCCTTTGATTGAGCCACACCTACCTACTTTTTTTGTTGTCTTATACATTTTGTTTAAAACAAGTCATTTAAAAATAATAATAATATGGTAGCTCTAGTAGTCAAATTCTCCCCATTTCTGAGGGCTTATGATTGTTTTGCTTCTGTTTTTATTGTGGGCTTTCTCTATGCTAAAGATTACTTTAAGTTGAAACTCAAGGTCTTTTCATGTCTTTGTGAGCTCACACTTACTCTAGGCATGTGCAGTAATTTTCTAATATCACCTGTATATTCAGTTACTTTTGAATGTCCTTGTCTTCAATGTAGGGCTCCCAAAAAGGAAAAAAGACAAAACAGAAGTACAAAGGGCACTGGCCTTCTAAATCACCTGGAAATGGATTTAGCTTTGGTGTAGAGCTACAAAAATTGCTTCCCACCTTTGTGTTTGCACTTCTGTGATCAGATGTAACAATCAGTTATTAAACACAAATTCCCAATATTTGGAGGACAGCATTGTTATTTCACACCCTGGACTTTGGAAGCTGTGTGCAAGCTCTTCCAGGAACTTGTGCACAGCTGCTAGTGATGGGGCTGAGGGAAAGCTCAAGTTGACTGACCTGAATCACAATTTACTACTCACATTCTCCCTTGAAAACCACAAGGCTTTTGTAGCCTCAGGACTTCCAAAATAGTTACATTAAACAGATTCTGCCCATGTGATTATTATCTAATGGAGAACCATACTTCTAGTGATTCCTTTTTTGCCATCTTCCTAGAATCCTCCTATGTAGATAATTTTTTAACTTGGTTTTTAATTATTTTTGAAAATATTATTAATTTCCTAATTTTTTAAATTAGTTATGGGATTTTTGATATACATATATTGTCCTATTATTTGTATGCAAATTATTTTTTTACTTTGGTTTATTTTATTAAATTTAATCTTAGAAGTCTTTCCCAATTCTAAAATGTTATATTTTTTTCTATATACTTTTTCCAAATTTCTACTTTAAAAAATAATTTAACTTTTAAATCATCTAGTATTAATGCTGACATAGAGTGTTAAAAGCTCAACTCTCCCTGGCCGGTTTGGCTCAGCGGTTAGAGCGTCGGCCTGCAGTCCAGAGAGACCCGGGTTCAGTTCCTGCTAAGGGCACGTACCTTGGTTTCAGTTTGTCCCTGGCCCTGGTTGGGTTGTGAGGGTGGCAACCACTTGATGTGTCCCTTTCACTTCGATGTTTCTCTCTCTCTCTCTCCCCCACTCCATCTGAACAAAATATCAAAATAAATAAATAAATAAATAAATAAAAGCTCAACTGATTTTTTTTCCCAAGTAACTAGCAAATTTTCCCAACACATTTGTTGAATAATGCTTTCCTCATGTATAATATTGCCTTACTTACACACACACGCGCACGCGCACACACACACACACACAGTCTCTTTCAGAATTATTTATTCTTATACTTAATCTTAATGTGATATAGTCTTGTATAGTCTTACTTTTATTCTTAAAGTAAAAACATTTGGATTAGAAGTTTGGAACTATACCACTAATTGGAGAAACTTCATGAATATAAGCACTACCTAGATTTTTGTACTGATAATTGGATTTCTTATTGTCCACCAAATATTTTTTGCTTTCTATCTTATTAGCTCTTTCTGACCATTCCTTTTCTCTTGAAAGAAATCATCCAGTCTTCTGTGGTATCAGCTTCACCTCAAGATTTCACCTGTCTGACATGTTTCCTCAGTCTTCTCTTTAATTGCTTGTTCCAAATATGGTTCTTAGGCTTCTACCATCAAACTTTAGTTTCCTGATATAAATTTTTCCCAAATGACCTTGCTGATTAATTATCTGATGATCAGTTAAACCCACACTTATTTATTTTCATCCATATTCTATCAATTCACTATATTAAAAAACAATATATTTCATCTTCATCAATAAACACCACTTGGATGTGCCATAAATAGTTGAATATAAATTGTTCAAAGGTCATCTCTCATTGCTTCTTTCATCCTCTCACTTCCACAAACTTGTTTTTCTTCCTGTACTCTATATTGTCCTTAACACCTCAAAACAAGAAACCTAGGAAACCACATTAGATTCCTTCTTTTCCCTTTATCATCCCATCACATTTGCCAAACTTTCCTCTCCATTTCTACTTCTACTGCTTCTGTTTAGGCCTTTGTTATGATTTTTTTACCAGAATTTTTTTCAGTAGGCTTTTTATCTTTTCTCCTGCCTTTGGTTTCTCTTTTCTTTAATGCTTACACTGTAGAGTAGCATCAAGATTAAACCAGCTTAATACCCTCTGTTCCCGATCCTGTAATATAATTTTTTAATTATAACATTTTTTTTTATCACATCTTAAGATAAAGCATTGAAAATAGGAGGGCACAATGTGACAAGATAGTGCTAGTGACCTGTCCTAATGGACAAAATACCATAAACGTTACTTCAATCTTGAAAAACAATTTGTGATGAGAATTTTCAGTGAAACAGAATATAATAAACACTGTCTAAAAATAAGTTTCTATAAATATAATTGGAACCAATTTCAGATAATTTGGGTGGGGGTAAGGAATGTAGTAACTTCAAATGTTCATTATGATTCCCTTTCGTTTTACCTGCCATGGGACACCCTTCTTACTTTTAAAAGAATCTTTCTAAAAATGCAAATGTAATAATGCCTCTCATCTGCAAAGTCTTTCAGTTGCTTCCCACTGTTTTTAGGGCAAAAATCTCAACTACATACAACACAAAAGGCTTTTCAGGATGAGGCTTTCCCCTCTCTACACTCACATTTTATTCCATTTCATCATGTTCAGTGTACATTAACACTTTTACACCTTTTTAGTATTATATATTTTTAAGTTTTATTTTTCAATTATAGTTGACATACCATATTATATTAGTTTGAGATGTACAACATAATGATTAGACATTTATAGAACTTACAAAGTGATCACCTGTGTAAGTCTAGTACCTATTTGCCACTATATATTATTATAATATTATTTACCATCTTCTTTATGCTGTGCTTTACATCCCCATGACTAATTTTGTAACTGGTGATCGTACCTCTTAATATCTTCTTAATCCATCCGCCTAACACCCTCCGATTTGGTGACCCTCAATTTGTTCTCTGTATCTGTGAATTTGTTTCTATTTGGTTATCTTGTTTTTTAGATTACACATATAAGTTAATTTTCATGTTCAATAATAAAACAATAGTTTGATATTAATTGCTGATTACTCTGTAACATGCACTGGACTAAATAGTTAAAACTCTGCTCTGCCTTGTCACTGTCTGGATGTCCTTGATTTACTTGTTCTTTAATCCTATTCAGAGAGTCCCTTCTCCTGGAGTGTCTCTTGAGTTCCTCACAGGCTGGAATTGGTGTAGCAGTCAAGTACAGTCAGATTGGGGTTCAATTCCATCTCTACCGTTATTATGAGATCTTAGTTTTCAAAAATATAATATTTGTTCCTTAATTGTCCAATTTAAGTCACCAGAACACAAGGCAAAGAATTGTGTTTGGCAAATATTAGTTATTCTACCAATGAATATGAAAATCAAGGGGTTTCTTATAAATTTGGAGATTTCTGAGTAGTCTTTTGGCACTTAATTACTTTTCCCTTTAAAGTTTGTGAAAAACCCTGATGGCTGCCCAGAAAAGATTTAACATCATGCTGTAGAAACAAACTCCCTTTACTCATGTGGAAACTATCTCCTCCTTCTGACCTCTTTATTTACTGAAATGTAACAGGGCTATATCACATCTGATGCTGCTCTTTGTAAACTGGCTGATTTTAATACATTTGGCTACACAGTACAATTTATAGTGTTTTTATAGCTCACATTGAGAATGTTTCCACTGAATTTTTATACAACATGAGCTATATAAAAGGTCTTATGACTTCATCAAGATGTTGCTGCTACCTTCATGTCATTTTTTTTTCTTTTTTTGGTGAACACTGTGGGTGAGTTCTATACATTAACTATAATTCTTTACTTCTGGACATTTAACAAAATAATGCTTAGAGTGATGGAGCTTCAACTCTTAGATTCAGACTGTTTAAGTTCAAAATGCAACCCTGCCACTTATCTTTTTGACCTTATACAAATCACTTTTATTCTCTAAAAGTCCATTTTCCCATACATAAAGTAGGGATTATAAGCAGGATAGTTGTAGAGATTACATAATATGGTTTATGTTAAATATCTGGCCCAGTGCATGTAAAAGAGTAAAATCAGCAATTAATATTAAACTATTGTTTTATTATTAAATATAAAATTTAATGTTCCTCACTTAACCAACCTTTAGATCCTTGACTAATGTACAACATTAAAAGGAAGAATTTGATAATAAACTATCCCCACTTTTTTTTTGAGATGCAGACATCACCATCTAAATAGAGGTTATTTTGAATATTATTGTTAAAAAGTATCTTGTTAATACTTTCAAACTTGAAAACTACTCAGTTTTACTTAGATATACATTTAATCCTCATTTATATTTAATTCCAGATTCAAGCATACATGTTTCATTAGGGAGAACAACTAGACAAGGATTACTTTTGGTAGATTTATAAAAGAATTTCTCATGAAGAAAGAACAAAAGAATGTCTGGACATCTGGTAAAATTTTAAGTCTACAAACACATAATTTAAACTTTTTTCTACAGGGAACTATAAAATTGCCCCACACACCCTCAATCCTCCCATTTCTCATGCATAATGGATCAGTAACTTTCTTAAAATCTATTGCATTAAGGACACAGTAAGTAAATAATAGCACATGATGTACTTAAAAAAAAATCTAGGTTTTTCTTTTTTGTTAGAACCCTACTCTAAAAAGATTCAGTCTGACAGCCTCTTTAATAAATGGTGTTGGGAAAATTGGACAGCTACATGCAAAAACATGAAACTAGACCATCAACTTACACTGTACACAAGAATAAACTCAAAATGGATAAAAGACTTAAATGTGACTCATGAATGCATAAAAATCCTAGAAGAAACTTTCAGACATCATTCACAGCAGAATTTTCACTGATACATCACAGAGGGTAACAGAAACAAAGGAGGAAATGAACACACGAGACTACACAAACTCAAAAGCTTCTGCACAGCAAAAGATACAATCATCAAAATGGAAAGGCAACCCACTGTATGGGAGAGCATATTTGCCAATAATATATCAGATAAGGGGTTAATTTCCAATATATATAGAGTGCTTACACAACTCAACAAAAAGAAGACAAAGAATCCAATTAAAAAATGTACAGAGGAATAAATAGACACCTCTCCAGACAGGACATACAAATGGCTGAGAGACATATGAAGAAATGCTCAACATCACTAATCATCAGAGAAAGCAAATTAAAACAAGAATGAGATATCACCTCACACCTGCCAGACCTGGCCACCATCAACAACTCATCAAACAACAAGTGTTGGTGAGGGTGTGGAGAAAAGAGGACTCTAGTACACTGCTGGTGGGAATGCAGACTGGTGCAGCCACTATAGAAAACAATATGGCTCAAAAATTTAAAAGTTGAACTTCCATTTGACCCAGTGATTCCAATTCTAGGAATATACCCTAAGAAGCCTGATATACCAATCAGAAAGAATATATGCACCCCCATGTTCGTAGCAGCACTGTTTATAATAGCTAAGATCTGGAAACAGCCCAAATGTCCATCAGTAGACGAATGGATAAAAAAGCTGTGGTGCATATACACAATGGAGTACTATGCAGCTGTAAGGAAGAAAGATCTCTTATCCTTTGAGATGACATGGAGGGACTTGGAAAGTATTATCCTAAGTGGTACAAGCCAAACAGAGAAAGACAAGTATCATATGATCTCACTTATTTGTGGAATATAATAAACATAACAGTCTGAGGAATGGGGTAGTCCCAGAGATGTGGAAGTGGGGTACAGACCGACAATCCCCAGAACAGGGTGTGGTGAGCGAGAAATAAACCACAGAACTTATATGCATGTATGCATGAACAAAGGTCATGGACAACAAAGCTGGGGACAGGGTGGGGAGGGTGAGGGAGAGGGAAATCAGTGGGGGGAAAGGAGAAAAATCTGTAACAAAAATTAATTGATAAGAAATCAATTAATTAAAAAATAATTAAATTAAATGTAAAATTAGAAAAAAATAAAAATAAAAAGATTCAGTCTGTTATACTTCCATAGAAGATGGCCACCGTCCTGCCTGGCTGCAACTCAGCAAAAGCTCTGAGTACCCTCCAAATCCCGAGTGACCACACACAGTTCCAGTCCAATCCACCCTCCCTCTGCCGGAGCCCAAGGTGAGTGACTGTAGCTATTTTATAGTCTGTCCCTGCTCTGCACTGTGGAGCCACTTGGGAGTGTAACCCGAGGGCGCTGCTCACAGCTAAGGCCGCTGCTGACCATGGGCTCCCAGCCTGCCTCTCGCGCCTCTGCAATCCTACCAGGATCAAGTCAGTGTCCCTGGTTATATGATCCTCGCAAGCTGCTTTTCTGTTGCTTTTTCCCGACTATTTCTTTATTTTAGTTGTAATTCTAGTTTGGTCCTGGGAGACGGTCTGTGTAGCTTCCATTCACTCCACCGCCATTTTGGAATTTCCTCTGATTTAAATTTCTTGATGACATAGTTCATATACTCTGTCTTACCTTGCTTCCCATTTATTCCTCATGCCATCAGAATCCAGCATCTCTTCTCATCTTATTACTGAAATTGTTCTCTCAGAGGTCAATAAAATATTTTAAATACATAACTAGTTAACTTGTTATATCTGGTTAGTAAGAACATTAATCTATATGGCCAAATTGTGAGAACATTAATCTATATGGCCAAATAGGAACTCTTCCCTATTTATTTTTGCAACCCAGCCACCTAGAACTGTGTCTGGCACATAATAAACACTCAATAAATATTTATTGAATTATATATTTAAACTTCTTGATAAATAAAATTTTCTGACTCTCTAGTGAAGAATAAAAACAAAACCAAAATTACCTTTTAAATCTTCAATGGATCCTGTGGAATAATTACTAATATCTCTGTTAGGAAGTGAAGAAACTTAAGAATAATAGAGTACATTTTCACAGGCACTACATTATGAGGTTTATACACATTGACTCATTTATACTCTCAATAATCCTTGGTATTCAGAATTATGACTTTATTTTCACACATTAGAATGTAGACTCAAAGTTCAAGGAGTGTGGTGAAGCTCACACACATTGTGATAGACAGTAGTAGGATTTGAGCTCACATCTGATTGATTCTAAAATAGGTGTTCTTTCCACTCTCTTGTATCATATGTCAGCAGCCCTCCAACTTGAACATGAGTACTCTTGAGGTATCTGAAGACTTTCCAAGGGGTTCATTGACATGGAAAGTTTTAGGGACTTAGTTTCTAGTCAGGGGGTGTCATGTGGGTTCTATCCTCTGCCTTCCTTTCACATCTACCATTTTTCCACTTTAAAAAGAAGATATCTTAATCCCTAGTCTTGCCATGGAATACTGTCCCAAGGAAAGAGAGAGAGAGAAAAACAACAACAACAACAAAAAAACAACTAAACAACTTCATGGTAACAAAAAAGGTCAGTGTCTGGAAAATACTCTTTATTAAGGTGCCATCTGTGTCTCTGTTACATACCGTTTATGGAAGAGGAATTTAAATTTAAATAATTAAAAGTTTCAAATTTAATTCTGAGGAATTAGCGTTAAACCTACAAGCATAAGAAAATAAATTAAGTTAAATTAATTTATAAATTAAAACATATAAAAAATGATATTCTGTATTTTCTTCATTTTCTTACTTGTAGGTGAAACTACTTATTTATCTTTTTTTCTTTATTGATTTTTAGAGAGAGAGGAAGGGGGGAAGAGAGAGAGAGAGATAGAAACATCGTTTGGCTGCTTCCTGCATGGGGATTGGGCCCACAACATGGGCACGTGCTCTGACCAGGAATCAAACCCGTGACCTCTTTGTGCTTGGATCAGCACTCAATCACTGAGCCACACTGGCTAGGCTACCTTTTTTTATTTTCTCATGGGCAAAAGTCTTTTGTCCACTGTCACTCTTTATCACTCTTCTTCTCATTTATTAATTCATATTAGATTTTGATTAATTTAACAGACTAATACACATTTCATAATCCACACCCTGATGACCAAATACTTTCTCTCTCTGTTTTTTTTTTTTTTTTGCTAATTTTACTAAGTCCTGACTCATTCTAGCAATAAATAATATTTATTCATAAATACATCAACCAGTTAGAAAAAAGCTCTATTCCATGTTGTTAAACAATGTGTTCCTCATAAATTGTACTTTTGTTGTACTAACTATCAACATGTGCATTATACTTACAATGTTTTGGTCAATTTTATAGCAATAATGTTTGAAAAAATAAATCTGGAGAAACTTTTAACTCTTAGAGCTTGAAGTGATAGGAAGTTTAATAAAAACCACTCAAATGTAACAAAGTATGTTGAGTGATTTAAACATAAAGATATATTATTACAACAGGATAAAATTATGTGAGGAAAGTTGAATGAAAATATGACTTCCAAGAGAGAAAGGGAAGAGGTTAAATAGTAAGTTAACAATTTTGCTCATGTATTTTAAAGATGAATAATAATTGGTGTTAAAACACTATAATATATATTATAATGGATAAATTAAACTGATGAAAGAGTTTTATTTTTTTAAGTCTATATTTAAACTGCATTAGAAATTACTACATTTATAACTATTTAAACTTTGGAGAAATGCTGACGTTAACTTATAAATGTGCCAGGGAATAGAAATGTTTTAAGAATTCTTTTAGGAGCTCTTCAAGCCAAAATTGGGAAGACAACTTTGTAAAAGTAATAGAATGTGGTGGGGAGTGCCCTGAATATACACAAAAACTCTGGAGTTTCTGGCAGCTTTCAAATTCCCTGAGGACTCACTAATCCTGTGAACGTAGGCAGGTTACTTAACTTCTCTGGGTCTCCGCTGTCCTCATCTACAAAGTAGGAATAACCACACCTCCCTCACAGGCTGTTGGAAGAAGGGATTTAATCTATTAAATGCAACTAACACAGTCTTGGCTCACAGAAACATCTCAGTAAATAACCACTGCTAATACTTTTATTGATATTATTGTTATGTTTTAATGACCAGGGTCTAATGGCCCCAATGATGATGATTAGCAGTGGATTGGCAAATCTGTGCCAGCTCTCTACACCCAAATTTCTTTTACTTAGCAGGGGCATGAATGTTCACATTTTGCTTGAGTGGGCTTAGGGCCAATGTTCAGAGAAGGGAAGGAAGATCAGTGTCAACGTAGTTACAGGAAAGGTCAGGCAATTTTTAAATGGAAAACACATTACGTGGTGAGGCAAGAGCTGTGCCGCCTCCTTCCAGGCTTCATCTCAACCACTTCTCACAGTTACCTTGTGTGCTGACACCGGTATCATCCCAGTTTGTAAATGAGGACATTGCCACTTAGACAGGCTAAACGACTTGCTTAAGATCACACCGTGAATAGAAAGGAAGCTGAGACCGGTTTCAAAGTCCAACTCCTCCGGGTGCTGCTGGCCCTCTGCCAGGCACATCACTGCCAGGGTGACCCCGCTGGCTGCAGTCACTCGCTTAGTGCACATAGCTGTGCCTTGGTCTGAAGATAATTCCTAACCCTGCTAAGTACAATCTGTTCTTGGTCAGAATTCTTTTTAATCCTTCTCTGCTCTGTCCAGGCAGTGTTTCTCTTCCTAATTCTGCTAGGTCTTTAGTTGAACGATACTACTTTAAAACTCTCAATTTTTAAAAAATATATCTGTGGCCTAGAAGGTTGCTTGTTATAGACTCAGAGGAATTTAGTGTCTTTTAAAGAAAAAGAGGAGAGATGCGAAATCCTCATTGCCTTTTCAATTTTTTTTTTTTTTTTTTTTTTTATCCTCACCCGAGGACATTTTTCCATTTTTTGTTCAGGTAGAGTAGGAGGGAGAGAGAGAGAAACATCAATGTGAAAGCGACACATCGAGTGGCTGCCACCCACACAACCCAACCAGGGCCGAGGACAAACTGCAACCGAGGTACATGCCCTTAGCAGGAACTGAACCTGGGTCTCTCTGGACCGCAGGTCGATGCTTTAACCGCTGAGCCAAACCGGCCAGGGCTTTTCAAATTTTTTTACAAATTTAAGTTACTATCTGAAACAGAGGACCTACCTTCATATATGAGTAAAAGAAGTGATGTGGTGTTTACTCAATATTTCATTTTTTTCTTGGTTATTTTTACTTCCCAGCTGTTCAGTATACTTTATTTTTTGTCCACACTATGCCAGCCTTACCAGTCTTGGCAAAGGAGGGATATCTGTCCCAAAAGAAAAGGTGACCCTCTCTTATTTGCTTAAAATTTACTTAAGCTTTCTTTCCAAGGATACGAGGTGAATCCTAGAGGATTCATGCATTTTCCCTTGGAGATACATCTGTACATTAAATATATGTTACATTTATAGCTTAGTCTGATTATAAGAATAAAAAACACTAACTAGAAAAAGTTTGGTAAATTTCAGAAATGCAGTTTTCTTCCTTCTCATTTTTATTTATTTTTACAAAATTAAAATATTGTTTATGCAGTGTTAACTTTAGTATTTTCTACTTAATATTTTAATAAAAATTTTAAAAGAATATAAAAGGAAGAATTCTGTAGAAGAATCTTAATAAATTTGTCCATGTAAAATTAAAATGTTTAGAATAGAAAAAATGTTATGAATATGTAAAAAGACAAATAAACATCAGAAAATATCTGAAATCTCTGATAGGTAAAAGAACTATAAGCCAAAGAGGTAAATAACTACCACAAACAAATAAAGAAGATTAACAAACTAATTAAAAACATTCAAAGATCATAGGCAATCAATTCTTAACAAAACCATACCCTAACAACAATGCATATTTCCAATCTTTTAAATCATTTCCATCAGGCTTTAAAAAGATACATTATTATTTAACTTGTGATTCTCTAATTTTTAGTATTAGGTCTACTTTTAATATAACCAATGCAAAAAGAATTGCAGCAATGATTGAAATTTCAGAGTAAATTCAGAAAAACTATTTGCTGATGATAACTTTCAATTATACCTTGTGGGTAGCTAACTGCTGCCTACTGGTCTGCAAGTTCCTTGCAGAAAATGCAAAAAACTGATGTCATTGAGACTTTTGGAATCTCTCTTTTATTAGTATTATATAAACAAAAGTGTGCATTTAAAAAAATTAATTTGTAATAGTGTCACCATGGAAATAGTGGCTGTTTTAATCTTTGCTCGAAGGAATTTACTATTTCAACTTTAGCACATAAGGCATAGAGGTGTGATGAACAATATATGGAAGTAGGGCACAATCAACATAATGTTGCTTAAGGTTTATCTACTTAGATTGTTTTTAAGTCATTGTAAATAATCTGTAAAAGGAGACTTGGGAATCAAATAATTATGTATGAAATAAGGCAGAGTAAAAAAACAATTGTGCAAAGAGAGAAATGAACAGCATTCATTTAAAAGTGGGATACGTTTTAGCCAACTAAGCAAAAGGAAAGAGCTAAAGTGAGAAATGTAACTAATGAGTTGTCCACTTTTGGCGTCTGTTCTGCTAGATAGACTCATTCAGCTCATTTCTCTTTGGGCCTAGGTCCTGGGGTCACAGCTGTTCTTAGAAGCCATGTGGGTGGGAGCTGGGAGAGTACCCAAATATGACAGCATTGGCTGACGTGATGTTACCTCTGTGTCAAAGGTGATGGCTAGTGCCGAGGTGCTACTATTATGTTGTTGAAGTTTTCCTAGGAAATTTGTGATTAGTTTTAGGATGATATGGAAAAGAAAGCAAAACTCCTCACTCCTCTCAGTGTGGGTTGTGCATAGTGGCTTCCTTTCAAAAAAGTATGAAGAGTGAAAAAGTAATTTTATAGTGGAGAAAACTTGGCAAACTATGCTAGCTATACAAGCAAGGTTAACATCAAACGTGGTAAGTCATGTTGATAGTATGTACCCTTGATATAATGTGATGAAATCGCACTTTTCTTAGTGTTCTTCCTCCTAATTCCAGTCTAACCTTGGAGAAAATGTCAGACAAATCTCAATTTAGTGATCTTCTAAAAAATACTTGACCACTATACTCCTCAAAATGGTCAAGGTCATCAAAAATAAAGAAATAGTAGAATCTCCCACCATTGGGGATTGGTAGTCTTGCTGCTGAAAATGAGGACTAATTGGGACACTGTTTAAAAATGAAATTTTGAAAATGTGAAAAAAATAAAATTTTAAAATAAAAAATCAAACTTGCAGTCAGTCCTATAAATAAGAACTTGCTAACAATATCACAATTGTGTTTACCTGTTTTGTTATCTAACAGTATCTGAACCCAATTTTTATTTGTCAGTAAAAGATGTCTGTAAATGTCATTAGTAACATCTGCTTTTTCTGGCAAAGTCATCTTTTCTGGTACTATATGATTCTGGAAGACAACATAAATTTTACTTAAACTGGCAATTGTTTATTTTTCTTTATAAATAAAGCACAATTAGAAGTCAATTCTATGAGTAAGTTTTCTGTTAATAAATATTAAACTAAGTATAGTCAAGACATTTTTTAAAGAAAGAAACATCTCATACAAGTTCTTCCTCTCACTGCACCTCTGGGTGTACTAAAAACTCTGCCTAATAAAAACCTGCACAGTTTTCTGTTTCATTCTGCAATGTTATGTGGAGGAGTCATTAATCAGGCCACTGTTGATTTAGTTGCGTTCACTGGCCACAGTATCATTTATCACTACAAGCCTGTTCTGTGGTCCCCTTTCCTGTTGTTTCGCGGATGTTTCCTTGCTTGTGACAGCATGGTGATTAACTTCTTATTTTCTCTAGTATAACAGTGCTAGTGTTTTTATTGCCAACGCTTTGATAGTTTATAGACAATATTGAGAATGAACATAAAGCTAACAAAAACTTGAAAAAAAACATTGTTTTGTTAAACATGTTGAGAAATCAGAATAACAATTTGTAATATAAACTATTAATATAGTTCATCATTGTTCATCATTGTCCTCAGTTAGAAAGCCAAATGATCGTTTCTATACTTCTGTCACTATGTGTATGCTTAACAGAAAGAAAATAGAATACAGATTTATCCTATTGATTGTATTAACTGATAATCTAAAACCACGTATACTCGTGGTTAATTTTTATCTCTTGGGGTATATTTTGAAAGGAAGATGTTAAAACTCATTTTATATTTGGGAAGATTAAATGGAACTAAAAACAAAATTAATGAACAAAAATTATTGGATCAAAACAATGAATAATGAGTTAAAATAAAACAATGTGACAATAGAAGTTAGAAAAAGTCCATATGCATATATACATAATCAATAGTAGCAGACGATAGCACAGTGAAGGCAGGTGGGGACAGGAGCAGGGAGGAAAGGGTCAATCTGTAATACTTTCAGCAATAAACATAAATTTTAAATAATAATAATTAGTTTTAAAAGTACATAGTGGTATTTTAGAGCACTAGAAAGAACATGTCTGAAGCTAACAAAATACACAAGTAATTTTGTTCACCATGTTAATTAATCACCGTATTGCTATGCCATGGAAACACAGACTTCCAAGATCTCTAGGACTGGAAGAGAACCCCAAGATCAACCACTACATTGTCCCATGAAGGAAGGGCTTGAGACATGGCCATCTAGTCTTTACTTGAACTCTTCTAGTGAAACCATTGGTCATTTGCTTATCAGTAGTAGTCCTTTCATCTTGAGCAACATGATGAAAAGAAATTCATTATATTACATCAAAATCTTTCTCCTTGCAATTTTTATTACTTTTTCCTGGTTCTGCCTCAAGTGGCTAAATCCCACAGCCACATCACAGTGAGGATCAATCATATGAACTAAAGCGTAAATTACGGGGTATTTGTTTCTCTTTTCTTTCTTTCTTGAAACACAGCTTTGATTACACCATTCCTCAACCCAAACATTTCCAATGGCTGCCCCACTGCCTACATAATGAGTCCAACTTCTTTGATTTCTATAATTGGTAATGACTAATATCTATCCCAAGCATCTGTACTATTTATTATTGCTATCTACCCTAAAGGTTGTATCTCTTTTATTCTTGTATGTTAATTATTTATATGTATGTCAGTTTCCATTTAGTCCACTGTGACATCCTTGAGAGTAGAATCTCTGCTTGATATAAATTTGTATTGCTACAATCTAAATCTTAAGTGAAACATGGTAGCTACTCAATAATAAAAGAATAAATTGCATAAAACAAAACAAAACAAGAACCCAGACCTGTTCCAGATGACTTTGATCAGAACAGGACACAATAGAACCTTCCCTTCTCTTGTCTTTGACATTTAACTTCTCTTAACACAACCTAAAACTGTCTCTACTATTTTAGCAACTAAGTCATTCTGCAAATTCATTCTGACCTTGCAGTCAACTCTAACTGCCAAATCCTTTCACATGAATTGCTGCTAATCCTGTATGTGTGAGGTTAATTTTTTTTAACAGAAATGTAGAACTTCATGTTTCTAGCTTTTCAATTTCTCCTTGTTTTTTCTGGCCCACACTGTCAGCCTGTTGAGAATATTCTGAGCTCTGATTTCAACATCTCCCTATTAACTCTCTCTTCTAGTCTTATATCATCTACAACATCAAGGGTCAGCTCTTCTCTTTCTTCATCCAAGTGTGAACCAAATGTCGAACATTTACCTGGCCACAGGTGGAGGCATGGGCATGACAGCAGAAAGACATCCTTCCAGATGGCAGCAGACCAGGCATCAAAGCTTGTTTGGTACAGTCAGTCAGTCAGATATGACTACATATAATTATTATCACCAGGTTCAGAAATTTTTCACTCTTTCACCAAGTATCAGGAGAGATTTTATTAAATGTCTTGCAGACGTCACAATGCACTACATAATAAATTGTAGTTTTTATAAAAAATAAGTCTTTAACAAATTCCTTGAAAATATTGTATTTATCAAATACCCATTGATTTTGAGGTACTCTACCAGACGCGTTACAAAATTTACCTTTTTGAATACTATCAGTTCTCAACATTACTACCCTGATTTCAAAGATGAGAAAACAGACTCTTAGATGATACTTATCAGAGATTTTATAGCTAACAAAAGTCAGGAGGACCAGACTTCCACCTCAACTCCAGCTAATGTAACACCAATTCTATTTTTAACTCTTTTCTCTGCCTCAGTCCTCATAACCAATTCCTGCTAGCCACCCCACCCCCCAATATCTATATCCCAAGTCAATCTCCTTCAATTTCTATAATAATATCTGGTTCTAGGGAACCAATATATCATCACTGAATCCTGCAATACTTCACATCTGGTCTCTCTGTTTGCATTACTGACCCTTTATAGTCGATTTTCTACAGACTAACCAAAAGAATCTTTCAATCCTAAATTAGATTATGTCATTCCTCCATTAAACTTACTCCAATGGCTTTCTGTTGCACTAGCAAAAATTGTAAACATATTTTTATAGACTACATATGTCTTAAAAAATTAGACATCGATTATCCCTTGACTCATTACTACATTGCTTTCCATTTCTCACAATGTAACTATCCTGGGTTTTCTTGACATTCCTTACATATCACCAAACTTCTTCTTTCCAGAAAGTTTTCTAGCATATACTTGTGTAGCTGGTTCTATTTTATAGCAAGGACTCAGTTAAAATGTCCCCTCTTTAAGAGAAACCTTCTCTTATCTCCCTATCAATCTCCCCTCAGCTGCTCTTTGTTATTTTATTTATTTCTTATGTATTTAATTAGAATCATTATTATTTTTTTTATAAAAACATTTTCCCCCTCTTAAATGCAAGGGCAGAAAATTCTGTTGTATTTTTCACTGCAATATTCCCCAAACCGAGCTGATAGTACACTCTTGGTAAATACTAGTTAAATCAATAAAATAATTGATTTCATAATTTAAAAAATACTAAAATAAGAAGTATTTCTTCTAAAAAAGAAAAAAATCAAGCATTTTCCTAGCCATATGTGTAGAAACTTAGATCAGAAAGAAGGAGAAAATGAGTGGGTGGAACGAAAGAGCACCGTGGACGCAGGAGTGCGAGCAGAACACAACTTCATCAGAAAGGTACGTGTTCTCATTCTTCCACGTGGTATTTTTTAAATTTCAGGATGTGTCAGCTCTGGCGCACAAATTGGAGGAAATAAATGCAAGCGACAGAGATATGTAGGAGCAGAAAGGCAAAGAGGCAGAGAATATTGCTCTATTTTCATGTGGTGACAATGTAGCTGTGATTAAGACACCCTTCTGCATTCTAATGAAGGAGAAAAGAGAAATGTTAAAAATAAATAATGTCAGGTAGTCATAAATGCTGAGCATAGTAAATAAATAAATAAATAAATAAATAAATAAATAAATAAATAAAATAGACCAAATTAAAAAAAAAAAAAGAATGACTAAAAGAAGTTTCCCATTTTAGGGTAAGGGGAAGGCTCTCTGGGAAGCTGTCATGTGAGCTTAAACCTCAATGACAAGAAATACCAATTTTGTTAGCCTCCTAGGGAAGAGTTTTTCAGAGGACCAATGAGTGAAAAATGCTAATAGAAGAATAAATTTGACTTGTTTTAGAGACAAAGGGAAGCTGGGAGGATTCTGGTGATATCGGTCAATGTAGATTTCTGAGCAAGGAATATTTCTAAGGATAAAAAACAACAATTTTGCAATAACAAAAGAGTTAGTTCATCAAGAAGACATAATCATCCTAAATGTGTATGCACATAATAGATCTTCAAATTCCATGTCATAAAGAAATAATACAACTGAAAGGAGAAAGAGATAAATTTATAATTAGAGTGAGAAATCCTACATTTCTTTCTCAATGAAATAAAAACATGTAGACAGAAAATCAGCAAGGTTAGAAAAGACCTGTAAAACATTACTAATTTGATCTAATTGACGTAGGCTAATCCACCCAACAATAGCAGAATATACATTTTTTTTTCCAAGTATATGTGGAACATTTTTCATGGTGGACTAAGTTCTGGGTCAGCAAACAAGTCTTAATAAACTTTAAATGATTCAAGTCATATAAACTATGCTCTTTGACCACCATTGAATTAAAACAGAAATCAATAACAAAGATACTTAGAAAATGTCCAAATATTTGTACATTAAACAACACATTTCTGAATAGCCCACGAATCAAATAAAATATTACAAAGAAAATTAGAAAACATACTGAAATGAATAAGTCATTTAATTGTGAGATGTAGCTAAAATTGATGAAATCAAGAATTATTAAAATTAGTGTTTGTCTCTTCCTCTTAAAGAAACTGGAAAAAGGAGCAAAAATTGAATCCAAGTTGAGCAGAAAAGAAAAAATGATAGATATAATAACAGAGATCATTAAAATAAAATTTAAAAAACACAGTAAAACCATAAAAATAAAAAATGTGGTTCTTTGGGAGGATCGATAAAACTGAAAACTCAAGCCAAACTAATCAGAGGGAGAGAGAGACAGAGAGAGAGAGAGAGAGACAGACAATATCAGAAATGAGAGAATGAACATCATTTCAGGTCTTACAGACATTAAAATATTACTAAGGGGACTATTACTACCAAGTTTATAACTAGAGATTAGACAAATCACATAAAATAAAAAATTTTCCTACAAGATAAAATCTATTCAAGGTAATTCAGATGTGTTCTTTGCTTTCAGCTGTGTTTTCTCCTATTGCAGAAGAGATTCCACCACATAGTGATGGTGCTGAATAGTTGTTTCTCTTTTCTGAAATGCAGCTTTTTTTGTATGTCCATACCCCATCTCCAAAAAAAGGCAAAGAAAATTGCTAATTCGCTTCTTGGATCAAGTACCTAATCTGTGACAATTACAGTGGCCATACCTGGGTCACATATACCCCTCTGGACAGTAAGCTGGATACTATGATTGGCCGACTCTCAGAACCACAGGACTAGAGAAAGACATTCCCCCAAAAAGGAACTGGTATCATCAAAGGAAAGAGGGTAGTGTGTTTGGCTGGCAAAACCAACACATGTTCCCAGGATATATGGAACTTCTGTGGGAAAGTGTAAGAGACAATATTAAGATCAAGTGAGAGCAATATCAGTTTGAAATTGAGTGGTTTGCCTCATTGTCTTTTTTCTCTAGTAAATACTAGAATTGAAAAAGGAAGCTTACTTATCTTGTCCTTTAGTGGGTAAATGAAGGTGAACCTCAATAGTAAAATTGAAGCCTGTGCCGCATTCATTGGAGGTCTGTTCTCAATGTCACTTTCAAAAACTCCTCTGCAGCCAGACAGAGTAAGCTGTTCTGTTCTATTTTGAAAGTATTATTGCATATCCATGAGATGGATTTCTGTGTTTCTGAGCTCTTAGAAGTTGTGCTTCTTTAAAGATGTTGAGGAATTTCTAATGTAATTAATAGTCCATAACTCATAACAGGAGAAGAAAAACAGAAGCATTTATGTAACATGAGTAGGTTACTTTTCACTTGTGATTAAATGGAAACTCAGAGATGGCAAGTCACTTTGTCTAAATCAGCATTCTCAATTTCAGCACTGTTGACATTTTCAGGCAGATAATGTGTGTTTTTTAGAATCCTCACTCAAGGATATTTTTTCCATTTATCTTCAGATGGAGTAGGAGGGAGGGAAAGAGAGAAACATGGATGTGATAGAGACACATAGATTGGCTGCCTCCCGCATGACCCCCACCAGGGCCGGGGGCTGAACCTCAACCAAGGTACGTGCCCTTGACCTGAATCAAACCCCAGATTCTGGTCCACAGGCTGATGCTTTAACCGTTGAGCCCTGGCTGTTTTTTTTTTTTTGAGGTGTCTGGGAGGAGGAGGAAGAAGGGGAGGGGATGGGGAGAGGGAAAGGCATGGGCATGCTCTGTGTTGGGAGGGCAGCCAGAAGATGTTTTATTTTAGAGGAATTCCCTGGGTATGGTAAGATGTTTAGCAGCTCTCTTGCCTCTACCCACTAGAAGCACACCACTCTACAATTCCAGACAAGTGAAAACCTTTTGGTCATTGTCAAATGTCCTCTGTGTAACTAAATTGCCCAGAAATTGATAGATCAGTGACCAAATGACCTTTTACCTATTTAGTGGAACCTGAAATAGATCTTATAAAATGATTTTCTGAATATGAATTGAAACTGATGCACTTGCCCTGGCTGGTTTGGCTCAGCAATGAGGGCGTTGGCCCGCGGTCCAGAGAGACCGGGGTCAGTTTCTGCTAAGGGCACGTACCTCGGCTGCAGTTTGTCCCCAGCCCGGGTGGGGTTGTGTGGGAGGCAACCACTCAATGTGTCCCTTTCATGTCGATGTTCCTCTCTCTCTCTCTCTTTTCCTTCCCACTCTATCTGAACAAAAATGGAAAAAAGGCCTCAGGTGAGGATAAAATAAAAATTTTTTAAAAAATTTGATGCACTTAAAACATACAGATACAGAGGTAAGGTATTTCTAAGAAACACTCAGTGATGTAGGTCTCTGAAAAGACTGGCATGGTGCTAGAGCCCACAGGCTGATGCTCAGCAACTTTGCTGAGGTCCTGGATCCAAATGTGTGTGTGTTTGTGTGTGTTGACTACATAAACAATAGAATGGTATCTTTAAATAAATCATTTAAAGCTTGTATACTCAGTCCAATGACAAGTTAGATTCTCCCCCAAAATTAAAAAAATGTATTTCCTGTCTGTAGTAAAGTAGAATATGAAAGAATCACTGGAGAAAATGACCGGACTATTCAGCCCAGCCCAAATAAACACTTTTATTTCCTCTCCTTTTTCTAAAACAAACATAACTCAACCAAAAGTTTATCTTTTCTTCATTTGGAATTCTATTGTGGTGCTCACATCACACAGAAAAAGTGAAATGTTAGTGAACAAGCATGCCGCAGTAGGGGAACATAAGGCATTTATTACAAACGAATTCCAAATAATTAGTGAGGAGATCATGAAATGTTCAGAGGGGGGAAAAAGGGGGCTGAATTTCAAACAGGAGGGGGTCTGAGTCATTAATGGGTAATCTGCACGACTTTTGTTAATCCCCTGGGGCTCCTGTTACAGGTGGTTCATATTTCTAAGCAGTGAAGTATGTGAGATGAATGGAAAATTTCTCTTTAACATTTTCCACTACCCAGCCTTAGCCTGAAAAAACCTATACCAGATCAGGCAGCTGGTTTATTATAACTTCTAATTCAGAGATGGATCACCACTCAGTATTCCCACCCCTTGCTGCTCACCAGAGACTTTTCTTTCTACATTTCCCTGGTGTAGAATTTCTTTAAGAGCAAGTTTGTAGTTAATTTTTAATATAGACTAGACGTGTTATTTAGAAGTGTTATTCAAAGTGTTATTTAAAAGACTGGAGCTCTTGAGTCAATGTTCATATTTATTAGGTCTGAGAAGGAGATTTCATAGTTTAAAAGAAAAAATATACATACATATATTTTATACATAAAATGACTCTAACCTCTGCCAATAGTTGCAGTAGAGATGAATTAGAAGAATATAGATTGTGTTTCTATAACTATTATCTGAGTTTAAAAGGTGAACTTACCAACTTATTTAAAAGGTGAACTGAAAAAAGTGTGTGGTGAAACAAATTTCTAATTTTATCCCCCCAAATAGTAAAATAATAATAATAATAATTTGGATAAGGTGGACTGACAAATGTGCAAATACACAGAAAACCAAAAGCCAAAGCAAACCAAAACACAAGTGGTGCTTTGCCTGCCTCTAAACTAGCGAAAGAAAATATTACTTTGGCACTTTTATCTTTCATATTTAAATTATGTTCATATTTACTCATCTGAGCTCCCAATACAGTCTCTGAATTCTAGTAAAGCTGGTCTTATTTCATTAAAACTCCAGGTTTCTTCCCCTCCCTGTGCCTTCTCACTTCTGATTCTTCCTTTCCAAGGGCATCCCATTCTCCCTTCAGCACAATGTATCTTACAGAACCTTTCTTATATTAATTAATAAAAAGCTATTTCTGTTAGTTTCTAAATATATTTAGATGTACAGCTTTGCTCAGTTCTCTAAAGATTTAAATGAGGTAAAGCCATGGCCATAATTCTGGAATCATTAAAGGAGACCTCAAAGAGGTGAAATCCAAATTGAGCTTCAAAGATATATGCGGTACTTTATAGGAAAGGAAAACTATAAATGGCAGCCATGTGACTGTTCTTTATGTTGTCTGCTCAGCCCCCCCTTATTTTGGTAACATTGATATGAAATGAAAGTCTTTTTTAGGACTTTCAATATAAACTTGGAAAATGGAGTCAGGGTTTCCTCAGTGTTGTTAATATATGACTGTGGTGGCAATTTGTGAACTATCACCTCCACTTCCCATCTCGTTCCCCTAATGTTTCATTCTCCATTACTACTAAAATTATTTTGCTGATGTGCAGGTAGTATACAGGTAGTATGATATCCCTCCTCTGCCTAAAGAAGTTCATTGGCCTTCCTTTGCCTATAGAATAAAGCCCAGACCCCTTAGCGTGGCATGTAATTAAGCTCGACCCCCACTCACTCTACAGCCTCATTTTCTGCAGCTCCCCAGCGCTTTCTCTGTGCTCAAGGCCCACAATTCCTCAAATATGTTCTGGTATTTCACATATCTTTATAATAATAGTGAGTGCTGTTCTAAGGACATTAAATAGATGAATTCATTTAATCCCCAAGCAACTCTTTGAAGTCAATACTATGATTATTTTGCAGAAATGAGGACTTTGACTTCCTGCTCCAGACTGAGTTAGTTATTATCCTCTGGGTCACTGCTATTCTTTACAGTTCTTCAAATATTACAATTATAACACCATAGTACATTTATTATAATTAATTATTTATATGATTTCTCTTAATTGAGATCAGGTTCCAAATCTTATCTGTTTCTTTAACTCAGCCTGTAGCACTGTGTTTTATTTGATGAGTAAGTAAATAAACAAACAAGTAAATAAATAAATAGCTAAAGAATGCCTCTTAACACATATTCAGCCCTTTGCTAAATTCAAGGCCATTATAAACCTTCTAGAATAACTGGGAGGTAGAATGATGGATGATTTTCATTTAAAATTTTTTTTTTTTTTACTTATCTACATGCAATCTCACTTTTTCTTTAATAAAACACACACAAACTATTTAGATTAATTTATTTTTAATTTGGGCATCTAAAATAATGATAATAAATCTTGTGCATATAAAACACTATCCAGAATTATAAAAAGATGTTCTGTTTCCTTTTTTTAAAAAAATTATATACCTTAGTCAAGATGTGTAACATATTAAAATTCAATTTAAATATACAAAAGCATTTCACTTTATTTGTTTTAAGTATATGAACTATTATGTTGTGGAAAAGTTATACCTTTATCTTCTACATTAGACCATCCAGTCAAATGCAAATGAGTTTTGCAGGTAATGGCAACATGGTGGACTTAATTGAGAAAGGTACTAACTTTGAATTATGATGCTAGCAGCTTCAACAATGGTTCCCTGTTTCAAATTGCCCACTGTGGGTGATTTTAGGATAAATAGTTTCTGGCTTAAAATGTATACAGCTTCATAGATCAAAGGCAACACTTTGAACTGCATCCAGAAACACCCTGGTAGCCAGTGCAAGCCGTAGTGCACAGACGTTAATATGATCCATCTGGCTGAGCAAGCAAACTGCTGCTACATTTCGTAGTAGCTGAAATGATCTAGGGGTTTTCAAGACAAACCTAGCTGCCTCACTTTGTTGTAATATGCTGGCAAACACAAAAATTATGAGTGAGGCAATTCTGAATAAAAAGGGAAGTTGGATTGTCTACGTAAATCAGTGAAAAAAAGAAATATTCTGGGTTTTCATTATTATATTGATATGCAGCTTTGCAGGATTTAACATTAAATAGTTGTGATACATGTTAGGTATGTGTCTATGCACCAAAAAGAAAAACATGGTTTACAGTCTAAGAAAACAAACAAATCTGCATTTCTTTCTTGAGCTAAATTTTTGGCATGTGGTATCATAGAAAAATGATATATTCCAAAGATAGTTGATATTCACCACAAAATTTAGCTGTAGAGTTTAAATATTATGGCATTTCTAAGCTAATAAAAATAAGTTATTACTCTTTTAGTAGATATTGCCAACAAAATATATGAGTGTTTAGAATCAGTAAAATGTAAAATACAACCTATTTTAGGATTCCAGTTCCTCTCCCCCACAAAAAGGATTTATTTGAGATTGCATAGTATATTGTTTTTCTCAAAAACAAAATGTGTCACGTTTTGCTAAGTTAAAGCAGGATATCTTTAAATGGGATAGGCAGTATATAAGTAAATATGTAAAAATGTAAATGTATTAATATTAATAATATTTTTTGGTAGAATTTCTTCAGATAAAATTATCTTAACTTCTTTCCCCTTCTCTTTACTATGCCATTAAGGGTATTAGTGAACCTGTGTGGTAAAGAATTTAATATTGTTTTATGGATATTTAAATAAGTGAACATATAAACCAATGCTCATAAACAAAAACAAGAAAAAGAATAAAGCAATATACAAGGTTAACAAAAGTAGGTTTATAGTTGTTCATATGGAAAATAATACAATGGTAATAAATAATAATACAAGAACAAACTCTATGCTTCATGTACTCACAGCTGTAAACCCACTTTGCACCACCCTGTATTTTTACTAGTTTGAAAAAAGCAGAAGAAATAATGTCTTTTAAAATTTAAAATTTAAATATACTATTTATAAATCACCATATTTTAAAATAATCATTAAAGAAGAATGAAGAACGTTAGCACAAGGGTGGTTCTTAATTAGTCAACAGGGGTAGGTAGAATCTAAATGAATTGTCAAACCCCATCAGGGTTTTCTCAAACTCTATGCCTTCACTTTGCTTACCACCCATCCCCCATCACCTGAAATGATGTGAACAGCTCAGGTCTTCGGGGAAACTAGACAAAGGGGAAGGTGCTCCATCACCCAAGGAAAAGAAGTATGAATCAAAGAAGAGTGTCACTTTGGGTGTGTTGTGCCCTGGGGACCTAAACACCAATACCTTCTCTGGCTTTCATTCTAATACTTTTTTAGGTTGCATCTTTCTCTATACCTCAGCCAAAATTCAAATTCCAGTCCTGAAATTCAAATTTCATCAGAATGATGAAAATCACCCATCATTCTACCACCCAGTTATTCTAGAAGGTTTATAATAGCCTTGAATTTAGCAAAGGGCTGAGTATGTATTAAGAGACATTCTTTAGCTATTTATTGATTTACTTGTTATCAAATAAAACACAGTGCTACAGGCTGAGTTAAAGAAACAGATAAGATTTGGAACCTGATCTCAATTAAGAGGAATCATATAAATAATGAAAGAAAACCCAAATCCCCAACACTGTACGAAAATAAAGTTCCTAGAGGGGTAGGTGTTTCTTATTCAATTGGGATAATGTTTACTGAACAGGAGACTTCCCCACTGTTGCTTCTGTCTAGAATATTATTCCTTTTCTCTTCCTCCTCATAGATTTCTGTTTACTCTTTAAAACCTCACCTAAATGTACTATACCTCCTTTCTGAAACCTTCCTTTATTTTCCAAGGCCTAGTTAAGTATTCCCTCCACTAGTTTGGTTCAGTGTGGAGATTCTAAAGCGTAGATACAGTTGTATCAATGTCTGCTGATTCTCCTAAAGTGTGAGCAACTTGAGAGCAGGGTTGCTTCATATTCATGCACTTTTAGCCTTGTCAAGGTGAGAATAGAAGCTCACTTGATAACTGGTTAGATTGTGTTTACCTGTATGGAGTAAATGTGCTGTCCCACTATGGTTATCCGTATTTATATAACGGATATATTCTTGTAGATTTTTTTTAGTTTTACAGTTGGAAAATCTTGAGAAAGAATGAGTATTTGTACCATTAGCAGTATGGTTCGACTGTGGTGTTCAATTGATAAATTTGACCGCAGTGCTATGTTTTGTCATTTTTTTTCAGGACATGTATTTCACAGTATATATGGTTCATATGGAACGCACGTGGCATTGTTCTAAATGTTAAGAACATTTGTGATTAAAGGTTCCAAGGCAATACCTTAACAGTATAGTACACATGTGGTCGATTGATATTTGTCCCAGTAAACTTCAGAAACAGTTTATTGGTATCTAGTTTTCAGCCAGTCCTTAGTTTAAGAACTCTAATAACTTTGACCAAAGTATTAGATACCTGTTCAATTTCACCTGAGGTTCTTCTGGTTTTACTATTTTTAGGACAACCTATTCTCCCCAGCTGATGTTACGGTGACTAGCTCTGTGTGGGATCCAATCAACTTCCTGTTTACCTATGGCTGTCAGGTGTGAGATGCTGCAGACATACTCAGAGCCTGAGAAGAACAGAGGAGTTCATGGCCTAAGGAGCCTTTAAACTTTGGCTAATGAAAATTAGGAGATATTGAAAAAATTCATCTTTATTACCTGTTGGATGGACTGCCCTGGGTTATAGATGTTCCTTGGTCTCTCTGATGACAGTTTTGTAAGATCAAACACTAATGCTGTTTGACATCAAGCAGCGGCCAGTTAGGTCATGCACACTTTACACTTGTTCTCTCTCCTTTCCTGCTTCACTCCTTTTCCTGCTTCCCTGGGAATGCACCCCGTCCCCAATGAAGTACTAGCATATACTATTTTGCACTGAGCTATTTTTTCTAGAGAATCCAGGCTAAAGTAGTGAATTAATATTTATTAAACATTTATTAGAAACTCATCTGCATGCTAAGTGTTTTAAGGGGTATAACATGAATAAGGCACAGTCTCTCCTCTTAAGGAAGGATAATCAGGTGATGAAGTAACACAACTTGACATAAATACAGAGTCATAATGGAAGACAGCTATAACCATATGGAGTTCCAAGAAGGAAGAATAATATCAAGAGAAATAGAACTGGTTAATCAGGAGCATCTGGGTCCTAACATAGGATCCTTAAACTTTCATTTTTTCCCCCTCCTCTTCTTAGAACTGTGCATTTTAAGCCAGCTACTTAAAAGTAGAAGGGACTTACTTTTCTTTCCAAAACAACAACAACAAAAAGTTTCCAGAGAGATAAGATGTAAGAACACCTGTCTCCAAGACTTAAAGTTTTGGTGTTTTCCCAGCAAGGTCACCCTGCATGAAAAATAATCTATTCATTTTGTAATTGACTCCAGTGAAAACCAGACCTGCAAATCCCATTAGCATCCTACCCTTTCACCTTGGCAAATACTGGTTGACCACCAAGCATCCCCAGAGAGCTAGGACAGCCTTGGGATTTCACTGAAGGCAGCACTGTGCATTTGCTATCTCAGCCTCAGTCACTGTCTCAGATTTTCACTTGCACTGGGATTAGTGAGAGGAGCTATATTGTCAGCTGGAGAAAAATAAAAAAGGCCAAAAAGAAATAAACAAAAATATGACTGTATATCTGTTAGAGATAAGGAGCCATCTAAGCACAGAGGGTGATTAAAAGAAGGTAAATCTTGGTTCTACCTTCAAATGGCTTTTAGCTTGCTTTCCAGACACAACCCAGCACTTAACAGAGAAATACATCCATGTGCTGTTGTATTTTGCTGTAGATTACTTTCCTACCATGGACCTAAGCTGTGTTTTTTGTTGTTGTTGCTTTTTTGAGTAATGTGTTTAACAATGTGCTTTTACCTCCCTATATCACTGAAAAATGCACAGGGCATTTAGTTCAGAGTAATAAGTAATAAGTAATAAGGCACATTTTTTTTTCCAGAAGAAACCTGCATAAGGTAAATGCCATCTTTCCTAAAAGGTAAAATCATCAGACAGGCTTAGGGATTTAGGAGCAGAACTGGAGGCAGGGGCTATATTATGATTTTATTCTGCCTATCCTGGATTGCATATGAGTGAAACTTAAAGGGAACAGTGAAGTCAGAAAGAATTTAAACCTAAGGTTTTTATTTATCAAATGTGAGACAAAAATATTCTGTTTAAAGACATTGACTGATAGTTACTATATCATCAGCTTAAAATATAAAAAAAAAAAAATCACTCTTTTATTTCATTGCATCTGTTTTGTTGAAGTACACACCCCTCTGTTCCCTACCTTACTGTCAACATACTCTGTTAGGTGTTACATCTCTGGGAAATTAGAGGGTCAAGGATGCAGGTGGAAGAGAGAACTCATCTCTCTGGGCCATCATATGGTTAATGAAATGAAGTGTTGCCTGACAGCCCATACCACTTCTATTTATGGGTTTAAACTTATTCTTAAATATATGAACATTTTTGTTTAAAGCACAGAAAGTTTTATGAATGGAAATGACTGATAACAACTTCTAGGCCCTTGCATCTGTACAGTGATACCTCGGTTCTCGAACATAATTCGTTCCAGGAGGACGGTCGAGAACCAAATTGTTCGAGAACCGAAGCAATGAAACCCAATAGGAAATAATGGAAACTGGATTAATTCGTTCCAAGCTCCAGAAAATGCCTATTTACTGGCCTAATTTGTATATAATATGTAGAAAAACATAAGTCTCAACAAGAAATAAAAGTGTACAGTATGTCTAAGGGTTAAATTCAGTGTAAAGCGTGACTCTCTCCACAAAGCGTGACTCTCTCTCTGCACTCACACTGAGGACGCAAGCAAGGCGCGCTGGGCCGAATGAACGCCATTCGGCTCAACTCGGCTCATCTCGGAAGTTCGAGTTCCAAATATTTGTTCGGATTCCAAGACAAAAGTTTCTCGAATCTCCTGGTCGAATACCGATTTGGTCGAAATCCGAGGCGTTCGAGAACCGAGGTATCACTGTATCTAGATTGGAGAGGAACTGGAACCAGCTTTCTTGACTGTCGTTGATAAAACACCCTTTCTGTGTCTTCTCTCGAGGAGCAACAATACTGTCCCAGATCCCATGCAGAGCTCAGAAAGAGTTCTCAGGTCCTGTCTGAAGGAGAAATTGACAGCACTCGCATTGGGCTAGGTGAGTGAATTTGTCCTTAACTAGCAGCCAAGTTATTCAATTTAGGCTTGGTCTAGGAAAAGAAAGAGGAGAACAGTAATGATGAAGAGAAGGAGGAGGCAGAGGGGAAGAGAAAGGAGGATTCTGGAAATCAGTGTTATGCCACAGAGCCAGCTCTGTGCTTCTCAGACTTCACCTCCTCTGGTGACTGTTGAGCTATGCACCTTAGAGCTATGCTTCTGTTAGAAGGCGAGAAAGTCACGTGCAAAGGACCACCCTTCAAACCTGTAGTGCCTCCAATCTCCTGTGCTCACCTCCTGACTAGCTGATGAAAGCATGTCCCTTCATGTTCTTGAACCTCAATTTTCCTACCCACAAAATGGTACAACTTTATAGAATTGTGGAGATGATCAGATACTACTACATTACTTGTAAAAATGATTCCCAATTCAAAAAGTATTAACTACATGTAATTACAAAAATAACATGTTAGTAAGGATGCACATCGATGACTTTAATGCGTTTGGAAAAAATGCTTTGAGAATATCTCTCGAGTCCCCAGAGGAAAATGCAACTACACTGCCTTTCCGTGATTTGTGACCTAAGAGACTTGGGGGCATTGCACAAGATAAAGAATAGTTTTTCTTCCTACCAAATTGGGCCCCTAGGATAGATATATAAAGTTACTTCTCCTAAATTGTAGCTGATAGGTACTAGGCAGAGAAATTAACCCCATTTTAGATTTATAGTCCCATAATAACAACATTATAACTGAAGTAACTAAAAATTTTTGATGGTGAAATGTTTATGCTTTTGAAATGCTTAATGATCTTTCCTGCATTAAATGGAAAGAATATCAGCTCAGAGAAAAATAACAAAATGTCCAAAAAGAAATGTGTGAAATATCTTTTGCAGGTGCATGGACATTCATCCAAATATTTTTTCACTGAGAGATACTGAAGAATAATAAATGACTGTGAGCTTCCCAGTCACAGCTTCCTTGCTTTACCCTGAATCAGAAGGAACTTGAGTCTTTGTTTGTTATTTAAAGTTACAAATGAAGAAAGTAGTATAGAAGGTTTTTAAAAGGTAAAACTGACTCTCCTTTCTTGCAGAACTTCTTAAACAGACCAAAGCCTCTGAGATATTCACGCAGTTACAAACTCTTATCATATTTTTTATTCAAATTATTATAAAATGTATTCAATACTCTAATTTACTATAGATTATAATTTTCTGAAGTGACCCATTAAAGGCCATACCAGTCACCTCTTTATGGCTAAGAAGGCGGAGGAGCATGTGAACATGAAGACTTCTGTCAGTGGGGACTCAGCCGCAAGGGCAAAGTAACCTGACTTGTCATTGCACCTCCCCTCCTCACACACATCCCAGGCCCAGTGCCCATATTCCTCGGACTGTCCACTCCTTCTTGCCCTCCTGTCATCACCTCCCCTTCCCACTTCTACCTGGGCTCTGACTTACATTCTCTTCCCATGAATTGCTACCTACACTGCCTCCCACTCCTGCAGCCTCTCCCTCACTTGGTGAACTGAAAGCCAATAATTTCTTTTCAGCAATAATTGAAAATAATTATTGGACATTTAAAAAAAATATTTGGACAAGGGAAATGTTAGGGGAAAACTCAATGTGTAGAAATAAATATTGCTTGGAAAAATTACAGTCAGCTTGACTGAGAGGCAAGGGAGGTATTGATCTGAGTCCTTGAAATGACCCTGCTTGGGTGACGATGGAAAGCAGAAAGGGCCACTAGAGCTGGGAACTGGAGGTGGTGGTGCATGTTGGTTGTTGGATTGTGCATGTTTGGGCTATAACACTCTGGCCAATTGAAAGGAAACTTCTTTGGTGTGGGGAAGTCTAAAAGTCAAGAAGGAAAAAGGGATTTCATTCCTCATGTAGCTTCCTACTTACAGTCCTGGCTCACAAGTGATGTGAGAAGTAGTGGCTGATACAAAGACCTCCCACATAAAGGCCACGTGCTCAGAAACCTGCCCTCCAGAGGACTGGCTACAGGGGCAGTTCCCAAAGGTGGTCCTCAGGGCAGCACTATTTGCATTGCCTGAAAATTGGAGAGAGACACAGATTCCTGGGCCTCACCTTAGACCTCTTCAATCAGAAATTCTGTGTTTTGATGAGACCTCTAGGTTAGTCTTCTAGGTTGAGAACTCGCTTGTGGAGAGGTAAAGCCCTGTACTTGCCGTAGAAGGTAAGATGAAAATCACAGCTGTGCCACAACTCATGCTCCAAATTGATTCAGAAAGATTTTAAGGGGCCATCTTTACTTATGGATACCTGTGCGACCTTGGGCACCTCATATAGACAGTGTGAATGTCTTTGTTTAGCAATGCAATAGATTTCATGATATCTGACTTATGAGGAAATATGGAGTAGTATACCTGAAAAGCAAATGAAATGTGAGGTAGTATACATGAAAAAGTATATTTGAGACTGTAAAGCAATGTGAAAATATCAGATGTTTAACTTCTTTTTCTCTTTCTTATCCCTTCCTTCCTCCCCGCTCACCTTTCCTCCCCTTCTTCTCTTTTCCTTTCTCCATCTTTCCTTCCTCCCTTTCTTCCTTGTTTCTGCGTTTTTGCCTTATATGCGTGATACCTATAGGTCCTAGGTTTTACATTAACCCTACGTACTCATAGTATTGAATTAATCTACACTTATTCATTATTGTATTTATGAAAAAATCAAAATGCTTTTTTATTCAGTTTTCAAAAATATTTTTATCCATCATAGTCTTTGGCAAAAACAACAACAACAACAACAACAGTTTTTTGATGAGCTTGAGTATAAATAAATCCAAAATATTTGGATTAAACTTCCTTATTATCTTTTCAACAAAACATGTTTTTTAAATTATGGAGAAAATTCCTTTGAAAAATGAATTTCAGATTTGGGGGGAAAATGTTGGATGTTCCAATCTCCCTTACTGCTGAATTTATATCCCTATTAATGTGAAATATTTAGTGTTTTATCAATTTCAGGATACAAACGATATGAGTCAACACACAGAAAATGTTTCTTTTGTTTATGAAATAGGTGATGCTTGTGTGATAACTTAAAATTTATTGTTAGGTCCAACGTAAAAAGAATAGGAAGAAAAAAATAAACAAATCCCAGAAATAATTTATATTTGTATTAATATATTAAAAAAACTACATTTTGATGATTAATGTCTTACTTGACATGTCTTTCTTTTCTTTCAGAAAGACATTGTAATATAATAAAAGAAATGTGTGGTTTGGAATATAATAGACCTGCATTTGAACAGTAGTCACATTGGCAGGCAACTAGCTTGTGGGCAAATTACCTAATGAGCACCAGTTTTCTTATAAATAATAAGAATGGTAATCTGATGCTATAAAAATGTAATAAAGATTAAATTAAGTTTTTAAAAATCTTTGAACTACTGTGGCAGCCACATATTAATTTATAGTTTTTCTTTTATATTGGAAAAAATTTACTCCTCCCTCTGAGTAAATGGAGTAGACATGGGTTCAGATGCAATCCCAATAAATTTTGGAGCAGGAGACTCACACATATGAAAAACTAGTCCTATGAAGTATTATTAAGCATTAAAAGATTCACTGTGACTCCCAGATGATATAAAAAATATTGATAGAAAAATAAATATGCTGATGAGAAAATTGGAATTTTTGGTCTATAAAATGCCAAGACATTTACCTCTCTGAGTAAACACATTATTTGGTCTAGACATCACTCGTGTGCATTTCATGAATGAAATAGAAATGGCCCATTGGAATATTGATTGACCTGGTAAGCTATACATCAAATTATTGCATATATAAAAAAGAAAATGTTCAGTTTCAAAAATATCTAAAACAATCAAATTAGTTCTAGTGATGTCATCAGAGTACATTGATGCATGCTCCACTGAACTGAGTTAAGGAGCTATATCCAGTTATATGAAAGAGATTTTCATGTTTAATTGTTAATGAGTATTCTTAGCATGGCAAAGCAATCTTTGCCAATTAAATGGTTTCATTGGATCAGTCTTACTTAAGAAATGAAGGTACAACAAATTACTAATCCTATACCTTATCCCTAGCCTACCATTAAATTAGCCTTGCCCACCTCTTCTTCCTGCTTTCCTGCCTCTTGCCTTCTCCTCCACTTCCACCCCCGGAAATCCTCTGTATTGTTGAATTTTCCAAGAAACCCTTTTCTATGATCACTTCATCCCCTTACACTGGGCAGAATCTCTTTGACCTTTGAATCCCCATGAATTTCATAAATTATGCTTTACTCTATTTTGTTTTGTAACTACTTATACATGCTACCCTGTGAGCCCCTTGGAGAATCTTTCCTTGGCATCACCTGCAGAGTCTTGAACAGAGAGCCAAGCAGGGTACCTGCCACATACAAGCATGTAGAGTTAAATATTTCTAGTGGAGTTGGGAGGTATTGTGGGCAGTACTACAGGGGTGGGGATAATTTCTAGAGCAGGAGCCAGATTCTGCTCACATGTTCGACTGAGTAAGCCATTTTGGCTATAACGATAAAGCCACACATGCAAACAATTTGCTTCATCACAGAAATGTTTCATTTGTCCCATGTATATTTATGCAAAACCTACGCACTTCCTCCCTATTTTATTTTTTTCAAGTTAGGGCCAAATATACACTGGTCTGGGAAATACATCTTTCCCAAATTTTTTTTTTTTTTTCCTGGAATGGACCTACTGACACTGATACATTACAAAAATGATGCGATACAAACCATAAAACTTGGTATTTTAAAAATATTGAAATAGAACAATGCCACTTTCAAAATATGCACCCTTATCATTATTTTAGGTTTCTTTAGTCATATATGCATGACACAATCCTAGAATGCAATGCTTAATTAATGTAATTTAATATTTTTCACAACATAAACATAGGTGTTATTTCATTACAATACAAACATGAAATAGTTTGATGGATGAATGGTTGTCTTCTCCAAAACAAATTGTTGAATTGAATTAATTCTTATTCATTATTGGAATAACTAACTGTTAGTTACTTTTAAACATAAAATTATGAATAAAATTTTAGGTAATGGCTACAAATTCTTCAAAAACATCATAAGAAAGATTCTCAAATTGAATGCAAGTATATAGTTGGGTGATACTCTTCAATGCAGCCAAAGAGTTTAAAAAAAAAAAAAAAAGAGTTGTCTTCTATCTAGATCATAACTTGATTCTTATATCTGTTCAAAATAATGAGACTAATTACAGTAGTCACACATTAAACTTGATCTTGCACTATGACCCTCCCTCAGGTGTGTTTCGTGTGCTCCACTGACCCTACTGCCAGTATTTCTGGAGAAAGATGTGAGAGAATGAGGGAGTTTTGTCATGAGATTCTCAGATTAGAGGAAGATAAATGGACAAAGTTGCCAAAAAGACAAACAGACAAGAGAAAGAAAGTAATACAAATCATGTTGTTTATTATTTGTATAACACAGTTTATAGAAAGTTTTGTTTTGGTTTTGGTTCTCTTCAAAATTATTAGAAAATAATGTGATGGTCTTTGAGAATATTTAATCAGTTCTGCAATCGAAAACTTAGACTCATGGCAGAGAAATAAAAGCAAAAAATTAGCTGATCTGCCCTGGCCGGTTTGGCTCAGCGGTTAGAGCGTCGGCCTGCGGTCCGGAGAGACCCGGGTTCGGTTCCCGCTAAGGGCATGTACCTCGGTTGCAGTTTGTCCCCGGCCCTGGTCGGTTGTGCGGGTGGCAGCCACTCGATGTGTCCCTTTCACGTCGATGTTTCTCTCTCTCTCCCCCTCTCTTTCCCTCCCGCTCTATCTGAACAAAAAATGGAAAAATGTCCTCGGGTGAGGATTAAAAAAAAAAAAAAAAAAAAAAATTAGCTGATCTTTTATACAGTCTCAAAAAAGAAATTCACAAGAGGAGATCAATAAAAAATGATTTTTTTAAGTATGAATTAAATTTACCAAATAAAATTACCAAACATTATCTTTAAAAATAACTTTTTTCACCCGGCTGGTGCACCAAGAGGTCACTGGTTTGATTCCCAGTCAGGATACATACCTAAGCAGTAGACCCGATCCTCAGTGAGGGACATGCAGGAGGTGGCCAATCGATATTCCCTCTCATTGATGTTTCTATCTCTCTCTTCCTCTACCTTCCTTTCTCTCTAAAAATCAATATAGACAAAAAATTTTTTAAAATATTTTTGCTTTAATTTTTTTCTTTTAATTTTCCATTCTTTCTTATACTAAAGAATAAAGTGTTATGATGATTAATTCCAGGAATATATTGTGGGGTTTTGGATGGAATATTTTTTAAAAAGGTCTAACAGAGAGAAAACTCTCTGAGCAGTGAAAGGGAGGGCTGTGACCTTGATTTTTTATGTTACTAAAATATGGTTTGTTGCTGAGAGATTTATGAGGGTGAATAAGAGATCAAAGATTTCTTCTGAATGTTTGAGGTTCAGTAAACACCAAATTATTACTTTCCAAACAAATTTCTATTTTTAAAAAAAGCCCTTGAGATTAGAAAGTGAAATTTAATCTATGTTTAAATTATTGTCATTTGTGTCAGCAAAACATTATTTTACAAATAGTTCATGTTCTTGAAACAATTTGAGTTGCAGTATGGAGAAATGAAAAAGGGTAAAAGGGAGACTGAACATTGAAATTGTAAAAAATAATGTTTAATCTAAGTTTAATAAATAAAAAACAAAATTAATAATTTGGTACTATTCTTAATGTAATGCCTTTATTAAATAAAAGCAAATAATGTTAATTATATTTTACATTACTTTTTTCACAAAATGTAAATTTATTAATTAGGTAAAAGCTTTTAAAGTATGTTATTTTTCTGTAAATTGATGATAAAATGCTAAATATTTAGAATGATTAGGAATTCACTTGCATGTGTTCCTTGATTACCATTTTGAGTTATTCATAAAGGCTTATTGACTTAGAATAATACACCTTAATTTTTGGTATATTTGAGCTACATCAATCCATTTTTGTTTTCATTTATCAGGTAAATAGCAATGTCTGTGTATCTAATTACTACAGAAATTTGATACTGAAATATCAAATATTTGATTATGTTTTTATACTGGTGCAAAATCAAGAAAGTCATTTTCACCAGCCAACTTTTCTTAAACTTTTCTGAATCTAAAGAAGATACTGCAGTTAAAAATACTCATAGTACTCAATAAGTCAGTGCTCAGTGAAATTAAGACTGACGGACGCCTTCTTCTACCATGTTGTACTTTAAAACTATTCTTGTTGCCTCCACCACATATATCATACCTCTCTTTTCTCATACATATACAGAGTAGTTTTCTTCTTAATGAGCAAATATTTGTCTTTTCTTTTATCAACAGAAAGACTGGACAATTTGTCCAGATTAGCTGTTCTTCCAAGATGCCACTGCCATTTTGAAACATGGCGCCACAAATAAACATTTCATTTATTTGTGATCTTCATATTTTTAAATCTCATTTCTCAGAATGTTACCAGGGCTGCTATTTTTATTCACTCTGTATATATAAGTCTTAGAATTAATTTTTAAGAATCACCATGTGAGTCAACTGCAGAGATGAGATTAGAACTATGGCTTTCCCTGGCTGCAGGTCTGTTCTCAGACCACAGTATCTTTCAAATAAATTAATAAAAACAAAAGAAACCAGTTTCATAAAAGGTCAGACTGAAACCAATAAAAGCAAGGAAATGCCAATTACATCAGTGGGTAATGTAGTACATGTGTCATATAACACGTAATGTTTCCAGAAGACACTTTCCACAGGATGAGCTGCAGATTTCATTGAGACTCTCAAACTTAGTCTAAAATCATGTTCTGAATATAAGGCTTTCACCTTCATACTTAAATATTAGGAATTCAAAGAGGTATTTAAGATCCTGCCTTAGGATAAGTAGCATCTAAATTATAATGCTATTATATTCTGCTAATGAAATATTTATGTGATGGAAAAATAGTAGTATTTTACAGCAAGGAGAAAATAAGCAAATCCTGGCAAGATGGAAATTTCCTCTATCTATGTATCAGAACTTGTTAATAATACTGATGCCTCAGTACTACTAATACCAGTTACCATTTATTGAGCAGCTGCCATGTTGCAGGCACTGTGTTAAATTCATTTTATTTTCTCTAACCCTCCACAAAAGCATGGTGAAGTGGTCACTATAATGCACATTTTGGAGCTAAGTAAACTTATGATTAAATGTGTTAAATTTGCCTAAGACTAGCACTAATTAACACTTGAATCCAGATGTTTCTAGGCCAAAAGATGTCTTTACTACTACATAGTTTTGGAGCTGGATTAGCCTCCTTGTGTATTTACAGAGTTAGTCTCCGAGCCATGTTTTCCTGTTGACAAATGGGGATATTGATAATCCCTACTTCACTGGTAATCAATTCTCTTTACAGTTGGAATCAAAGTGGGGCTTTTGAACAAAAGTGATACTTAAGGCTCATCATTTATCAATTAACAAGAATCTCTTGTTAAAAGGCTCCCCAACTGGCCCTAGGTTTACAAAGGATTGGCAATACATGACATGAGTCACTGGCTTGTTAAGATTATTAAATAATATTTATGTATTCAAAGTACTTGTTGTTGTGCCTCATTCATACTAGTTGCTCATCAGGAATTTGATATAAACTTTTACGGTATATTTGTTGGGAATACCTGTGTTCTCTCATTGAGAATTAAAACTTTAAGCTTCAGGCATACAACAAGGCACAATTACTGAACAAATAAGTAGAACTCAAGCATTGATCCTTGAAGAATTAACCTCACCTAGACCATGGCAATATACTCAATATTAGAGGGCCAAACATTAAACTGAGGAATTAACCCTTCATCTCTAAAAACTCATTTAATTAGGAAGACAACGTGTGCATTTTCTTTAGAGTGAGCTTGAATTAACTGAGAATTTGGGTTGAAGGCAACTATTCACATTGTTTTTACTAGGTTATTTTTTTTACCCATTTATTAATAATTTTTTAAAAGATCTTAAATTTTATTTTTAATTGTCCTAGTAATACATTCCCATTAAAAGTCAAATAATATAAAAAAGCAATTGTATCCGTACATGGATGGAGCTGCCTCATTCTTTTTAACTTCTGCATAGTATTCCATATACACATAAATTATAGTTTACTTAATTACTATCTTATTGACAAACTTTTGTGTTGTTCCCATGCATTGTAATTCTTACAAAAAGGTAGCAATAAGTCTGGTCAAGGTGTTAATATATTTTGCAGGTGAAAACAAGAATAATGAAACAAGTTAAATAAAAACGTCAAATTAGGTTGAACAATTTTTCTTAAACTAATATAAAGTAAATCTAACAAAGTTGTGTGAGTCCGTTATTTTAACTGGCACAAAGCTAATAAAAACAGAACTTTTAAAAGTTCTGGGTCAGGGTGGAATGACTGATGACACTTGAATTCACTAGTGGCTTTCAATGAGGAGCTTGAAAATGCATCCCATGTGTTATCTGCCTTTGAGGAGAACTGAAGATGGTTTACTTTTCAATTAACTCTGTAGTAATGGAAAAAAATCTTTATTAAAAGACCTAGTCGTTATTTTTGCTATTAACCCAGTTTAAGTATTAAGTTTGGAACTGTAAAACATGGGATAAGGGGAAAAATAGGCACAGACTACATAATTAAACAGTGTTACCAGAATAAGTTTCAAGAAAATTTTCCATGACACCAAGCCATCTCAATGTTTTATTTCAAAGAAAAATAGATACGTCATTTGTTATGTTCTTTGTTTCAAATAGTTGTGTGCCAGGAATTTGCAGTAGTGCATTGTGTTGCAAACCCCAAATCTTTTAAAATTCCTGACATTTTTAATTATTCATTTTCTCTCCCTTCCTCCTACTCTTCTCCCTCCAACCTCCCTTGTTATCATGATAGAAAACATGAACACTGTCAGTTCCCAGATTATAATGGATCCATCTGGTTTTGATCTTCTCAGCATCCTTCCTTTGACTGTATCTCTGACTCTCTCCAATTTCACATGATTTTGCTCGAATGGTAATCATAGTACCCCGCTTCACTCCCCATCTTCATCCCACTGTATAGTGGTTGATGTATTTTTCAAGTCAGGTCAATCACACTTTCAATGTGGAAGTTTGTGTCCTGAGAGGAGACAAATGAAGAAGAAAAATGATTACATCTGACTCTTCCAATTGCAGAGGTGGTTCCTGAGATCTTGAGACTAGATCCAAAGATTCAGGTCTCTATGTTTCCCAAAATTTGTTCATTTTGTTAGGTGGAAGTAGAATTTTTGGGGTGCTGCAAGGAAAAGAATTTCCTGAGGCCCTCAGGGGAGGATGGGATTTTGTGGAAAGTGTTCATGACGATATAAAATTAAGGCAGTTTCCCTCCAAGGTCCCATCTCTGTCTATCTCACCATGGAAACAGTCCAATCTTGTCTTCAGCAGGGCTGGAATTAAGGCCACTGTCCATAGTTTCTGTTCCATATTAAAATCCAGTCCAGTCCAGCATCTGGCTAGCTTAGCTTGTATTCTCAGCTGCAGTCCACATTGCATGTGGGGTCTGGGTGGCCATGGACCATGAGGCTGCTTAAGGCTTTGGAGAGAGACTAAGCAAATACATGGGCAAGTGTGGGTCATGGAGCAAGAGGGAGCAAGAATAGACAGGAGGAAACAAGAGAGAGAAAACTCTTTCTCTGGGGATTTTAACTTGCCAAGATTTTGTGTGCTTCTGATGGGGTCCACCCTCTAGCCAATCCATTGCTCACCAGGCTAAACTGACAGGTAAACACCTTCTCTACCTCACCCCTACTTCTCTGTGCATATACCCATCTCCCTCTTTGTTTGATTCCTTCCCACAGTGCTCTGCAAAGAATGGACTGGTGGTTCCCTAAAGAGTCTGAAGCGGTAGCTTCCTGCTGAGGCTTCCCAGATGATTATGCTTATGTCTGGCCTCCCCTTTGCTTTCCTTCCTTTATTAATATTAAATAGCTAATTATGGCAATAACAATTTGTCCCTATATTCTATATCTTCAGTACCTTTTTATTAAATGTTGTCTTTTGCTTAATAGAACCATTTCAGTCATTTGCAAAAAACCTTCATAATACCTGAGTTCTACACTTTATAGACCAGTCACTGGAAAAAAAAAAAAAGTCATTTTTGTTTCTTCTTCATCCACATCCAAAACTTTTAGCACAAGAACCTTGTGCATCTCAGAGCAGGAGAAAATAACTAGACTTATCATCTGGGATTAAGAAGTAGAGTTACATAGCAACCGTGTTGAGAAGGGAACATATACAGCGATGGAGTACATGGACATAGAAAGAACAGTTGTCATCCACACCAAGGCTCCTTGCTGTCGCTCCAGACCACCTACAACCTCTTCTCCGTTCACCATTTGCCCAAACCTTCCACACAAACACTGTTTCCCTGCCAAAATTCTGTGTACCGAATGCTCGTCTCTCCTTCTGATTGGCATTCCCATTGTCTATTTATCAAATTCACTTTCTTTGTCCCTGTGCCCCAATAGAATTCTCAACTCTCCAAGTCATATTGTGTCTCGTTTCTTTGTGCTAACCTGTTAGCATCTTATCTAATACAGAAAACCAGAGGCAAGTGCAAAGTAAAAACAAACAAAAAAAAAGACACACCCAAAAAGCGAGAGAAATAGAAATTTAGGATTTCTGAAACCCCCATTACACTGTTTGTTTTGATTACCCGAGCTTTTAATTTGATTCGAGTGCCTTGTAAAGTTCTTTGGCCCCAGCCATTCATTTCTCATTTGTGGATGTATGGAATGCCATTCTACTTCCTATATTCATTCTCCTCATAGGAGAACAAAGAGAAGACGTCAAATGTCAACAGCTAGATGGCTACTTGCAGGGAAGTTGCTGAAGACTTTACTATCTTTACATGGATCCTGACTATTCTCCAGCTCTTCTCATGGCCCTTGAGGGTATGTCAGAGAGTGCTTACTCTGCCCTCAAAGAAAGATAGATTTTCTGTCCTTTCCCTTTATGAAAGGGAGATGAGGAGGAAACAGAACTTTAGTGCACCTTTTTCTTACTTTCAGGGAGACAAATATGTATATTGGTAGGTGAGAAATTATTTCTCAGTTCTTAATTCAGTTCAATCCTATGCAATGTTTCCCCTTATTTTCTATTGCTTTTCTTACCTCTATTCCTTCAATGAGAGTAATTCTAAACATCCATTGGCACTGGTGTAAAGTCTAAGGCTTCAAGCAAAGTATAAAAAGGAGTTGCCAGAACCATCGTACTGGGGCTATAAGGACAAACTGAATATGCAGTTGTGAACTCAGAAGCTGCTCTAGATGAGGTTGGCTCATGTTTGTTCTTGCTGGGCTGTTGTAAATGTTGGGGATAGGTGTTTGACTCTCCAATTCAGTGGATTAGCTTCCTCTGGGCTCTGAAGGATAACTCTTTTCATCCTGTCTTCTGTCCTTCCTGTTCCTGATTGATACAAATTGAAGATTACCACTTTGATCTTGTTTGCCTGTCTCCTTTGTGATGCATAATGGTTTACATATGTTAGAGTAGAATACTTATGATAAAACCACCTGGTTTCTCTAAGAACATTAGGAAGAATGGTTTTTTTCCCCCCTGACTAAAGTACATGAATGGTCTTTTTTGTTTTGTTTAGCAGTAATTTTGCTCTTGAGACAAATGTTTGGGGTACTGTGCATCCAGCTAGATGTCACATACATTTCAAACAACAAATACTAAGAATATAAAGAAAAAGTAATTAAAAATAAAACATCTCAAAAGAACAGAAATCCGCTAAAAAACGGAAAATGCAATGTAAAATATTAATTCGGCAAGCAAATGCATCTAAAAACCTCTCTCAGTAAAGTGGAAAACAGAGCAAACATCTGGGAGACTTCAGCTGTGAAGTAAAATTACGATCAATGGTTACAGAGACTCTCTTGCTCCTTGCTTGTAAACTGCCAAATAAGTCCATGGAACAACATATAAATAAGAGGAATCATCAAATCCCAAACTAAATATCCCATGTCAGGATAAAAGACTAACGTTTGGGCAGAAATTCAGGAAACTAGTGAAAAAAATCTGAGTTTCTAAACTTGAACTTTAGAATACAACTCATAAATCAGCCCCCACTTACCTCTCTGATCTCATATCCTCCAACTCTCCCTCATTGGCCCACCTGCAGTGTGCATACACCTGCCACCATATCCCATTTTCTGCATGGTATACTCTTTGTCCATAAGCAAATATGACTTTCTCTCTTACTTCCTTTGGATGTCAGCTAAAATATTGCTTCCTCCCCTTAACCTGAAGTTTTTTCTTCATAATACTTCATCATTTCCTTACTTATTAGGTTTGTTGTTTTTCTTCCCTTTCTAGAATGTTTGCTCCTTGAGGACAAGCACTTTTGTTTGGTTCATTGTTAAATTTCCAGCACTTGAAACTGTGCCCAGCACGTAGGAAACACACACTGATATTTGCTGAACTAATGAGAACGTGTGTAGAAAAAAGAGAAAGAAATACAGAATGTGTGGTGGACTGGAAGATCCACTACAGAAGGAGGGCTTGTTGCCCAGAGCCTGGAGCTGTTTGTCCTTCCAGAATCTCCTCAGCTGCAGACAAAACAGCCCCTTGCCGAGGTCATGCCCTTTTGTGGGTGATCCACAGACAGTGACTGATTGAGGCAAAGGTTAGAAGGAGCACAGCCATTTGGCCATTTTGATACAACATGGGAAGACTCGGATGAACCATTTCAGCTCCAAAACTTCTGTGAGGAGTTGGCTGAGGCTGCTGGCCCACAGCACAGCTAGGTCTCTGCCTTGATCAATCTTATGTTTTCTCGCCCCATCCACAGGTATTGATCCCAAGGATACTCTATGATAAGCATCCTCAACACAAAATCTACTTCTCTCAAAACCCAACAAAAACAAGATTGGGGGTGGGGGTGGTATCTCCTCTTTATAGTTTACTACTTTATGTCACAAAATTATATTTTCATCCAAAAATAAATTTCTTTATTTGGCAGATATTTGTGTAGAAACTAGCATGTTTCTCACACTGTTTTGTGATGATATGGCAGATGAAATGCAAACAGGTTTTGTGAGTTCATTGAACTTTGTACTCTAGTGGAAAGAATTAAAGATAAATAAGTAAACAAATAAAGAAAAGGACATTTTGCAATATTGGTAAAAGATGTGAGAAAATAAACTAGATACTGCACTTGGAGAGTGATGGGAGTGATGAGCTGTCTTTAACAGGGTGTTCCCTGCAGGGTTTCTGAAGAAGGCTTGGATGCTGGGATCAGATGACAAGAGGAACCAGGCATGCCTGTCTTGGGGAGGATTGTTCTACATTTACTTATTGTGTGGACTAAACACCAGGCAAAAATATAGATTCCGGGGTTGCAAGGATTTAATATAGCACAGCCCCTGCCTCTGAGAAGGCACAACAGTTGTCTAATTTACAATGGAAAAGGGTGTGGACGTTTATACCCTTTTGATTTAACTAATTATTTAAAAAGTTAACTAGCCCTGGCCGGTTTGGCTCACCGGTTGGAGCGTCGGCCTGCGGTACAGAGAGACCCGGGTTTGGTTCCCGCTAAGGGCACGTACCTTGGTTGCAGTTTGTCCCCGGCCCTGGTTGGTTGTGCGGGTGGCAGCCCCTCGATGCGTCCCCTCACATCGATGTTTCTCTCTCTCTCTTCCTCTCTCTCCCTCCCGCTCTATCTGAACAAAAAATGGAAAAATGTCCTCGGGTGAGGATTAAAAAACAAAAAATAAAAAAATAAAATAAAATAAAAAGTTAACTGGTACCACCTTTGTTGAGTACTTACTATGAGCTGAATCTTTTTCTAACAATTTTCACAGACAAAGGCCTGATTAGGCTGGTATTTTTGTTGCTGTTATTGTTAGATTAATAAAACCAAGAAACATGTTAGTTCCCTAAACCATGGTCTGCAGGCAGGAGAGGCAGAAAATGAACTTCAATATCTGATGCTGATCTAGTACTCTTGATATTTTATATTGCATTGAAACTACTCCTTACTGTGTTAGTAGATTCCTTTCCATATGGATTTTAGAAAGTGTATATGTTAAAAATAAAAGGTGATCTTTTCATTTTGGAGCTATAAATATTTTTCTATGCTAATATTCAGTTCAACTCTTGCAAAATGCAAAGTAATATATTCTTTGTTAAAATAATTTATAACTCAGAGTTGTATTTCTGTGTGTTTTTACATTGTTTGTATTAGTAATCTCAGAAACATGAATGCACCATAATTAGCTTTCCTGGGGATACAATAGAGATTTTCCTAGATTTTCTTCCAACACTAAAATTTGGGAATGGAACAAAAAATTAATCAGTACTTGCCGAGATATAACGAAAGCACAAGACAATAGAAAATGAACTCTTTTAAAATTTAAAAGTAGATCAGAGTATACAAACAGTGAAATATTATATGTACAAATGTTCACCTAATCCACAGAAAATTGAAATGTTTCCATGGCCCTGGGTCATGGTTCTCCAATGTCAGAGTGACTAGTATAATTTTCCATTGGATGAGATGCTGTATCATTTGTAACTTAAAAAATATGTTTTTACATTTTCATTCCTCACTCATTACTGCTGAAATCACATAGCAACTGGACACTAAAATTTCAGACCTATCAGCTGACATTTGTGCTTACTTCCCTATGTTTGCCTGAAATGTATTGCCAGAGGAAGGAACGTCAAGCTATGACTGCCTAGATCTGATGTTTTTAAAAGTAGGAGTAATGAAATAGCAAATTTGGTGCTTATCATATGCCAGGGGCATTTCTGTTTTACAACAAATTAAAAAGCACACGTTATTTTAGAGATGATGAGAGTAAGTCTTAGAGGGGTAAAGTACATGGAGTCGGGCCAAACCCAAGCTGCTTTAATTTTTATATGTCACACTTATAAACACCATCATAAATTTAGAAAAAAACTAAGTTAATATGTGAATACGCATTAGTAGCCATATATTTTCAACTGTTATTTCTACCTTTTGGCTTAATGAACAGATCTTCTGTCAGAAATAAATCTAATAGGGTCTTCCCAGTTATGATAATCCATCAGAGCTCTGGCAAATTATCTTTGTGTCTCTACCTGACTTGGGTTTTAAATTCCAAGAACTTGGTCTATTCATTGTGTTCATCTTTTAGAAATCATCCCGTACTGAGTTGTATGTTTCATGATTTAACTAGGAATTGGCTTAAATGCCTATGTACTTCTATTTTACTTTTATTTTTTAAATGTTTTTATTGATTTTAGAGAGAAAGGAAAGGAAAAAGAGAGAGATCATCAATGAGAGAAAAACATCTATCGGCTGCTTCCTGCAGGCCCCCAGCTGGGTATGGAGCCTGAAACCCGGACATGTGCCCTGACTGAGAATCAAACCAGTGACCCCTTGGTGCATGGGTCAGTGCTCAACCACTGAGCCACACCAGCTATGTAACGTATACTTCTATTTTAATTCTATATCTTTTTATTTGTTCCTGTCTCTTAATTGTGAGCATGTCTTTGATCTATTATTCTTTAAGACAAAATATTCTAGCTACTTAAAAAAACACACACAGCTATATTAAGATATAATTCAGATACTATATAATTTACCCCTTCAGGTGTATAATTCTATGGCTTGTAGTATATTGAGAGTCATGCATCTATCACCACAATCAATTTTGGAATAATTTTATTATTGCCAAAATAAACTTGTACTCCTTAACTGTTATTGTGTAATCTCTTTCCATGCCTCGGCCAAGGCCACCATGAATATATTTCCTGTTTCTATAGATCTGCCTCTTCTGAATATTTATATAAATTGAAATCATACAATATATGACCTTTTGGTGACTGGCTTGTTTTGCTTAGCACAATATTCTCCAGAGTTATCCATGTTGTAACATATATCAGCTCTTCATTTCTTTTCTTATAGAATAATATTCTATTGTGTAGGCATACTATATTTTATTTATCCATTAGTTGATGGACATTCTACTTTTTAGCTCTTAAGAATAATGCTACTGTGAACATGTATGTATGAGTTTTTGTGTGCCCGTTTGTTTTCATTTCTCTTGGTTATATACCTGGTAGTAGAATTGCTAGATCACATGGTAACTCTACGTTTAGCTGTTTGAGGAACTACCAGACTGTTTTCCAAAGTGGCTGCACCATTTGACTTCCCCATCAGCAGTGTTCTGATTTCTCCACATGTTTGTCAATACTTGGTATCACCTGTCTTTCTGACTATAGCCACCTTAATGTGTGTGAAGTGATATGTCATTGTGGCTTTGAATTTTATCTGTTTTAAAACATAGCTTTCTAAAAGTAATAAAAGTACTTATTAAAGAAGTTCAAAATATCTACGAAATGTGGCAACTATCCATTGGAAACTGGAGGAAAAAATTGCATAATGGAAAATATAACTATGTTTTTAAAACCTGCATTTTAAAATTTAGCATGAAAAATATCAGAGTAAAAAATTTATATTTGAAATAAACTCAAGCCAAACAGAAAAAAATTCCACACGACAAATTGAGTGATAGCAGTGATGTTTCTCTAAATGAACACTATGCTAATCATTGGTTAGTTTTTGTGATACACATTGTCAGAAACAATACAAGAGACACTGTTAAGAAATCATGACAAGTAACTCCAAGCAAATTTTAAATAACCTATTTTTGAAGTTCTTGATCAATGTTTTAAACTTCCCTTTACTCTAGCAAATTCGCAATATTACTTGATTGATTATTCATTGCTACTATGTCTTCCTACTGTGTGTAAGACAGTGTATGTATAATGTACATGTGATCAATGTAAGGCAGATTGATTACATACCTGAGAGCTGGATAGAGCAGATGATCCCTTTGGTAGGGAGCGATTGAAGTGTAAGATAAGAAAGAGTCATAAAGGAATAGGCTTTGAGTAGTGAGAGAGTGTCAGCCAACCAGCACTGCACTCAACCTAGTCTTACCATTTCTTCTTTTAAAATCCTAAAGACTTATAATGGGGTATCCATGAACCCTGATTTGCTTGTGCAATCCTGGGTTATGTCTATTATCCTGGTACCCTCATTAATATCTTTCCCTTTCACTCTCAAAAGTCATCTGGAAAAATATCAAAGCATATTTTTATCCTATTTATAAAAGACCTCCTATTGCAGTTAGAAATATATGAAGGAAATACATCTCTTGAGGAAGGGGAACTGTCAGGAAGTAGCAAGTCTTCAAACCAGGGCTGTTTTTAGATGGAAAGACTAAAGAATTATAAAGAGAAAAACCTAAGCTGATGCCCCAAGAAAATAGTGTCAGATTTTCCCAGAAAAAGGGCTTCCCTCGAGTGCCTCTGATGCTGTTCCAAGTGTGCTTGGGAACAAAAGTGTATCTACCTGAAGGGTTGTGTGAGATGGTTCATTGGCACACACACGTCCTAACTGGGCTACTGGATTGTGTATACTGAAACATACTTCCAAGCTCTATTTGAGTGATTTGAAAAGGTTGTTACTACTTACTTATCTCTATCAAATAGGATGTACAGGTATCTCGGTGGTTTGGATTCAAAGCAGCAGCTGACTCTGTTCTTTCCTCCTCAGGCCACTACAGAAAAGTGATTAATTAGGAGGGGTGCAGGTGGACAGAACATGTATTTTTCTTCTCCCCAGTCAGTGAGGATTAGAACTAATCCAAGATCCACAGGCCTGGTTTTTGATCATGGTTAGTGGCAGGTTCTTGGTTGTAGTTTTAAATAACTTCCAAGATTTACTCTGAAAAGTGATAGTTGAGAGACATGAATCAAGTAGAGAATTTATGTTTTAGAACTTTGCTGTCTGCTGCTTAGATAATTGGCCAGATCCTATTACATGTGACACATTTAGTGACCTGGTACAGAAAGTTGGAAATAATTGTTGTACATATTCTAACTTCACTTTGAATTACCTTCATGAATTGCATTTGCTAATTTGAGCCGTGACTCTAGACAACTACAGAGAACTTGTCTAGTAAAGAAGTTATTTCGTAAGGGAGGCAAGCACGTTAAACATCCCATCTCTCACTTTCAGAATTTCCGTATGTGTAAAATTAAACAGAGTCTCCTATAATTTGACTTTGGATTTACTAAAAAATCAGCTTTTAGGAGTAATTAGAATGAAAGAGGAGGGAAATGACTTCTTTCTCAGTCAGCGTGAATTTAAACCCGTGGGTGATTGTGATCTAAATAGAATGGACCGTCGATATTGCTGCTTTCTCTGGAATGACACAGGCACACATTTTGATAAGATTTCTCACTAAAAAGTGAGGGTTTTTCAAACATATACAAAGTTTTCAGCTGTTGCTAAAAACAAACAAACAAGAAAACATCAGGGCTTTTGTGATGGAAAAAGTCTTCTGCTTTGTTGTCTGAATTTGAAAATGAACTTTTATGACCTGGGTGCTGGAAAATGAAAAATACTCTGCTTTGTATGAAGAATTGTTTGGTGCATTCTGAATTTTAAAATTTCCATACAACCCTTTTATGCTTACAAATAAAACAGTGAGTTAACAGGTGGAGCATCTTACCTTCTCAGAGTGAATATTTTGCATTGGTTGTTAATACTGTCTGTAAATGTGTGTCTCTCTTCTTCCTCTATCTCCACCTCTCCTTTAAAATTAGAATTGATCAAACCCCAAGTCAATTCATTAACTGCCAAATCTATATGAAGTAGCTTTTATAATTTGCCCACAGATACTAGTTAATCCTGTAGTAAATGTCTTTTGGTTTTGGAGGCCTAGAATGGAGAACTTCACCATAATAGAAAGAAAGCAAGAAGAGGGAACATGTTCATAGTGGTTCACACTGTATTATTCTGATTTTATCTGTCACCTGCAAGTGAGTATTATTCTAAAAGGTCTGAAAATTCTGCCAATGTGGAGTAAAAGAGGGCACAAAACATAAATGTAACAGCAGAGATGGCAAATAGAGCATAAAACTTAACTCTGAGATGAATAGGAAAGTGAAGTAGAAAGAGCCACACTTTCCAAGTCTTCTGATCAAATAGTGGAAAGAGAAGGGGTCATCAAATAAGACTCTGGAAACCGAAGATGCTGAGGGTGAACTATTTTGCAATCCTATCCAAACCCCAATGTACATGTACAGAGAACAAGTATCTGTGTGTTTTGTTGAATGGTTGTGTGGTTTTGAAATTTGCTCCAGTTGCTCCAGTCAGCACTTCTGGGCTCTACGCTGATCCGGTGCCAGAAAGACATCTTTGTGGAGACTTGAAATATGCCCTTAGCACGGGTCCCTGTCTTTAGTCCCCAAATCACTTTCAATGCCATGTTTATGTTTGGGGCAGTGTGACCTTTATGAAAACACTTTTCTCCAGTGCTTCAGTTGTGTTATTACCATCGGCATCTTAGTTCTGGTGGACTCTGGTTCTGTAGAGACTCTCGTTTGACTCATGGAAAAGCGTTGGGGGCAGGAGGAAGAAAGCCTCATTCGAAACCCGATCTGTTCACATGGTTTCAGAGCGAAGTCAAACCTGGGTTTTCAGTGCTTTTAGTTTCTTCTACGTTTCAAAGATGAGCTATAGAATAAAATTTAAGTATTATGATTGAAAATCTTTTCTAATATGAATAATTTTGCTTTTGGTTAACACTAAGTTCCTTAATTTGGTTGATATTTTCTAATATTTTCCTATGTTTTATATGAACTTGCATGAGCCTGAAAATAATAACAACAACAAAATACCAGGGTTTACTGTAAGAGTCAGCCTGACAACTTACTAAAGGAGAAAACAGAATATTCACATATTCCACCAAACGTGGTCTAATCCTTAATAATAAAAACTGGGGGCATTTTCATTGAGTTGCCTCTATATTATATTTAGTTTAGTTCTCAAGCTATAAGTTGGTATTGATGGGTTATGTCTTAAAATGGATTAATATTCTTTCTTTTTGAGAAAAATAGAGAAAAATAGAAAAATATTCTTTGTGAGAATAAATAGAGCTTCTGTAACAGTCACTGGAGATAAAAAGAGAAAAACAAAATAGCCTTAACTTAGTATTTCTTTTTTTCATTTCTTTACCTAAACCTGCACATGACATTTCCTTCTCCCCAAACTTGACATCAGCAGTTTCCCAACTTGCCTTGCTATGTTGATTTCATAGTTCTGTCATTAATCATATCTGTCAGACTTTTCCCGCAGTGGATGAACAACTTTGCAGATTGATTTCCATCTCCAAAGTGTTAAATTTCTTTTCATTCCCAGGGTTTGGTTCACAATGGTGCTCACTAAAATACTATGTCAAAATTCAGGGCAAATTGATTAATCTTTTGGGATCTCAATCTTCTCATCTGTAAAAAAATACCAAAATGATCAAAACAAATATCTATATCCCCTGTATCTTTAAGTAGGTACATATAATATGGACTCATGTAATCATATATTACAAACATCACAATAGGATTTACAATGTCATGAATATTTACTACTTCTGAGAGGTAGTCAATAATATAATTTAGTCAGTAGATGGCACTGTTTATTATGGTATTAGTATTAAGAGAGCAGTCACAGAATGCCAATTACCTCACCTAATCAGGGTAGGGGTAGGAGAGGAGGAGGTGCTCTTCTTACAATGAGAGGACATAGATTCCTTAGAGGTTAGAGTGGCCTGGAACAGAAATCCAGTCCATCTTCCTAGCTCATTAGACTTTTAAAAGGAAAATTCTATTTCAGATATTTTTCAGAGAGGTGGGTATTTTGAACACACTTTTTCCCTTTCAAATTTGAAACAATTGAGAAATCTTCTATTCAAATATGTATATTTAAGTTCTGAGTAGAATTAGGAACAATTCTTCTCATTTTCTCCAAGTAAAGTCTCCCCCAGGTCTATAAGGAATACTATTACTTTGTGCATACTCTTTATCTTTCTTGGGCTTTTCAGTCTGAGAAACACTTTAAATTTATGAAAAATGACTTCCACATTCTAATTTATGAATGCTAATGTTAGGATAGTATCTCACAATCTAAAATGCCTTGTATTAACCCACATGTACAATCTAGTATCTGTACAAGCAGTTAGTTATTAAATAATTGAAATATATAAAGTGTTTACTGTACACCGTGTGTGTGTGTGTGTGTGTGTGTGTGTGTGTGTGTGTACCACTGCCACCAGACAGAACTAATAAAATCTTTTGGAGAAATTGATAGAGCAAAATAAACAGAAAATATAATTCAAAACTATTAGGCACAGAATGTTGTTTTAACTGACATCTCTTTTCATCTTTGTCCCATTTTGCTCCCTCCCCCCATGAATTTAAAACTGTTTATAAATAAAAATAAATTACAAAAGAAAGTAGCATGTAAGTGAACATTATCAAATGAATACTCAGAATGGTTTTAAATTCAGAGAATTACCATTATTGTGGACCATAAAATATTATTCTTTAAAAAATGTTTCTCTAGTTTTTTAAATTGATTTTAGGGAGAAGGAGGGAGAGAGCAAGAGAAACATCAATGTGAGAGAAACTTGGCTGAGTTGTCTCCCACACACGCTCTGATCAGGGATTGAACCTGCAACCTGGGTACGAGCCCTACCTGGGAATCAGACCCATGACCTTTCGGTGTATTGGACCATGCTCCAATCAACTGAGCATGCCGGCCAGAGCACTGAAAAAAAATGTATTAAGGAAATGTGAGACTTGAGATTTTTACAATTCTATTTCTTTCTACTGTATTTTAAGTGTCTTATAATCATGAAGTATGCTTTATTTATCCAGGGATCCCAAGAGCCTTGCATAGTACTTGTTTAATAAGGTATATAGCGTGTGCTTAGTAAATATTAGTTGAATGAATAATTTCACTAACATTTGTGATTATTCAGGAGAACTGTCAACTACTTCCAAAGTATAGTTTCAATAGCTATCATGGCAACATTTGATTTCCCTGTGATAAGTCTACCTATTGTATTGTGTGTCAAGACTTTTCAGTAGCTTTCCTTGTGTTAGTAAAAAGTTTAAAAAACAAAGAAAGCTACTTGAACTATTAATCTCATTTAGAAATGTAATTAGATTAAATAATCTTTTTTCTTTCTAATTATTATAAGTATATTCATTAAATCATATTATTCTGTACAAAATATTTTTTCAGACAAAACATTATTATAGGCCTTTCCTTTGTGTTCTCATACAATTGTAATCTTACTTATTGTTTTAATTATTTGTAACATATTAAGTGTTTGAATGTTTTGTTTGTTTGAAGATTTTATATTATTTGTACTTATATGTTGTTTTGAAAATGTCTTAAACTCATTAGTGATTATTAATTATGGAATTGTATATGTAATTTTATTCTACACAGTTCTTGGGGTTATGTCACAAAGGATCCTCTGTGGGAAAATTAACATATTCAATTAATAAATACATTTACTACTTGAAGAAATCACTTGGTACCCTGTGATAGATACCAAGTATCAACTGGTATCCTATGAACATATTTAAAATAAATGGACATAGTCTCTTTGAGAAGATATACAGATGAAAATAATTGCATGGAAAAATGTTAAAAATCATTATCATTAGGGAAATAAAATTTGAGACCACAATGAGATTCACCACACACATCTTAGAACAGCTAAAGTAAAAACAGTGACAATCCCAAATGTAGGCAGTGATTCAGAAACATTGGAGCTCTCATACAATGCTGGTAACAATGTAAAATGGTACAGACACTCTGAAAAGCAGTTCATTTTCTAAAAAACTAACCTTACACTTATTATACAATCCCGAAGTAGCAGTACTGGGCATTTATTCCAATAAAAAAGGAATGAACTATTCATAATGCAACAACTTATGTGAGTCTCAGGGCCATTATGCTGAGTGGAAAAAAAAAATCTGTAAACATCACATTCTGTATAATTCCATCTATATAACATCACTGAGATGACAAAATTATAGAGATGGAGAACAAATTAGTGGTTGCAGGAGATTGTGGACGGTGGCAGGAGGATCCTATAAAAGGGTAGCAGTAAAGGAAGAGCTCTTTGTGGTGATGGCATAGTTTTGTATCTTGATTATGGTGGTCATGATCTACACATGTGAAAAATGTCATAGAACTACAGACACACATTGTACTGTTAAAATTTTAGATTTTGATATTATTCTACAGTTATGTAAGATATAACCATAGGGAAAAGTGAGTGAAGGGTATATGGTATTTCCCTCTACTATCTTTTTTTCTTCTTCTTCTTTAGAAAGAGAGGAAGATTTTAGAAAGAGAGGAAGAGAGACAGAGAGGGAGAGAGAGAGATAGAAACATGGATGAGAGAGAACATCAATGGGCTGCCTCCTGCATGCCCCCCACTGAGGATTGGGCCCACAACCTGGGCACGTGCCCTAGCTGGGAATCAAACTGGTAACCTCTTGGTGCATGAGTCAGGTCGAAGCTCAACCACTTAGCCACACTGGCCAGGTTTCCTCTACTATCTTTGTAACTTCCTGTGAATCTATAGTTTTTCAAAGTAAAAATCTTTCAAAGTACTTTGCCATCTTAAATTCCAAAACAGATAACCTATTTCTTCTTCCTTTCTTAATACAATTTTTAATTATTTTATACTTTACAGTTGTTCTCTTCTGGTGGGTTTATTTCAACATTTACTACATGAAGCTATCTCAGCAGCTTTTTCTGCTTTTGAAATAGTGGTTAAGGTAATATGTTGGAGAAATGTGCAATTTCACTACTCAGCAGCAAGGATGGTTAATACATAGCGTATGCCAAGGTTCACTGGGAAAGAAACATGCTTGTGTAGAATAGCTTATTTTTAAGATAAAAATTTTAAGTATTGCAATTACAATCTGGAAAAGTGATGACTGCTCTTTTTAAAAAATACAGATCATTGTTTTTGGAGATTATAATCCAGATACTATTGAACTACAATTTCCTTTTCATTCCATGTTATTTAAAAAATATAGACAGAAAAAGAAACTATTAGGAATAAGTCTTCCAATGGATTCTCAGGCAATGATTTACTACACAATGAAATGTTTTGCATTTGTGTTTGGTGCACAGATGCATCTGGAAGGGACCTGATTTGAAGTTAGGGATGTCTAGCTATAAATTATTCTCTGCCTTTTAGTGTTATACAGATGATATAAATTTTAAATACTGATTCTACTGGTAAAGAATCCTTGAAAGCACTATTCTGAAGAACTCTTGAAATAAAAAGTGAGATGTTTACTTGTCACTCAGAGATACAAAGTTTAGGTCACAAGTTTAGAAAATATTATTAATTATATGCCATACAACCTTTAGTAATTTGTTATTTCTTGCTATCATCCCTTATCTTGTCAAAGTCATCCGTGCAATCGCTCACAAAAACTAAAGTAACATCAACATCTCCAACCAAAACTCTAATAAAATACTTGGTTTATTAAACATGTTTTGTCCATAACATTTGGTCTAAAATATTTTTATATTTTTCTAACAACATGAAAAATCACTCTCTGAGCTAAGATATAAAAAGAAAAACACATGTGTCTTAAAAGCCTCGTGCAAAACCCACTGATGCCCCTTTCTATATGTCAAAGCAATTCTCTATATTTTACTTTTATTGTTTTCACTTATTGCCTATATGTAAGTCTAGAAGTATGTGTATATTTCAACAAATATTTTTGTTCCAGTTTCAGATCTATTATATACTTTGCATGAGGCTGAAAGTGCTATACTGTATTTGTATATGTCTAGGTCTCAATTTTTATTTGCATCATGTTCTACATTCTTTAATGAGCTTCATGAGGACAAAGCTCAGGCATGTTGTTTATAGTGCAGAGTATGAAGAGGCTTGCATGGTGGCCACTCAAGATAAATTTGATAGGTAGAGTTCTGCACTAAAAACATGAATTAAAGTCCTTTAGAAGTATTTGTCCGGTACATAAAAGAAAAAGCTGTGTTATAGCATGCAACAATATTCTACTGCTGACTAACATGACATGATGCAAGGCCCAGAGACCACTGTTGCTCAGCCTTCCTCTCCGGTTCAGCCTTTCTCACTGTAACTCTCAGCTACCAGTTCTGTATACTACACTCTGTGCTTCACTTCAATCATCCGTATAGACTGAAAAATAACTGCACTTAATCCTATGCCTATATAAAGTAGCAAATATGTTTCTTATTTTTTCTCTTGTTTTTCCTATGTCCCCTTTCAATAGGTATAAAAAATTAATCTCTTTCTTTGAAGTTTAATAAATTAATTGAAATGGCCATATAATCTATGAACACACACACACACACACACACACACACACACTCTGCACCAACTCTGAAGTCATCAATGACTGAATGTGGTGTTTCAAGCTTGACCACTACCACCACTCTTTGATTCTCATATTAACACGTTGATGGAAAAAACTCTTAGCTCACATTTCTACACCAATTCTTTTTAGGGCCGGGGACAAACTGCAACCGAGGTACATGCCCTTAGCGGGAACCGAACCCGGGTCTCTCCGGATCACAGGCTGACGCTCTAACCGCTGAGCCAAACTGGCCAGGGCTCTACACCAATTCTTCACTGCCATTAGAGACTAGGAGCAGGTGTTGGATTGAGTGTTGATTTGAAGTCCTGTTGCTTTGGTGTTTTCTAGAATACCTTAAAATGTCAATGATGAATACACATTCAAATTGTTATTTGGCAAATGCCCCAGGGCTCAAAAAGAGATAAAATGAGTCAAGAAACTTGGACTTGTGAGTGTGAAAGTGGCTGGTTCTTGAGTTTCATCAGTCACAAAGAGGTCTAACTAGTGTTTCAAGTAGTCAACTTTCTCATTGCCTTTTCCTAGACGATACTCTGAAGGGCATGGTTTGCCACCACCCATGCACTGAAGAATTCAGTAAAATGCTCCTTTAGCTTGTTGGGAGGAACTTCTCCAGGGTGCTCCTTCCTCTCTCCCATGTCACGCCTTCCTCCCCATTGGCATTCCAGGATTCCTCACTCTCTGCTTTGATATTTCTTACTTATGTTACTCTGACTGAATTTCAGTGCTTGATATTGATCTGTATACTTATGAATGACTTGGAAGTTCCCAGCATGGTCGCTAGTGAAGTAAGCCAGAGGGCATCTCAGCCCTGAATCCTACCTAAGTCCATAGAAAACCACAGCTGAACCTGGAAAAGGAGAATGCAAAGTCATTTCCAAACAGTTAACCAAATTCTCTGCAAAGTTGCCCTAGTGTTTTTAGCTTAGGTTTTAGGCCATACAAATAAAATTATACATTCTCAATAGCTAAAGGAACTATACCATACTTGGCTGAAAATTAAGTTGGTAGTGGGTCAGAAAATGATGGAAGTAAACTTATTTTTAGCATTATGTTACAGTAATAGATTAGCACATTTGAGACCGGGTGGTACAGGTATTAACATAAGAAATTATTGAAACTTTTTACAAATCTAAAGACACGCATAAGCGCACACATAAAAAACACATCTACACATATGCAAACATGCATACAACCTTCATTAGAACAGTCATATAGTGCATGATGCATTAGTATTTAAAACTCTAATTAAAATTTATTAAAAATTGAGTTAATTGTGCCTGAAAATAATATTTGTGTGGTAAATAGCAATTACTTAGGTAAGAAAAAAAGTTTATAAGAAGAAAACTTGAGTAGGGAAAATAAATTCTGATACATAGGCATAAACTTATTTTTAAATGCTTTTTTGAAGCTGCAGTTACTATTTAATTGTGAAAATGACTTATCTTAAAATAATTTCTGAAGGGGAGAAAGTATTAAATGGTAATTATTAAACTGCAGGGATCATCCATACAGAAACACTCCTGTCTTTTTCTTTTTGAGTACTCTTTAACTGTGATGGATTTGGGCTGATGGATTTTGGTCTCAGTGCCTATCTTGAATAAAAGTACTTTAAATAGGGAAATAAATAACAAAGCTTCAGCACTCAGTTTTCTTCTGTTCAATCTAGTATTTCTTACTTCAAGCATATCATCCTCACTTCCCCCAGATACTCAAGGAAGAAAGGTATTATTACAGGCATAAAAGATAACTATATTGTTGCTATCATTTCATGCCCTCTCCATTTTCATAAATATCTAAAGATTTGTTATAAATTGTCTTGAATGATATTTTCTCTATACTTTTAAAAATATGAAGACTTTAATGTAAGATAAAGAAAACATGATAGCCATTACTAGCATATCTCAAATAAAAATTTAGCAAAAAAGATACAAAATTCAGGATCAATGAAAGTTTAATAAAAGAAAATTTAAGAGAGAATTAAACTGAAAGTGGAATATTTCTTTAGGAATTGTTTTGTTTTGTTTGTAATACACAAATTTGTATAAGAACGCTGGGAGTATGGAATCTCCTATGACTATCTTAATGTTTTCTACATTAAACCCCTTGTCTTTAAATATATCTTGAGTTATATTAATCCATATAATTTTCTGAGTATATAACATGTTCTCCAAGAATGCAGAGAGGTTACTGTTTCCAAAAGCTCTTAAATTGTGAAATATAAGAAGAGTACTTCCCAGCATTGAAACCCAAAGGCCACCTAGACACAATGTGGTAAGCAGACATATAATAATCTCTTCTGACAAATCTAAAATATGCTTTTCCTAACCATATTATGTCTGTTGGAAGAAGATTTCAAGCAGTCTGGCAACTTAAAACAAATGTATGCTTTAATATTAGGCTACATCTTTTAGGAGTAAGTTATGCCACATTGCAAGAAGGTAGATTTTAGTACTGCGTTTCTAATTGTACCCCACAAAAATTATTTCATACATATCATGTAAGAATTGAACCTCAAAAGAAGAAATAATTGACTTAAGAAGGCTAGTATCATATTTCTAAACACCAATATTAAATGACCAGAAAGAGAAATTAAGAAGAACATTCCATTCACAATTGCATTAAAACGAACGAACAAACAAACAAACAAACAAACCTAGGAATAAATTTAACCAAGGAGGTGAAAGGTCTACATTCCGAAAACTATAAAACACCCAAGAAAGAAACTGAGGAGGACACACATAAATGGAAGGATATAACATACTCATGGATTAGAATAATTAATGTTGTTAAAATGACCACACTACCCAAAGTAATCTAAAGATTCAATGCAATCCCTATCAAAATACCAATAGTATTCTTCTCAGAACTAGAAAAAATAATCTTAAAATGTATATAAAATCACAAAAGACCATGAATAACCAAAGATATCTTGAGAATGAAGAACAAAGTTGGAAGTGTCATGCACTTTGATTTCAAACTATACTATAAAGCTATAAAAGTCAAAACAGTATGGTACTGGCATAAAAACAGACACATAGATCAATGTATCAGAATAGAGAATCCAGAAATAAACTTTTACTTATATAGCCAATTAACCTTAGACAAAGGAGGTCAGTATATATAATGAAGAAATATTAGTCTTTTCAAAAAGTGTTATTAGGAAAACTGGACAGAAACATGAAAAAACAAACAAACAAACAAAAACAGACCATTTTGGAAGATCTTGGGTCTTTCTCAGGAGGAGGCTGTGAGAGCAGCTAGGGCCTAGCAACTTGAGCCCACCAGTTCACCTGGCACCATCGGAGCAGTGGACACTCTGTGTCAACACAAACCAGTGCACAGTAGTGGAGCTCCCAAAGTGCTGGTCCTGGAAGCCTCAGACAGCCCAGAGCCCAGCACCATCCCCCATAGTAGCAGCCCAATCAGAGTTGAGATATACACCGAGCAACAGACACAAGGAGCAGACATCCATCCCCAGGCAACAGAAGCACAGACCAGCAACTGAGACCCATCCCCAAAAACTACAGCAAAAGCTGAGCAGGAGTTGAGCCCCACGGGGCAGCAGTACACCCCAGGTGCCAGTGGTGGGACCTGGGACTCCACAGAGGCCTGTGCGGTCCAGTATGCCACAAGAGCAGTGGGAAGGCAGAGCCGCAGAGAGACTGGTGTGATTCAGCTGCCCACCTGTGGGAACTGCAGGGTGCAGGAGCACAAGGGAGGCCTGTGTGAACCAGTAGCGATTGTGCAATCTAGTTACCCGTGGGACCTGCGGGGTGTTGAAGCACCAGAGAGGCCTGCGCAACCCAGCAGCCCATAACATAGGCATAGAGCCGGGTCCCCAAAGAGACTGTGCGATCAAGCTACCCGCGAGACCTGCAGAGTGTGGGGGCACCAGAAATGCTTGTGCAACCCAACTGAGCACAAGATAGGGATAGAGGATGTAAAATTGGAGACAAAGTGAATAGAAGGTACACAGACAATCTCCCAGGACCAAAACAGGAATTACAACTAAAATAAAGACAAATACTTGGAAAAAAGCAACAGAAAAGCAGCAGGACAGGGCCGTATAACAAGGGACACTGGTGGGATCTCTAGAGGCATGAGAAGGTGGCTGGCTGGGAGCCCACGGGCAGCAGCAGTCTTAGCTGTGAACAGCGCCCTTGGGGAATAAAGACCAAGCCCACTACACAGCACAGAGAGCCATGACAGAGCACGAAAACAGCCACAGTCACTCACCTGGGGGCTATGGCAGAGGAAGGGCTGACTGGGCTGGAAATCTATGGGGACACCTGGTATTTGGAGGGCACTCAGAGTTATTGCTGAGTTGCAGCTGCAAAGGACAATGGCCAATGTGCTCCTTCCCCGAGCTGTGGGAAAAAGCAGCAGCCCCCCCCCCACACACACACACAAATTAAACCTTTCCCAGGTGAGGCAAAGAAATGCAAATTGAGGCTCATTAATAACCAGCATCTATCCCACACTCTGGAAATCCTCTTATGCAGAACACCAGGGCTACATTCCAAGGCACTGAGTAACTGAGACTACTACCCTCCAGGAAAAAGCTAGAGGATAACTGAACCTTTCCTGGTCTTACAAATCTACCCAGGAAAGTAAGACTTGACAGTGGTGTTTAACGTGGGCCCACCCAGGATCATTCAAACCCAGTAGAGGGAGCCACAACAGCAGAACACCAACACCCACAGGAAAACTTCGCAAGCTCCAAAATCCACTGAGATAGCCAAAATGGTGAAACAAAGAAATGAATCCCAAATGAAAGAAAAACAGAACTCTATCAAATATGAGAGCAATAAAATACAGCTAAGCAAATTATCAGAGGTAGAGTTCAGAGCCATGATCTTGAGGAAGCTCAACAGCATGAGTAAGGACATCAGCACCATGAGTAAAGATATAGAAATATTGAAAACCAGTGAAGTGGAAATGAAGAATTACATAGCAGAAATTAAGAACACATTGGAAGGACTAAACTGTAGCATAGAGGAAGCTGAGGACTGGATCAGTGAATTAGAAGACAGGGTAGAAAAAATCAAACAATCAAAAAACCAAAAGTAAAAAACCATTAAAAAACAGGAAGACAGCTTAAGAGAACTGTGGGACAACTGGAGGTGTAATAATATTTGCATCATAGGAGTCCCTGAAGAGGAAGAAAATGGGCAAGGGTTAGAGAATATATTTGAAGAAATAGTGACAGAAAACTTTCCTAACTTGGTGAAGTAAGAAGGCATTCAAGTTCAAGAAGCACAGAGAGCCTCAAGGAAGAAGAACCCAAACAGGCCATCACCAAAACACATAGTCTTTAAAATGCCAAATATGAAAAACAAAGAGAGAATCCCAAAGGCAGCAAGAGATAAGCAACAGGTTACCTACAAAGAACCCCCATAAGGCTCTCAGCTGACTTCTCAATAGAAACACTACAGGCCAGAAGGGTGTGGCATGAAGTAATCAAGGTCATGAAAAACAAGGATCTGAATCCAAGACTACTCTATCCAGCAAGGCTATCATTCAAAATAGAAGGTCAAATAAAGAGTTTTCCTGACAAAAAAAGGCTAAGGGAATATATTAACACCAAACCAGCACTGCAAGTTATGCTAAAAGGACTGCTGTAATTAGTAGAAGAAATAGGAAGAAAAATGTCAATAAATAAGTACATATCAATGATCACCTTAAATGTAAATGGATTGAATGCTCTGATAAAAAGACACAGAATAGCTGACTGGATAAGAAAGCATAATTCACATATATGTTGTTTACAAGAAACCGACCTCACGACAAAAGACTCACATAGGTTAAAAGTGAAGGGATGGAAAAAAATCTTCCAAGCAAATGAAAAGCAAAAAAAATCTGGGGTAGCAATACTCATATCTGATAAAAGAGATTTCAAAATGAAGGCCATAACTAGAGACAAAGAAGGCCACTACATAATATTGAATGGATCTATCCAACAGGAAGATATAACCTTGGTAAACATATATGCACCCAATATATGAGCACCAAAATATATTAAAAATCTTTTCGAGGACTTCAAAGGAGAAATCATCAGCAATCCAATCATAGCAGGGGACTTCAATACCCGATTGATATCACTGGATATATCATCTAGACAAAAATTAACAATGAAACATAGACTCTAAATGAAGCGCTAGATCAAATAGATATCTACAGAGAATTACACCCCAAAACTGCAGAATTCACATTTTTCACAAGTGCTCATGACACCTTTTCAAAGATAGACCACATGTTAGGGCACAAACTAAGTCTCTACAAGTTCGAGAAGATTGAACTTATATCAAGCATCTTCTCAGATCACAATGGCATGCAACTAGAAATCAATTGCAACAAGACCATGCAAAGACATTTGGAGACATGGAGGCTAAATAGCATGTTATTGAACAATGAGTGCGTTACCATGGAGATCAAGGAAGAAATTAAAAACTTCCTGGAAACCAATGAGAATGAACACACACCAGTACAAAATCTATGGGGTCAGCAAAAGCAGTTCTGAGAGGGAAGTTCATAGCACTACAGGCCTACCTCAAGAAGCAAGACAAATTTCTAATGGACTATCTAACCTCACAACTTAAAGAACTAGAAAGCAAAAAGAAAAAAAGAAAAGAAAACTCCAGAACAAGTAGAAGAAATAAATAGAAAATTTCAGAGCAGAAATAAATGACATTGAGACAAAAAAAAAAACAAAAAAACAATTCAAAGAATCAATGAAACAAAGAGCTGGTTCTTTAAAAATATAAACAAGATTGATGGACCCTTAGCTAGAATCACCAAGAAACAAAGAGAGAGCACCCAAATAGACAAAATCAGAAATGAAGGAGGAGAAATAATAACTGACACCACAGAAATACAAAGGATTGTGAACAAATATAATGAACAATTATATGGCAACAAATTCGACTACCTAAGCGAAACGGACAAATCTTTAGAAACACATAGTCCCCCAAAACTGAACTGGGAAGAGATAGAAAACTTGAACACCAATAATAACAAACAAAATTGAAGATGTAATCAAGATTCTTCCACAAACAAAAGCCAAGGCTCAGACGGCTTTATGGGGGAATTTTACTGAACATTCAAAGAAGAACTCATACCCATTCTTTTCAAACTATTTCAAAAAATTCAAGAAGGAAGACTTCTAAACTCATTTTATGAGGCCAGCATCATTCTAATTTCAAAAAAAAGATACCACAAAGAAGGAAAACTACAGACCAATATCTCTGATGAACACAGATGCCAAAATCCTGAACAAAATACTAGCAAATTGAATCCAGCAATACATCAAAAAAATTATTCCTCATGACCAAGTGGGATTCTTCCCAAGGATGCAAGGCTGATACAATATTCCTAAATCAATATACGTGATACACCACATAAACAAAATAAAAGATAAAAATCATATGATCATATCAATAGATACTGAAAAAGCATTCAACAAAATGCAGCATCCATTTCTGATAAAAACACTAGCAATCTGGGAATAGAGGGATCATATCTTGACATAATAAAGGCCATATATGAAAGACCTACAGCCAACATCATACTGAATGGGCAAAAATTAAATGCATTTCCCTTAAGAACAGGAACAAGACAAGGATGCCCACTTTTGCCACTCTTATTTAACATATTACTAGAGGTCTTATCCACAGCAATCAGAGAGGAAGAAAGAATAAAAGGGATCCAATTGCAAAAGAGGAAGTTAAACAGTCATTTATCGCAGATGACATGATACTATATGTAGAAAACCCCAAAGACTCCATAAAAAATTTACTAGACTTAATAAATTAATTTGGCAAAGTAGCAGGATACAAAATTAACGTCAAGAAGTCGGTGGCATTTTTATACGCCAATGATGAACTCACAGAAAGAGAAATTAAGAAAACAATCCTATTTACCATGATGCCAAAAAAATTAAGATACCTAGGAATAAAATTAACCAAAGAAATAAAGAACCCATTTGCAGTGATCTACAGGTCATTGAAAAAAGAAATAGAGGAAGATATAAAAAAGTGAAAGCATGTACCTTTTGCATGAATTGGAAGAATTAACATCATTAAAATGTCCATACTACCCAAAGCAATCTATAGATTCAATGCAATCCCCATCAAAATACCAATGACATAATTCACAGAACTAGAACAAATACTTCAAAAGTTCATATGGAACCAAAAAAGACCTCGACTAGCCACAGCAATCTTGAAAAAGAAGAACAAAGTTGGAGTGATCACATTACCAGATTTCAGGTTATACTACAGAACCACTGTAATCAAAACAGCCTGGTACTGGCACAAGAACAGGCAGACAGATCAATGGAACAGAATAAAGAACCCAGAAATGGACCCAAGGCAATATGCTCCATTAATATTTGACAAAGGTGGCAAGAACATACAGTGGCATAAAGACAGCCTCTTTAATAAATGGTGCTGGGAAAATTGAACAGCTACATACAAAAAAAATAAAATAAAACTAGACCATCAACTTACACCATACACAAGAATAAACTCAAAATGGATAAAAGACTTAAATGTGACTAATGAATCCATAACAATCCTAGACGAAATTGTAGGCAACAAAATTTCAGACATCATACGCAGCAGAATTTTCACTTATACATCACCCAAGGCAACAGAAACAAGGGAGGAAATGAACACATGGGACTACATCAAACTAAAAGTTTCTGCACAGCGAAAGAAACAACCATCGAAATGGAAAGGCACACACTGTATGGGAAAGCATAATTGCCAATGATACATCAGATAAGGGGTTAATTTCCAAAATATATAGAGTGGACATACAACTAAACAAAAGGAAGACAGAGAACCCAATTAAAAAATTGGCAGAGGAACTAAGTAGACACCTCTCCAAACAGGACATATAAAAGGCTAAGAGACATATGAAGAAATGCTCAACATCACTAATCATCAGAGAAATGCAAATTAAAACAACAATGAGGTATCACCTCACACCTGTCAGAATGGTCTCCATCAACAAAGCATCAAACAACAAGTTTTGGGTCAAAATGCCATTTGACCCAGTGATCCTACTTCTAGGAATATACCCTAAGAAACCCCTAACACCAATCAGAAAGAATTTATGTACCTCCATGTTCACAGCAGCACTATTTATAATAGCTAAGATCTGGAAACAACCCAAATGTCCATTACTAGATGAATGGATAAAAGAGCAGTGGTACATATACACAATGGAGTACTATGCAGCTGTAAGAAAGAAAGATCTCTTATCCTTTGAGACGACATGGAGGGACCTGAAAAGTATTATCCTAAGTGAAACAAGCCAAACAGAGAAAGATAAGTATCATATGATCTCACTTATTTGTGGAATATAATGAACATAACAGTCTGAGGAATGGGGTTGTTCCAGAGATATAGAAGTGGGGTACAGACTGACAATCCCCAGGAGAGGGGGTGGTGGGAGAGAGATAAACCACAGATCTTATATGCATGTATGCATGAACAATGGACATGGACAACAAAGCTGGGGACAGAGTGGGGAGTGAGGGTGAGGGGGAATCAGTGGGGGAAAAAGGAGAAACATCTGTAACAAAAATAAATTAATTAATTTTTAAAAAGGCACTAACAGCTGAACTAAATGGAAAAAAAGAAAAGAAAAAACAAAACAAAACAAAAATAAAAACTGGGTCACTCTCTCATACTATATACAAAAAATAAACTCAAAATGAATTAAAGATTTAAATGTTGCACCTGAAATCATAAAACTCCTAGAAGGAAACCTAGGTATTAAATTATTTGACATCAGTCTTAGTAGTGTCTTTTTAGATATGTCCAACTCGAGCAAGAAATATAAATACAAAAAATAAACAAATGGGACTTCATCAACCTAAAAAACGTCTGCCCAGAAAATGAAACCATTAACAAAAATGAAAAGACATCCAACTGAAGCGAAGAATATATTCACAAATGGTATATCTGATAAGGGGTTAATATCTAAAATCAATAAGGAACTCCTAGAACTCAATAACAAAAAAAGAAACCATTAAAAAATGGACAAAGGACATAAGGTGACATCACTTTACAGAAAACAAAGGTAGCTTACAGACATATAAAAAGATGCTCAACATCACTAATCATCAGGGAAATGCTAATCAAAGCTGTAACTGAAAACTCAGGCTCAGCTGACTGCGGCAATTAAAGCCAACTTCATGAGACAGGTGCTGGTGCAGAAGGAAAAAGGTTTGCTTATGTGCTGTGACCTGGGAGAATGGTAGACTCCCGTTTAAAAGGCTAGGCTTGCCACCCTGGCTGGTTTGACTCAGCAGCTTAAGCTTTGGTTTGTGGACCAAAGAGTCATGAGTTCAGTTTCAGGCAAGTGCATCTACCTTGGTTGCGGTCCAGTCCCCAGCCTTGGTCAGGGTCATGCAGGAGGCAACCAATAGCTCTCTCACATTAATGTTTTTCTCTCTTTCTTTCTCCCCCACCCCCAGCCTTCAACTCTATCTCAAGATAAATAGAAAAATATCCTCGGGTGAGGATTAAAAACTAATAATAATAAAAATAAATAAATAAAAGACAATTGTCTTGCTAGCTTTCCACCACTGGGGTCTTATCCACTCATCTTTCTAGCTTTCACACCTTGGTGAAGAACATCACACTGCACAATCTTGGCCAATGGGGAGACTCCCTAGTGCTCCCTGACCATCTATGGTTGTGGAGAGGGGAGCTTCAGGACCTGCTATCAGGAAGCCTGGAGATGGTGCAATCTTCCACCTTCCTCCTGAGACTGCACATAGCACGACACATCCAAGGGAGTTTGTTGAAGTCCATAGGGCACCTTTGGTTCTTGGCACAGCTCCTGTGCAACCCACCCCTCTGAAGTGGCCAGCCAGGCCTGCTCTGGGACTGATGGCTGCCTATGCTAAAAACACAATGAGATATGACCTCACATCATCAGAATAGCTATAATAAAAAATATAACAAATAATGAGTGTTGGCAAGGATGTGGAGAAAGGGGAATCCTAGTGCACTGTTGGTGGGACTGCAAATTGATACAGCCACTATAGAAAACAGTATAGAGACTCCATAAAAACTAATAATAAATCTATCATATGACCCAGCAATTCCTCTGCTAATTATCTGAAGAAAATGAAAACACTAATGTGCAAAAGACATAGGTATCCCTACATTTATTGCAACATTATTTACAATAACCAAGATACAGAAACAACCTAGGTGTCCACTGATAGATGAATGGATAAAAAAGATGTTATATCCCCTTGTTGGATTAACCCCATTATTATTATGTAATGCCCTTCTTTGTTTTTTATTATAATCTTTGTTTTAAAGTCCATTTTGTCTTGTATAAGTACACCAGCTTTCTTTTTGTTTTCATTTTCATGAAACATCTTTTTCCATTCCTTCACTTTCAGTCTCCACGTATCATCACATCTAAAGTGAGTCTTTTGTAGAGCGCATCTAGATTGTTCTTGTTTTTTTATCCATTCATCCACTTTGTGATTCTTGAATTAGAGAACTTAGTCCATTTACATTTAAAGTGATTATTGATAGGGATGTACTTATTGCCACTTTGTTCATTATTCTCTGGCTACTTTGTAGTTTATCTCTGTTCTTTTCTTTACAGATATATTTTCCCTTGTGATTTGAGAACTTTCTTTAGTGTTATGCAAAGATTCCTTTCTCATTATCTTTTGTGCATCTGCTACAGGTTTTTTATTTGTGATTACCATAAATCTTGCATATAATGATTTGTATACATAACAGTCTATTTTCAGTTGATAGCAAGTTAAGTTTGAACACATGCTAAAACTCTACATTTACCCGTCCCTAATGTTTTATGTCTTTGATGTCACATTTTACATCTTTGTGTCTGTGTGTGCATCTCTTAATTATTGTAGTTATAGTTACTTTTACTATTTTTGTCCTTTAACCTTCATACCAGCTTTCTAAGAGATTAATCCACTATCTTTATTATATATTTACCAGTGAGATTTAAACTTTCATATGTTTTCTTGCTACTGATTAGTGGTGTCTTTTTTTCAGCTTAAAGAACTCCCTTTAATAGTTTTTATAAGGTTGGTTTAGTGGTGATGAACTCTTTTAGATTTCTCTTGTCTGGAAAGCTCTTTATCTCTCAATTTTGAATTATTACCTTGCTGGACAGAGTACTTTTTTATTAGAAATTTTCTTTTTCTTTCAGTATTTTGAATATAGTATGCCACTCCCTTCTGGCCTGTAAAGTTTCTGCTGAGAAATCTGCTCAAAAACCTATGGGGGTTCACTTTATATAGCAAGCTGTTTTTCTCTTGATGTTTTTAAGAGCCTTTCTTTATCTTTAAGTTTTGAGATTTTAATTATAATGTGTCTTGGTGTAGATCTCTTTAGATTAATCCTTTTTTGGAACTTTTTGGGACTACTGGATCTGGATATATATTTTTCTCCCCAGGTTAAAAAGATTTCAGTCATTATTTCTTCAAATCATTTTCTTTACCTTTCTCTCTCTCTCTTCTCCTTCTGGGACTCCTATAATGTGAGTATTAATTCTGTTTGATATTGCTCTATAGGTCTCTTAAGATATCTTTACTTTTTAAAAATTATTTTTCTTTTTTCTGCTCTCTTTGGTGAGTTCCTATTCTATCTTTTAGATCACTAATCCTTACTTGCTTCATCTAGTCTGATTTTGAACTCCTCTAGTATATATTTTCAGCTCAGTTATTATATTATTTAGTTCAGTGCGTTCTGTTTGGTGTTTTCTTATATTTCTATCTCTGTTGAAGTTCTGTGTTCATGCATTCTTCTCCCTAGTTTTGTCAGCATCTTTCTTAAATTCTCTATCAGGTAAATTAATTATCTCCATTTCACTAGGATTTAATTTTTTTTCTTTTTTAATTTTAGAGAGAGAGGAAGGAAGAGGGAGAGAGAGATAGAAACATGTATGAGAGAGAACATTGACTGACTGCCTCCTGCATGCCCCCCATTGGGGATTTGGCCCACAACCTGGGCATGTGCCCTGACTGGTAATCAAACCAACAACCTCTTGGTGCATGGGTCGACACTCAACCAGTGAGCCACACCGGTCAAGCTTCACTAGGATTTTTTTCTAAGGTTTATCTTGTCCTTCCATTTGAAACATATTTCTATGTTTCTTCATTTTGTTTGACGTTTGTGTTTACCTCAAAGAACTACCTTTCCCAGTCTTAAAGTACTGACCTTGTGTATGAGATGAACCTTATAGTTCTGTTGTAAGACAGTGAAAAGCTACGAAAATTCTGGGACAAGTAGAATAGGGAAACCGAGGCAGGGAAATTAAACAAAGCCAAAATTTTTTGCAGACTGCTTGTAGCAAGACCTTCTCTTGAGAACACAGTGTTAGCTCTTCTCACAAAAAGAATTCAGGAGAGGAGGGGGAAGGGGAGAGGAAGGGGAAGAGGAAGAATCAGAGACTACTTAGTACAAATCATCCTGAAGCTGTTAAAACAGCAGGGAGGAGAGAGAAAAGAAGAGCACAGTCTTATTTCATCTCATTGTTTAACAGAAAGCCAGTAGGGAGATTAAATTGCCTAGTACCTCCCATAAATTGTAGAAAAGCCATAACAAAGAAAAGGAGAGACCTTCAGAGTTAGTCTGTACCAGGATATCCAGCAGAGGAATTAAAAAAAAAAAAACACTTATAAATGGGAGAGTATATATGGCTGAAAGCCCCTACCCCACTTGCTCTTCAAATTGTCTGAGAGCTCATCTGCTCTTTTTTTTTTTTTTTTTTTTTTTTATCCTCACCTGAGGATATTTTTCCATTTTTTGTACAGATAGAGTGGGAGGGAGAGAGAGGAAGGGAGAGAGAGAGAGAAACATCGATGTGAAGAGACACATCGAGTGGCTGCCACCCGCACGACCAACCAGGGCTGGGGACAAACTGCAACCGAAGCACGTGCCCTTAGCGGGAACCGAACCCGGGTCTCTCCGGACCACAGGCCGACGCTCCAACCGCTGAGCCAAACCGGCCAGGGCTCATCTGCTCTTTATAAACCAGATGTATAGATTTGCTCGCCTTGCCTTTTTAATAAATGTGCATGCTTTAATTTCTAAGCAAATTCACTTGCATTAATGTTTTAATATATTCACTTGACCACAAAGAGACTTTTGTAATCAAAGTCTCTCATATAAATTTTTTTATATGTGAAGACAAGAATTGAGGTTGGGGACAGCCTTAGTCTTCTGACTCCGAGGGCTGCCCGATAACACCTCTCTGGTGTCTGTGAGAGGTGCTTGTCACAGCTCAACCTTGCCCTAGCTCTTGGTTGTCTCTCAAACGTGTGTGATTTTCTAAGCAGCCAGATTTATTCTTGACAGATTCCAGTTTTTGAAGGTGTGCCAAGATCTGTCAGTGTCCCAAAGGGATTAATCTCCATTAGCACCTAGTTTCATGCTGATTAGAAGCCAGACCTCAGGCAGCAGCTTTTAAAGTATGCAGATATATACAACCCTGTATAGCTGCAATTGTGAACGCTGCCAGCCTCCAGACCAGACATTCTAGATGTTACCCCTGAATGACAGTTACAAAAACAGAGGCTCCAGATGAGTGTATATCCTCCTTTTGGGTAGGTACCGGCAAGCTGTAGCAAGAATGAGGAAGAATGCAAAGATGTCTACTTCTCCTGAGAGTACTTCTGCAGCCTCTAGATGCATGGCAAATCTGAAGCCTGACCTTCAGGCTGAAGCTCAAAAACAAGTGTATGTGCCTTTTACACAGTCTGGGGGTGTGTTTCAGTTTGCTGTCTGTGCACTGACCTGGGGATAGTAACCTGCCAAGAACTGTCTCATTGATTATTACAGTCCTGTGGGACTCAGGAATACAATCCCCCCTTCCCAGCCACCAACTGATCAAGGAGTGTCCCCTGTGTGGATGGCACATGATTGCTGGCTTTAGCGGGGCAGCAGGAAATTACAGGGAATGTGTATGCCCACCAGTGTTCACATGGTAAAAGAAAAATGCAAAAGTGGTGCCCCTTCTGGACCTTTGTCTCCAGAGACAGTCTCCTTTCCCTTTGTCAGATGTTTTAACATTAGCAAATAAATAGCACTATTCAAACTGATGCTTTTACACTGGTGAGGGTAAGTGTGGTCTCTTTAAGAGAAGTATCTTAGTTTCTTATAGCTCTTTGGGTCTCCTGGAGGTCTACCCTGTTGGCTTTCAGTGACAGAAATTTCAGGGGCTCATTTCTCCCATGCAGGACCCAAGTGACATGCTCTTCAGGGAGAAGGTCCAGACTTGTGAGATCCTCCCAATTGTGGGTTTCTGTGCCAGGGGTGGGGAATTTGGTGAGACTGCAACTTTGCCTCTCCTACCTGTCTCAATGTGACCTTTTTCTGTTTTTTTGTTTTTTGGTTTTTTTTTGGTGAAGGAGCTGTTCAAACAGTTTTCAGGTCTTTTTCAGAGGAAAATGTGCCATATTTAACTATACATGTAATGTGTCTGTGGGAGAAAGTAAGTTCAGAATCTTTCTTTGCTATTATTTCAGACTGTCCTTAAACTGAATTTATGATAACTTGTTTTAGACCTCTTGGCATGACACATTCTGTCCAGAGCTAGTTGTCATTTTATATTTCTATTTGTGAGATATAACTATCTGCTCTTTTAAAAATGACAAGCAAAATAAAAATTTTAAAAATTTCATTTTTTAGCTATTTATGGAATAGTTTGGAGAATTGTGGAGAAATAAAACATGAAATACAAGAAAAAGCCGCTTCTTTCAAAGAGCTTTGCTCTAGAGGACATGCTGATAAACGTACATGGAATCCAAAGAAGAGACATGTGTGCCCATCCTCATCAGACATGGATTACTTACAAGAAACAGGGTATTATGGTGGAGTCTGTGAATAACAAAGGTTGTATTATATATGTTTCCCTGAGAATCAAATAGTGTCAATCTTTTCCTGGGCACAATTCCCCACACAGCCAAGCAATGTTCTGGCACCCAGATGGGTGTCCTATAATTGAACTGAATTCTGACACTATCTACCTGGAGATAACATTAGATTCTACAGATTGAGGACTCAGTCCCACGTGACTGCTCTAACCCTTATCAGCACCACAATAGATGTCAGTCACAAGCTCAAGTTGTTACCTGTGCTTCTTACCAACTGCCTATAAATCAGAGGTTCCCATGACCGGTTCCTTTGTTCAATTACCTTGTTAGAACAGCTCATAGAATTCAAGAAACCCCTTTACTCATTAGACTATGGGTTTATTACAGGAGAGTATAATTCGGAAACAGCCAGACAGAAGAGATGTATAGGACAATATATTGACATAGAGCTTCTTTGCTCCTGAGAGTGCCACTCACCCAAAATGCCCTTGTGTTTACCAACCCAGAAGCTCTCGAAACCTAGTCCTTTTGTTTTTAGGGAGGCTTCATTGTATAAACCTGATTGATTAAATCATTGGTCATTGGCAGTTGATCCAACCTCTAGCTCCTCTCTTTCCTGGAGGTCTGGTGGTGGGACTAAAAGCTACCTCATTAACATAACAAGAGACAGCTTTGTTGTTCTCATGACTTAGAAAATTCCAAGCATTTTAGGAGTTCCATGTCAGAAATAAGGAGAAAGACCAAATATATATCTCTTATTTTAAATCAAATATTAGTCACTCACTGGAAAAGATGATACATACACTATGTTTTGAATTACAGGTTCAATGTCAATTAACAATGATTGTTGGGAAACAACATGGAGGGAAAGATAGGGTAAGAATAAACAGAAATGAAGAGCTCTTAACAATGTAGCTTTACAAAAACACAGAGTAAGAATTAAAACTATGAAAGATAATATATCAACATAAGTCGATAAATAGTACAAGAGGTATTGATTTTGTATTTGGAAGAATTTTTTAAGTGTTTTTTAAAAATAATTGGCATAATCAAAGAAATGTTACAGACACATTTGTGGGAACGGACACATTTGTGGGAACAGACACCTTTGTAGGAACGTTATTGTAGTATTAATGACAACAAAATATTGAAAGCACAGATTTAAAATGAGAGGTTGTTCAGTATATGATAAATAACCCAGATTGAATGCTTCCGGTCTTGAACTAGTAAAGTGATGTTAATTTTAAAAAGTTTGGGAATATCATAGATACCATGGAGGTAAATCCTCCAGGACCTAGTGCCTGTTACAGATAACAAAGAATGAAAGTCATCTCTGCTATTCAGAGAATCACCAAAACAAATAACTAGTACCATAAAATGCTGGAGAACTTGCACAGAACTTGGGGGAAGTGGAATGTGGACAAGGGCAGAGGAAGAAAGACTTGAGGTTGACCAGCTTGTCATCAAGTAGGCAGGTAGAGCAATAAATCTGAAGCAGAAGTCACTCGGAAAAGAATGATGTAAGAGCTCGAGGTGAACTTGCATTTCTTTTTATCACTTTTTGTGTATCAAACACTGTGTTTGTTGTTTTATGTATGGCATCTCATTTATCTAGTGTAAAATACTTAGATAATGCCCCCCAAAAAGGGAATAGAAGTAAAAAGAACAGACATTGACAGAGAAAGAAGAATACGAGAAGAAATGGATAAAGGAAAAGAAAATCAATACATTGTCATATTATCTAAAGCAAAGAAACAAAGAGGTAGAGGTCAGTGTATTAAATATTGCTAAGGCTTTTCTTTTTAAATTATTGTAATCTATTAGGTTTTAGGTTTTTATACCTTTTCTTTATCGCTCATTGAAAAACTATTTTTTAAAAAACTAGCTAAATAAAATAATGTTGTAATAAGGGTGGAGTGAATCTATTGTTTTTATAAAATTATTTCCAAGTTGTTCTCTACAATTTTGTTTTGATATTTAGCCACAGAAATTAAATAAACAAAAGTCCTCTAAGGAAAATAAGAATGGCACACACATGCATGCACATACAGGCACACATACAATGTTTGTCTCATTATAAGACACATTGAGAACATTACGCAGGTAGGAAAAGGTCTTAAAGACAAATAATAATTTTCCCACTTTTGTCTTAGAGAGTCAGGCAGAGATATAGCTCTTGGTTTGTTTTTAAGATGCCCAAGTGTTCTTCATTTTAGTCACAAATTTAATCAATCATCCAGATGTTTGATAAATTGTCCAGATATGTTTGTGAACTTTATGTGAAATAAGTGAATGGCTTAAATTGACTCAAGTTGTTATGTTCATAGATGGCAGAATTACAATAAAGAAAGTATTAAATAGAGCTTATCTACATGGCCTTAATGGAGAAATAGAAGCTGATACTCATACATTCCCTTTACATCCTATGGGCAACTAACCTATTTAATCTGATAAATTAAACTGAATAAAATGTAGAAATATTCTGCCTCCAGAATCTGAAGTCCTTACTGAATGGATACCATTGAATATTTCTTCAGTTGTATAAAATTTGAAAAAAAAAATCTAAATTGGTAACTACTTTTTTTTTTTTTTTAATCCTCACCCGAGGATATTTTTCCATTTTTTGTACAGATAGAGTGGGAGGGAGAGAGAGGAAGGGAGAGAGAGAGAGAGAAACATCGACGTGAAGGGACACATCGATTGGCTGCCACCCGCACGACCAACCAGGGCCGGGGACAAACTGCAACCGAAGTACGTGCCCTTAGCGGGAACCGAACCCGGGTCTCTCCGGACCGCAGGCCGACACTCTAACCGCTGAGCCAAACTGGCCAGGGCGGTAACTACATTTTATATCTGTCTCACTTTAGATCAAATCTAGAGCTAAAAAGTTAAATTTATTTAATTTTTCACTTATTCATTAAATTATTTATTTTACATATTTCCTTAAAAGAAATTTCTCTCAAAATTAAATTAATAGTAGTTTTTTACATTATCAAATGTTTCATAACGGTGCACAGAATAGTAGTGCAAAGCAAGGGCAAGCCTTAGAAAGAAACACAACTGGTTAGGAATCTCAGATCTACTGTTATAAATAAGTTGATCTTAAGTAAGTTACTTGCTTTCCCTAGTCTTCAGTTTACTCATCTGTACATTTCAGTGTTGTTGTAAAGATTAGTTATAATGAATATATGATGCCTACCACTTTGTAACTTGTAGCTATTATGATTTTCTTAATTTCTCAGAATAATAACTCTTTAAGTTGAAAACTGTCATGTCTATGTGAAAGTTTAATCTTATATGAGAGTTTGTGATTCTTATAACCTCAACCTTAAGTGTGCAACTATTTGAGGTTACCCTTCCTCCCTCCCTTCCTCCCTTCCTCCCTTCCTCCCTTCCTCCCTTCCTCCCTTCCTCCCTTCCTCCCTTCCTCTCTTCCTCCCTTCCTTCCACAAATGTTTTCTTTTTAACACCTATTCTCTTCTTGGTACTGTCTTGGCAATAGGAATACAGTAAGGAATAAATGGACATAGTCTTTGTCCAATTAGGGTTTCAAACTAATTTGGAAGAAAGAATAAATTAGTAAATAGACAGATTAAAAATATGATTTTCATCTGGCCAGAATGGCTCAGTGGTTGAGCATCAACTGATGCACCAAGAGGTTGCCAGTTCGATTCCTGGTCAGGACACATGCCCAGTCTGTAGGCTCGATCCCCAGTGGAGGGCATGCAAGCGGCGGCCAATCGATGTTCTCTCTCTTCCTCTATCTTCCTCTCTCTCTAAAATCAATAAAGGAGAAAAAATTTTAAATATGATTTTCAAGTGCTGTTTACTGAAAAAGTGCAGGTATTATAAGAAAGTAGAACTGAATGGCCAGATTTGTATTAGATTGTCCAAGAAGTTCTCAGTGCCATTTAACCCGGGTCCTAAAGAATAGAATAGGGCCCTGGCCGGTTTGGCTCAGCGGTTAAAGCGTCGGCCTGCGGTCCGGAGAGACCCGGGTTCGTTCCCGCTAAGGGCATGTGCCTCGGTTGCAGTTTGTCCCCGGCCCTGGTTGGTCGTGCGGGTGGCAGCCACTCGATGTGTCCCTTTAACATCGATGTTTCTCTCTCTCTCTCTCTCTCTCTCTCTCTCTCTCTCTCTCTCTCCCTCCCTCCCTCCCTCCCTCCCTCCCTCCTGCTCTATCTGAACAAAGAATGAAAAAGTGTCCTCGGGTGAGGATAAAAAAAAAAAAAAATAGAATAGGTATGGTTAGTAGGTAAATCAAGGGAAAATGGCAATTCCAGGCAGAGAAAACTTCAGTGTGAGGAAAAAGATTTCTGCATTGAGAAACTGAAACAAGTTTGGTGGGGTCAGATGGTTTGGGACAGGGGTTTTGTGATCAGAAGGGAGGCTGGGGTAAGAAAAGCCATCAGAAGTATTTTAAAGTCACTCTTAACTTAATCTTGAAATGATTAAAATGAGCACATGCTTTATGCAGCCTTTTCTCCCACCTTATCCCCCAAATTCAAATAATCTTTAAAAAAAATTTTTTTACTTGCTGAATATTTAAAAACAAGAACGAGAACTCTCGGAGGAGGACTAGAATGTGTAAGGAAACTTCAAATGCAGAAGGTCAAATTGCACAGAGAACAAAGAATGTAAAACGTGCAAGAGAAAGCTCTGTTTCAGAAGGTGAGAGAGAGCTTGGAAGCTTCCCGGCCTCAGTAGGGGACGCTGAGGGCCATAGAGCCCAGGGCAACCAACGAGATGGTTAGCTGGAGTAGCACAAAGAGGAATATAGAAAGCAAACACTGATAGCTCTACAGTAAAATAGGCAAATTCATAATCACAATGAGAAGCTGAATGTCCCTCTGTCAAAAACCAGCCAAGAAACTAACCACTAATAAAGATAGATAAGGAGGAGTTGTGTAATGCATTTAACAAAACTGAGTTTCTATACAAAACAGCCTGTACCATAAACACAGAACTACATATTTTTAATCACACAGACTACAGCCACAAAAATTTACCATGCACTAGACCACAATGGAAATGTCAGCAAATTCCATAAAGGTGATATTACACAGGCTATATTTACTTATTCATCAACAATTACAAGAAATTCTACTCAAAATACACACACACACACACATGCACTGTTCCAAATAATTATTAGGCTAAAGCAAAAATGAATATAGAATTTATAAACTATTTGGAGCTAAATAAACAAATGAAAAGTTCTATGTAATAAACCTAGCGGAATATGACTAATGTATGAATGAGAAGAAAATTTAGGAACTTAAATGTATTTATTTGAAAAGAAGATTGAAAATGAATTATCTATGCTTTTAAGACAAGAATCTAGGAAAATTAAACAAACATAACACAGAAGAAAAGGATTAATATAAATTAAAGCATAAACCAGCTAACTAGAAAATAATAAAAAATAGTTGAAGAAAAGCAAAAGCCAGTACTTTGAGATGACTAAGAAGATGCTTTAGCAAGTATGACCAAGAAAAAAAAGGTAAAAATATCTGTCAGAAATGAAAAGGGAAACAATGACAATATAGATGTCACTGAACAATAATTATAACCTTCAGAGTAGTATATTTGTAAATCTAGAATAAATTGATAATGAAAATAATACAATTCCAATGTACGTACTTTTCTGAAGTTTATTGTAGTTTAAAAAAGGCTTTAAAATGAACAATTATTAAAATATGTTCTCCAAGAGAGTAGAAAAAGAGTGAGAAAACAATAAATTTAGCTGAGGCATTCCCAGTAAGTACAAGTAGTGGCACAGAAGTATTTTCTTTGGGGCATGCTAGAACATGGTATTCTGTGCTCACAGGTATACAGGGAGAGATGGTAGGAGTTGGATCCCTACTAGAGAAGAGGCAAGAGAAGCAGTACTTTTTCATAGAGAAAAGGGGTGCTCAAATCAGAAAAATAAAAATAACTAATTTAATATTATTTATTAATAATGTTTGTTACCACAGATACCCCTAAGTCCCAAACAGTCATTCTGTATTTTCTCGTTAGGCCTAGATCACAGCATCTGGGCTGAGAGAATGTTTAATTTGCTGCACTTAGAAGCTCAATCAGACCACCAAGAGTTAGAAGAAAACAGGAGGAACTTCTAATAGTTCCCTCTACCTCCAGTAAGTGCCCAGAATAAAAAATAATTCTAATAATAATTTATGTAATCTTTGAGGCTATCTGCACTGTCTTAAAATATTTATTTTCCTGGCCCAGAGTCACTCCCACAGCTGATATTAATGTTCCAAAAAAATGTGCACAGCCTCAGAAACTGTATGAATTGTCATTTAGAATTAAGAGTTGGAAAGGGTAGGAGACCATCTGATCTCTTTTCCCAATTCTTAAATAATTGTACTCTTACGATGATGTGAATTGTACCTATGTGTTATTTAAACATTTTAAAGGACAAAAAAAATTTTGTTTCTACCATCAAGGCTGGAAATGTTTATCCAGAGGTGGCTGCATCACGGGTGACTCTAAATACCCTTCCTGTGTGACTGGATTAAGGTCACTTAGTGTGTTGGTGGCTCAGGTAGTACCTTTGTGTGGCCTGCTTCCCTTCTTCAATTTTGAATTTTAGATATTGCATCCTTTTAAAAAAATGTATTTAAAAATATAAGACATAAGCCCAGACAATGTGGCTCAGTGGTTGAGCGTCAACCCATGCACCAAGAGGTCGCCGGTTCGATTCCCGGTCAGGGCACATACCCAGGTTGTGGGCCAAATCCCCACTGGGGGGCATGCAGGAGGCGGCCAATTGATGTTCTCTCTCATCGATGTTTCTCTCTCTCTCTCCCTTTCCCTTCCTCTCTAAAATCAATAAAAAAATATTTTTCAATAAATAAAAATATAAGACATAAGTAAAATAGAAGTAAATATGATTAAAAAAAAAATCACGGAAGATAGCTACACAATTTGTGGTGGATTTGTTTTCTAGGACTGCCAGAACAATGTACCTGGGTGGCTATACAATAGAATTGCTTTTTTCTCTCACAGTTCCAGAGTCTGGAAATCCAAGATCAAGGTGCCGGCAGCGTTGGTTTCTTTCTGAGTCCTCTCTCCTCGGCTTGTAAGTAGCCATCTTTTCCCTGGCTTCACGGGGTCTTCCCTCTGCCCATCTGTGTCTAGATCTAAAACAGCAGATTTTTGTAGACTATAAAATTAAAGGGAGAAAATAGACAATATGGCATAAAGGTAGCTGATAAGACCATTGTGTGAGGCAATGAAAGAAAAATGATTTGAGAAACATTTGAAATGCTCATACACTTTGCTGAATATGAGTCAAGCAGTTGAAATTAATTTCTACCCCCTTCACCATAACCCTATAATACTTCGTGAAAAGCTTTTAGAAAATGGCATGCCCACAATAAGGATTTAGTGTTAGCCGACTTCGTGGTATTCATTGTTAACTTGCTTTCTAGCATTCACCACAGTCTGCTTTTAACACAATGGGCTGTTCATGTGTCTGTCTCCCAGCAACCACGAGTACCTAAAAAGCAGAGACTCCTTTTCTTTGTCAGGGTACACTGTAGTCAAACAGTGCTTGACACCTACAATGTACTAAACCAAAGTTAAACTTATCAGAAAAGAATTTTTTTTAAAAACCAGGGATTCGCCATTCCTGGATTTTTTTCCTTTAAAAGCCTAGACTATACAAATGCTTTAATACATGCTGAATGAAATACAGATCATATTTGCTTAGATATGGAAACAAAATATTATTTTTTGGAAATGACAAAAGAAAAACCATTTACTGAGGTATTTTGGAGGCTCTTGAGAAAAACACAAATGAACTAATTTTAAATCACTAAATTCCAATTTGATAGTGTTTGTAAAATGCTTTGAAGATTCAGAGTGATGCATGTGCATTTTTTTAACTTGGCAAAAATAGAAAAGGACACTGCATACATGGAACCACATGGATTGTGAAAAATATGAAGAAAAAACATAAAAACTAAATTATTAAAAATATAGTTTTTTTCAGTACAGAGGTTCTCAACAAATTAAAAATGGAACTGTCTAATGAATCAGATTCCAATTCTGAGCATGCATTCAAAGACACCCAAAACACTAATTCAAAAGAATATATTCACCCCTATGTTCATTGCAGCATTATTTATAATAGCCAAGATTTGGGAGCAGCCCAAGTGCCCATCAGCAGATGAGTGAATAAAAAAGCTGTGGAACATTCACACAACAGAATACTACTCAGCTTTAAAAAAGAAGGAAATCTTACCTTTTGTGACAGCATGGATGGACCTGGAGAATATTATACTAAGTAAAATAAGCCAGGCAGAGAAAGACAAGTACCATATGATTTCACTTATATATGGAATCTAATGAACAAAATAAACTAACAAAATAGAAACAGACTTACAGATAGAGAACAGACTGATGGTTGCCAGAAGGGAAGAGATTGGGGGACTGGATGCAAAAGGTGGAGGGATTGAGAAGTACAGATTAGTGGTTTAAAAATCATCATGGGGATATAAAGCATAACATAGGAAATACAGTCAATAATATTGTAATAACGATGTTTGGTGCCAGGTAGGTACTGGAAATATCAGGAGGAACATTTGTAAAGTATATCATTATCTAACTGCTATGCTATACACCTGAAACTAATACAAAATAATATTGAATGTAAACTGTAAAGAAAATAGTTTTAATTAAAAAAAATATGACTACAGTTTAAAAAGATAATTGGCATTTTTGTTGTCATTTGGAATTACCAAAGCACTAACTTTAATAAGAGCAAAATATATCTTTTTAAAATGTCCAACTGATAAATGTATTTTTATTTTGAAGAAATTTAATTAAAATGATATTAATAGTTTATTGTTATATTTTCTCCTGAAAAGTAAAACTGGAATGTCTCTGTAAACAAGGGCAGAACAGAAAAGCTTTGCTTGGCCTGAGCACCTCATACTTTCTAGTGTGTTGGATTAGTATTTTGCTGTGGACTATGGCACTTTAAGTAGCTTTTTTTATCATATATTGTTTCTATTGGTTTCTATTTTTGAGTGTTGTTTGCCTACTCCATAGACTCTATTACAAATCACCTACTTTTATTGGTGCAATTTAATAGTCGGTTTGTACTGCTGTTCCATCACGTCACATTTTTATTGCAGTTTTTTTGAAGTAATTCAAAATGTATATTTTGAAGTACTCCGAATTAGGATTGGCTGGTATTGATGTTCTGCGGGATTAAGTGTTAGATGTAAGACAGCGCACAAGTCCCTTAGCTTCTCTAATCCTCTATTTTCTTATTGGAAGTATGAAGGGAATAATGTTTATCCTTGCTATATAATATATGAGGACCATAAAAATGCTTTGGGCCCAGCCGGTGTGGATCAGTGTTTGAGCATCAACCCATGCACCAAGAGGTTGCCGATCGAATTCCTGGTCAGGGCACATGCCCGGGTTGTGGGCCAAGTTCCCAGTAGGGGCATGAAGGAGGTGGTCAATTGATGTTCTCTCTCATTGATGTTTCTATCTCTCCTTCTTCCTTTCTCATGTCAATAAAGGAAAAAAAAAATTTCTTTCAAAATGCTTCCTAAATGAAATGTGATTAATCTTATCTTCATTTTTGTTTTTTATTGTTCAGTTATAGTTCACATACAATATTAATTTCAGATGTACAACACAGTTGATCAATCTTATTATTATTTGTATAAAAGGACTCATTATTGACTTTCCAGCTCCCACACTTCAGATCATGTCAATGACAAAAGATGCCTATTCTGTACATGCCCTGCTCAGAGAACCTGCAACCAATGGCTCTTATCCTGATAGATTTGGTTGTATGATAAAAGTCGGTGTATGATAAAATGTAACAAAAACTTAGAGTTGGAAAAATACTCAAGGATACCTTATAATTAGGTTTCTTATAAATGTGTATATAAGGAAACTGAAGCCCACAGGTGGTTAATAATTTTCTTAAGATCAGTGTGTTCTGATATTGAATTCAGTGCTTACTATGGCTCATGAATGATGCTGTTGAAAATAATTGCTGGATTATGTTTGCCTGGAATCCAGGGCCTTGACTCAAATATTAGATCAAGGGTTAACTCATTAACCAAATCCAGACCAGCACCTGTTTTGTAAATAAAGTTTTATTGGAACATGGTCACACCGATTTATTTAGGTATTGTTTATGGCTGTTTTTACACTTCAGTGCAGAGTTGAGTAGTTCCAACAGAGATCATATGGCCCACAAAGCCTAAAATATTTATTATCTGACCTTTTACAAAAAAGTTTGCTGGCCTCTGTAAGATATCATAATTATTTTTTATAAAAGTTCTTCAGAATATTTTATTAAAGTGATACACACTTTTCAGGAAAAAAAATTCTAGGTATTTTCAGAAGTGTATAAAGAAAAACATGAAAACAAACAAACAAAAAAGATTTCCTGTGTTTTAGATTATTTTACTGTAACTTTTGGAGCCTAGCACAATTGCTTGGCATTTGTAAGAGTCAGTGGTCATCAATAAATATCTGGCAAGGGAAGGAAGGAAGGAAGGAAGGAAGGAAGGAAGGAAGGAAGGAAGGAAGGAAGGAAGGAAGGAAGGAAGGAAGGAAGGAAGGAAGGAAGAGAGGGAGGGAGGGAGGGAGGGAGGGAGGGAGGGAGGAGAGAAGTTAGGAGGGAGATGCAGGAACAGGAAGGCTAGGTGAAGCGCAGAAAGGTCAAATTCGCTGAATTCAAGATTTAAAGTCATGATGATTATTAAAAAAAAAAAATGATTTTTTTAAAAAGACCTTGACCTTGTTTTAAAGTTTGATATCCATTTCTGCTACATTTTGTGACTATTCTGAACAAGATAATAGATGTTACCTTTAAACACTACTTTTTTCTTTTCTTTCATTCTAATATTGGAGACATGCTACATGAGAAAAGGATTTGGTGAGACATGTGGTTCTAAGCTACTCCTTATACATAAGAAAATAAATACCATAAATGCTAAGTTCCTTGGCAAAAGTAAAAGACTTTTTTGTAGAGCAAGTGTAAGCCTTGTGATCTGCACGTAGAATGAGACTTCTGAGACGAAGAACAACAACTCACATTAAACAATACTTTTGCAATAATAAATGAGAGAAGGCAATAGATAATCCTGGAATACTCTCCACCCTTGTGTCCTAGAGGATTACAGACCAGGGGTTACCATGGCAGGAACTTAACTTCACTGCCCCACGGAGAGATGTCTCTCAGGCTCAGGCCACTGAACATGAATTGCACTCTCTTCTCTCACGCTATTTTTAAAGCAGGTTATTGTGCTAGCCCATGAATTCTCAAGAGAAGTGTGTCATGAGAAAGTAACCATGGGAAGTTTACCTATTTCAGTGTTTTATTTCGGTTTCTTCTCCTCACTTTTGCCTGGTGAGGTAATGCAATACAGAACCTTCAGTTGTTATTTTAAGCAGAGTTTGTCTAGTTGATGTTGGGTTCCTAGGTGGTGAACCGCTCAAAGACCTCCCATGAGCAGCAAACTTTTGCATTGTAATCTCATTACACGCAGCAATAGCCTGTTAGATGAATGTTTTGTTTTTTTCCCTCACTGCAGTTTGTCTCTACCACATAACAATGTGATGCAGAATGAAGCTGGCGTGGTCTCTGCATGTGATTTTCACTTGGAACTACTTTTTTGGCTGTCATCATTGACCATGTCACCACTTTGTCACCTGCCTCCTAGATTTTGTCAACTGTCGCTGGGTGTCTGAGATCACTTTCATCCCTGTGGAATGTGCCTGCAGCGTGTGCTTGCGGGCCAGTCCGCTCACACCCTACACAAGGCTATCACGCTGATGGCGTTGTTTCACTTGCATTCCTGGATTTGTGAGATTAGTGTAAATCCCTCCAACAGGGCAGATGAGGAGGACTCCAGGAATATTCAGAGGAAGCACCACTCTAGGTACTAGATAGTGAGATTGATTTTATGAAATAAAATATGTAGTGACCCCTTTACCCATAGCCTTTTATGTCAACCAATATTGTGGTTGAGTTTTTCTATCCCATTTTTTTTTTTTCATTTAAAAAAGAAAATGTTTATCAAACCCCAGAAGTCTAACTCTCAGCATCTGTTCACACTTCATAGAGTGACTGAGTACGTGTGGGAGGAAAATGGCAGAAACCAGAGGACAAGTAAGGAATGGCCCATTCTTAAACTCTTTTGAGGATATTTGGTTTCATTCCTTCTTCATTCCCCTCCTCAGTTTTCCTTCAAACAATTTGACGCTTTGTGTGCAGAAGTCTGTCATTTTGGGCTCAGGGTTAATATTAATAGTTAAATGTTTCAGCGGTTGATTCTTCAATAGCCTCCACGATTTCTTCTGCATATTTGGTGACTATAGATGCAGCATAAACAATAGGATTTGCTTTCATTTACACCCACATCACAGATTTTTGTCTTTGCTTTAAGGAATAGCTCTCAAAAAAAGGGAACTTTAAAAATAGTTTATTCATTTGGTTAAAACCATTGGGTCATAATGCAAAACCTGACTGAACAGAGAAATATGGAGGTGTTGGGAAGAAAGGACTCAGAGTTCTGATGGAGGATCAGTAAAAGAAATAAAAATAATCATTTTAACATCTTATACATTTTCCTTTTCTATGTAAAAGAAAATTGCAACAAGCAGGCTAGCCTGTAAGTAACATCATTCTTTCAGGCTTCTTGCTCTGTTCCTGTTTAACTACATTAAAACCTGTCTGTAAGACCCCCACTGGGAGAGAGAAAACATTCCCTTTACTGGCAGGTGGTCTTTTGCAAGCACTTTCCAATTGAAAGCATATGTTCCTGGGTGTGAGGAGGCTTCTGGTAAGTAGGGGTACTCTTGTAGGGAATAATTAAATTATATGGGCAAATTCAAGATAAACACGCTTAGCCCTCTCTTCCTTCCAGAATACAGGTGGGGGCTTTTGGTATCATAGAAGCTCTCTATCCTACTCACCTTCACCCAGAGGTTGAAAGTCTTCCTTTACTTTCCTACAGCATAATTCAGCATTTAAATCCTCCTTCTTACCAGTGTTTGACTAACACCTTCTGGTTTCTCCCTTTCCCAGGTCAGTGCCACCAAGACCAGCTAGGCTACCAATAACTTAAAACTGATCTTAGGGTAAAAATCCCTTCTCAGACCTCAGATTTCTTCAGTTGTTTGAAGAGAGGAGAGTTGCAATGAAGAAACAAAGGCCCTTCCTATTTAAACGTGGGAAAGTCTTTTGGCAAAGATGTTTTTTAAAATGACAAATTTGATGCAGGAAGAGCTCTCTATTAAAGGGCCAATTGGAAAGAAGTGGATGAGAAAAGTTCAAGAAGGTATTCATAGTGAAATATAGCTTACAAGCACACCCTTTACTAAATGCCCGACATGTTTTGTGCCTGTGTGAACACACTGTGATAATAGCTCAGTGTGGCTGACACTCTGACAACTTCCTGTTGCATTGCCTGGGATAAAAAGAAAGTGAGTTTGCTTCATGCAAATTAGAATTGAATTGAATTTTGTGAAGTACAAAACCCAGAAAGACTTTCTCCCCAGTATTCCAAACTCTAAAAACAGTTGCGGATTGCACAGAGGAAGCGAATAACTGCACAACGCAGAAGATGTGTTCTTTACTCCAACTGGAAAGCACTTTATAAAGTACTGTATCGCATAGTAAAAAGTGGAGGAGGTCAAACTGATACTGTTTGAAGCAATTGATTATTTAGTTAAGATTTGCTACATCAATACTTAAGTGTTTCCCCAAATGCTAAGGCTCTATAATGATATTTCTATTGCATGAAAGTTCAAAGTTGTCTTTATGGTTCAGAGAAAGTAGTATCACTTTTTTGTTCTTCTCCAATAACTGATTTTTATTTTTTAACATTGACTACAGAAATTTAATCTAACCATATTAAAGGGGCAATCACAGTGCTTATCTTGGAAAATATTGAAAATGAGGAAAATTCTTCTCATTTTTCTTATAACAGAAATAACTTGTGCTGTGCTTGTAAACCATTGATATAAATGTGTAATATATGTAATGACATACGTGCACATTAGCATTTTTAGGGTTGCTTGAGTTATCCAGGAAAAAAAGGGTCAAGAAAATATTAGACAGTCTTTTAGTTATCGCAGACTAGTTAGAAATTAGAGAACAAGCTAATTCTAATAAAAATAATGATATTTTTAAAAATGTAGTACTTTTCAGACATGACTTCATTATTTATCAGAACCTTCTACTGAGCATAGGTAGCAAAGGCTTTCTTCAGTTTATAGAGGCATAAACTTGGGCATAAAAAGATTAATTGATTTCTGCTGGGAAGAGGAAGGCTATGCTGAAGAAAAAGAGAGACCAACTTTACACAAAAAACTCCAACGCCTGCCATTTCTCCAGTAAATACAAATCATATCATCATTAACCTTCGTATCAGTTCTTAAAGTCTTTGCCATGACACCAATAGTAATCATCCTCGTGGTATTGATTTCTGAAGGACTGGTGCTTTGTTTGTTTATTGTTTTATGCTAACACATTCTGCTCACATGGAATATAGTCATTGGTTGCATAGCAGGTTGTTTACATGTTAAAGAAAAGATGAAAATCAATAATGACACATAAATCTGAATTCAAGAATTCACAAAAGGTACTGATAAGAATTGTCAGTACTTACTTCTAGTAAGTACTATTTAAGGCCAGAAAATCACATTATTAAAGGAACTTAAGGAGCCCATTACTTTGAGAAAAATTTCAAATATAATTACAATGGCCTTACAATAAAATACCAATTGGAAATTGCTTTACTTTTGTAGTTTTCCCAGTCTCATTGTACTTTCTCCATGGTCTCCAGTCTCTATTCAATTCATTCATTCATTCATTCATTCATTCATTCATTCATGCAATAAATATTTATCCAGTGCCTATATTTTGCCTGGAAACTTTGCTTGATATTGGGAATCTGGATGTAGACAAGGTAGGCATGATCTTTCATCCCAAGAAATTTACAAACTATAAACACAAACATTAATTTCACTGCAAGCAAACCCGTATCATAAAGGAGAAAAGGGAGAAAACAGAAAGCAGGTATCATAGAAACCAGGGCCCCAGTGCAGAGGAGCTGTGCATTTTTCAAGAGGAGCTCACGTCTTTAGTTTTTGTTGTAGATTTTGTTTATTAATTGTGAAATTATTTACAATTAGAGCAAAGTAGATTTAGGTATGTCTACAGCATTGTGTTCTCTCACAAATACTGTAGGAGTTAAGATCAAAGTTTCCAGCCTCTAAAACCTACGCTGCGTCTTTTGGAGTGTGTGACCTTGCATAAATTATGTTACATCTCTGTGCTTTGGTTTCCTCAATCACGAAACAAGATGAAAGCAGTACCTACTTCATCAGGTTTTGTGAGCATTGAGTGAGTTAATTTGTGTAGCAAGTTTAAAGCACAGCCTGGTACATAGTAATCACTCAATGTTTATTATTCTTACAGTCTTGTAGGAAAGATGTAATTTAAACAATTACAGTAAAGCGTCATCAGTTCTCTGACAGAGGAGTTATAGAGGGCTGTGAAAATGCAAAACAGGAGTATATGACTTCTGCCTGTCAAATTGGGTGTGTGTTTGGTAGGGGTTGTAATATGGAAGTCATGGTTAGCTTCCCTAAGAAAATTATACTGGAAGGAATCGTGGAATTCAGCCTGGCACATTGTAGATTCTAAAAACAATTCAGCCTACTGTACCCCCAGCTGTCAAGGGAGAGGGCGGAGAGATAGTCAGGGCCTCCGTCCCAGAGAGCCTCTTAAGACAGTTATGGTAAGAGGTTTGAATTTTATATTGGAAATAATGAGAAATCATTGAAGTTGAAGAGTAACCTAATCAATTCACATTTTCATAAGTTCACATTGGCTGTAAATTGGAGAACATGGAGATAGATGAGATGGAAGACAGGGTAATCATTAGGAGGTTTTTGTGGGAATCCAGTTAAAAATTGATAGTAGCATTACTTGGAGTAGTGTTAGTGGTGATGGGAAGGAGTAGGTTGATATACAAATATTTTTATTTTACTGGATAAAATTGATATTTGATTGATTTCTGGGCTGCAGGAAAGAAAGGAATTAAAGATATCTCTTAGGGTTTTTATTTTATTCTCAATAAAGTAGATGCTGGGGCTATTCAGGGAGATTGGAATTAGCACAGGGTCTCAGGTTTAGTCTGGAGGAGATAAAGTGCCAGGTTTTCACGTGATAAGATTGAGATGACTGGGAAGTATCTAGGTAGAAACATGGGCAGTTGGATATGTAGCTCCATAATTGAGCCTCACTGTACATCCTCTATGAAAACCCATGATCACCTCATTGTGAAGCCATGTCTAGACTCTGGATGCCTCTTCTTATCTAGGAATTTGAAGAGCAATCTTGATTTATTGCACAACGTTTTAATATACAGTTTAACAAAACATTACCTAAGTTTTCAGTTGCTCAAATTTATAAAGTAAATTAAAAAGCAATACTATTTTGTGAATTCATGGGATCTTTTAAAATTCTTTTTCAGTCATATATTATTTTCATTTGCATAGGCCCAACATGTTCCTTAGAATTCAACAATTTGTCGATATTATGAAATAAGACTTCTGTATCTATAAACAGAAAGTGCTTGATGGTGAGATAACTCCTATACTTTTAATTCCACAGCTCTAATAAATGTTCTATACATGAATTAGTAACCCATCATTTATTCATTTAGAAGGCACTCTTCTTGGTGCTGAAGATTCAACAATGAAAACAAAACAGATAAACATCTTTCCTCAAAAGGATTACAAACAGTAGAAAAGAAAGACAATAAATAAAAGATATAAAACATATAGTATATTGAATGATTATTTTTATCAACTTTTATTAATTCATTTTTGTTACAGATGTTTCTCTTTTTTCCCACAAGACACCTTCCTCCCACCCCTCCACCCCCAGCATTACTATCTAAGTCCATTGGTTATACATACATTCATATAAGCTCCCTCCCTTTCCTACACACATGTGCGTGTGCTTACACACACACACACTTCCAAAGGCATCTGTGAATTGCAAGATTTATATGAGTTCTCACAAAGGAAGTGACTGTTCTCGTGGGTGTTTTTAGACAAATGGCTTCTCCACCCACTCATCTCCCAAGATGGTTCCTTAACCACGTAGCAAAATTGAGGTGTGGATTTAAAACAAATACTAAAAAGGTATTTTAGATAAGTTAACCTCAGAATTACCCAGGAAAGAAAAAAAATCTAAATTTCTATACGGATGGATGAATCGATAGATAGCTAGACAGATAGATAGATCTTCTCATCATAGAAAAGCCTTCCAACACTCTATTTTTATTTTTAGGCTATTTAAAATTTTTCCTTCTACATCTTTTCCAGCTTAGTAAATATGTACCTAGTCTCTTAGGATTTTATTTAAACAAACAAATATCCCTCCCACCAAAAAAACAAACAAGCAGATAAAGTATATATAGTAGAGCAGATTAGTAGAAATTAACCAAAGAAACAAGACCTTCTAAAGCCAAGCTGCCAAACCACCCACTAAGCAATAAAATCAAGTAGACATTTCCATTCAAACAGTTGCAAAATATTCTTTACTCTCTTGATGGTAGGCCTGTCTCTTCAGTCAAACAAAACAATTCTGTCTTTTCTAATGAAAATTAAATTAAATTCAAGTAAATTAAATTAAATTTAAGAAGGCAGCTCGTTGTCTTTCTTTAGACAATAGACAGTAGACACCAGGAAAGAAATGAAGTAAATGCAAAAATAGAAGTGGTAGGTCAGAATTTTCCAAGTTTTTTCCCATAGATCTCTGGTCAATCATATGCTCTCAGAACAGTGTGTTCCACGGTAGAACACACTTCTGTCCTGTCCTCTCTAGGGGTTGCACAGTGCTTATTAAGATAGGAAAGGCCCCCAGATCCTGAAGTTAATAAATCTCGTTAGCTTCCATTAACCCACTGTTTCCAAAATTTAAGAGTCTACAAAGGCTTCCTAAATGTAATACATACCAAGGTCCCACAGAGCTAGTAATAGGGAGTATGCAGGGTGCTTGCCTATACAAACAATGCAAACATACTCAAGTGTACCCAGAGCCAGTCCCCAGGGAAATGGAATCACTTAGAGGCAGTCAATACCTTTGTTAAAAAAACATAACCTGCCCATCTGGTATGGCTCAGTGGTTGAACCTCCACCCATGCATAGAGAGGTCTCTGGTTGGATTCCTGGTCAGGGCACATAATTCCCTGTAGGGGGCATGCAGGAGGCAGCCAATTACTATTTCTCTCTGAATGTTTCTATTTATCTCTCCCTTCCTCTTTCTCTAAAAAAACAAAAGAAAATTAAAAAACAACAACAACAACAACAACAACAAACACTTAACCTGTGATGCTTAAGCATAAAAAAAAAAAAAATTATATAGGCTGAGGACTGTGCATCACACAATTTAGCAATAGTTGGGATTGGAAAGCCCTAAAAAGAAACCAAGAAATTGGAGTCAAAAGCCTAATCACTAAATTCACTAGATTGCATTTTCAACTAGTCCTTCTGGTGGTGCTAGACAATTCTAGGATGAATAATATTAAGAGCACAATATTTTTCACTAAACCAGTACCTTCTAAACTTTGAATCCATTTGCCTTTGGAAAACCCCACTTCCCAGGGGTTCTAATGGGTCTTGGAGGAGAAGGGTAGAGGTTTTCAAATGCTCATGGAAAGGCTCACAAGGTTTCTTGGACATCAAATTCATCTTACAAAACAATAATTTGTTGAATAAAGTACCATTGAAACAGATGAACTACATTTTCCTCACAATGTGCACAAATTAAAAAATTAAAGGGGAAACATGCTTGGTAAAACCAGCTTTGTATTTTTCTGGACCTAAAACATTTAGAAAAGTGGTTCGCGATGTTTGGCTGACGTCTGGTGCCACCAGGACCGCCTGGCTCCAGGCACCAGCCTCATTGACCAAAATATTTCATTAAGCAAACACATGGGTGAGTATTTTTTATTTTTATTTTTTCTGACTTCTCCACAAATGTGCAATGCAATATTCCTAGAAGAATAGAATAATTGTGCTGCATACTTTTATAAAGGTGGGTTGAGATTCATCTCCAGAAGACTTCAGAAATAATAGAAGCTGAGGGAATTTTTTTAAAAAGATTAATTGTATCAGTATGAGATAATTGAGAAAGGAGAACTACCTAAAGAAAACAAGTAAACTAGACAAACGGAGATTACACATTTCCAGCACTATGAATTTAATTATTGGGATGCTTTTTAGAATAACAGGTAATTTTGTGATTCACATTTATGTATAAGCTTTTAAAATATTAATGAACTTTATATATATTTTTAGCAGTTTTGGGGTCACAGCAAAATTGAGTAGAAAGTACTTACGAGAGTTCTCATAAACTTATTTTCCTCACCCACACATACAACCGCCTCCTCCAACATCCCACAACAGAGTAGTGCACTTGTTACAATCAGTGAAGGTAAATTGACAAATCTTTATCACCCAAAGTCCATTATTTACATTAGGGTTTACTCTGAGTGTGTTTTTAGCAAGAAAATATCTTGACAGTAAGAATAACTACTTCACAGTAAAAATAACTGCAAATATTTTTGTTCATTTTTTTTTTTTAGATTAAAGAATATAGATTACAAAGTTAAAGGCTGTTACCATCTACCCAAAGAAAACTGCCCTTTTATATTCTTGTTTCTTTTTTCTTTATTTTTTTCATTCATACCTTCAAAATTAATTTTCCCTTCTCCTTGAAGCAACTTCATTCTCGAATTTTGACTCAGATATCCACATTCCCTTTACTTTAGCCAGTGGTTTCAGGGTTAGAGCCCTTGGTCCAGATTTGGCCAACCAAGAACCTTAATGTCTCTCTCCACCTGTCCATTCCCCCCAACCCTCATACCCATCCGACCACAGTGATGAGGTGGGAATTGTCCTGTGACAAAAACTTATTCAAACTGGATTTTCAGCTACACAAACCAATACATTCTTTTCTGCTTAACTTGATTTGAGTTGGTTTTTCTTCTAATTTGAAACACAAAAATTGCCCTGGTATACCCTTTCAGACATTTTGATGCTACTCATACATACATTTTGTGGAGTATTTCTTAACACATATATTAATGGAATATTTCCATGAATTAAGTTTTCTAACAATTAAGTAAGAGCACTTGTGTTTGATGATTTTAATTGTATGATAAAATTGTATGAAACCCAGAAAGAACTTTAACCAGCAGTGCATTAAGAAGTCGAGAATAATTTGATAGCTTCCTTAGATTAATTAATTTCTCCAGAGTACCTGCAATTTTGGGGTACTTTTAACAGATTTGCTGCTTTGATTATACAATTTACAATGCAAAGAAAATTCTTTGCCTTTTTTTTATCCTGATTTTCTGTCCTCTGAATTGTTTTTCATATTTTAGTGGCATTTATTTAGAACATAACTCACCAATGCTTAGTCTCTATTTCTCATTAAAATGATCTTGGCTGACAGTAAGACAAATGCTCATGGACTGCAGAAAACACACATCAGTTTTAAAAGGCTTTTGTCTATATATTCACAATTTCTTCTTAATTCTGTGTTAAAAACATAGCCTCCGACTTTCTGCTTCTACTAGAGAGGTTAGCAACAATTTCTAACAAGTCATTGTAGGTGTGGACTATAATAATATAGAGAGAGTAGCTTTCTAGAGGTTAAAGTTTAAATAAACATGAACTTGAATGATTTCCAAACTTACCCCTTACTGCTCTCCTTTAACCCACCTCACTCTTGTGGAGTGACGGGATTAGTGACAGAGCCTGGGGAAAGGAGTGAAATATTACTTTCTGAACTTTCCTTTGTCTTCATTTTACTGTATGAGTATTTATTTGACAACTTTTAATCTTTAAAGGGGATAAAACCGGTTCCTATTCAGTCTTAGGAAACAGAAATGTTTTAATCAAGAGAACCCATATGGACATCATGAAAGGAAAGTTAGCAAAACTAGAGTCTTCTGAAATAAGAATGTTATCTTGACTGAAATGTTTTCAAAATTTACAAAACAACATCGCTTACAATGTTGAAGAATATATCAGTAAGTTTGTTAATTGTATGTAAGTTGGTAAAAAATATTAGTAACAAAATACATTCTTATTTTACTTCAGTTTTAATGTAATATCCTCTAGAGAGAGAAATACTGCTTTTACCATTTAACATTCACAAATAGTATTTATAATATCATACTTAAGTTTATTTTTGGCAGACTCTAGGGCTACACAGGATGCTTATGGGTTGGGACAAAAATTCTAGAAGACAAAATAAAATTTCTCAAAATCTGTTAGTGATTGGGAATAAAATCTCACTAAAGGGAAGGAGCCTGCCTCTAACGCGTGATCAGCCCCCCTCATAAGACTTTTCCCAGATTTCAAAACTTTCATGGAATGGAAGTCTAAAGAGCTACATTCAGAAAACTTTAACAAAAAGAATTTAATCTCCTGCAGCGGAGACTAAGCAAGGTTCTCCATTAATATCTTTGAAGGATCATTCTCAAGGAGCATTGACAAACTCAAGGTAGATTGAGTCTTATTAAAACTATAATACAGCCTGAACTTTCAGTTAAAGTAATCAAACTTTCACTTTATTGACCTAATAATGTAAAAGAGAACTAGTTGGTGGAAAATATCATTTGAAGATCAATTTTTTAAAAAAATATGTTTTTATTGAATTTTTTAGAGATAGAGGAAGGGAAAGGGAGAGAGAGAGAGAGAAATATTAATTGGTTCCCCCCACCTGGTATGCACACCCTGATTAGGGATTGAACCTACAACTTGAGTATGTGCCCTGACTGGGAATCAAACTATCCACCTTTCAGTACATGGGATGACACTCAACCAACTGAACCACACCAGCCAGGGCTAAAGTTCTTTTACATACACACACTCACAAATGTCTAGACATACAAAGAGACAAAAATTGTGACTAATTATAAAGAGAAAAACAGAAAAAATGGACCAATACATAATCTAGACATTGTAGATGATAGACACAGAGTTTAAAATAAGTATGAATAGTATGTTCATGTAGAGAAAAACAGTCCAAAAAAAGGAAAAATTTCAACAGAGAAATGGAATCAATCTATATAAAAGCAATGGATATCCTAGAAATAAAGTTTAATACCAGACATTAGCATTTTATTAGATGAGCTCAGTGGGAGATGGATCATAGTAGAAGGCAAGATTAGTTAACTTGAAAAAAGGTTAATAAAGCATAGTCAAATAGAATCACACACACAAAAAAAAAGAATAAAAATAAGTAAACAATGTAAGGTGATTTGAGGGGCAATAGCAAAATGCTCTAATAAACATGTCATTTTTGTCTCAACAGGATAAAAATAAAATAAAACCAAAGCAGTTTTTGAAGATATTTTGGTTAACTATCTAAAATTAATGAAAGATACCAATTACTAGGTTTATGAAGGTCAGCAAATTCCAAGCATGATAAGTACACAGAACACTACATAGACAGTGACATCAGCAAGATAGTAGTATAGGAGTTTTGAGCACTTGTCCCCCAAAACATGAATTTGAACAACTATCTATTCAAGAGCTAAAGATTCCAGATAAAAGACTGCAGCATCTAACTCTAGTTAAATTTTGTCTATGATGTAAGATGAGTATCAAGCATTGTCCCCTCTGAATATACATGTAAAAACATATTCATCCGTACAATAAATATTTGCATACTTTTCTGTATAAATTATAAATATGCATCATGTCTTAGACCACAAAACTATTAAAACTCATATTTTGAAATATAAAGATTAATTTACATGTTGACTTTTCATTTTAATTTTTTCCTATATTGAATTTTAAATAAAAGTAAAAAGTCACAAATTTTTCTGAAGTGCTTTGCAAAATATATTGTTTAAAAGGTTTTTGAATAGCAGTATCCTTTGAACAATTTTCTTGTTTCTTGAGATAGGCCTCTGTTGGTATGAACTTCCCTCTCAGGACTGCTTTTGCTATGTCCCATAGATTTTGTGGTGTTCTGTGTTCATTTTCATTAGTTTCCAGGAAGTTTTTGATTTCTTTCTTGATCTCATTGGTAACTTGTTTATTGTTTAATAACATGCTATTTAGCCTCCATGTGTTTCCTTGGGACTCTTTGTGTTTCCTGAACTTGTGTAAGTTTTTCTTCACCACATTAGGGAAGTTTTCTATCATTATTTCTTCAAACAGGTTCTTTATTTTTTTCTCTCCATTTCTTCTCCTTCTGGTACCCCTATGATGCAAATGTTGTTACATTTGGCAAATGTTGTTACATTTTGTATCGTCACAAAGCTCCCTTAAACTCACTTCTTGCTTTTTATTTTATTTTTTCCATTTGCTGCTCTACATGGGTGTTTTTTTCTACCTTGTCTTCTAACTCACTGATTCTGTCTTCAGCTTCTTCTTATCTCCTATTGAATCCTTCCAAGGTATTTTTTATATCAGCTATGTCATTCTTTATTTCCACTTGATTTTTATTCTTAGCCTCTACCTCTTTTTTTATGCTGATGTAGTTCCCACTGAGCTCTTTATAATTCTCATTAAAGTGTTTGCAGTTCTAAGTTGTTTGAGCACCCTTAAAACCATTACTTGAATTCTTTATCTGACCAATTGCTTGCTTCCATTTTCTATAGTTACTTTTCTAGTGATTCCTTCATTTCTTTCCTTTGGGGGTTGTTTCTTTGTCTCACCATTTTAGCAGTCTGGTAGTTACAGGCCAGGTGAGGTATGTTGGGACACATAGGCAGGTCAATGTGTATCAGATAAGGCTACTATGCCACCCAGACTGTTCTGGTGCATGGTGACTCTTGTCTGCTGTGGGTCCTGGAGGACTGACAGCTGGCAGCTTGTTTTGGTCTGTTGTGGTAGTCACTGCTGGGGTGTGTGGGTCCTCAGGTACCACTGCTGCCTGGTGGGCTCAGCTCCTGATCAGTCACTGCTGATGCTGCTGAGGCAGGTCTCAGCTGCCGATCTGCACTGCTGCTGCTGCTGCTGGGAGATGAGTCTCAGGTCCCAATCCTCTGCTGCTGTTGGGGGCCAAGGATGCTCAGCTCCTGGGACTTTGCTGCTGCTGGAGGTGGGGCTCCACTCCCAGTCTGATGCTGCTATTGTTGTTGGGGGTAGGTCTCAGCTCCCTAAGCCTTGCTGCAGCTGGGGGGGGGGTGGTCTTGGGTCCCTGATTCATGATAATTTTAGAAAAAAATTTAAAGCAGAGTTTTGGGTAGGTGCATTTTAATGAATTTTTTTAAAAACATATTTTGATTAAACAAGATTATTATACTACCTTACACCAAAACTAACAAGGAATATTAAAATTCTTCATATATGTGTGTAAATATATTTTTCTTATCATTTTATTTTTAATTTTTGATTTTTTTAATTTACGAAAATTTATTTTTATTTGATAGGAGATGGAAGTTCAGAATCTAATCCTTCCATTGTTCTTTTATGGTTTCTGCCTTTGATATTATGCTTGCAAAGGTCTTTCTTGCTGTAATTTGTATACTCACCTAAATTTTATTTTGGTGATTTTATGGTATTATTTCTGAAAAGAAATCACATTCAAGAACATGGTATATATGTCCTCATGTGTTAAATATTCTCTCTTGGCCTTCCATAAGGATTTGCATTTTGGTCCTAGTACTTTCTCACTAAGTCTGTTATATGGTCATTTATATTTTTTATTATGAATAAAATATTTTATCATAGTTTCTTAATAATTATTTCTGGTGCTTATGAAATGCATAGATATTTTTGTATATATATTTTTTCACTAACCATTACAAATATTTTAGTCAGCTATAAGATTTCTTAGTCTCTTGATATTCTTTTAGATTTTCTCACTGAAAAATCATTTGCATTAGACTTATAGATTTAACCAATGCATAAATTGCCTTCCAAATGTTGTGCAACCGGAAAGTGTCTAAAATATACTAAACATGGTTATCGTCTACCCTTGAAGAATACTAAATATTACTTTGCAGGGAAGACCCAAATAGTATTTCTAAATAATATGTGTGTCTATTCACAATAATAGACACACATCCACATAGTATATGTGGCAATGGAGTTCTGAAGTACTGAGAGAGATGAAGTAGACAATTCCTGGCAGACATAAGTTGAATGAGGTTAATTATAAACTATACATAAAAGGAAATCAATTTTAAGGTGAGAGTCATATACTAACAAGAGTAGATGCAGAGGGATTCTGGGGAAAATGGCAACAACAATACTTTTTTAAATCTCTCTGAATCCCCATACACAAGTTGACAGAGAAATTAGACATAAATCTGGAAAACTATGAATAACATTAATCATAAAACTAGTTCACAAGATATTTCCATGAACCACAAAGTAAAAGCAAGAGGGGAAAAATTCCCTAAAACTAAAAGACTTAGGTCATATCAGCATCTTTATGAACAGAAGCTGAATAAGCAACAGAATGTTCTATGCACCTGAGTCCAGGAAAATCCCCATATAGGCTATAGTATTCATATTAAAGAACAGAGGGCCAATTTGAGAATAGCAAGTTAAGTTAGTAGCTGAATACAAACACTCTGTTTAAGTGTATTGCTACTATAACAAGTTATCACAAATTTAGGGACTTAAAGAGCACAAATTAATCATTATACTCCTATAGGTCAGAAGTCCTGTAGGCTCACATGGTTTCTCCAGGTACCACAAAGCCGAAAGCAAGGTGTCAGCAGGGCTGTATTTTTCTGGAGGCTAGGAGAGTAAATTTATCCCAAGCTCATTTGGTCTGTTGGCTGAATTTCATGCAGTGGTAAGACTGAAGTGTCTGAACCCTTGCTGGCTGCTCACTAGAAGCTGCTTCTAGAAGCTGCTCACATCCTTGTTTAAGGATTCCTTCCTCAGTCTTCAAAGACAGTACTGGCAGGTCAAGTCCTACTCATAGTTCAAATATCTTGAATTGCCTTTTTGTTAATTTCTTCTGGCTCAAATTTGAGAAATTTCTCAGATTTTAAGGGTTTCAATAATTCAATTTTGTTTTACCTTGATAATTCAGGATAATGGCCCTATTTTAAAGTTAACTGGTTAGTAATGTTAATTATATATGCCAAGTCCCATCACAGGAGTACTCAGATTAATATCTGAGTGACTAATCAGGGGACAGAACTTTTGAGGTTCATATTTAGCATTCTGCTTGTCACAGGATAATTTCTGAAAGGGTTAAAACAGTCTGGGCCACATAAATTCTTGAAACCAACCAACTAAAATTCCTTTCCAGGAAAACATCCCACAATAAATAGAAACTACTGAGAGTGGAAACAAAGTTAAGTAGCATATGGGCAAAGGAGATAAATTTTAAAAAGTTCAAAAAAAGGGGGATGAGATCAAATCAACAATAAATATTAGGAAACAAGTCACTATGTTGTGTATATTTCACAAAAACAACAGAATAAGTTAAATGTAATAGCTGTCTTCTAGAGAAATAGTGAACAGCTGAAAAGTACTGTGATGAAATGTCATACCAGATATTAAATGAAAAAGAAAATAAGGAGTAAAATAATATCTGTACAAACAAAGAAATCATGGCAGAAAGATGCTTAAAAAAACCTTGTACATAAATTAGATATCAACATTAGGAGAGATTATAGACAAAAAATAATAACATGAATTAAAATTAGAATAGCTTTGAATGAGGTAACAGAATTCAAAAATGAATTAAAAATAAAACAAAAAATATTATTTCAAAAGTGAAGAAGAAATAAAAAGTAAATAAACAATATTTTAAGAGAAATATAAGGTTAAAGGAAGAACTTTTTAAATTGAAAATAAATGAAGGGATGAAAAGTATTTGAAACAATGACAAGTATCAAAAATAGACAAAGAAGATCCAATATATAGATATAAAGATTCTCTTAAAGAAAGAAGCAAGGAAACAAAATAAGTATAAAAATTATACATAATCCTTGAAAAAAAACTGTAACTGCAAATTGAAGAAAAACACTATGCATATGATAATATTGACTCAGATTAATCACATCAATACACTTTCTAATGAAACACTGGACTTTAAAGGAAAGGAAAAAATAAAGACCATACAGGCAAAAAATAACATCATTTATAAAGAATTAATTTTCATCAGATCTTTTTGGCAGCAACGCTTTACGTCATAGGAAATAGAATACTATATTTAAGGAAATAAAATGTACCTTTAAATATTACTTGGAGAAACAAAATTAAATGAGAGTTAAAAGTGAGAGATCCTTTGTAATAGTTAGATGCTCTGACAATGTAAATATAGTACAATACTTTTTAAAAATTTTTTAAAATTTTATTTTTGTTATAGATGTTTCTCCTTTTTATATCCCATTGACACCATCCTCCCCATCCCCCCCCACCCTGTCCCTGGCTTTGTTGTCCGTGTCCATTGGTTATGCGTACATGCATATAAGTTCTGTGGTTTATCTCTTCCGTCCCCCCACCACCCCTCTTCTGAGGGTTGTCAGTCTGTACCCTACTTTCATGTCTCTGGGTCTACCCTATTCCTCAGACTGTTATGTTCATTATATTCCACAAATAAGTGAGATCATGGGGTATTTGTCTTTTTCTGCTTGGCTTGTTTCACTTAGGATAATACTTTCCAGGTCCCTCCATGTCGTCTCAAAGGATAAAAGGTCTTTCTTTCTTACAGCTGCATAGTAATTCATTGTATATATGTACCACAGCTTTTTTATCCATTCATCTTATAGTACAATATTTTAGGAAATTCAAAATGTCTAGGGAGAGCATATAGAAAACAATGACTTATTCTTGAAATCATATGGAATATTCCTATTCTGCGGATATCATGTGTGTATTGTGAAATAAACAATAATGATTATAAAATATCCTAATTCTATCATTTCCCTGTGTCCTTGAGAATAAGAACATTGGTGAGGAAGAACTGAAGAAATGGGTATACTTCAGAAGATGGTAAGTAAAACCTCAGCAGTACTAAATATAAATTGAAAGTATCAGTGTGAAGTCATAAGATATTTTATATATATATACCTTTAAATATTTGTGTAAACACATGTACATATCTTTACCTGCCCTGCCTATTGGAAAGGCCTAGAAAAAAATCACAAGCTCTTGGTATCTAGATTTTAGTTTTGAATATCATTCCCACTTAAAAAATCAGGGTTTCAAAGATAAATGGATAATTTTAGGTCTGAAGGCAGAAACGTAGAAGAGGAATCTGTAAGTATCAAAGGCTACTAAAATAATGTAAAAAGGATTTAGGAACCAACTGGTCAAGGCTCCATGGAACAATTTGAGCTTTAAAAAGGATAATACTTACTATTCATTATTAAAAACTGGTTCATAAAAGGAAAATAATCAAGCCTTATTTGTATAAACTATAGCACTGGGTAATCAAATAGTATATGAGGAAAACCATAGCTTTATAAAAGTATTTCAACTAATACATGAAAATAAAACAATAGAATTTGAATAACAACCATTTTGTAATATGTGGTAAATTAATGGATCTAGGCATTCAACATCAATGGCTGATGACAATCAGAAAGAGAGACAGCTAGGCACTGATGAATAAACCCAACACTAACCATAGTCTTACTAAAAGGTACACATCCTGATGAAGCATCTGGATTCAGCTGCCAATATTCAGGAAACACAGAGGACAGGACAACTAGACTGGCCCCACCATGTATGCTATTAACAAAATTGAGACTGTGGAAAGTTTTCAAGGTGAACTAGTTGGATTCTTCAACAAGAATGAAGACAAAAGAATAGAAGAGAGAGCTGGTAGGTTAATGGAGTTTAAATACATACTGTTTTCTAAAAAAAAAAATAGATCTGTTGTAATTTTAAGGTCTAGTGATCTAGTAATGGACACCTGGATGATAAAACTATAAGGAGCCCTGGCCAGTTTGGCTCAGCGGTTAGAGCGTCGACCTGCGGTCCCGATAGGCCCGGGTTCGGTTCCCGCTAAGGGCGCGTACCTCAGTTGCAGTTTGTCCCCAGCCCTGGTTGGTCGTGCGGGTGGCAGCCACTCGATGTGTCCCTTTCACGTCGATGTTTCTCTCTCTCTTTCTCTCTCTGTTCCTGTCTCTCCCTCCCACTCTACCTGAACAAAAAAGGAAAAATGTCCTCGGGTGAAGATTAAAAAAAATAAATAAAACTATAAGGAAGTGTAAGCAAATGATTAATAACAATTAGAATAATAGTTACTTTTGGGAGGCCACAGAGATTACGATTGGAATGAGGTATAGAGAGGAGCTCCTGGACTAACCGGTAAAGTTCTATTTCTTCATCTGGGTAGTATTTACAGTGGAGTCTACTTTATACTAATACATTGGTATATACTATTTTGTGAGGTTTTCTTTTTTGTGCTTTATTTTAGAATAAAAAATTTGAGGGAATGGTAGAGCTTCAAAGGCATTTGCTTTCTATCTAAAGTCACATATACACAGCTTGAATAAGAGGCCCTCGCATTTTATGGATTATAAATCACTTGTATATACTTATCTAACATGATTTTATAATATCCTAGTGACATTTAGAAATATGTTGTTATTACCATCTTTTACATATGAGGAAACCACTATTAAGAGTCTAAATCACAGAACAAGTGAGTGTTGAGATTGAGTCTTGAAATTGGAGTGTCCTGAATCTTAGCAATTCATACCTGCACACCCACACATCATAAACATATTCACATACACACACACACACACACTCACTCACTCCCCCTCCCTGGAAATTAGTATATATAGGTAGATGGGAGATACAGCAACCACCCCACCCAATTACTCATCTCAGAATTTGTACTGATAGTAAAGGAAAGAATATTTGCTTTTTTCTTACATACCAGTCATTACAAGTTATCCTACTTATGTGAGGGAATTACTATTTCTAAAGGATGTTTTCATAGAATCTTTCATGACAGAAGTTATGTACATTTTTTTTTCATTTCTCTTTTATTGAATTTATTGGGGTGACATTGGCTAATAAAATTATATAGGTTTCAGGTGTACAATTCTGTAATACATCATCTATATATTGTATCATGTACATTTTGATTGCTGTTCTAATCCTTGTTGCTCAGCTTTTTATAGGTCAGCCTCATTTTAAATAGTCTGAAGTAAAGACATAGGATAACTAATTTATTTAACCACTGTTCTTAGCCTTATTATATATTTGAGGAAACTGTGGCTAAGTTGTTTATGAAACTTGTCTTCATAGTGAAAATGTTCTAGAAATTGAATTTTAACCTGGGATGCTGATGACAAACCTCAATTTCCACCTTGCCGATTCCTCTGGGGTCTTTAACACTGTACTTGGCAAATAATAGTAAAGAAAGGTAGTGCTGTGAATGCTAAGAATGCAAGGATGCCACTGCCATCATTTCATGATAAAAATATCAGCATTACGGCAGTGCTGAATAAAGGTGATGGCCATCAAAAACATAATTCTTCGGAGAAAGAAGCATCCAAAGAATGAATGTGAATCATTTTCCCAGAAATTCCAAATTTAAGTCTTATATGAACCTTGAAAACAAAAATTTGTTTTGTAACTACAAGCTTTCAGAAGATAAACACAACTCTCAGCAGTTTTGCAATAGTCCTTGACTAGCCGGTTTCAACTAACTCACCTTATATAACGTATCCGTAAGAGCATTGCTAAATCAAACAGTGAAGAAAAGCTTCACTTATTAACCTCAACCACAACACAAAATATGGCAAGGAGCAAAGCCATTGCAACAGCTGTTTTGTAATTCATAACAAGAAAGAAGATATAAAAATCAAGCAGAGATTTATTGCAATATGTATAATATACCATTGAATCCTCTTTTTCTGGTTAATAGTCATTGAGTTACAACATTATTGACAACAATCTCTTTAGAATGCCACTTATTATATCAAGGATTTATTTTTCTTCTGGGCAACTATTTCTGTTACAATCCTTTGAAAGAAAGTGTTATATTGAAACCAAACTACTTTTCTGTTTTTATATTTTACAAATAATTTTAAACTGACAATGTGAATGATGGATAATCTTGTGTTTAATGATACTGATTAAGTCCTTAAAATTCTGCATATAAACAGATTAAAGCAATAATACCAGGATTTTTCTAAGACCATGTGGAATTATTGTTGGAGAGACGAATCTTAGATATTCTCTCATCGAGACTATATTTACATGAGGCAAGTGTTTTTCAACCACACTGTGTTATTTGGCCCCAAATATCTTTTCTACACCTCATTGAGACTTGTCTCGGCAAACAAGGAGGTAACACTAGGAGACAAAATGGTACATCAGGATACCCTCAAAAGTAAAATTACCAGGAATTATAAAGGAGACAGTGCCCATGATATTTGGTACTGCATTTTGACCCCAGTAAATCCAAATAACAACTCCTATTTCTTGTTATTATTTGAGAATTTAAACTATATATTAAATCCTTTTAGTTTGAAACAATGTAATCTAATATTTTTTAAAAATTAGATTATAGTATACATTAGGCCTTAATGCACACAAAATCACACATAGGATCACAAATATTTATAAGGAAAAAAAACTTATTTTGCTTTCTGATGAAAAAACTCCATAAGTGCAAATTTTCTCTAATGTCTACACATATTAAAAATTGTAATTCAAGTATTAGTAGCTTAATTCATGACTGATACACCAAATCTTTAATAGAGTTAAAATTATTACAAAGTTACTAAATCGCTAAAAGGAAAAGCCAGGATGGTTATAAGTAAATTTAACAAACACAAATTTGTTTTGAAATAAATAAAGTCTACTGTATCACATAATCTCATACCCTTTGATTATTGGCCTGTAATTTTGTCTAGAAACTTTGCTGAAAATTATAGAGAAACAAACAAAAAATGGATTTTGACATTCAAATTCAGACTTGGTGGGCCAACAAAGAGAATAAACTATTATTCAATATGTTTGAAAAACACTCATTTTAAATAATGGTTTTGAAAATTCTCATAATGAACCCACAAGTTAAATGTCTTGTTTTCTCTTTTGACATTCTATTAAAATGTAACTGCATATATAGTCAATATATTACTTGTAATAATTTAAAAAGGAAACAGAAAACCTAAAGTTATTTTAAAAAGCAGTAAAATTACACTTGCTGCTATTATCTACAACACTCTTAATGTTCCCAGGAAGTCAAGTTAAACACGTTGAAAAATGTGAATGCTGCCTTTTCTGTCAAAAATTAGAGTAAAGAATGAGCTGATAAGGTGAAGAAACAGTCATGCTATCTAGACTTCTCAGGGTGCCATGCAAGACTAAAACAAAGCCTATTTCATCGGAGACACAAGGTAAAAAGTTAATTTAAACCCACCACTCACACTGATTATAGTAATCAACACTGGGTTATCAGAAGTGATGTTCCTTAGCCTGTTAACTGAAAAATTTCTATTTTTTTATAATGCTAGCAGAAAATTATATTTCTATAATTTACGAGTTTGAACCATCGGTTTGGGAAATGAGTATTTATTTATATTTCTAATTTTTAGTAAAATCTAAGAATATGACCATAGAAAACAAATTTTAAAACAGGTTTTATGTGTTAATAATGCTGCTTTTGCAAGAGAATCTTCTTAAAATAACTGCATATTTTTATTACATCCAAAACGATATACTTTAAAGGTAACTTAGAAAAAAGAGGTTGGGAACTATTGGTGACTTGAACTGTAGTGTAATCTTCAAACTTTTACTCAAAATAGAAACAAATTTGTAAAGAAATTCACCACTTGAAGTATTTTGTAATGACCATGAAAATCATAAGAGAATATTTATAGCTATAATTAAGTGCTAATTTATTTAAACAGATTAAGATTTTACTTTATAAAATCAGTGACTTTTCTTGATTACTAAATATTGAAAAACAATATAGTAATCAGTAAATTGGAATATAATATGACAAAACATATTATTGATCCCTCCTTGCTTTCCTTCTAAAAAGTAAGTAGAACACTCCCCTCTACCATGTAAATAGAAATTATAATATGATGCAGAGTAGAGTTCTTAAAGGAATTCTGGGTGTTCTTGGGCGTGGACAGATGTGGGAGGGTTTCCAGAGCTCCCCATCCCTCAAGCTCTCCCCTCCAAGTTTTCATTGTGTGTCCCCTCTTCCTTAAGGGAAGATGATACTCTTCCTGTATTACATGCTTTAGGTGCTGAGAGGCACATACATTTATAAATTTAAAGTTTAACATTTTTCAAAAGTAAAAAAATAATCTGGTAGCACTCTTGTAATAAATGACAAAACGAGGGGGATCAATTCAAGCATGACTATTTTAAAGATGGCCATATTTAAGTAATACATAAAAATAATAGTAATAAAAGCAACCTCATTTTTGGATTATACTGATAATTTTACATAGTGTCTTTATAAAGGACTCCCATTAGATACTATTTTAAATGGTTTGAAACAACACATAAGAATGTTTAATTCAATTGATATTTGTAAGTTTTCAAGAAAAGTAAAACCAAGCCAAAACCAAAACCAGAAATAAGTTAGTAATAAATTGTACAAAAGTAATCATAGCCTACTTTTTGACATCTATGAATTATTTTCTAAAATTATTTGTGAATAATATGCCACTAACATGGATATTTAGTTTCTAAATTCCATGACCAATAGCTAAGTGCTGAAAATAACCTCCAATTTTCTGTCTTATTATAAACCTAGATTTATTAATTTTTAAAATTTCCAAACACAGAAATTGGACTCTATAATCAGACATGCTTTGTCTTGTGGCAGATATATTAGTAAAAACTGATGTTCAGCAATTATTCCTCCTAGGGAAAATCATTTCCAGTGTGACTTGTGTAATTTCACATGTCCTAATCATTTGTGGAGCTATACTCTTATAATTTATACAAATAAAAGTCTGTAAATGGCCTATCTATTGTTTTCATTATTGTAATAAAATATAAGTCCACATGCCAAATAGATGAATTGAGATTAGCCCTAACCCCAGATTCAGTTATTTTAGAAGATGTCTAGATACTTTTCTTCTGTCTCTAACTCAATTCAAATATAAATTGGTAATAAGAAGCTCTCCAAATATTCTCTCATAAATAGAGATTTGGAGACAAATATTAAACCAGCTAATCTGAAAAGAAGAATTTTTGTTTTGAGTTCGCTGACATTTTCCTACACGATTTATTGTGATTTTGGTAATTAGGCAAAATGTCAAGTGTGCCATATTGACTCTTTTCAGAGTCTGAGGTAAATGGGGATATTCAGATTTTGACATTTTTACTCCTATTTTAGAATGGTCTGACTAAATAAAGGAGAGATGCAGCACTGGAGAAAATTCACAGAGACTGTGCAAAAGGGACCTACTAGCTAACAACTAGCTAATATGTGTTTCACTTAAACAAATGTTTAAATGGTTCTTCTTAGACTAGTGATAAAGATACAATAGCAAAATAAAAATTAAAAGAAAAAAAAAGCTCTATTGTTTGACCCCATGGAAGGAAAGAGGTAACAGAATATTAAAAAGTTGTCCACCCTCTCTGTATTCTACCATTTTGAGTGACAAGAATATTAAAAAGTTGTCCACCCTCTCTGTATTCTACCATTTTGAGTGACAAGAATAGCTCCAGCTTTTTAAGGCTGCATATGGTGCTTGTATAGTATCAATAAATAACTAGCAATCCTTCCAAAAGAGATCACTGATTATGTTCATACTGGATATTGTTTTGGATATTGTTCCTTTCGGGAGACTCTAGAAAATAATTGATTTTCTTGACTTTCCCTTTCCAGTGGCCACCTGCATTCACTAGGTCGTGGTTCCCTTCCTCTACCTTCAAAGCCAACAATGGTGAACTCATCCAGGTAATCTAGTATAATCTCCCATCTCAAAGTCTTATTTATGTCAGTAAATAAGTATTTATTTCACTATGTCCAGGGATAAGGGTTAAGGGTGTGAACTCTATTGGGTGGCTTTTATTTTGCCTACCACACCTTTTATATAAAAGGTCTAGAAAAGCAAAACTATAGAGATAGAAACTATGTGAGTGGTTGCCTGGGACTGGCAGAGAGAGCAGGTTTCACTGAAAACGGATATGAGAGATCTTCAAAGAGCAAGGGAGTTCTCTAAACCTGGACTGCGACGATACTTGCACAATTCTAAATGTGATTAAAAATCATCAAGCTGAATACTTTCAATGGGTGAATTTTATGGTATATAAATTGTAGTTCTATAAAGCTATTAAAATTTTTAAAGTAACACAAAAGAAAGGAACATAATTTATTGAAGTACTTAATATCACTAAAAATAAGCACTAATTAATATAGAGGTCTCTTATTTAGAATTTGATTCCTGATGAATTTATTTTCTCCCAATCACTTAAATGAATATTTTTTGGTTTCTGTCAATAATATATTGTGTTTACATTTATTATCTCACCTGCTGACCTTAAACACATTGTTATCATTACGTCACCTCATAAGAGTGAAAACATTATTATGCACCGTATGAGACTTCTGAATGTAAAAGAAAGGGCAAAACAAAAGCCTTTCTTTGATTACCTTCATTGGATGAATTATGAACACGTAGATAGCAATGCCAAGACCAGATCACTGACCAGTGATCCCACCATACACGTGAAACTGTGGTCATCATTATTAAGAATCATAACAAAGTCTGTCAATTTTTTCTTCATAAGTATATGGTAAATACTTTCTTTACAGTTTTCCTTGTCTGGCAAATAGTAATGCAGAGCTCTGAAAATGTCATGTTTTCTCTAAGTATACATGAATTATTATACTCTTAATAATTCAACAGAGTGAGTAGTTGATACACATTTGCTCCAGAAGTACTCAAAAAGGTGGTTTTGCCCCAGTGAGGAATAAAGAGACATACTCTGCCTATTTATTAATAATGACTCTAATTTATTCTAATTAGCCTTAAGGTTTTGAATGAGTCAGCTGGCGGAATTGTGTGAAATGGTGGGTGGTAAAGCAGGAAGTTTGATGCTGACATATTTAATTGTAGGTGTTAACCTCTCACTGTGAATATTCCCATGATCACATCCATTCTGCTGTTGCTCTGTGCCTCCAGGCCTCCTAGAACTGGATGTGTACTGTTTGTATATTGCTTTGAGATGAAAAGTATATCCAAAGAGAGAGCATTACTGTACTACAGAGGCATTCACTTAAAGCTTGCCAAACAATGTTAACAAGAGTGAAGGCCCTAAATGGTCATGCCAACATCATCTTTTTTCAGTTTGAGAATGAATGTAAGAATCAACACCTAATCCCCTAAATGGTTGTTTCAATAAATTATGAAAGCTTGACAGCTGATTTAATGGTTATTATTTCTTCAGTTTTTTCTGTCCCCTTTTTACTACTTTGTATTTTTCCAAATTCTTTAACATTGCTGGGCATTCTTTTCCTATGTATTGATTATGTTTACTAAATAAATAAATACTTTTAAAAAATCATGAGTACCTGAATGCTGTGGCTCAGTGGATTGAATGTTGTCCCATGTACTAAGTGATTGCTGGTTTGATATTCCAGGTCAGGGCACATGCCCAGGTTGAGGGCTCAATCCCCAGTAATGAGGTGTGCAGGAGGCAGCCAATGGTTCTCTCTCATCGATGTTTCTCTCTCTCTCCCCCTCTCCCATCCTCTATCTAAAAAATATCAATAAAGATACAATTTTTAAAAAATCACGAGCTAAATAGGTATTTCCTTGGGAAAATGCAATTTTAAAGACATATATCAATGTCTATATTTCACTAATTTTTTTATCAAGTAAGGTTTAAAGGCAGAAATAATTTTTTCTCACTTTATTTATAACCATAAAAAATTAAAGATATTCTTTTTGAGTTAAGTTGTAGATATGCTTCAATCATGAATAAAGATACATATCCTTTCTTTTATTAGGCTTTGTTGATCTGATTCATCAATAGATTTTTACATTTTAAAGTTCTTACTAAAGTAATTTTTACCTCTGTAAAAAAATAGATGCTTAGTTTAATGCCAGCTTACAGCAGTTTCTATTACCAAAATGACTTTGAAGTTATAGATGTGTAGAATCAGACAAAATGTATGTTTTTTAATTTCAGGAGTGCTATTAAAATGCACCATTACAACATCAGAATTTTACTTTCAACCTGTTTCTCAGAGAAATTTTCTATCCATTATCCAGCATTTGAAACAATCCCAAAAGGAAGCTCTCTGGTCTTCAGAAAAGGCAAACCTAGGTAAAGAAGTGACTGGGGCCCTGGCCGGTTTGGCTCAGCGGTTAGAGCGTCGGCCTGTGGTCCAGAGAGACCCGGGTTAGGTTCCCGCTAAGGGCACGTACCTCGGTTGCAGTTTGTCCCCGGCCCTGGTCAGTCGTGCAGGTGGCAGCCACTCTATGTGTTCCTTTCACGTCGATGTTTCTCTCTCTCTCTGTGTTCCTCTCTCTCCCTCCCACTCTACCTGAACAAAAAATGGAAAAAATGTCCTCTGGTGAGGATAAAAAAAAAAAAGAAGTGACTGGGACCAAGAAAGACTGAGCAGATTCTTGTTTTCTCGCTCTCATTGTCTCAGTTTGTCAGGGTTTATAGCTCCTCACTAAAATTCACCAGTGGGGTTCCAGTGTTTCATTTTGCTGGTTATTAGCAGAAATATTTATTTGAAAACCTCAGGTATTATTTATATGCAATATTGCATCTTAAAAGCCAGAATAAGAAGATGTAGCAGAAAGAAGATTGATGGGAGTCTGGAAACCTGGGTTGCCATTTGATTTCCACTAAAACGAATAGTAGGGTTCAGAAATAATCCTCATATCCTTAGCATGAATTAATGGAATTGACTACATGAACTCAATATAACTAGGCTCTAAAACCTTATTCCACAACTAAAAAGTTTATAATAAATCAATAGGCAAATGGATTGAAAAGTCACCTGTGCATTTTAGGAACTGGATTTTAAATTACAAAAGCTGTTATTAAAATCACAGATATACTGGAAAGGATAAAGTAAGGAAATAGGAGAACCACATAAAAATTTCTCAAGAGTAATATGCATAATTCCTGCATTTTCCACACCTAAGTTTCGATCAATTAGAAAGACTATACTCAGAAAGGGCATGTAGCTTTGATGATGGTACTTATTTATTTAAAAGCAGAAATGGGAAAAAATACATTTTAAAAATGTAGCAAAAACTTAACATCCCCAGTGCTCCGCCACCCCTAGTAAAGCCAGAGCAAACATTTTTATTCACCAATTAGAAATAAATAGTAGTAGCGATTTCATTTTAAGCAAATATCACTGGAGAGGATTTCATGGGACAAATTCAGTAGATGAAAGCCTAAAGACTCTTTCTAGCCATTTATCCTGGCCTGTCTGAATGTTCTCTTAACCATTTTTCAATTGCCTTCGTTCAAAAGCTGAACATTAAATGACAGACCACAAGGAATTATGTGCAATGATCATGGGATAAAAAGTACAGGAGCCGTTTCAGGCCAGTGGCTTTGAAAGGAGTATTGGCTCCTGTTAGGGGCTGTCTTGGTAGTCATTGCCAGGTTCTGTGCCTAGCAAATGCTTGGTGCATGGGAAGGAACTAGTAAATGTTGAATTAAAGAACAAACATTCTTAAACGTGTTTTATGTGGGTCAATTCTATCCCTGCTCTCTAGACAAAGGGTCGTGCATGTAAGTGGTAAACAAGAGTTGTGGGAATAGTTTATTTAATCTGTTGCTGTACTTCTCTCTTCCTAAACTCTCCACCAGCTCTAATACAAGCGTTGCTCTCAGACCATATATTCCTGGAATTTCTACATTACCAATATTACTCAGAAGATAAAGCTTCCAAAATAATAAATTCCTTGACCAAGTGTCTCTTATCCGACCCACAATTTGAGCTAAATAATCAAACCTCAAAGCCAATGGAATTTTAAAATTTAGGGTTGCTGGTGCTAAATATTTTGTGTTTTTGTCCTCTCTTGCACTTTAAAAAATTCTATGTACTGGTACAAATCAATATCCCCTAGATACTTGTTTGATAAGTGACTTTGAGTGTACACTGCAAGCTGTTTGGGGAAAGATTTTATAATAAAGTTTGGTTGGTTTCCACAAAACCTAAATGTTTTGTAGGTCATTCAGATGTATGGATGTTCTCACATTGACACTGTTTTACCTCATACCATATCAGATAAAGTTTCACGAGTTTACCTCTAGAAGAAAGGGTTTCTTGTTAAACACAAAGATAGGGAACAGAGGGAAAGAGGTGGAGTTTCCTCACTGAAATTAGTGCTGACATGCTGCGTCTATTATGAACCCTCACGTTCAATAAAGTTGGAATGCTAGGGCACTATGGCCGTGTTTTACTGAAGATCAAAGAAAACAAGCTGCTTTAACAGACTGTGTTCTGTCTTTTCATTTCCTGTAGGTGGTGAGCTCCTGAATGGTACTCATTACCAAAGTCTCTGATTAGAGGCAACTGGTTTCCTTCCTGACCCTGAAGATGTCCCAAAGCAGGCTGCCCCTGGACGGCCTTAACTCTATAGCTCCTTTGTAATGATCCCAGTGACTTCTAAGGTGGTAGGAATTACAGTATATATTTATTTTAGAGATTCTTTGAAGTTTCCTGCTGGAGCTTATTTTCAAATATCCTCAGTCATTTGTTTTATGTTCATAAGAAAATTGATTCACTAACTCTATTCTAATTTACCGATTTTTAATTAATTATATTTAGCAGTTACAACTATAGCTGATCCAGTCATATTTTGTTAAAGGGCCATGTGCTGGGGAACAATGAAATCCTAACCTGCCTTCTTTTCCCCAGCACTGTACCCTTCCTTGGTGGGAAGCTGAATGAAAGTGCTGGTCCTTTACCTTGAGAATCATTATGAGAGAAACTCCATTCAAGAATTAACCAAATGTCCTCAAAGACAGGGTTGCTATTGCTTAAATGCCTTTTGTTTCTTTTTTATTGAATTTATTGGGGTGATGTCGGTGAACACATTATACAGGTTTCAGGTGCACAATTCCACAACACATCATCTGTATACTGTATTGTATGTTCACCACCTCACGTTCCAGCCATATTTTCTTATGAAAAACTTTATTTCATAGTTCTATGATATCCTAATTAAACTGGGAAATTTTAATTGGACATAAAACTTATTGAAGAAGTTTTTTTAAGTATATATAAATAAAATATTTATACTCTATTATTTTCAGATGGAGTGATCATCAATATACAACTGTTACCCTCTTCAACTCCAAAGATACAATTCTTAGGATTGATACTATGTTGGAAAAAAATTTTTAATAGTAGATAAAACTTATGATCATGTGGGATTTAACATTTCAGCAGATGTTCCATATAAATATAATAACAGTAATTATTACCTTACAAAACAGTACCTAAATTGAGGGTGTAGACATTAGATAGGGTTTGAATAAGGAACTATAAGGTCAGTCAGTGTCACAGAACTTTAGACTGGTCATGTAATTTAAACACCTTCCATTTCAACTCCTGAGTTTCACAAGTGAGAAAATTCAGTGTCAGAGAAATAAAGTGTCTCAGGTGAAGCCATCAATTAGTGCTTTAGTTAAGGTAAATGTCCATATCCCCTACTGGGAATTCACTACCTTTATTCTCAGTTTTTTCTAGATATACCAACTGAAAAACAAAAGTGTGTGTATTTAACTATCCCCATAATTATTAATTTAAATAGTACCAAGTTAAACCTTGATACACAGAATTATACTTAAACATATTTTGTATAGTGCTATACATTTTGTAGATCATGTTCAATATACACACAGAATTGTGACAATATATAAAATAGGGAAAGAAAGAAAAAGCATTCACAATTTCTATCATCATAATACACAATTTGCAGCTTTACTTCTGGTACTTATTTATGCTTTCTGAAGTTGCAATGATGAGGTAATATGATTTTTGTTCTGTTTTATTAGATTAACATTATATCGTGACATTTTCATGTTATTGCATACTATTTATAATACTTAATTTAGCATCTATGCAATATTTCATTGACTCGCTTTAATGTTTATTCAGCCATTTCCCTCTTGTTGAGAAATTAAGTCATCTCCAATATTACTATAAATAAGACCACAGTAAATTTTTTCATGCATATTGCTTCTTAATATTGTTTTTCTTTGAATTATTTTTTTCTATGAATAAATTATTAGATACTGAATTTTAACTGGATGTGAATATTTAGATATCAGTGGGGCTCATCGTACATTTTGCTAAATTCCTTTGCAAAGATGTCATATCCCAGAACTAAAGAATAAAGTGACATTGGCTGCTGTGATTAAATAGCACAGCCCCGCCTTTGTCTCACATTAACCATGGAAACAACAGACAAGCCACAGTTAAGACTGGCTCTGTGTGCAAAAGGGTGTCCAGAAGTCTGCAAGGATAACTTACAGGATGTGATCCTCAGTGGTCTTTTCTGAAGTTTTCAACAATGAAAAATTTCAACTAGCGCCTTCTTAAGGATGGTTTTTAATAAGGTTAAAACATTTCTAGATTCAAGAAAGGTAAACCATTTTGTAACACATGTGCAGAGTCTAGTTTATATAATTAATTCCCATTACCAATAATATACTCTTAGAAAACATAGACTTAATGCTTCAAATAAGCATTAAGAAAAAAAGTTGAGTGCATGAGAGTCCTTTGCTTGTTGAGTAAAAGAAAATAGAGAACTAGACTTAAATCTCTCATTCATCATAAACATGTGTTCCCTACATAGACACACACACATACACACAGAGAGAGAGAGAGACACACACACACACACAGACACACACACACACACACACACACACACACAGATTGGTCAGTGAAAAGGCCATGCTCTTTTAATTTCACAAGTTCCTTAGGACTCGCCCAGGACTTACTAGGTTGTGATGATTTAATTCCTCATTGTTGCTGAGCATTTCTTCTCCTGGCATATATAGCTATCCAGCTCTCATTTATTGAAGAGATGCTATGCTCCAGCTGTTTTCTTAGTGCTTTCATTCAGGATCTCATTTAACCCTCACAGCTCTATATACTACCATTTATTTCTCTCTTACTCTGCTGTTAAATGTGTATCCAGAAATATAAAAAAGAGAACCACAATGGTGACCCAAATGAACTCATAATGTTTTATAAAATGTTATAATATTTTGCATTCAATCTTCATGACTAAAATGTACTACAGTCACAACATTCCAATTGTATTGTTAGTGGAATCTCAACAATACAAATTCAGATTTTAACAACCACTATGATTCATCTCTTCATATTTAGATCCCATAAAAACTAAGAATAAATTCTCACAACTGTAATATCTCTAAATATAATTCATAAAATGTAGTTAAATTGGATAAATTGGGTTTAAGAAATTTCAGAGAAGAAAATTAATGTAACCAAAATGTACCTGTGTTATAGCACAATCACCTCAGATATAATGATTCTTTTCCTCAAGTAATTAAGCTGATCTCTCAACAAATCATAGACAATTACTCACAAGAATTTAAGTATATGCTATTAGTTGGAATGATCTTGCTACAGAGTTGAAAAAAATTCCTTTCACTGCCTTGAGAATTTTACCCAATAAAAGAATAGCTGAACTCTAAGTTTTTAAAGTTTGAAGAAAAATTATACCACAAAATTAAACTCAAGAGGAAAACACTTTGAATGTATAATTAATATATTATTAGTAAATATTTAGGGTAAAACGTATCATACTTAGAAACCCCAAAGAACACAACTTTGGATCTTTTATATGTGGAAAGATACTGACCATAAATATATCTTGAACTTTTACCTGTGAAGAAGGGAATTTTACTGCATATTCAGCCTGCTTTTACATAGGTATTTAAATTCCATATAGTTACAAATATAGCTCATGACGAGTTAAGTCATGTGAGAGAAAAAATATATGATTCCATGTAGGTTCACTCAAAATTTTCTTATAAATGGTTTGGCTCTTAAACATACTTTCTCACAGAAAAATATTTCAAATTATAGCCTTTTCCCACCTGAAACTCATGGACTGTATAATTAAGTGGAACTGTGGTAATTATATTTGAGACAGAGCTCTGAGTTCAGAGAAGAAGGAGAGAGAAAACACATTTATTTCTTTCCTGGCTATAAGGTTGGCTGCGAATAAAATCTTGGCATAGGAAACACATGTTGGGAATCTTTTGACTTCTTTATATTTATTCTTCTTTCACCTGGATGTTACCTGCTGCCCAACTTTGGGGAGTATACTCAGTAATATCCCTTTTCTGTTTTAAACTATGCTTATTGGCGCACTACCCAGCACCAGCCTCCGCTCAAAGTACTCTATGACCCAGAGTGATTTCCCTCTCCCCTCGTCCTACCACAGTGCCTGACACATAAAGGGACTCATTGAAAGAATGACTAAAATATAAAACACAGAAAGTTTAAAAAGAAAGATGTGCCTTTAACTTATGCTTTATTTTATAGCCTCTTCACGTTCCCGACATTTGCATTCTTAGCTATTTTCTAAGTTCCGTGTGGTGGTGGTTCTGCACAACTCTTTGGGAGGTGAGCGCTTGAGTTCCAACAAGTGTGTTAAAGGTAGTGTGGGAGGGCAGCAGTGCAGATGTTTCACTCGGACGTGTAGATTCAATGTTGATGGATGGCTCACCTTCTTTTTAAATGATGAGGTTATTTTAAATAGCAAGAGTGCCCAGCTGAAGAGACCATTATGAATCAGGATGAAACAAGACAAGCACTCAGCTGTCACGTGGTACAGCAGTGCCAGACTTCCTTCACATGTGATGGATCTTCAAGCAGTCATATCTCTGTCCTATCCAACATGCAGATAAGCGTGACAAAACAATGCAGCTACAGGGCTCCCACTCTGCAACTGGAATTCACCGCCAACAACACTCAATACCGAGTGTGCCTCCTGAGGTAATTCATGGGTGAGCTGCCTCCTTAGGCCTTGCCTGTGCTACATACCTATGCCATTGCTAAGCTGCTTTGGGTTAGAAACCCAGTGCACATGCTCTTGTATGGTCAAAAGGAGACGTCCTCTGAACAGAACTCACTCAAGGCTCGACATGGGCACATGGCAGGCTGCTGGGCAAAATTGCCCGCTGAGCCCCTAACAAATGAATCATGAATTTGGGTGACTAGAGAGACAAATGTTTACCATGGAATGGTAACAAAAACGTCTGGGCTTTTTGCCATTTAGGAAAGAAAGAAAAGCATATAAACTTTCTTATCCTTTTTCTGGCTAGAGCTCTGAGAAGGTACAGTGCACTCAGTTTAGTCATTGGATGAGTATATTGATAAAGTGAAACTTTCTATGGGTTCACAATGAAATACATATAATACATTTTCATATATATTATATATAAAGAAGTGATTTTCTGTCTTATGATAGCTAATTTGCTTAACCACACAAGCATAGGATGGTATTATTATAATTTAGCTATTTTATGTCACATACCTTCATTGTTTAAGGCTATGGAGCAAGCAGCCTGTATTAGTACTCACTGAGCACCAAGAATTAAACATGAGAAAGATAATGTTTATTATAGAGTATATTTCAATTCAGCTTTACCACTATCTGGTTTGTGTGACTTTAAGCAGGTTACTTCATGTCTTCATGTGTTATGATCATTACAATTACACCCTATGGGTTGAGCACTTACAACAGTAACTGAACAGATTAAATGCTCAATATATGTTACTTGAAGATTAGTTGTTTACTGATATTATTCCCAAAATTACTATTAGGATAAATTTCCACCAAAAGTATTATGGCCACAGAGTCAAAAATATACACCAATAGCATTATGGTCTGCTAAACTACCTTTGTTTGTTCATCTAAGGAAAGTTATTTAGGAAGAAGTATTTTAAATGAACCATTTGTCTATTGCTGACCTTTTCTTGAATTAAGATTTTATTCCACTCTGTGTTTTGTCAGCTATTATTACTATGCCTGATGTATAAAATAAGTTACTTCAGAAAATGGCGGTAAGACAAACAAGAGCTCTAAGACAATGAAATATCTAGTATGGCAACATACTCTATTCCAGAGAAAGAAAATTCTTTTTTAAGTTTTTATAATTTTTGTGAATAACTTATTATTTATAATCTATGAGATGTATATACATATATGCAGGTGTAGCTGAGCTCAGTCTTTAGGACTGGAATGTGTGACTCAAATATGCTCATGTTTCTTTTTGGCCAGCAGAATAAACTTTCTTCACTTGCAGTTTGCTTCTATTAGGTTCTCTGGAAAGTTGACAACTGAGTGGTGATTCCATGTTCAGCACAGACACTTTGCAGGTTCTCTAATATCTTCATTCAAGTGTTCAGGGAGTAGCTAAGAACATCAAACTATTTTCAGTTATGTTGGAAATGCACCAGGAAGTTTCCCACTGTGTAGCAGAATGGAAGTGATTTATTAAATAAGAAAATGAACCATTGGTTAAGGAAAAGTTGACAGTTAATAAAAAGAAATTGCAGTTGGGACTCATCTCTCTATGCAAAATATACTTGTAAAAGAGGTCAGGGGAACTGAGGTGATTTGGACTACTTATGACATAAGATTCTGACACTCATTCTCTAAGACTATTAATATAGTTTTCCAACTTTAAGACTGAGTGGTGAAAGAAAGAAAATAGATGAAATTTTAAAAACTTACTTCACTAGACTCTTTTTAGATACTCTAAAAATATCAGTGGGACCTCATTTGAAATTTCCTTGTAAGGTCTTCTTCCTTTAGAACTTCTCTTTGTAATCCAAACCTCAAGTTCAACCCCAGTGTGATCTGGAGAAGAAAGAGGTAGAAAAGGAGGGCTGGGAGTTGGCTCTTATGAAAATACTCCCTTTAATAACATACCTGCATGTTCTAATAACTGCTAGACATTTTGATTTTTGATTATTTATAAAATAAATTATGCTTTAAATAAGGATATCAGCAAGATGGCAAAATAAAAAACTTTAAACCCTCCATCCCAAATGGATATACTGATGCAACAATAATACACAGATCAATTTCCTTTGTTAAAAATCCAAACAGCATTTAAGAAGGTCATTCACCCCAGATAAAACTGAAACCAGTCATATCAAAGCTGATAGGAAAATTCATGACCATCACTAACCAGAGCTCATACAGTGCAACATGGTCAGGAAGAAATTTTCAACACCCAGCTTCCCCTGGAGGGAAAGAGAAGACTTGAACACACATCTAACATTTAAACTTTCAGCATTGCAAGGTGTGGGGTGGCATAAGGCTACCAGAGGAACTGGTTTCTGTCTTGCTTGAATCTAAACACTGACAGGAAAAGGTGCCAGTTTGGTTGCCAATGAGAACAAAAGTGAAGGTTTAAACTAGCACACTAACTTGTGATAGCCCCACCTCCCAACTCAGCATGGACTTAGTAGGAGAAAACCCTGAACTCCTAGCTTCTACCTGGAGAGGGGAAGAATTGGATTATATGTCCAGCAATTCAGATTTTTGGTAGGGAGGATTTCTGCATGGGAGACTGGTTTCTGTCTTTATTTGGCTTAAAGTGTTGACAAGCCCTGGGATACTCTAAATGCCTGAGGGTCTCTAAGCACAAAAGGAACAGGCAACTTATAAGCAGTTCAGAGAACTCCTGGTACCATGGACAGACACTGGAGATAAAAAAGAGATTATGACCACTGAAGAAAGAACCTGCAAACCATTTCAAACTGGAAATTTAAATGCATAAGTCCAGATAATACACATCCACAAAAAAGGTTTGGGAGACCCCCAGAATCTCTAGCCAGGTTAATTGGTGAATGTATGTGCTGTGTGAAGCCAGTCCAAAGAGTGGGGAAGGTGTTTTCTTTTTTTTTAACTGTGCAGATTACAATGCAAAGTAACAAGTCATATGAACAAAGAAACATGGTCCAACCAAAAGAACAAAAAAATTAACAATCTCTATAAAGCGACTCTAACGAAATAGAGGTATTTGAATTACTTGACAAATAATTTAAAACAACCATCATAAAGATGCTAAATGAGCTCAGGAAATCAATGAATGAACAAAATAGTAATAACCACAAAAAGATAGAAAATATCAAAAAGAACTAAACAGAAAATTTCAAAGTTAAGAATATAATACATGAATCAAAAATTTTATTAGGAGAGTGTAACTGAAGACTTAAGAAGAATCAGCAAACATGGAGATAGAGCATTTGGTATCCAATCAGAGGTGCATAAAGAAAAACTAAGGGAAAAAGAGTGAATAAAGCCTAAGGGACTTAGGGATACCATTAAGCATACCGATATATGCATTATGTCAGTTGCAAAAAAAAAAAGAGAGAGAGAAAGAAAGTATTATTGAAGGAATAATGGCTGAGGAAGAAAATGTACATCCAGATTCCAGAATGCCAATGTATTCCAACTAGGATAAATTGTAAGATCACACTGAGACATTAGAATCAAATTGTCAAAAGTCAAAAACAAAAAGAGAATTTTAGAAACAGCAAGAGAAACATGAGTTATCATGTACAAGGGAGTCCCCATAAAACTATAACATTTCTCAGCAGAAACCAAGTAAGTCAGAAGAGAAGGGGAAGATATAATCAAGGATGGAAAAAAAAACAACTGCCAAACAAGAATACTATATTTGGCAAACTGTGCTTGAAAATGAAGGAGAGATAAAGACTTATCCAGACAAACAAAAGTTGAGGGAGTTTATCACCAGTAGACCTGCCTTACAAGAAATACTAAAAAGTTTCCTTCTAGTTGAAATAAAAGGACCTTAGATAGCAACATGAAAGTATATGAAAGTGCAAAGTTTTCTGGTAAAGGTATATACAAATGGACAAATACAGAATACTATAATAGTGGTGCATACATCATGTTTTTAACTCTGATATAGATTTTTTTATTGATCTCAGAGAGAGAGGAAGGGACAGGGAGAGACAGAAACATCGATGAGAGAGAATACTGATTGGCCACCTCCTGCATGCACCCCACTGGGGACCTGGCCCACAACCTGGGCATGTGCCCTGACCGGGAATCTAACCAAAGACCACTTGGTGCGTGGCTCGATGCTCAGACACTGAGCCATACCAGCCAGGCTAATATAAAATTTTTATCATAAAAATAACTATGACTATAAAACTAATAGATACCAAATATAGAAATATGTAATTTGTGACATCAATAACACAGTATGTGGTGGGAAGAAGTAAAAGAGTACAATTTTTTTTTTATCCTCACCTGAGAACATTTTTTCATTTTTGTTTAGATAGAGTGGGAGGGAGAAAGAGGAAGAGAGAGAGAGAAAAACATCGACGTGAAAGACACATCAAGTGGCTGCCTCCCGCATAACCCCTTAACCGGGGCCGGGGACAAACTACAACCGAGGTACATGCCCTTAGAAGGAACCGAACCCAGGTCTCTCTGGACCGTGGCTGACGCTCTAACTGCTGCGCCAAACCGGCCAGGGTAAGAGTACAATTTTTTATGCAATTTAAGTTGTTAGCTTAAATAGATTGTTATAAATATAGACTATTTTATGTAAACCCCATGGTAACCACAAAGAAAATACCTATAGAAGATACACAAAAGACAATGAAAAAGCATGTCACTAAAAAAAGAAACACAAATGAAGACAGCAAGAGGTAAAAAGAGAAACAAAAAGCTAAAAGACATAAAGAAAACAATAAAATGGTGATAGTAAGGCCTTACTACTATCAGTAATTATTTTGATTAAACTCTCTAATCAACAAAGTGTGGCTAAATGGGTAAAAAAATAAGATTCAGATCTCTGCTATCTACTAGATACTTTAGATGTAGGTTGACAGTGAAAGGGTGAAAAAAAAATTCCTTTCAAATAGTATCCAAAAAAATTTATGATAGCCTTACTTATATTAGGAAAAAAAAATAGATTTTAAGTAAAAATCTCACAATACACAAAGAAAAATATTATATAATGATAAAAAGATCAATTCACCATAAGATATGGCAATTACAAATATATAGGACCCAACACGAGAGCACTCAAATATAAGAAGCGAACAATGACAGCGCTTAAGAGAGAAAAGGACAGCAACGCAGGACAGTGATGTGCCTGTAATGATGGGGATTTACTCTGAGAAATGCATCATTAAGCAATTTCATCATTGGGTGAACATAAAAGAGTGTACTTATGCAAACCTTGATGTTGCAACCTACTACACACCTAGGTTGAACGGTATAGCTTATTGCTACTAAGGTACAAGCCTGTACAGCATATTACTATGCAAACAGCACATGATTAAATGAAACAAAAGAGAAAATGATGCAATCAAGAAATGTAGTAAACACTGGATATGTGAGGCTGCTGCTGGTATAACAAGGCATGCTGTATTACAGAAAACTTTTTATAGGTAGAAAGAGTGCACTCTAAAATAACAAAAAGTATAGTTTAGCAAATAAATAAACTAGTAACATATTTATTGTCATTACCAAGTATTATGTTGTGTACATAATTGTACTTGCAATATTTTTATACAACTGGCAGCACCGTAGGTTTGTTTATATCAGCATTGCTGCAAATATATCAGTAATGTGTTGTGCTATGGCATTATGACAGTTATGACATCACTAAGCAACAGAAATTTTTCAGCTGCATTATAATCTGTGACACCAATGTCATATATGCAGTTTGTTGTTGACCAAATGTCATTATGCAGCACATAACTGGGGTAAATTCCAGTCTCAATATCCCAGTCTCAATAATAAATAAAAGAACCAGACAGAGATCAATAGTGATAGAGGGTTTGAACAACAGTATCCAATGGTTCTCAACCTGTGGGTTGCAATCCTTTTGGGGGTCTAATGAACCTTTCACTGGAGTCGCCTAAGACATAACAGTAGCAAAATTATGCAAAACATGAGGAACTGTATTAAGGGGTTGAGGCATTAGGAAGATTGAGAACCACTATACTATAGACTAACTGGACCTAACAGACATATACAAAACATTTGACTCAACAGCAGTAGAGTACGCATTCTTATCCAGGAACATTATATAGAATAGATCACATTTTTGGTCACCAAAAAAGCCTTAAAAATTTTAATAAGATTGAAATCATACCAAGTATTTTTTTCAACCATAAGGGAATCACACTAAAAATCAATAGCAGAAAGGAAACTGAGAAATTTATAAACTAAATTGCACACTCCTGAACAACCAATAGGTTATGGAAAAATCAAAAAGAAAATTAGAAAATACCTTGAGAAAAACAAAAGCAAAAATATGACATACCAAAACTTAAGAGATGCAGCAAAAGTAGTATTATAAAAAGAGTTTATAGTGGTAAACACGTGTATTAAAAAAGGAGAAAGGTCTGAAATAATCTGAAGTAACTAGAAAAATAACAAAGCCCCAAGTTAGCAGAAGGAAGGAAATAATAAAGATTAGAAAATAAGTAAAATAAAGACTAGAAAAACAATAGAAAAAGTCAACTAAGCTAAGAGTTATTCATTTATAAAGATTAACAAAATTGCCCCAGTCAAGTGGCTCAGTTGGTGGGAGCATTGTCCAGTACACCAAAAAGGTTGCAAGTTCGATTCCCAGTCAGGGCACATACCTAGGTTGCAAGTTCAATCCCCGGTTGTGGCGTGTGCATAAATTACTAGGAACATATAACCTACAAAGACTGAATCATGAAGAAATATAAAATCTGAATAGACCTATAACTAGTAAGGAGATTGAATCAATAATAAAAAATCTCCCAACAAAGAAAAGCCCAGGACCAGATAGCTCCACTGGAGAATTCTACCAAATAATTTAAAAAGAATCGATGTCAATCTTTTTCAAACCCTTCCAAATAATTGAACAGGAGGTAACATTTCCAAACTCAATTTTATAAGATTAGCATTACTCTGATACCAAAGCCAAACAAAGGCAATATAAGAAAAGAAAAATACAGACAAATGTCCCTGAAGAACAATGAACATAGATATAAAAATCCTCAACAAAATATTAGCAAACCAAATTCATCAGCACATGAAAAGGATCATATACCATGACCAAGTGAGATTTTCCCCTGGGACACAAGGATGATTTAACATACAGAAATCTGTCAATATGCTACACCATATTCACAGAATTGAAGAATAAAAATTACATAATCATCTCAATAAATGCAAAAAAAAAAAGCATTTGACAAAAGTTAGCACTCTCTTATGGTGAAAACATTGAACACACAGAGCTAAAGAAAATTACCTCAATATAATAAAGACTATATATGAAAACCTGACTGTGAACATTATAGTCACCATTGAAAAACTAAAAGCTTTTCTGCTAAGATCAGGAACAAGATAACTGATTAAAAAAAAATAAAGTAATGTATATTTATATTTCAAAAATTTTAAATCAGAATATATCATTTACAATCTATATCCATCAGAAGTTTATTGAACTTTGATCAAAAGTCACAACTGTAGCTAAAAATATAGTAATAGCTATTATTTAGATTAAGCAATAGTTGAAAAATATTTTTTGGAAAGTTATGAAGTACTAGTAATGGCCACATTCCATGCACTTTGAATATAATACATCTATTCTTGCAGCAGCCATAAAAGGAAACCTTTTTATCCCCACTTTAGAAATGAAAAGATTGAAACTTAGAGGTTGGGCTATTTGTTCAAAGCCAACTGTCTAGTAAATTGTAGAGCTAAAATCTAAAGCTACTCTGTCTACAGGAAGAGATTACCAACTCTAATCTCTAAAAAACTCAATGAGATAATATAAATCTATGAATCTAATGGGTGTAATGCAATGAGAGTATCAAGTTGGCTGGTTTAGCATTCACATGTGATCTGCTCATTTCTGTTCCGGGTTTAGGACTTTTTAAATTAATATGTGAAAGGATGAGTGGTAACCATGGCAACTTCCAGTTAAAGATAAGCCAGTCAGAGAAGGACAAGTACCATATGATTTCATTTATATGTGGAATCTAATGAACAAAATAAAATAACAAACAAAATAGAAACAGACTCAGAGATACAGAGAACAGAATGACAGCTGTCAAGGGAGAAGGTTTGGAGGGCTGGGTGAAAAGATTAAACAAAGAAAAAAACATCTTATAGCCCGGCTGGTGTGACTCAGTGGTTGAGTATCAACCCATACACCAAGAGGTCTCCAGTTCAATTCCTGGTCAGGGCACTTGCCCAGGTTGTGGGCCAAATCCCCAGTGGGGGGGCATGCAGGAGGCAGCTAATCTATGTTCTCTCTCATTAATGTATCTATTTCTCTCTCCCTCTCCCTTTTTCTCTCTCTAAAATCAATAAAGAAAAAAAAACATCTCATAGACACAGACAACAGTGTGGTGATCACCGGAAGGAAAGGGTAAGTAGGGGAGGGAGAAGAAGGTAATGGGGAGACAAATGGTCATGAAAAAAGCCTTGACTTGGGGTGGTGAACACACAATACAATATACTGAATTGTACACCTGAAACCTATATAATTTTATTAACCAATGTCACCCCAATAAATTCAATAAAAATTTTAAAATGATAGCATATTGAACATATAAAATTTCATTCATCTTAAAAACTCACTAAAATTAAATAGAACTTACTAATTGAAATCTACAAGGTTAAAGAGAAATGGAAATTATATGTGAGTAAGAAAATTTGGAAAGTTTAAAAGTGGTCATTGGTATTATAGGGCATGAAAAAACAACAACAGATTTTTAAGACAATAGCTAGGAAAACAAGAAGCAATCCAGTACATACCATAATGCCTCAAATGGCTCAGTAAAGTGATACCTATGAAAGTGAGTTGAAGGTGGGGGAGAAAAGAGAATAGTCTGAAGATCTGTTTAAAAAACTGCAGCCCTGGCTGGTTTGGCTCAGCGATTAGAGCATTGGCCCATGAACCAAAGAGTCACAGGTTCAATTCTGGTCAAGGGCATGTACCTCAGTTGCGGTTCATCCCTAGCCCTGGTTGGGGTCGAGCAGAAGGGAACCAGTTGATGTGTTCCTCTCATGTTGATGTTTCTCCCTCCCTCCCTCCCTCTCACTCTATCTGAAGATAAATGGAAAAATATCCTCAGGTGAGGATTTAAACAAACAAAAACTGCATAAATATCCTAAAAGAAACAGGATAGAAACAACTTGCATATCCAGAATCTATACAGGTAGAAGAAAAGTTAAAAGAGGGAGCGAGAAGGAAAGAGAGAGAGAGAGAGAGAGAGAGAGTCATTACTGTCATCAGAGATGGACTATACAGCATCTATGAAATAAAAATAAGTCACTGTAAAATAGAAAATGAATTAATAGACATTTTCTACACTAAAATAATTCTAAAAACAGAATAAAAAACAATTAAGAATTTCCTGCAAGTAAAAGATATGACTATAGGAATTTAAAATCCAATAGAAAGAAAAAAATTAAAGAATGGGATTGGTGAGAACAGAAAGGAGAAAAGTAAAGGAAGTAAAACAAAAGAGAAAAGAAAATATAATTACAATATTGCTCCAGAAGTTTCAACAAAATTTAAAAGCAACATTTCAGGAAAGAAAGAACAGAGATGATCAAGTAGAAGAAATCATAAGGTAAATAATTTAAAATAATTTTACAAAAGTGAAAGAGGTCTATAAGTACCCAGCACAGATGGACTCCATCAAGGTACACTATTGTGAAATTCAGAATATAAAGACAAAATGAAGATCCGATAAGCACTGGAAAAGCAAACAAAATGGATTACATAAAAAGGATCCAGAGTCAGATTAGCTTTAGACTTTTTAATTGCAACACCAAAAACTAGATAAAAATGAAGCAACACCTTTGAAATTTGAGTGACAACGATAATCAATCTAGAATTCAATGGCCCAACAAATTACCAATTTATCAGTTCGAGAGTATGACTGCTTTCCAATTTGTAAGATATCAAAAATGTCAGTCAGATATACCTTTATGGGAAGTTATTAAGAGGATGTCTCCACCAAAATGAAGGAATAAATCTATAAAGAGGCAAAGATGGAATTCAGAAAACAGCAGATCTACTTGAAAGGGAAACTAATGGAATCCCCGGGATGATGGTGAAGAAAGAGCCCATGATCACAGCTGTGGGCTGGGGAACCAGTCCAGACTAGAGCAGATTGGAAAGTTATAACAGAAATGTATTCTCAAAAACCTACTGATAACATCCTTGATGGTTTGAGCATTTAAAAAGAAGATAGAGATAGAAGGAAGAGAGATTAACAATAAATTTGTAACAAGTACATAGAAAATTAAGCAAATAAAAGAAATAAATTTAAACTCTAGGGAAAACAAAAAGTAAAATCAGTGAAGAGTAATCATATTATCCTATATAGTTTGTCTGTAAATAGCATTATACATATACATGTTCTTCATAATAATGTGGATACTTGTTATCTATTTAGCCAAAGTTATGATGTAACTTGATACGGAGGCCGGGAAACAAAGTGAATGAGAAAGATGTGAAGGGACACCAGCTAAATTTTTATTTTTCATAATAGAAAGTAAATATAAAATGCCTGAACCTGAAAAACCATAAACAACACCAAATATTTATTTAAAGGAGCACGGGTAAGTAACAAATGAAATAGCCAAAATACTACAGAGAAGTTGCTTCTGGGAAAGGAAAATGGGTTGGGATGAGGTAGACGGTGTGCCGCCATTCAATAAAATAATATAGAACTGTTGAGCTATATGCCTGTGTTATTTTGGTTTCGAAAAAATAAAATTAGAAGAACAACAGGGCACTCATATTATTGAAAGAAGAAATGAATTAATAGATATTTGCTACCTAAGAGAATAAAATATTTGTGTGCAACAGTGTCAAGTTTTGGCCCAGTTTAAAGGAAATAAATAAGACATAAACTTCCTGAAAAAAGTAAATAAAGAGAAATGTTTCTGTATCTTCTGCTAGACAGAGAGCTCTTCTGGCCCAGGACTGCCTTTTCTGTGGAAGGAAAAGTGATTCCAAGCTGAGTGCTAAAATCAAAAGCTGCAGCCCTACGCCTGCTGTTTTCAATTAGCATGCCAGTCCCAATGGCATGTCCGGCAGACTCTAGCAGACGGTATTTTATTAGAGGTTGGTCATCTCCTCCTCGGAGCCACGTGAACAGCCTGCGGTTCAACATGTTTCCCCTGACCTTCCTGTCCCTCTGGAGTTGTGTGACCACTGGAAGCTGAAACCACAGCTGTCTGCCACTTGACTCTCAAAGTTCTATCTTCTCTGCTCTTTCTCCTTGGGACGGAAAGGAAAAGCACGTTGATGGAGAGAAAGTCTCTTCCCTGAAATAAAAAGTGCATTGAATGATCAGTTGCCTGGAAGAGGCATAGAAGGTGGTTCTGTGAATGCTCACCATGGGTCAAGTGAAAATTCTGCTCCTCTCAGCCAAGAGTCTAATTCTGGGTTGGAGGGGAGTAATTCTGGGTTCAGAGGAGGGCAAGATGACTGGAAGGCTTGGCACATATGACTCTGAAGAAGAGTGTGCAGACCTGGAATTTAGCCTAAAGAAGAGATGGTTGAGAGTGATTTAAAAAGGAACTCTGGAGCAGGAAATGTCATTATATTAGGAATGAGGACCAGATGTTCTCAATCTCATCAGAGCACAGAGCAAGGAGAAAAGAAAAAAAATGAGCTTATAGAATAAGGCAGAATTTCATGACAGTTGTTAAACACTGGAATGGGGTGTCCATGGAGGCTGTGGAATTCTCCATAAAAACAAACCCTTTGTCTAATTTGAACATTTGTGTGTAGCTTTGCCTAAAGAAGAAGGGATTAAGGAAACCGTGTCTGGGAAGTCTGTCCTTGAGCTCTTCTGTAGCAGAGCCTTTCAGGAAAACAAGGCAAAAAGTGTCTTGCAAGCCCTACTGAGAGTCATCCCCCAGACCCCACTGTGATAAGAACCTGAATAAACACTACAAAGTTAAATTGTCTTCTTTTTTCTCTTCTATTCTCTTTTCAGTTCCCCACATATCAATTCCAGTGATAATAGACGATCAACAGTTCCTCCATTTCTCCCTTTCACTCAAGGATTTGTTCTATTTTTGTGTTAGATAGGAGTTTATTAACCAAGATAAATATAACTCCATGCCTTTGTCCTTGAGACAAGCTGAGACTCTGCGTCTTTTAAAATATTCAGCAAGATGACAGCTGACAGAGTAATCTACAGGTTTAAATGAAAAAAAGTTTCTTTTTCTAGCTTTATTGAGATATAATTGACAAAATTTCAAGATATACAAAGTGTACATTGTGGTTATTTGATATAGTATACATTTTTATAGAATTCCTATCATCTAGTTAACTAACACAGCCATCACTTCACATTTTATTCTTTTATTTTTTACTTTTAGTGAGAACATTTAAGCTCTGCTCCCTTAGAAAATTTCAATTACATAATAGTGTTATAAACAACAGTCACCATGCTTTACATTAGATCCTCAGATCTTATTCACCTAATAGTTGAACATTTGTATCCTCTCACCAACCTCTCCCTATTTCCCCAACCCCCACTCCATGGAAACCTTAGCTTTGACTTTCTGTTTCTATGAGTTTAGTTATTGAAATTCCACATATAAATGATACCATGCAGTATTTGTCTTTTTTGTCTGGCTTATTTTACTTAGCATATTTTCCTCAAGGATCATTCATGCTGTCACAGGTGACAGGGTTTTCTTCTTTCCAGTGGCTGAATAACATTGATGTACTTATCTATGTACTTATATACATATATATATACATATATATACATACTTATCCACTGATGGGCACTTACATTATTTCCATATCTTGGCCATTGTACATAATGCTGCAATAAATATGGGAGTGCAGATATCTCTTCAATATTATGTTTTCATCTTCTTTGGAGACATATCCAGAAGTGTCATAGTGTGATTACTGGATCATATGGTACTATTTCTTCCTTTCTTTCTTCCTTCCTTTCTTTCTTTCTTTCTTTCTTTCTTTCTTTCTTTCTTTCTTTCTTTCTTTCTTTCTTTCTTTCTTTCTTTCTTTCTATCTTTCTTTCTTTCTTTCTTTCTTTCTTTCTTTCTTTCTTTCTTTCTTTCTTTCTTTCTTTCTTTCTTTCTTTCTTTCTTTCAAGTAGCCATACGTTTTTCCACAGTGGCTGCACCAATTTACTTTCCCAGCAATACTGCACAAGGATTCCCTTTTCTCCACATCTTTGAGAACATTTGTTATCTCTTGTGTATTTGATGATAGGCATTCTAATAGGTGTAGGGTTATATCTCATTATGAAATATATGGTTTTGATTTGTATTTCCCTGATGATTAGTGAAGTTGAGCACTTTTCATGTACCTGTTGGTCATTTATATGTCTTCTTTGAAAAAAAAGTCTCTAGTTTCTCTGCCTGTATTTTTAAGTTTTGGGGGTTTTATTTTTTTTTTACTAAGTTGTATGAGTTTTCTATATAGTTTGGATATTAGCCACTTATTAATATATGATTTACAAATATTTTCTCCAATTTTGTAGGCTGTTTTTATCTTGTTGGTTACTGTTTTTGTGCAGAAGCTTTTTCCTTTTATTTTTAAAAACAAAGATTATAGAGTAATCGAAATTTTTAATTCTTCCATTTGTTCTAACACATAGTAGATAAGTAGTTTTACAAGCAGGTCCAATAAAACATTTATTCATCTTTAAGATGGCAATATCTACAGGATCTATATGTCATCTTACATAAATTTCAACAAGCAAACCAATAATGGATAGTCACTGAGATCTGTAGTTAGAGTAAGTAGTTTTCAATTTATATTTTCTATGCTCCAAATTAAAGCTAACATTTTTCATTAGTAAACGATCATGAAAAAAAGACTGATAGCTAATTACTACTAATTACGCCACTGTTAGCTAATTAATGAGTTCAGTAGCCATGCATTTTGATCAGTTACACTCATCTGTGCATCTTTAATCAACTAAATTATACAGATATGTTTAATTATATGGCATAATTTTTGTAATTCTGCAAATGTATAAGCTAAACTGATATGTGTAAGTTGTTTACAACTATCTTCTTACTATATAATGGCTAAGGCTTTTTATTGTGATGACAGTTTCTTGGTGCCTATCTTTCTCATGATAACACACACACAGAATCATTGCCCTTACTTATCAAATAATTTTTGAAAATAAATAAGTAAGCAAAGTTTCTAAGAATGGAAGTGTCTTGAAATCTACCTGTCTTATCCATCGTTCTGCTTCTGCAAGAATGAATTCAAAGCTGTCTCGTAAGATGACTGGCTGTCCTGTTGGCTAATAGGCATTTGAAAGAGGAGGTGAGGTTAGAACAAGGAGAGTGAACACATAATTCCACATTATGCCATAGGATCCCCAGGATTAAAAAATTATGGATGCCAATAACTTCTTACTTACAGAATCAGAAGTGTGCTGGGGTGACAATCAGTCCCAGAAGCCAGGACAAAAGATAAAGCACCTTGAGAGCTCCTTTAAGTCAATACCAAACTAAGTGCTGAATATCTGTTTGTGATTGACCTATATTAAATCAGAATTAATATTATTTGTACTCTGAGAGTACATAAATTATTTTGTATATTCTTTTTGTAAGAAGTATAGTTAAAAATAAAAACAAAGTTACTCATGAATTTTTATCAAATCTGTGATTTTTTTCAGAAGTTTCCACTGACTTAGCATCAATTCAAGAAGAAAAAGATTCCCTGACAAACTTAATTCACTAAATTTAGGCTTGATGATTTAACTTATTTTTCTTCCTTTTTAAAACCACTCCTATCTACTTTCTAAGTTTTGCAGGCAGGTAGGTGTATTTTTGCAAACTTTTCATTTTACTTTAATAATTGCATTTGACAATCTTTAATCATTTGTCACTATTTGAAATGTTAACTGTTTTTAGATAAATAGAACTAGAAAAAGTTCTATTAACAAAAGTTAAATGGGGTAAAACTTTTTTCTTGAGCTTAAATTAATAATTTTGACCATGCTCACAATGGCTTTTAAACCATTCGACAATTTGGGGTGAATGTTTGGCTCACCAGACTCAGTTGTGTTCTGATAGGAACCATGTGCTGCTTAGTAGTTTCTAAGACTTTTGACTCTAAAATCAGTTAAATTGGGATTTTTGTAAGGTTCTGTTTTTCCCAGAATGAAATAAAAATCTATATTTGAATGTTTTGAAGATGTATGGTATTAAAATACCATTGTATACAGAATTAACCAAAAGATTTTCTTTTGCTGAACATCACCCGAGTAGCTTCCAAATATTTTAAGTTGACATTTGAATTTTTCCCATGATTTATGCGTAGTTCCACTAGTGGCCTTGTTCAGTGATGTCTCTGTTGAGGGGCAATGATGCACTCAAGGTTTGTCTCTGAACTCTAAAGGCAGTTTGGGGAATTAGATTAAACTCTTGATTATTTGGGGATTGATTAATGCTAATTTGTGGAGGCAAACACATGTGTGAAGCTTTATAAATTTCTACTAATTATCAAAAAGTCTACACTTTTTAAGGCATTTGCTGTTGGACACTCAAAGTAACAACTAGACCCTATTTGATGTAACTAGAGTGCTCCTTCTCTCACTAGGCCACTCTGTAGCAGTGCTCACTGTTGACAGTGGGAGGATGCTCTTCCGCATCCCCAGCGTGGTCTTCCATGTGGAGGATCCTCACTAATGTAACACTCTTTGCCTCTCTCCATTGCTCATTTATTTCTTCTCAAGGAGACAAAAGATTCGATTTAATGGGAAAATCTAGAAAATTCATGATCAGTACAAATTAGCTTCCTTCTCTTCCCATTCTCTTTTTGGGAGAAAGTGTCCATCACTGTTTGTGCCAATGCAGATAAGTTTAGCTAATTCTGAGGATCAGTATTAGGAAGTCCACTTGCCCACACATTTAAGCCATATACTTCTTTATCAGCTTTGTCCTACAATATTTTGTTCTCCATTGGTCTTGCTCTTTTGCCATACATTTCAGTTGGTTTATGAACCAGTCGGTGTAGAAAGGTGTTGTTCACTGAGTCTCTAAAACCACAACACTCCATTCCTGGCCCACAGCTTATCATTCATGCTTTTCACACAACAAATATGAAGACTTTGCTACATGCTGTGTACTGGGTTAGATGCTGGTGATGGTGAAAGGGTAGGCTCAGTCCTCACTCTCATGGGCTTACATCTAATCTCTGAGTGAATTACAAGGTCACTATTCATCCCAGGCAAAGGTTACCACTGTGGTTATGAAGCTGGAGAATTTAGGTAAAAAAAGGAAAGGAAGCCTGGACTCTAATTCTGCTTAACTCAGCTCCTGTTCCAATAACTGACAAAGGATAGATGCATTAAAATGTAAACAGTTCAGTTCAGACTCTTTAACAGTAAACCTTTGGATGTTATTTAGGAAAAAAAATTGATTTGATGTTTACTCTCTTTGAACTAAATTTGTATTAATTTTACACTTTTAAATGATGTATGCAGAATAGAATATTTGCTCTCAAATGTTGGATATGCCTTAAATATTTTTTTAATTAAATCTATTTGACTACTTTGGCTTTCATTGTAATTTGGCTGTCTGTATACTCTTTTCTGCCCATCTTGTCCCCATTGTTCCAACGATAGGGAATTGATCCTTCTACGCTTCCTGGTCTACTCAGACTATAACTAATAACTGATCACATATGAATCCATACTTCATTTACAACTGCATCTCCAAAAGTTTTTTCCCTCTGTCTCATCACTGGATATTTTTGAACAGCCTTACAGAATTCAGGGGTACAAAACTAAGGGAGGAAGAATGGATCCTGGAACTTTCTATACGGTAAGCCTAGAACTGCTCAAAAAGAACGTCTTTGGAAAATATTCTGTTAACTCAGCTGGGGAAAAGGAGTGGAGACATTTTCAAAACCCACCCAGTGTTCCTTCCACCTGGAACCTACATCATCATTTTGCCGGAGACCCAGCCCGCTTCAAATTCCTCTTTCACTCTTCATCTACTGCCAGGCTGCGGTCTACCCAGGCCTAAGTCTGTCACCCTTAATAAGCTGGATAACATCAGTGTACTGGGATGGATTTTTGCTTTCCCAAAGATACTCTGTTCCAAGAAATATAATGTCTTTTTATTAATTTTTGAACAGTAAATATACGTACTGTTCATAGAACATGCCAAAATAGTTTTAAAATGACATTATGGAAAATCATTAGCCAAGCCCTTTGCAACTTTTAAAGATAGAATTTAAATGCAGTTTCAGGCACTCTCATAAAAACAATCTTTATCTGTTTCTGACTGTGACTGATTTTGACTCTGCTAGGAAACTCTCAGGGTGGAAATTTCCTGAGCTGACAGGAGGTCATGCTAAATTAGAGCCACCACTCTTGGGAGGTGGCAGAAGTTAAAGAATGCAACTCGATTTATTTCTCATTAATTATATATCCATTAAAGCATTGAACAGTAACTTCCTAATTTCCCAGTTTTAAAAATAGTAGGTCAGTTTTTCCATTCAGCTTCTCATAGCAGGATGAGAGCAGAAGATACCTGAAACAAAGCTTCAACTCTGGCAGCATGTTCCAGAAATGTTTTTTCACCCAAAAGAAGAAAGTTGTCTTCTTTTTCTTTTAGTTTTTTTCCAAGTCTATATTTTCTTTTCCATGGCACGTGACTGGGATATCAAAAGCACATATACCGTACTTTATACATGGATCTCTAAACGTAAACCTAATTGAAATGAACACAGAATTGCACTGGAAAGGGCGATTCATGTAGGCTGTACCACAGACCATCTGCACCTACTCTCCATCCCCCAATTTGTTTTTTAAAGAAAAACTTAAGTCTTTCTTTTTCTTCTGGGTATCTCTTATTCACTATTCACTTTAGTAGACACCCTAAAGAGAAAATTTTAATACGACAAGATGACAATCATTTAATCCAGTATTTGAGAGGAGGCTGGGAATTGAAATAAAATAAAAGAGTCTTGGGTTCTTTTTAATGATTTCTATTCCTTTTTCATCTTTCAAAGACGAGAATCTCTCTCTGTGCTCCTTTCCTGACATCACCCTCAACTTTGTTTTTGTTTTTTTTATCTCCTCTTTTGACATTAGTTACTCCCTCAAATCCAATGTAATTATAAATCAGCTACAGCTACTCTAATGCTGCATAATGAACTGCTCAAAGATATCTCTTTTTTAGAAATTTTCAGGAAAAGTTAAATGGTATTCAGAATTATTTGCAAATGTAATATTTCAAGGTATAATCCTTTGTTCCCAATTTTCCAAAGATGTATGTTTATATCCTGACCCACTTATTTATTAATTTATGTAATGTTTCATTCAACAAATACTCTTTGAGAGTCTACTAAGTGTTGTGTACTGATCTTGGCACCAGGAATACATCAATAAACAAGATAACCAAAATCCTTGCCCTTATGACCCTTACATTCTAGTAAGTGAAACAGATGACAAACTTGCAAATAAGTACTCTGAGATTGTGATGTTTTCTTAAGAAAATAAGTGTCTTTAAAATTACTTGCTTCAAGAATGTCAAAATGCATATTTTGTTTGTGCCCTTTTCTCCATTCCAACTCCATCACCTTTAATCTCCTTTCATTTCCAGGCTCACATCTAAATGTTTAAATCATGATATGATATAGAAGATAAAGAAATAAGTAGGCACTAGACAGAGGTAGGCTCATCATTGGCTTGACCATTTTCTAGTTATATTATCTTTAAAATTTTACTTAGCCACTTTGACCCTTACTGTCCATATTTATGATATGTGGGAAAACAGAAATAATACTAGTAAAAGGATGAAATGAGATGAGATGTGAAATAGTTACCTTTGTTGCTAGTTGTCCATTTGCATCTTCTCTCTACCTAATTATCATGTACCCCTTCACAGTTTCATTCTCCCTTCCTCTGCCTAACTCTGAGGCCAGGAGTTTAACCGCCAAGAATTGCATCTCCTTGTTTTCTTGTTGATTGGCTTCCTGTTTAGTCAAACCAGTGGAAACAATGGCAGGAGATTGGAGGGTATAAAGAGAGAAAAATCAGAGTCTTTTTTCCCTGATGATTCCATGCCTTGGCAGGTATATTCAGCACTAGTTGCATTCCTCCAAGCCCAAAGCTTCAGCCAGCAGAGCTTTTTACAGAAGTCTAGCTCTTTCTGGGCTGGAGGAACTTAAATTTTTTCTTGACCAATTTGTCCTAGAAGTTGTATGCTTTCTTGTTAATGTTAGCCTGTGGGTGCCTCACTATCCCTTCACTCCCCATACACATATTTATAAGTAACCCTTTGTTCAAAATCACTTTATTTGAACCCTCTGGGGGAGAATCCTCTTTCCTATAAGGATTCTGCCTGATACAGTACTGTACACCAAGGGTATTCACACAAAGTAGATCCCCAGTATGCTGTTCTAGACTGGTCTGCTAACATGTTTGATAAATGTTCCTCCTGGAGGAAAATGAGAGACTGGAAATAGGCTAAGCAGTTCTCCACCTGAGTGATGCTAGGATCTAGCTTTAGTTCTGGGTAGAGAGGCAACAAGTGATGGTGGGAATAACGATTAACAACTGACATCGTTTTGTGAGGCAGAATCCAAGATGAGGTCATTGAAAGGTCTTTATGCATGGGAAGATGATTTTTCTCTTACAGGGAAGTAGAAGCTAGTTTTTTCACATGAAAGAGTCTTGGGGTGAAATTAAGAAAATTCACCAAAAAGAGAACAGCATTCTTAGAAAGTTCTGTGGTGGCTGTCTCTGGCAAACTGAAAATAAAGGTGAAAGATGCTACCATTGTATAAGGACCTCACATTTCTTGGGCTCTCTCATTTCAGTGAGAATAACACAGTCCTGGAGTGGAAAAGACCATGTGGCAGTGCTTAGCCCTCAGAGAAAAGGTGGTTGCAATTACCATAATCGGCCACAGAGACTGAATGGCAACCAGTGTTATGACCTGCAGAAATTGTGGCTGTGGCTAATTGATGACAATGTTTCCTGGTATAAAGTGAATGGGCAGCCGACAAGGTATTACCTGATCTATATAATTGGAAAAGTTTATGTCTGGTAAACAAAAATATGACTTGAGTCGCCAAAGGGGGAATTCATTACTTCTAGTCTCCCACTCAGTTTCCAGACCTAGTAAGTTCCTGAAGAAGAACCATGGAAGTCAACTTCTGCAAAGATCATTTTTAAAGACTGGCTGGATTATCAAAAACTTAATCTTGTTGTAGCTGCTATTCTAGTAGTAATAACTGTACTGAAGAAAGTTAACACAGTCCCAGCTTTCTAACCTAGCAACTCTTCACCTGGCAAACATTTTTTTTTTCTCCATCCCTGGAGATGCTATTCTGAAGCCTCTGGCACAGACACAGCACAGCCATAGAGTTTGGGGACAGAGCAATTACTTTTCCATTTGAGAAGCAGCTCTCAGGAAAGTAGCTAAAATCTATTATTTTGTTTTTGAGCACATAGATATCTAGCTAGAGACCACATATCTCAGCCTCTCTTCTAGCTATGTATGGTTAGTTGACTGTATTCTAGACACTGAAATGTGAGGATTTAGAGTGTGTGCAATGTCTACTGCATTTACTCAAAAGAAGTTGTTTGCCCTGAAATTTCTCTTTTTCTTCTTCCCACAAGCTGAAATGTAGATATTCACAACCCAGCTTCCACCATGCAGATGAAGGTAATATACTAGCTGTAGCAAATGTTATAAACCTGAGTCCCTGAATGACCACATGGACTAGAGCTGCCCCACCAGCCCAGACTAGCCAGAAAGTTTCATGAGGGAGAAAGACAAAAACACTTACATAGTATTTAAGCCACTGTCTTTTGGAGTTTTCATAGAACTGCACCAGCCAAGCCTTAACCTTAACTAATATACATTGAAAACAAAATGTTGTGTTGTCCCCATTTCCCTCTTTCCATCACTGTTACTAGGATGAATTCTCTACTGTCCTTTCAATTTAACTAATCATCAAATAATTATAAACTTAAAAAAAATGAGATATCATGTTTAATCTATTAGTTTTGCAAAGAATAAACCTGTTTTCACAATATTCTGTCAGAGAGGATGTTGAAAACAGAATTTTTCACCAGTTATTGGTGGAAGAATAAGTTGGTACAAGAGTCTTTGTATGGCAAGTTGGCATGATGAAGCAAAACTTTAAATGCTTATAGTCTTTCATCCAGTAATGCTGCCTCGAGGAAACTGTCTTATCTGTGTATAAAGTTGTGTTTATAAGAGTGTATATTGCAGCACTGCTTGTAGTAGCAAAAATCTGGTAAAAATTTAAAGCTATCAATAGTGAAAGTATTATATTAAATTAGTGTGTCTATATTCTGAAATCCAATACCACTATTAAAATGAATACCACTATTACAATCCTAATATAGAATAAATATTAAAAATTTCTGCAATAAAGAAATTTAAAATATGAAAACATTAAGCTACAAATTAAAATGTACAATTTATATTTCAATGGCATCTATATTTATACATATATAAATAATACACATACACAGATATAAATTGATAGTCAACATAAAAATTATAGAAGTAAAAGCATCAAACTTCTAATCGTGGTTGGGAAAATTTTATTTTTAACTGTATACACGTCAGCACTTTTTGAATTTTATATAGTTATATAATAATAATAATAATTTAAAACAATAGAAATAAGCTATTGAACTTTAAATGATTTTCTGGGTCCTGGTTCTTGCTTTGGGAAAAGTTACTCTAAATTTAGAATGACCTTTTTATTCTTTTTTTTTTTAATCCTCACCGGAGGATATTTTTCAGATAGAGTGGAAGGGAGGAGAGAGGCAGAGAAAGGGAGAGAGAGAGAAACATCAATGTGAGAGTCGACTGGTTGCCTCCCACACGACCCCGACCAGGGCGGGGGACGAACCACAACTGAGGTACATGCCCTTGGCCAGAATCAAACCCGAAGCTCATTGGTCCGCAGGCTGATGCTCTATTGCTGAGCCAAACTGGCCAGGGCTAGGATGACCTTTTTAAAGAGTACATTTGTAATATACCCTTTGAAATCTATTGCACTGTTTAAGACAATCTTGTCATTGTTATTGGCTAACTTAACCTGATATTTCCAAGTGTAAATTATGTTTTCTCTAGATAAAGTATTAATTCATTTTTTTAAATCTAAACTTTTCAAATCTAGGAGGAAATTTTATAATCAGATAATGTCTAATTGATGTAGTATATCATACTTGATAAATGTTGATTCATTTTTAATTCATTTAACATTAAGAATAGAAAGAATTGAAACTGTCCAGAAGATTATTGACATTTACATTAAGTCATATTAAGAGCAGAGGCAAGCTCATTGACTTCCCCAAATCCTCCTCTGGATGAACCTTGACAGGAAAACTTAACTTTATTACTAAAGGCATTGTTTCAGACCAAAGAATTACAGGCAAAGACTCCAAATAAATAAACTATTATTACTAACATAATTTCTACATTTGTTTCTCCTTCATTTATCACTTTAACAGTTTGGTCCTCCTAATGCTTTAGGAAGGTAAGATTATGGAATTCTCCTTTTTTTCTTGTATTACATAAAGTTTTAGCTTAAGTACTTCATCTAAAGTCTTATTAAGGAAATAGTTATGAAATATTTTATTATGGATACATAGATATTTTCCTCCTTTTATAGTTCACAGATTGATCCTTATCAAGCATAACTTTTAAAACCAATGCTTATAAATCTTGTGAATCAATATTTCCCTTGCTTCAGAGAGTGATTAAGGTATTTTACATACTCCTAGAACATGGGGCGTTTTTCAGGGAGTGCCCTTGGCTTCGGAGTTTTCAATCCCATTTCCTTTTCTTCTGGGAGGAGTGAAAGGACCTGCTTTTCCAGTTACGTTTAATCAAATAAGAAAAATATTCCCTTTGCATTCATCAGAACTTTCCTCCTCCTCCTCCTCCTCCTCCTCCTTGTCACTGGCATGAGTTTGTTTATTTATTTTGGGTAGGGTTTTCTTGCATATAAACTATTGCATGAATCAGAGGTTTTGAAGTGTTTGCCCTGACCAAAAGCATCCGTATCACTTAGGAACTTGTTAAAAGTGAAAATGTTTAGCCCCGTCTCAGACTTAACTAAATCAGAAAGTCTAGGTGCTATGCCTAGCAATCTGTTGCTTAGCAAGCTCTCTGGGTGATCTTATGAACACTCACATCTGAGAACCCCTGGCATAAGACAATGTAAAACGTGGCTTAGTATTTGAATCCGTTACAAGTAGAACTGAGCAATTTATACCTGATGGAACATTGTGTTGAGCTGTATTCTGAAACACAGTATGGAATCATCAGAAAAAGTGCTCTGAGTCTGAATGCTATTTGGCCCCTGGTGGGGAGGATCAGGAATGGGGACAGTAGTGGTGAGTTCCTTACTGTTTTGTTTAAAGTACTGTTTTAGCAGGAAGTACTTGAGCATTGGTACTACAAGAGCAATCTAAAGATCAGTGTGGGAGCTTGTTGGAACTTCATCCAATAATTTGCTTTTTAAGTAAATCACCTGGTAATTCATATTCACATTGAAATGCAGAGGCTATTGATTTAGAGAGTGCGCAAGTGGCCTTTAGTTCAGTGTTAAGGTGCTTCTTGCACCTTGGTTTCTTTTATTTTTTTTATACTCAGGTGAGGACATTTTTCCATTTTTGTTTAGATAGAGTGGGGAGGGAGAGAAAGAGAGAGAAACATCGACATAAAAGGGACACACTGAGTGGCTGCCACCCGCACGACCCAATCAGGGCTGGAGACAAACTGCAACCCAGGTACATGCCCTTAGCGGGAACCGAACCCGTATTTCTCTGGACCACAGGCCGACGCTCTAACCGCTGAGCCAAACCTGCCAGGGCTTGCACCTTGGTTTCAATTCAGAATTTCTGAGGCCTAGACTGCTTTACTGGATTCCCATCCTTATTGTATTTACTGACTTTTCTTACTGGAAATGGTTGGGTCAAAGACTGCCTTTTAAACTTTGATAGATACTACAGAATTATCCTCTATAGAATTGTAACCTTATACCCTATCACCAACAGTTTGTGAAACTTCCATTTTTTTTCAGACTTTTTCATATTACATTTAAATATATATATTTATTTATTTATTTTTCCAAAATAAAGGTGGAAAGTGACATCTCATTCTTATTCTAATTTTATATGTTGGAAAAATAGATGCCCCCTTTCTGTTGTTTATATTTAACTTTATTATGGATTATCTATTATGTGCCATAAACTTGCTAAGTATTTTAAGTTCTTCAGTCTCAGAGCAATTAAATTATTTGTCTGCTAAGTCACACGTAAGTAATTAATGACATATACACAAATTAAAATTCAAGTTCAACTCATATATCCATGTATTTTTTAACTTGTGCTATCTCTCTATTTGGACAATAAGAATCATAAAAGTGAGAAATAAAGAAATTGGGTTCAAGAAGTTATTACAAAGAGTGAAGAGCTGAAACTAGCTGTGATGGGTAAAAAAAAGTCTGTAAGATATTATGAGTTAAAGCACTAGCTATTATGTGAGAAACAAACAAACAAAACAGAACATTCATATTATGGCTTTACATGATCATAATTGGTTGAATGTGAAATAAACAAAAAAATTAGCTGGTCATTTCACTTAGACAATATCAAAATATTTTCATCTAGCCCCGGCCCTGGCTGGTCGTGCGGGTGGCAGCCACTCGATGTGTCCCTTCACGTCGAAGTTTCTCTCTCTCTCTCCCTTCCTCTCTCTCCCTCCTACTCTATCTGTACAAAAAAAAAATGGAAAAATATCCTCGGGTGAGGATGATAAAAAAAAATATATATTTTCATCTAGCTAACTTCAAAACATTTTTTTTTCACTCAATAAAGTAACATTTGCTGCTATGAGGCCATATTAGTATTAACAATAGTGATACTTATCAATTTTTTACTATTGCCAGAGATGACTGAGGTCCTTAAGTATATTAACTGATCCTTATATGAGCCCTATGAGACAGGTACTATTATATCCCTATTTTATAGATAAGGAAACTGAGTCTCAGAGGTTAATTAATGTGCACTGGATCACACAACAGTCAGTTGTAGAACTAGGATTCAAATCCAGGTAGTAGGAATCCAGACATTGTAATACTGCCTATGTAAAGATTATTTTAAATAAGATTCTAAGTGGTCCTTGTAAGAAACAACAACAACAATAACAAAACAATCAGGTGGTTAATTTAGAAATGAGGGTACTTAAGATCTGAACATTTATTTTCCCTTATTTGTTCACCCAATGGTGGAGTGCAAGAAGAGAGAAATGGTTCTTTTGTTACTTCCATGTAGTTATTCTCCAATAGAACACATGTTTGCAATTTATGTCACTCTAACCTTGATGCCTGGTAGATGAGATAGGTAAAAATTTGGAGTATTCACAGGTGAATGTGGAAGAGCACTAACAGACACAGTATAGCCTGACAGCATTGTGGGTTCAACCAAAGTTATAGTCAATGACATTATAAAGGAAACTGGACCAATTTGAGTTCATAATTAAAACATGGGTTAATTGTCACTGGAATAGTTAATCAGATTAATAAAATAAATTAAATACATTCAGAAAATTTTCCAAAAATATTTATAAAAAAATAACTTTAACAGATAATTAAAAGTAAAATTTCCAAAAATAAGAATATTGTCTGATCATTATTTTAAGTAGAGAAAATAGTATATGGTTGATGCTTGATGAACTGCTAGACATTTTAAAATTCTCTTTCAAATTATGTTAATTCTAGAAAGTTTAATTACATTAGTGTAAAAATAAAATAATGTACTATGAAAATATATAGGAAAATCTTTTTCAATTCTAGAATAGGCAAAACTATTTAAGCCAACTTCCAAGACTAAAATGATTTTTTGTTTTGTTTTTCAGCTACAGTTGGCATTCAATATTATTCTATATTAGTTTCAGGTGTGCAGCGTAGAGATCAAACATTTATATAGTTTACTAAGTGATTCCCCTGAGAAGTCTAGTACCCACCTGGAACCATCAGTTATTACAATATCATAAACTATGTTCCCTATGTTGTCTGTTGTAATTTATATCCCCATGACTATTTTGTGACTACCAATTTGTAATGTAATTTTTTAAAAATGTCTGTATATACTGTATGCAAAAAAAACCTCTACCATATATAATTTTTTCATATGTTTATAAAGTGGGCAAATATTTTTATAGGAACAATTAAGAAAGTATTTTTAATATATAAATATATCTTATTTGTCTTTTTAAATTAATTTACTTGAGAACAAGAACCTATGTTATTTGACATTGGGTAAAATGGACATTTCTTGAGTGCATATATTAATGAATAGATGTCACAAAGACACTGTAAAATCAATCTAGGCATATATTGAAGCATTTTGGGATATTTCTCTGGTTAAAGAGTTTTATTTTTACTTCAGACTACAACTTTTGGAAAACGCATTTATTTTTTCATGAGACTGGGTATGGGTTATTCAGTGACAGACACATGAAATACTTTTTTTTTTTCAACGATGTAGACAACATTTAATAGTATATGAAGAATGACTGTGAGTTTGGGCTTGATGAATCTTTGTTTTATAATTTTGTAGGCTAGATTTCTTATAATTAAACAGCTGCACTGAATCCAGCATCGTGAACAGGCCATGTCATCTTAGGAAAGTAAGTGCTTCTCATAAGCTGCATGTTCCAAAATTTTTCTTACATTTCATTATGATGAGCTTTGGGATCAAGTATAAGTAGCTAGTCATAAAAACAGTAGCACTCATGCTACTTTGGTGGTGAGCCATCTTCTCATTCATGCCAGCAACTTTCCTTTACTAGATGTTAAGCTTAGTCTCTTACTCTCACAAAGGCAAAACCACCCATTCACCTGATCATAAATTGTACGTATGACAGCACCACACCAATTTGCTCAATGTAACTTTGAGCAAGAGACTTCATCTCTTGCCATGCCATGTTTTGCCACTCATAAAAGTGCATTTTTAAATTATTTATTTATTTCATACAGTGCTGATTTAGTCACAGGGTCTTAGAATCAATACAACACCATAGAAGGAGGCCAGCAAAGAATTCTTTAAATTATAGACTTTTGTCCCCCCAGAAGATTTATTTCTACTCACCAAAAAGAGATATTTACAGTTGGCTCAACTATCTTTATTACCAACCCAAAGGTATAAAAACTGGTTACCCATGGGGCACTTTTTTGTTTTGTTTTTGATATTTTGTTCAGATAGAATGGGAGAGAGAGAGAGAGAGAGAGAGAGAGGGAGAGAGAGAGAGAGAGAGAGAGAGAAACATCAACGTGAAAGGGACACATCGAGTGGTTGCTACCCTCACAACCCAACCAGGGCCGGGGACAAACTGCAACTGAGGTACATGCCCTTAGCAGGAACCGAACCCGGGTCTCTCTGGACCGCAGGCCGATGCTCCAACTGCTGAGCCAAACCGACCAGGGCCCATGGGGCACTTTTGATGCCAGAATCTGACCAAACACCCTGTTCTTTGGTATTAAGAAAATAAATGGGGAAGTAGCTATATATGTTCTGACTTGCCTCTTTGTTAACCAATCCCCCTTTCTTCCCACAGGCTTTGTTAAAGTTTCTTTGTAAAAAGGTTTCCTTCTCCAGTCTACCATTGTCTTATGTTGCTCCAGCATCCATTCCTTTTGGCCCTTTTATTTTGGACATAGTACCTACTCTCCACCTATTCCCACAGAAAAAATTTCAGAGTTCTTACTTCCTGAGGCTATTGAGCCTAACACATGACTTCTGATTCTCTTCATCCCACACTCAATTTAGAGCCTCATGTTCTCCCATACCTGGTTTCAACTCTGACTCCAACACTGCAATGGGCCTCGTTCATGCACACACATAGAAAACCACACATAGAAGGAATCTACAACCACAATGCACAATAACAAATAGCAGTATTTCTCTGTAATTATATTCTCACTCTCCTACTGGGAAATCCATGTACTGAGTGGATCCAATCTATTGGTTCTACTGATGATAAGGACATTTCTTAGCTATAGTCACAAGGTGAATGACCAGAACGTGGATAGTGAAAAGATGATTGAAAAAAGATATGAAGTCAAGCCAGAGGGGTTGTCATTGTCTAAAATGGGTGATCAAGCAAAAGGACAGAGTAAATACTAAGAACTACAAGAAAGACTAGTTTCTTTTCTCTCTTTTTCTATTCTTACTCCTTCCAATCTAATCTCTGTACTATTTAGCCTGAGTTAGCTATTCAAAATACAAATCTAAATAACCACTTTCTCAATTAAAAACTCGTCAGTAATGACTTTTCCTGGTTTTAGAATAGAGCCTACATCATTAAAAAGACCTAACCTGACCCTGCATGATTTGACCTCCTAAATGGTCTCACTACCTTCACTCTCTTGTACTCGAACAAACTTAAATATGTCACAAACCTATTTAAAAAAAAAAAAAAAAAACTTCAATGATTCCGTGCTACCTGTAGAATTTGAAGTCCAGCTTCCCTGGTTTATCTTCACTCAAATTTATTCCCCAATTTTTCTTTTATAGCCTCTGTTTTGGTGAATCACATTCCACTTGCCTACTTGTTCTCTCTCTCTCCCCCCCCCAACCTCTGCATGTCTAAATCCTTTCTAATAAACCTTAAATCCCACTTCACCTCTCTACCTTCTTCTAATTCCTCCTATGAAGAAATAATTTCTTCATTTCATTGTTGCAACATTTCACCATGGTCCTTTACACCTTGCTTATTTGCATTGTAGATCGCTCTGTCCATGTCTCATCTCCTCTTCTTGCCTGAACACTCCTTCACCCATAAACAAAGAGCTACATATGATTCATCAGTTGTTTCAAAACATCCACCGGAGTGACAGGAACCTTAGTTGGCACTCAGTCAATAAATATTTGTGCAATACTGTCTTCAAACATCAGAAACCAATCTCTCTGAGAATCTACAAAATCAAACTACTATTGACTTCTTTTGTCTACTGCTGCCTAAGTGGAGAAGGCCAAACAGTCTTAGAATAAACAAATTAGGTTCTAAAAAATGAAGAGGCACAAAGCAAAGAGAGTAAGAGGGACATGATCACACCATGTGCTGATTGTTTTGCCCAGAGGCTTCAAGGCCTTTAATTAAACAATTTAACCATGGGAGGCAAGAGATGGAATGTGTTTCTAATTAATGCTTTAAACTCATTATGCTCCCAGGCCAGGAAATATAATAACTACATAAGAAGTTGGAAATTATTTCCGTAGAGATTGTGGCAGGCTTTTTTTGATAAATCTCAGTCACAACTCTTCAAAGGATCCTGGGCTGTTGCTCAGCTGATATCATGAGTCCAAGTGGAGCAGGACTTGGAGATGGCTATTTCACTTACATATATTTAAAAGAAAAACATCAACACATTGTAATCTCTGTTTTTCCACTCTGTCTTAAAATTTCATTAAAATATTCATAGTGTGGTTGCAATGTATTTAGTGATTAGATTCTATATGGGAAGAATTGCATATGTTAAAATTAAACTTGAACATCTTTTAAATTGTACAGGAAGTTGGGTAACATAGTTTGGATATCATTTTATCTCTCAAGGAGTTCATATCATTAAATAATTTTTCCCTAGAGTGGGGATAGATTATTGTTTCTTTCAGCATCTGAGGGAGTAATTTGCTGATAGCTAAGGGACTCTTTTATGAAAAACCACTTTTCTTCTTTCTCTTAATTTACAAAGTTGAATTTCCAAATTTAAATATGTGTAAAATAGAATATGACTGTAAGTCTCTAAGTTAATCTATATTCATTTGTTCTTAGAAATTTTAGTACACTTTCACAAAAATTCGGTTGAACCTTACCATTATCATTGTAACAACCAAGGGATTAATACAAATTATTTTTTCTAGTTAAATTATTGATTCTGTACTTTTTAAAAAGTAATTTTAAATTAAAATATTGATTTAAAAAATGTTTAATTTTACTGATTATTCTCCAATTAAATTATTTTAATGAATTAGACTGTTTTTATCATTATTTTTTCTTTTGTCTTCACTCTTAAATTCATATGGGTGGAGTGTTTGAAATTTGATCATAGGTTTTATTCTCTTGATTTTATTACTTTCAGAGAATTTTGATAAAGCAGAAAATATTAGCCAATCAAAATTAGCCTGTCTGTTACTGTGGATCTTTACAAGGCTAGCAAACCACCTCTGATTCAAAGCTTAGATTTCTTCTGTTCATTAGATAATACAAGGTGCACTAAAACATATTTTCTATTTTTATGGGCTTACTCATCACATTTCATATAGAAATATTGGTCCCTACACCACATGGAATATTTTTTCAAGCAATTGCAATTCAATAAAAAATATTTTTTAATAGATTGTATATGAAAGACACTAGTTTGAGTTTTGCAGGAACACAAAAGCAATAAATTATTTCATAGCTCAAATATTTACAATTTTTAGGAGATCTATGGCAGCCAATTATCAAGATAGCACTCGATTATCCTCATCTAGTATTTCCAGATTTCTACAGGGCCTTCTCACATTAAATCAGGACTGGCCAATAGAGTTTTTTGGAAATGAGGGTGTGTAGCTTTTTCAATTAGGTAAAAACATCATCTCAACTTCTGTCTTGGCCTATTGGATCATTCAATTTAGGGGAAACCAGCAACATATCAAGAACTGTAAAAGATCTGAGATTTGACCCTACTTTTGAGCTAACAAGTCATCTTGACATAGTTTCATGGATGACAGTAAAATACTCGAGACTCCAGTGTCACACACAAAGGACAATTTATTACTCGAAACAATGCAAGTAACTAAAGTATCAGCATTGTGTGAGCGTTGAGCCCCAATTCCCATGGACCAATACAAAGTGGACCAAATGATGCTTATTCCACAGTGGGTTGTGTTAATGGAGATTAACCCCAAGTTTAGGGAGCCCAGGTTTTTATAATGGGCAATAAACCTGATCTTTCCCATAAGGAGACATTGCCTTTATTTGTGGGAGAAGAAAAATAAACTGCCCTCTGTTCTGGAGGGAGACTGTCTCTACCTACCAAGTTTCTTTGTTACAGAAACATCTTTGAAAAGATAATGCAGAACAGGGGAAGTGTGCAGTTCTTCAGCTCACTAGATGTGAGAGATCCTTGAGAATGTCTTCCAATAGCGCAAAGCCACAGGACAATAATGGAGCCCTAGCAAGAGATTCATGTGGTGATAAACTGAAGCCTCTCCTAGCAACCAGTACCACCCTGCCCACCCAGTGATTAAACCACCAGTGACAGTGAAATCTTCAGGTGACTGCTTTCCTGGCTGAAATATAGGAAATACATTTTTATAAAGGACCTCAAACCAGAGCCATCTAGAAAGTTGCTCTAAAATTCTTGATCCACAAAAATTTTTAAGGATAATAATATTGTTGTTTTAAGCCACTTAGTTTTGAGGTAATTTGTTACCTAGTAATGCATAACCAATACAAATGTCCTTGCTAGGAAGTGGTGTGCTATCACAACAAATGTCTTAAAATATAACAGTGGCTTTGGGATGAGGCAGTAGGAAGAATCTGGAGGTACCCAAGGTTGGTGTTAGGGGAAACATAAGAGGCCTTGAGGAGACTTTCAGCAAAGCCTGAACGTCTTTGAAGGGGCTGCTGGATGAGCTTAAAGCAAAGTGAGGGAATGTTGTTGGATACTGGAGAAAAGGGATCTTTGTTGTGCCTGTGGCAGAAAGTTAGCAACACTGTTGCCTATAGTAACACAAAAAAGTGGAAAATGTACCTAAGGAACTGGGTGCTCTGGCTAAGATTTCCAGGCCATGCAGAAAGTCCCATCTGGTTTCTCCTTACTATTTAGAGTAAAATGAGAGCTATTTTGGTAATCCTTGGAGAATATATAATGTGTGATATTACAGGCAACATAAAGTTTATAAATAATTCACAATTTGTGCATATTGCACTTTTAGAAGGCAAATTATTCTTTTCTGTATAAAGTACAGTTCCTTATTTTAACATTATGACCAAACAGCATCTAAGAAAAATTACACATGTTAGAGAGAAAGGGAGTATAAAAACTTTTTTTTTACCTGACTTTTATTAAGTGATTTTAATGGTGAGCTAAAAGAAAAATGCGATTACAAATAATACTTTCAGTGTTAGTTTCCTAGAGGGTTAAAATAGCCTATTATGTAGTGCTGGAATTCAGCTATTATAAACCAAAGTAAGATGGGGGAAGTTTGCAGGGAGAGTGTTGAGGTTTAGCTGCATATTCACCAGAATATGAGAGAAATCTGAGGCATCAAAAATGGAACACTGTTCTTAGAGGAGTAGTGTTAAAATTTTATTTTCATGGGCAAGTACTTTCCCATATTCAATAATTATTATTTCTTACTTTGCAAAATGCTAAATGACAACAAAATATGATTCAATAAGCTCTCAAGATGCCAACTTGACTTTGGCAGTGATACCGAGCTGGTCTGTGAAAGCTGAACACACTGGGCTAATTCAATGATGAATAATTTGGAGGCCCATTCAAAGTAGTTGCTGAATTCTTTCTTAATCATCTGCGGTTACAATCAACATTACAAACCTTTCAAAGTCTGCTGAACATGCTCTGCTTTAAATCTAGTAATTTTATTTTTAACAAATAAAATAAAACAAAACAATCATAGAGTGAATCCAGCTTAGAACATAAAAATTACATTTGGGATATTTGATTTAATAAACACTTCAAAATTTTTCTTCTTTATTCACGTTCCAAATACTTAAAAACACATTAATACAGTTTGTATGTGCACACACACACACACACACACAGAGAGAGAAACAGAATTGAAAAAGAGGTCACTAAAAAAGTGTAACAGCAGTTCTCTTTCTTATTTTGGTTTTGTATGAATATTTGTCTTTAGAAAGATATTGTCAAGTTCTAGCATAAACTCATCAAAATGATAAAATCACTGGGGAAATAAATTTTGTGGGTTTTTTTTTTTTTTTCTTCCTTAGGCATTGAGCTTCTGGTTCTTTTCAAAAAAGAGTAGAATATTCCTTTTATTCTACACTTATTTAAAGTGAGCTGTCGGCCCTGGCCGGTTTGGCTCAGCGGTTAGAGCGTCGGACTGCGGTCCGGAGAGACCCGGGTTCGGTTCCCGCTAAGGGCATGTACCTTGGTTGCAGTTTGTCCCCGGCCCTGGTTGGGTCGTGTGGGTGGCAACCACTCGATGTGTCGCTTTCATGTCGATGTTTCTCTCTCTCTCTCTCCCTCTCACTCTATCTGAACAAAATATCGAAAAATGTCCTCAGATGAGGATAAAAAAAAAAAATAAAAAAAAAAAAAATAAAGTGAGCTGTCGAGTGTTTCTGGGCTCAGCAGATGCTAACACTGCCACTATTTCCTAAGAAAACTTAGTTTGACATCCTTTCTAGTCTCCACAACTCCAGTCTAGATCCCTCTCTCTTTTGAACTCCAGATGCCAGAGACACAGATATGAAAGTATATCACATTAAGACAAGTATATCACCCAGAAACTACATGAAAAGTGCTTTAGTGTGATGTGAATAGGGCTGGAGGTCAGGAAAACCTAGTTTTGACCAAGCTTTGCTCATAATTTACTGTGTAGTCACTTTGATATCATTCACCTAAGTTTTCCCATCCATATAGTTATATTGAGTGATCTAAGTTCTCTCCCAACTCAATTAGTCATCTATGATTCTGAAATTCTCTCCCTTTCAAATGTTTATAATCTGATATCAATTTATGAAGTTTGGCTTTATCAAGCAGTATTATTTGTAGGTAATCTTTTCTTACAATATATTTTTGCATGAAGTTAATGTATAATTATTTTGAAAGTTAAATGATATTCAAAATGCACCATCAATCATTATAAAGACATTTTCTGACAGTAGTGAAAACCCCATGACCTAGCTATGATTGGAAAGGTCATGGTTGTGAGTTATTTTACATGTGTAGTGAGTCGTTTGACATCCTTGCCACTAAAATATAAGCATGAAAATCTTTTCATGAAGGAATGCTTCACGAAAGTTGATCTCCGTCGAAGAACATATGTTCTTCCATCAGATATCTGCCTTTGATTAATTGCTTTAATTATAAGTCATAATAGGATTGGCATTACAAAAGATATCTGTTCTGTATTTAGAGGATTATTTATTTGAATTAAAATATAAATTGTAGCCCTGGTCAGTTTAGCTCAATGGTTAGATTGTCAGCCCTCGGACCAAAGGGTCTCGGGTTTGATTACCTGTCAAGGGCATACCCAGATTGCAGGTTCAATCTCCGAGCCCTATCGGGGTCATGTGGGAGGCAACCAATTGATGTGTTTCTGTTACATCAGTGTTTCTCTTTCTCTCTCTCTCTCTCTCTCTCTCTCTCTCTCTTTCTCCCTCCCTCCCTTCCACTCTAATAATCAATGAAAAAATCTCTTCAGGTGAGGATTAACAAAAATAAAATAAAATTGTATTTTGTGTCTGATGGTGTTCAGCCCCAGAGGAAGACAGCAAGGAACAAAACCACCATGAGGCTGGTCTAGCTTTTCACTAAGGCCAAATACATTCCATCAGTGGTCAACTTCACAGCTCAGTGAGGCAATGAAGACTTCTAAATTCCCTAGAATAAAGTGAGGTGCTAATTTCGAACAATTTAAGCTGCATATTATGGAGGGGAGGGAGCTATTGTGCCTGAAGAAAGGTATTTTGATATTGAAAAACTTTGTGTGTGTGTTTTCTTAAATACATATGCTTTCTTTTGAAAATAACAGATTAGAAATCTCAAAAGTCCAGAACTCTACAGATACTTTGGTTGATTTTCTGGCATTTTAAATAAATGTTTTATATGTTTCCCCAAAAGAAAACAAAAGGGAGCAAGTTCTCTGAAGTTAATATTTGAACAGTTGTTCACCCATACTACTTAGAATCTTCTCTTTTTTTATCCTTAACTTACAGAAGAATCATATTTAAAAAAAAGAAAAGAAAAGGAAAGGAAACTCTACCAAGTAAAGAGGGTTGACTAAGAAATCTAAAACATCTGAACAGGAGCCAGACACGTAGGTAAAATTCATCTTAAACCATTCCGTTCACACGTGTTCTTTCTCTGACAAGACAAGACAAGCCAAACAGCATCCAACATCATTCCTCTGTTTTTCCTTTTGTAGTTTGCCAGTTAATTTTTATTCACTGGAAAGCCCAATTTTCCACATGCTATTCAATGTGATGTGCTTGTTTGAAAAGAAACGAGAAAAAAAGAACTAAAGATGCTGAGAACTTAACTCATTCTTTCCTTCTTTTCTCTCCTCCTCTTTGACAAGTCCCCTTTCTTTGGGGCTTAGTGGGAAACAAAAGCAGACTCATTCAAATTTAAAACTTGAACCCATGCCAGGTGAAATATTTTATGAGGCTTATCCGCAACTAGGTCATACCATATAGGTGGGCCTAGTTAAGTGGTTTTTGTTGGCCACTCTGTTTATTATGACTTTACAGTCACACCCTCTGTGCCAAAGTGCAGCTCAGCAAAGTGTGTGGGGGGCGGAGGTATGTGTGTGCTTCATTACAGAATGTACAGCTAAAGAAAATAGGTAGTTTCAGAAACTGAGGAAACATTATTTCAGAAAACATTTAATCTACAATGAACACTTATTAACATGTGATCTTTACCATATATACCTGAGAGTCAGCAGCTTTCATACACCTTTATTTTATTCCTAATTAGGTAAACTGGAGTGGGGGTGGGGGGTTTGCTCAATCACTAGCTTCAGTACAGGTTAGAACATCAGGATAAAAAGCAGGAGTACAAACAAAACTTTCATCTTGAATTCTTTTGCTTATGTCACCAGTCAAGTCTCTGCATGGGGGAACATGGCAAAGTAAGACAAATACTGCAATCCAAAATTTTTACAGGAAGTAAAACCTTTCTCTAGAGTGACTCACAGGGAAGGATCTCTTTACTCAGACTTAGCATGGAATAGGAGCAGTTATCCACAGGCACCAAACAAACACAATTCAATGCATTTGCTCATAAAAAGAGCCTACTTAAAACTGTAGAATCCAAAGCTTCTTGTTGGTTGTAGATGATTAGTAGTAGATGAAATCCAAATATATTGGGATATAAACATGCTCAATAGATTTCCAGTGGTGTCATGTTAATAGGGATGACTGATGCTTGGTTATTGCCATCATACACTCTGTAGCATTTTAGAACTGGAGTAAGTCTTGAAGATTCGCTTGTTTACACCATTTTACAGATGAAGAAATTGAGTCCAGAAGGATTAGTGATTCATCAAATATCACACAGCAAGAGTAGGTGATTAGGTAGTTCTCTAGACAGTCAGTTCAACTCACCAAACTTTGGGGTCCACATTTTATATAAAAAAGTTTTTCTTACTGATTGGAGATGAAGAAATACGTAAATCTACTGTTAAAGGCAGAATAAGAAAAGAATAAACCAAGTAGAAAACTAACTGTAATGTAAATCAAATGAAGATGTAACCTTCTAGCAGTGGTTATCAACCTTCCTAATGCCGCGACCCTTTAATATAGTTCTTCATGTTGTGGTTACCCCCAACCATAAAATTATTTTTGTTGCTACTTCATAACTGTAATTTTGCTACTGTTATGTCTTAGGTGAAAGGGTCATTCTACACCCAAAGGGGTTGCAAGCCACAGGTTGAGAACCGCTGTTCTATGGGGTTCAAAGGATGAGGATAATTTTTTTCACAATTTCTTGCTATTCAATACAGTAATGATTTCTTTTTCACAGCTATAATAGAATAGTGACCTGGAAAGGAACTCAGAAAATTCATCAGGTGACTATTCAACTCTTTAGGATATGGGGTATATTTCTTAATGCAAGACGGGTAGAATTGGTATTACAATGTAATAGCGCTCCATTTTAAAGTAATATGTATTTTCTTAAAAAACTCCAAATAAGAACAATGTAAAGAAAATCACTACTTTCAAAATAACAGTGTTTTTTTCTTACCAATAAAATTTTGCATGATATAGCTCTTTGTTAATTCTGTACTCTATTTATTATATTTGATAAAAATCTTAAGATTCACATTCTAAAATTTTCTTATATACTTGAATATAATAAACTCTATTAGATTTAATTTTTTTCTTTATTGATTTTAGAGAGAGAGGAAGGGAGAAGGAAAGAGAGATGAAACATCGATGAGAGAGAACATTGATTGGCTACCTCCTGCATGCCCCCCACTGGGAATTGGACCCACAACCTAGGTATATGCCCTCACCGGGAATTGAACCAGTGACCTCTTGGTGCATGGGTCAACGTTCAACCACTGAGCCACACCAGTGAGCTCTATTAGATTTTTATAGCGTCACTTTTGCAAAGTATTAAGGCCAGTTTATGTCTACCTGCTTTTTGTATCCCTGTAAATTTAAAATCTTCTACAAATTTTATAAGCAAATTTCAAATTTTATATTTGAAGTCATCAATAAGGATGGTGAATGAAAATATCTTTATAAAAAAGTAACCTTTCCTATGAAGAACATTATTAGTGGATCCCATATAATTTAATACTAGATAATTCATCTTTAGATAGAACACTTGGTGTATTTGTTTATATAAACAAAAAGACTATGGTTAAGAGTACTTTAACTTTGTTTTAAGAACATGTCTTGCTTATTTATCAATTATATATTGAATACTCATTGAAGATCTAGCCCTCTAAGCACTAGAAAATATATATAATAATTAAAAAGGAAAATATGAATGTTACTCTTAAGAAATTTATTATCTAATAGAAAGGATAATACAATTAATATATAATCGATATCAGTCACATGCAAGAGTGGATCCAAACACCATTAGAAATTATAAAGTACCTGGAAAGAGCCCAATCAACTCCATTCAAATACAGATCAACATTAAGAATGGAGGGGGCAGCGGGGATGGGTGGAGGTGCGCAAAGAGCGGGGAAAAGGGGGACACCTGCAATTATGTCAACATTAAAAATGTTTAATTAAAAGAAAAAAGAACCAATGAGAGACAAAGGCAACCAGTTTGAAAGGGAAGAAAAAAAATCTACTCATTTTGCAAATGTGAAATGAACTTTATTTTAATAAGCATCAATATAGATATTCATAAAATTAATTAATTGGTAGCAGTATATCCTAAATACTATTGTACATTAAATAATGCTCAAGAGTGGCTTCATCCTTTTGTGTTTAATATTCTTTTTCTTGATGTGTCAAGGCACTGTGAACAACTGAAACCCCTAACAAAAAGTGACTTCTCACAAGAGGGGCTTTACATGCATATATCACTAGTGACATAGAGTAAGAAGGTCACCTCGATTGAATGCAGCCACCAAAGAGAATGTATGGAGTGAATGTAAGCGGCATTGCACAAAGCATATTAGAGGGAAGTAAACCTTCAAGAAATCAAATGACAAACACGCCATCCTCAAAAACCTATATATTGAAAAAGTATGTAGGAAAGAAGTAAGAATTCAGTAATAAAGGCCAGAAGCAGAATTTGGACATCTCCACATGGACTGGTCAATACAGAATGATGCACAACCCATATTGATTAGATCTATAATAGACTCTGACACTTCTTTTGGCCATGCTGATACTGGTTGAAAGTTCTCACCAAATTCTTAGAAAAGGGAAATAAAGATTGAAAATCTTGTGTTTATCATACATAATTAACTAACAGAATGAAACTCAACTTGTTTTATGTGTGACCCTTTTCCCCAATAGTATCATTTGATCATGGCAACTTACTCTGGTGGAGTGAAGTAAAGTCTCTCTAAGATAGCATTAGTGGTCCAGCCGGTGTAGCTCAGTGGTTGGGCATTGACCCATGCACCAAGAGGTCACTGGTTCAATTCCCAGTCAGGGCACATGTCCCGGTTGTGGGCCAAATCCTCAGTGGAGGTCATGCAGGAGGTGGCCAATCAATGTTCTCTCTCATTGATGTTTCTCTCTCTCTTTTCCTCTCCCTTCCTCTCTCTCTAAAATCAATAAATAAATAAAAAAAGGATAGCATCAGTGAAGCTTTATAGTAAAATGTAGTATTAAAAAGAGCGTACCCCCATTAATTGTGAAATAGTTAAATTTTGAGAATATGACATATGTACCTTATAGAACTATTTTTTACTTCCAGAATTTGAGAGGTGTAAAAGTGAGCATATGACTTAAAACATTTCAATCTGGGTGACTTTCAGAACTCTTGCTTCAAATGCTGGAATAGAAGCCTCTTCTCTTTCTCTGGACCTTGTGGTGTGTACATGGCAGTCCAAGGCAGTGACATATTTTGCCCTTGTGAGGCATTTTTATAGCCTGATATTGGACCCATCGCACAGAGGAAAGCTAACTTTAGGACATCACAGGCAGCTCCTGGATTTACCTAACCATGAAACAATAACTACTATGGATTTACAGATATACAAGTCAGTGTTTTTCCTTGTTTTCAAGCCATTTGCCATCAGTTGTTCTGATTTTTGCATCCAGTGGCATTCTAAATGCTATAGCTTTATAACTTTCTGAAGTATAGACTGTGCAGTCTTGCTCCAGGCTTTGTGATCTGATTCCTGACAACTTCTCTTGATTTGTGGTTTGTCATTTCCCATTCTGACCCTTGGTACAGTTATCAAGTACCAATAGCAACTCCCTGAACACATCATGCTATTTTGGGTCTTTGTGTCTTAGTATGTGTTGGTCCCTTTGTTAGGAATGTCCTTTATCATGTTTTCTAGCCTAATTCTACTAATTCTTCAAAATTTTTCTCCTATGTGATGTGGCTAAGATTTTCAGAACCATCTCCCATCTGACTTAGACACCCCTTCCTATGTGTGTCTCTGACTTACCTTCACCATGGTACTTATTATAATTGCTTCCTCCCAACTGGAATAGAAACTGCTCAAAAAGACAATGCATCTTTTTCCTTTTTTCATCACTTGTACCTAAACTAACACTTGTTGACATTCAAATGTTCATTGAATTAATGATTGTGTTGGATAACAAAAGAAAAACAACAAACGTCATTTCAGCTGAGGACAATGTTTTTCTTTATTTTTGTTTGGCTTGGTTTGATTTGGTTTCAGTTTTTGGGTAAGAGCCAGCAAACCTAATGGATTTTAATTGCTTGGAATGTGTTTCTACTCTTTGGTACAGTTTATTAACCCATTAGTAGATAGGTAACCAGATAGAAACCTAATTGCTGATGAGTTACCTTCTCTCATTACTTGCCATTAGTCACCAGAGACAAATAAGCAAGAGACATCAAATGGATCAGTGAAAACCCACCATCACTACTTGGAAGTTCTCAAAGCACATGACTTACATGATGTTGTCATGCTTATTTAGACTGAGTATAGAGATGCAATATAAGGAGAGGAGGAATTTGAAGAATAATTATGGTAAATAGCTTTGTATTAGTTAGTGTGATGAATGGTTTTCAGATTTCTGGAAGAGGTTACCTTCAGTAAATATTTCCAAAGTGTTACTCTGGATCTGTCACTCCATGGCTTGGACATTTAGTGACCCTCATGAAAAACATCAGTATCATTTCAGAAATCGTTGGTTCTGAAAACCTGTGTTCTTAGATGACTCAGTGCTGACTTTTTCATAAAAAGTACACAATAGAGAAAAATTCTTAGTGAACTTATTTTTCTTTTACAGTGAAGCTTGCCAAATTTGCCTCTGCATATTCTAAAGTTGGTTTTGGCATGTTTGTTATCAGCCATCTAAATGTCAGTCAGGGTCCTTCCTCACAGGAAACAGATGGCCCACTCACATCAGAGCGACATAAGGAACATTTGTTTACAAAGGGGCTAATGACCAAGGTGTGAATGGAGTTTAGGAAATAAGTGGATCATGTAGGGACCAGGGACCAACTGCAATAGAACTTTTACTCCCCTCATAAGCCCATGTCCAGAGAGATGACAGGAGGACTCACCAGGGAAGAAGTGACAACAGAAGGTCACCAGGGGAGGGATAGAGATTTCCCATCCAGGGCACAACCAGCCCCAGGTAATTTCACCAGGAGGGACCCTAGGGGATAAATTCCCTGATGTCACTCTCTTCTCTACTTCCTACTTCTGCTAGGCTCTGCCTGGACTTAATGTCAGAGAGTAGAGGGGAGGTTTTGGGGTGGTTGTCTTTTTGGCTTCCTTTTCTGCCTCTTTTTGTTTTGTTTTGTTTTGTTTTGGAAGGCTTTTGGTTGTAGTCCAAGATAAGCCACCCCTTATTTTCCCTCAGCATTAAATATTGTCTTCTTCTGGGTGGAAAGCCTGGGTCTGCAACCAGAAAGAACAAAGTCTTAGCAGCTACCATATGATCATAGGGTAATAACAATTCCGTCATATTCCTTCCAAAAGTCTAAATGTTAACTACTACTGCTGTGCTTCAATGCTTCATAGAAGGAAGTCATGGGAAAAAGGAAAGCAAAAATAATGGAGTACCATAAAACACAGCTTCTAAATTCTCCCTCTCTCTCCAGCTACTAGAGTAAATTGATTATCATAATGCCTAGTTCCACCATCCAATTCCATGCTCCTTTAACCTTTGCAAGCACTTCTGCTGGGTGAGAATTTTTTAACTCTCTGAGTGACTCAAAACTTGATCCCTCTTTTTGTGAATAGGCCTTGTAGCCCCCAGTCCAGGAAATGGTAGGTTTTAACTCTCATTATGGGTCCACTGGTGGATGAGTCTGAAGAGAGTCAATATTTGCTTGTGAGACAAGGGAAATTCAAGGGAATTTGTGGATTCACAATCAGTTCTTAACTCAATCTATGGTATGTCATACTGTCCAATAAGGCAGTGTTCCATTATCTCCTAGTAATTGCCTTTCCCATAGCACAAGGAATTTGGCAGATCTAGTTTAGAATTAGTGCTATGACTTTGCAACTTTCATAATCATACTCTGACTTGGTTGTCAGCTATATCTTTCAGGTATAGAAGAAAAGGACTCCTTTAAAGTTAGTAAAATGTGAGCTCTGTGTACATTTGTAATTACGTGTTCATTGTTTTAATTCTCTTTTTTGTCTGTCTGTCTTTTCTAGGACTGTAAGAAGAAACTAAGTGCTTCTAAAATCTAAGTTGTCAGAGTAGTGAAGTGCCACAGCCACTTGATTTCTACTAGCTCATCACCTATGCAGCCATAGTGATAACCTGAATATTTATCATGCTACCGTGTGCCAGAACTATCTCTATTTGATTCCTCGCACCCCCAGCAAGGAGATTATCCCTGCCCTTTTTACATACTATATGAGATACCAATCCCAAAATCTCATTTCAAGCAGTTTGTTTTCTGGGGCCATCTTATACCAACGAAGATATCAGCCAAGGTCCCTTCAGCAAAGACATAATTAAATAAATATTTATTTACAAGGTGACATATTCCAGGAGTCTGAGAGGCATGAAAGTGAATCTCCCCTGATAGGACTGCCAATGGGGGCCAGCAGCAGTGAGGTGCTACCACTCTTAATCCCAAAGAGCCGAGGAAAGGAAACAATGAGTAGACACTGAAAGAAATAAAGTCCCGAACTCATCCCAAAGCCAGAGAACACCAAGGTCCTGATGATGTAGTCAATGGAGGCTCATTGTAAAAGGTAGATAAACAAAGAGAGAGTGGTTCACCAGGGCATGTGACACTTGGTATTTCTTTGCTTCTTCCTCTCTGCTCGATCACGTTCCTATCTTCTTTCCAAACTATGTATTCAGTACCACCTTTCCCTTGAACTGTCTGGATTAATTAATTCGTGGTCTCTTCTTTCTCATGTATGTGCACATTCTGTGACAGTATTTTAAAATGTACCTCTATTCTTGTGTTTTCTAAAATGTGCTCTGATACTTACTTATTCATTCTCATTTACATGTACACACACATACACATTCATTTATTTCTCCCATTTGGATAGAGCCAGTGACCGTCTCATGTGTGTCATTTGGATTATGCCATAAACTACACACAATTGTACTATACACGTATTAATGACTTCTTTTTTTTTTTTTTTTTTAATTCTTGGCAGAGGATATTTTTTCATTGGTTTTCAGATAGAGTTGAAGAAAGGAAGGGAAGGAAGGAGAGAGATAGAAAAACAGATGTGAGAGAGACACATCAATTGGTTCTCCTCCTGCATGACCCTGACCAGGGCTGGGAACCGAACTGCAAACTAGATACGTGCCCTTGACCGGAATCAAACCCGTGACCCTTTGGTCCGCAGGCTGACACTCTAATCACTGAGCCAAACCGGCCAGGGCAATTATTTCTTAAGTTTAAAGGTGAGAATTAATAACTGTACTTGGAATTAGGTATTGTCCTAAGGATTATGTTTTCTCCTTCCTCCTTCCTTCTGCACAAGCATTTGTTCTTTAATTTAAAACATTTAGTTTTCAATTTATTTGATCATGTGGGAAAAGTGCTGGCTGGGAAAATGCAATTTATGAAAGCATAGCTTTCAAGAAGTGGCAAAAAATATTTTAGTCTTACGAGGAGTCCATGAGTCTTTTAAAATCTTGTTTCAGTAATGAATTCTGATTTTCTTAATAGAAATTAGAGTAGGCTTATTTTTTTATATCCCTTTTAATTAAAACAAATTTTTATTTAAAAAAGAGCAAGCTTATCTACATATTTTCAAGAGATCATAACAGACCACAACATATTAGTTTAAAGCCAGGGATATGTTGACCATCTCAAGTCTAGTTTCATATAATTTCACCTCTGAACATTTACAGTGTAATAATAATGAACTTGCAGGTAAAAAGCCTGAAAAACAACTTTATAAAGATCATTTTATTTTTATAAAATGTTACTGATCTATAGGCATCAGGAATAAATTCACAGTACTGTGTTCTAAGTGCATTCTCATGTATAACAACTTAAAACTCAAATGGCAATGGTATTATCATGGTTTCCAGACTCATAAATTACCATAAGGCGTTTCCAACATTGCTGAATGTTTGCCTTCCAAGGATCTCAAACTGATCTGTAGAAAAACCATTGTTATTTGGTACATAGAGGATCTAAATCATTTTACAATGTGAAAAGTAAAATAAAAACATATTTTTGAAGTTGAGCCAATTTACCTCAAGTCACATCTCATGTCTGTGAGAAATAAATGAATAGAAACTTAGAAATTATGGTTCTTGATTCTCTACTGTGGTCATTTAGGCTCCCATATTTCTATTTCATACTTCAGTGGGATAACTTGATTGACTCTACTCAATCCTCTTTATTGGCTCAGCAGTTACAGCAAACTTGCCCTTTCTGTGCTATTTATGTTTTTTGTGAACAATGTTTAAATAATGTTGGTTCTAAATCCACATATGTATGCAGGAGTGCAGGTTTCTGCCACTCTCTAATACTAAGAAAAAAAACCAAGGAGTATGTAAACATTTCACTCTCTTTGAGAGACTGAGAATGAATAGGTAGATTGATTGATTTTTCCTAATAAATAAAATAAAAGGAAAAAAATCTTACTGCCAGCATTTCAGTACTTAAATAATCGATATGGGACCCACCAGTAGCTTTAGAACCATTTTTTTTTTCCTGGCCAAAAATCTGATTGACATATGACTCAGTAGATACAAAGATGATTTTCAAAGTCTCTACATAAAGCTTGGCTTAAAAGACGTTAAACTAGTGTGAACATACCTGATGTTAAAATAGCATTAAATACAAGTTGAAGTTTGTTAGTGAAGAGAGGGCATTTTAATGATGGATCTGAACAGGAAATGGTCATTTAAAATGTAATCATATGCTTCTAATTGTGATGTAGTAACACCCTATGCTGAAAGACAATGTGACCAACTAAAGGAGATTGAGCAATAAAGGAATGGAAAAAGAATTAATAACAGACAGGCAGGACAATTTGGAACATTCTGAAGACTTTTAGGAGAAAACAGCTTGTAACCTGTTTTTGTACTCTTAACCTAGAGAAACACTGATAGAAATCCAGTGAAATAAAAATGTGGCAGGAATGGTTTCAGAAATGACGAGAAAGAGCCAGGATGTAAGACAATGGCTTTTCCTGCCACGCTGGTCCAAAGGTAGGTCCAGAAAAGAGGCCTCACATTCCAAAGGTCCTCCCTTGACTCCCAATCTCACACTTTTTCCACTGCACCAGGCAGTTCCAGTAAGTGTTGCCTAAGAAAACATTGGCTAAAAGGCCAATTTGGATTAGGAATTGGTGTGTCTGAAGCTAGAGTTCACAGTTTTTACCGCATCGTTCTCCTGTTCAAAAATTCTTCAGTGGCCTTCCTTTTAAATGTGCTGTGTTAACAAAGCGCATCATTCTCTTGGCATTCCGTTTAGACGCACTCAGTCTTGCCAGTTCCACCTCCCACTGCCTCCCCACAGGAAGGCTCTGCTGCGTCCAAACCAGTCCATTGCTCAGTCTGTGCTCTCTACCGCTGCACATGTTCGCTCAGGCTGTTCCTCCAGATGGAATGCCAACCCCCTCTCCTGTCCTCTGTTTGTTTCAGTCCTACCTAAAATCCAATGCTGGATCAAAGACCCACCTCTCGTCCCTTCTCTGGATACCTACCGTATACACTCCCATTTATTTGTCCTTAATCAGATCCTCCTTAGCGCTGTGTGCTCTCTACTCTGGAAAGCCTCTATAATGTTGCAAAATCTCATACTATACCACAGAGTTTCCATCATGAAGGATCAAATGAATAAGCGCTCATACAATGTCATGTACAACATTAGCACTATACAACTTATAGGGCACATTCATTTACCATCTCCCACCATGAAGAATTAAAAAGCAAGCTCTCATACTCTCAGACTGTAGAGTTTACAGAGGGCTTTTACATAGAATATCTTATATGACAATATCCTTGGAGGATAGCCTGACTGATATCATGATCTTCATCTTACAAATGAGGATGCCAACCCAGGAAATAAAGGTTGCACTTATCAACAGACAGCACAGGGATTTAGAGTCATCTTTCCTGATTTTCTAAAGCTCATTCAGCTTAGTAGTTCTTCTGTACCTGATCATGTCAATATTGTAGTTTTAAACATTGGGGTTTGGATAGATCATTAAAATGACAGAAAAAACAATGACGATACTAAGCGATCACAAAGATACAAAGCTAATAAACATTATAAGGTTTGTGATTAGTACTTAAAACAACATGGCAATTAATGTAAAACAGGAGAGAGCATGAGGATGCCCTTAATGTTGAATGAAAGCCTAAAGACTAAGCAAGTTAGGTATAAAAATCAATGAGATAAAATCTAGGAACAATGATTTTAAACTAAGGATGTTTGAAGTTTTCTCTAGAATTTTAAATCATGTATTTCAAAATGAAAATGAATATTATACAAAATTCATTAAAAGTTAGAAGAGAATGTATTTACAGGTTATGGATGCTGTTGATGAACCTGTCCTGTTGTTGAATTGCTGACGTTTCTTAAATGTAAACTATGAGTCAAACACAGTTGTGAGTACTTTGTGTGGAGTATCCATTGTGCCTTATAACTGCACTCAAAGGTATTATGATTCCAACTTTTCAGAGGAACTGAGGCAAAGAACAGGTATTGAAACATGTGACATTTTCAACATATACCGCCTAACTCCTAAACCCAAGCTTTAACTGTGTGTAATTACTCTTGTAGTCACGGGAATCTGAATCCAATGATTCCAGTCCCTTGTAAGTTAAAATAAATATATTTGGGCTGCATCATGTTTCTTAATAATTGTCCATTTGATCAAAACATTATTAAAACCTCTTGTGCTCTTGCTAGAACTGCATACAACTTCAATGACTTAATATTTCCCGAGAGAACTGGGATGTCAAGTGTGTAACCGAATAGTCTCCAGCACCAGCTCCTCTGTGCTTCACAGTGTCTGCACATCTGTTTGCTGCCTCACATGTAAGAGATGAACACATGTGGCTCGGTTAGGATTGCCAAATGTTTCTGAGTGTGAAAGGTGACATTTGCTTTAGGAGGACATCTAGGTCTCAGTCGTCTCCAGCCTTGTTAAATGTAACCATAAAGGCACAGATTAACAGTTTTCAGGGAATGTAACTTATTTTTCCCCATTTAAAAAACTGGTTGTTACCCTAGTGGATCACAGATCATTAAGCATGTTTGTATTGGTGACCTCCATTGCAGGGCTGGCAATAAGCAGTAAGAGCTAACAACTGGCCATTGGAAGGAGAAAGACTTGGGTGTGAATCTCAATCCTTGCTTTACTAACTGTGTGGCATGGGGCTTTTAACTGAACTTCTTTGAACTTCAGTGTTTTCATCTGTAAACTATAGTGCCTAATTCATAGGATTTGGGTAAGGATAAAATGAAGTAATAAGTAGAAAATCTAGAAATCGTGGCTAACATATGCTCCATAAATATTAGCTTAAAAAAGTAACTGCAGAGAAAACATGAAGCACATATATAGAGAAAATGGATTTTGCTGACAAATACAAATATATCAACATAGTTGTCGGAGAATATAAAATCATGTATACTTTCTTTTTCCTTTTTTATTCTAATTTTTTGTATCTTACAGAATTTACATTAAAACACAAAGTAGCATCTTGCCACAGTCAGTGGCTAAGAAATGACAACATGTAATGCAGTAGCAAGAAATGTCAGCACACAGCGGTTGACATTGGTGCCGTTTCGGTTCCCTTGTAAGAAAGCAGACATAGTCTCTCAGAGTTTTATGTTAAATACATGTTAGCAAACAATGTTGTTTTCTTTGACTAGTTCTGTGAACACATTTCTAGTGTTCACAATATCCCCAAATCACTTTTTTTTCAGATTAGAAGGAGTGGCTAAATATAAAGACATAAGTTAAATGGCTCACAGAAAACACAGAACTTGGAAAACATGCCTCTGGCACAGTCCAAGGAAATGCTGAAGCTATAATCTCTCAGGCAGTCCAAGCCCTTTGGTAAGCAGTGGTCTAGGATGAAGACCTGGCAAACCCCGGTTAGGGATCGTTGGTCTAGCTGGCAGCACTTGCTTTCCTTGTAATTGGTAACCCCCTTTTTAAAGGGATCTGACTCTTCAACATGATATCCACTCGCAACACCTGCTGCAGCACCCTGAATACCGTCTATTCCTGGAATAAATTCCTCTGTAACACGATAAAAATAACTCTTATAAAGATGGGTCTTTTCTGAAAAGAGGTGCTTAACAAGAGCTAGAGAGCTTGAAAAAAAATGAAAACAAGTACAGTCCCCAGCCAGCTGAGCCCCATCAGGAAAAATATTATGAAATGCGACACTCTGAACCAGGTTTAGGCATTCCTTTTTGTAATTAGTACAGTGTCATTTACTGAACATTAGTAGGTACTCAAAAATTCTTCAGTGGTGAAATCGGTGACTCTGGTATAACCCAGGCTTATGTGAGGTGAGCCCATGTCAGTTAGTTCTTCCTCTAAACCGTAAAGAGTTGACAATTGAAGTTACAGATGTTTAAAAATAAAGGCTCAGAGATACAGGAGATTTAGCAAACCTTCTAAGCATGCAGTGTTAGATTCCACTACATTGAATGATAAACCACAACTCACCTACATTGTCACTCTTCCCCCCTTGCCCCTTCAATTCTAGATCTGCTAGATGGTTATGTAAAAACAAATATCAATGACCCTGGAGTGTATAAAAAATGAGCAGCACTTAACCTGTGTTTCAGTCTTTTCCATGAGTTTTACCCATTGCAACCAAAAATACAGAATGTAAAGAGGTGATTCACTAATTTTCTTTCTGTTGCTTGGTAATTTACATGTTGAGTAGACAGAAAAAAACAAAGTGAAGAGGGGATGTTATTTAACTCCTTTTGATTTAATGTTATTTCGTTGGGTTTACTGTAGATGCTACAGCACAAACTTGGATTACTTGGGTCAAGTGTCTCCATATGGACAAAGGTAACACGTATAATTGTGTTATCATATTCTTTGTTTTCTTGTGAACTTTTTAATAATTTATAAAAGTAATTTGCATATTCAGGAGCAAGCACACAAATCCGATATATCATATATCATAACAATTCTCTATGGAATAAAAAATTTCCTTCATATTATGTGCTACATCACTGCTGATCATTCTAGTTTTATTCATTTGCCATAAATAGCTCTATTGTTTTAGATACTTTGATTAATTTACAGAAGGTGATGGATAGATGATAGATAGATAGATAGATAGATAGATAAATAATAGATAGATAAATAGATAGATAGATACATAGATACATAGATAGATAGATAGATGATAGTTAGATAATAGAACTATTGGCACAAACATCAGACATTCTGAAGGACATTTTTATGTATCACTTTCTAAAGTAATAATTCCAAGAAAGATATTCAGACTAAGTATGGGAGCCTACATTATGCTAACATCAAAAAGCAATGAAATAAAACTTTCCAAAGCTTTTAGCTTTGGAACTCTGAATGTGGTTAACTAAAAATGATTTCCTGTTTCCAAAATATTTTTTTCAATAAGAAAATCCTCTCTCTGGAAGTATCAGATGTCCTCATAGTTATTTGATATTACTGCCCAGAAGTATCTGTGGAGAAAAAGAGAAGAAAAAAAGTGGGAAAGGCCAACAGAGCACAGGAAACCCCTCTTGGAATTTCAAAGGCAGTGAAATGTGGAATAAGTTAGCTATGCCAAGACATTTTATATAGCAACCCTAAAGAACTGAAAAAAAGAAAAGAAACATGCATATGGCTCTGGCCTGTGTGGCTCAGTTGGTTGGAGCATTGTCCCATATACCAAAGGGTGGTGGGTTTGATTCCTGGTCAGGGCACATACCCAGGTTATGGGTTTGACTCCCAGTTGGAGCATGTACGGGAGTCAACCAATCGATATTGCTTTCTCACATTAATCTCTCTCTCTCTCTCTCTCTCTCTCTCAAATAAATAAAAACCTATCCTCCAATGAAGATTAAAAAGAAAAGAAATATTCATATGAAGATCCATAGAGCCATAACACATATAGTTTCATATTATATATAAACTGAAAAAAGAGATATAATAATTAAAACTTTTAAAAGGGCCTGGCCGGTGTAGGTCAGTGGTTGAGCATCTACCCATGCACCAAGAAGTCGCCAGTTTGGTTCCTGGTCAGGTCACATGCCCAGGTTGTAGGCCCAATCCCCAGTGGAGGGCATGCAAGAGGTGGCCAATCGATGTTCTTTTTCATCAATGTTTCTCTCTCTCTCTCCCTCTCACTTCTTCTCTCTCTCTCTCTAAAATCAATAAAGAAAAAAATTTTTTTTTAAATCTTTTAAAAGGGATATTTAGGAAATATTTAATACAAATAAATTAATGAATAATTAGAATAAAAGGGAACTAGAGAGTAGCTACTCAAATGTGTTTCTACAATGCTATAGCTGTTGTTGCTGCTGCTGCTTTTGTTAATTTTTTTTTTTTACCAAAGGTTGTTGTTAAGGTTTTCTAGATAGATGATAGATAGATAGATAGATAGATAGATAGATAGATAGATGATAGATAGATAGATAGATAGATAGATAGATAGATAGATAGATAGATAATGAGGAATTAGCTCACATGATTATGCAGGCTGAGAAGTTCGGTGATCCACAAGCTGGAGGCTCAGGAGAGCCAGTGATATAATTCAGTATGAGTCTTGAAAGCCTGAGACCTAGAGAAGTCAAAGGTATAAATTCCAGTTAGAGGGCAAAAGAAGATGAAGTGAGATGTTCCAGCTCAATGAGTGAGGAAGAAAGAAAAGGGTGAAGTCCTCTTTCCTCTACCTTTTATTCTAATTCAGGCCCTCAGTGGATTGGATAATGCCCATTCACAATGGAGAGGACAATCTATTTTATTGAGTCCACTGATTCAAATGTTAATCTCATCCAGAAACACCCTTCCAGATACACCCAGAAATAACAGTCAAGTTGATCTGTAAAATTAATGTAATAGTAGTTGATTGTCATTTGTTGATATTTCTCATATTTTATGCAAAAAAAAAAAAAATAGAAAAGAATTTTGGGAAATGAAATCTTTTATGGCACCGCCAATTTGTATTGCCTCTTGTCATGCCATTCTTCACGGCTGTTTCAAAGGCTGGGAGAGGGCATATCCAAGGCAAGATTTACAGAATCATGACATCTTTGCAGCCCCAAATAAAGCAGAAAGAGTTGTGCTACTTTATTTTTGACCAACACTGGGTGCTTAAGCACACTCAATAGCAAACTTGCTAACAATGAAAATATATTAGACTCTTGTTTTGTTTTGTTTTCAAACTAATAATCATAAGAAAAAGTGGCTAGTGATTTGAAACAGAAAATTATAGAAAATATAGGTAAATTTTCAATAGAAACATTAATACTTTTATTTGTACTCTATCTGAGATTAAAACGTGCGTTGAGATATTGTCCAAGAAAGAAGAGTTAACCAAAACTAATATACATGCCATTGTAAAGCACTTTGTAAGGTATGTGCATTGTAGTTGCTCAATATAGGCATTGGGGATTTATAGACTGATTCTCAACTCTGTCTAAAGACTATTAAATTGTATATTTGGAAGCTGCAAAGGGAGTGAATCTTAATAGTTCTCATCACAGAAAAAAATGTAGAACTATGTTAGATGATGAATGTTTAATAAAATTGTCATAATCATTTCACAATGCATACATGTATTAAATCATTATGTTGTACATATAAAACTTGTATAAATTATTTCAATTATATCTCAATAACACTAGAAAAATTAAATCCTGTAAAATGAAATTAAAGACCATTGAATGCTTTGCTAACAGTTTACATATAATACGTATACTTACTTGCTAATTTTGAATATATTTACATTTCTTAAGAAGAATTTTATTTTGAAAATGAAATGTCAAAAGGAAAATAGTAAGGGTGCCCTTGTTGAGCTATACATTAATATATATAATTTTAATAATTTTAAAATTCCTTAACTGGTACCAGAATAGAGAGGAATTAATGTAATATACTTTAAATCTAGAAACAAAGAAGTATATAAAAGAATCTAATATATGATAGAGGTAAAATTTTAAATGATTAAGAAAATGTGTTTAGTAAGTGAGCAAGCCAACCCCTTGGGGAATAAATCAATACTTCATGCCATGTAGCAAAATAAATTACAAATGTACTAAAATTTAAGTATAAATTTGGAATATGAGAAAAAATATAATGGCAATGTAATTTTCAGGTGAGAGATTGTACTTTAAATTATAAGCAATATATTTATTAAAATTAGCCATACTTTTCAAAACAAACACAAATTTAGTGATCAGAGTAACATTGTTCTACATTTGTGCAAATCCCTTTAATGTCTGGCTTAATAGAAAACATCTGGCTTCTCATATCTGCTTCCACATTCATCTGCGGTGATATCATATGTCGTGTAGCTTCTGGAAAACTCCACTGTAAACTTGTGAAGGAATAAAAGTAAAAAGGGCAAATACATTTTAATATTATTATGAAACTAATTTTGACTTTTTAGGCCTCTGGAAAAGGTTGCTGGGACATGCAGGGAACTCTGAATCACACTGTGAAAACCATTGTTATAGGGTGATGTTTGTTTTTAAATTGACTATGTCTCTAAGGGACAATTTCATTTGCATTACTATGAAAAAGACTCATCTACATTACCTGTAGTTTCCCATAAGTTCTCAGGTTCCTCCCCTTTGGTAGTTGCAAAATAACTTAGGCAGTCAAAGATGTATATTCTTAAAGAACTGGATAATTGCCTACAATATCCAAAAAGACACCTATAACACTATCGTCTTTTCTGCCCATTTTTCAACCTGTCTTTCCCCTTGACCACCTTGCGTCATTAGCTTCTACTACATTAAAATGCTAATATGCAAAATTCATGAGTTTGGCTAATTTCTGGATTGTAATAAAATGAGAAGGAACTCCATCCAGTATAGTTAATGTAGTTATTCCTTTATACTTTCACATTTTGAGCCTTATAAAATTTCTTCCTTCCCAATTTTTTTTTGTTTTAAGAATCACATTTCTGCAGAGAAGTCTTTCTTCATCTTCCTATTTCATTTCCTTATTCTTTGTCTGAAAAATCTTACCACTTTCCTCAGCTGGTAGAATCTCTCTTTTTGGTCTATTTTGTTTCAGCAATTTAAATGGCACTTCTGACTTTGGTCAAATGTTTATGAAAATCTCTTTTGTTCAGAAAGTTGGAATGGATTTTCTTTTTTTTTTTAATTTATTTTTGTTACAGATGTTTCTCCTTTTTCTCCTTATTGACACCCTCCTCGCCATCCCTCCCACCCCATACCTGTCTTTGTTGTCCATGTCCATCAGTTATATGGGAATAGATTTTCATTACCTGATTAAAAGTAAATGTGGAGTCAGAGGGGACTCTGATACACTGCTGGTGGGAATGCAGACTGGTGCAGCCACTATGGAAAACAATATGGTGTTAGCTCAAAAAATTAAAAATTGAACTTCCATTTGACCTAGTGATCCCGCTTCTAGGAATATACCCTAAGAAGCCTGAAACACCAATCAGGAAAAATATATGTACCCTCATGTTCATAGCAGCACTATTTACAATAGCTAAGATCTGGAAACAGCCCAAGTGTCCATCAGTAGATGAATGGATAAAAAAGCAGTGGTACATATACACAATGGAGTACTATGCAGTGGTAAGAAAGAAAGATCTCTTATCCTTTGAGACCACATGGAGGGACATGGAAAGTATTATCCTAAGTGAAATAAGCCAAGCAGAAAAAGACAAATACCACATGATCTTACTTATATACGGAATATAATGAACATAACAGTCTGAGGAATACAGTAGACCCAGAAACATGGAAGTAGGGCACAGATTGACATCCCTCAGAAGAGGGGGTAGGAGGGGTGGGAAGAGATAAACCACAGAACTTATATGCATGTATGCATGACCAATGGACATAGACAACTAAGCCTGGGACGGGGCGGGGGTGGGGTGGGGAGGGTGGGTACCAATGGGGTAAAAAAGGAGAAATATCTATAACAAAAAAATAAATAAATAATTAAAATAAAAAAAAAAGTAAATGTGATTGTTTCAATTCAGATTCAGTAGGTACTCTGAAGGAAAACATAGCTTCTTTTCACATTAGATATCCAATAATCAAGTAATGCTCATCAAGGTGAGCACTAAGATTAGAAAATCAAATCTCAAATCCAAAATCCATGCATGCATACATACTCTATGTGTGTGTGTGTGTGTGTGTGTGTGTGTGTGTGTGTGAGAGAGAGAGAGAGAGAGAGAGAGAGAATTTAAATTTTTTTCCTTTACTTTGGCCTGTACTTTTCAGAAAAATATACTGCACCATTAACATTCTGAGGCATTTCATCCTTTCTTGCCCCAACTGAGTGTAGTATCACTACAAAAGACATCATGAAAGTAGCTTAGTCTTAGTTTCCCTTCCTAATAAATAGTAACTCCAATTAAATTATTTATGGTTGTACTTTCTAAAAATATGTATCTGAAAAAAAGAGAAAATGTAGGGGGGAGAGTTCTAATTTATATACGATATATTCATAAAAGCTTACACCAACAATGTGGACAAGAGTAAGATTGAGCAGACCAGCCACTTGGAAATTTACCAACCTTGCACTGCCTTATTTTGTGGTTTTTATCCAAGTGGGCAGGAAAAGTCAGTGCACAATCTCACAACCAATGATCCTTGGAAGTTATTAATCATAGTCTGATTTAGGGAATACAGAAACTAGTTCTTTCTTCATGTTCTCAGTACAGAGCTAGAGTCATAAAGAAGTTCATGTATGATTATTGAGACAGAAAATGAACTATCTTTGACCACAAGGAGTAGACTTCAGATTTTAATGACCTACACCATAAAATCCCTTCCCCTTCCCTCCTCTCTTCCTTTTCCTTCTCTTTCTCCTCTTCCTTCTTCCTGAATAAAGAGAAATGGCAACAATATGAAACTTTTAATCTAAATAATAGTTGGCAAACTCTGACTCATGGATCAGATCTGACCTACTGCCTCTTTTTACACAGCCCATAAGTGAGAATGTTTTTAGTGTTTTTAAATAGTTGAGATTAATTCTAAAAACTTAATATTATTTCATGATACAGTGAAATTAAAGTTTCAGTATTTATAACTAAAATACTGTGGGAACACAGCCATACTCACTTGTGTGTGTGTTATACATCATAGCTTCCATGCTATACTGGCAACATTAAGTAGTTGCAACAGAGACCATATGCGGCACTCTCATCACTTCAGCTCCTTCTCAGTGCACTACAAGTTACAGTGATGCAATTATAACTCAATAGCATTTCAAGTGCCATGCACATTGCTGTACTAGAACATGATTTTTATAAATTACCAATGTGTACCTATCATGTCAACACAAGGAAAGAAGAGAAAATTGGACTTAGAAAGTTGTGCTTTTAAGGCACAGTGAAGTGTGGGTTGTGTTATTTTATTATTGAATTAGATGTTAAAGGATGGTGTTTATTATGTACTGACACTACAGCTATGCTAAAAGAATACAATATATGACAACATTACCAGACTTTGTATTCTATACAATATTCTCAACTCAAAGAAAAGCAATGACCAGAAAAATTTTAAAATTTAATGTGTAATATATATATATATACATATATATATATATATATATAATGGAATGTACAAAAATTTTATGTTTTATAATTTATAAGTTGTCCCTCATAAATTTTTTTGAAAAAAATTTTCAACATACATTCAGAAGATAGATTACAATGAACTCTTTATGCTAGTACCTCTCTATGAGTGTTAATAATGATTAACATTTTGCCATATTTTATATTTTTTAATCTTTGTTTTCTTTGCTGGAGTATATAAAGAAAATCCTAGACATCATGACCCTTTACCCCTAAATACTATAGTATCAGCTCCACACACAAAAAAAGTCCATTGCACCCAATAAAATTGACAACAATCTCTCCATCTAATATTCAGTCTGATGTGGAATATTTTATTACAGCAGAATTTCTTCACAAAAATTCTTTTTAAATGACAATCAAGCTCCAACCAAAGTGAGTATCCAAATTGCTTTATTGTTAGCCAAGCAAGGAAAGCCATTTACAAATGGTGAATTAATTAAATGGTATTTGATTGCCACAGTTGAAGAAATATAGCCTTTAAAAGGCTTCTAGCCTTTATAAATGACTACAGTATATCCTTGATTTTTTTTTTCCTCTTGGACCACATAGCTTAAAATATTTATTATGTGGACCTTTACAGAAAAGTTTTCTAACCTCTGATCTAAATGAAGTACAATTGAATTATGGTTTCAGCAGCAGAATGCAGAGGAAACTATGGCAGGAAAAAGACACTAGAGGCCACAAATCACTGGAGTTGGGATGGTCACTGCCTTGAGGACAACAGGGAGAAAGACTGGTTGCCAGAGTCCTATCTGAAAATTTCTTCTTCCAAAAGAGAGCAGAGGCTAGAATGAGGTGTGATTCTCCTATTGTCAGAATTGGCCGGGGATTTTTGAGACTCTTTTGCCAAAAGATTGTTAGGAAAGCCCTGAGCAAAGTTAAGTTTTTTTAAATTGAACAAATAATGAAATGAAACATTATTTTAATCCCCAAAGTTGCTGAAACCAGATGCTGATTATGCATGTGTGAAAAAAAGTTATAATATTTTTAATATTGGTTCGCTCTGAGTCACGGGGTTATAGGTTATTTCACTTTTTTTCTTTTCTCTATTTTTTTCCTCCTGATTTTTCATCAGTGGTTATTTGTTACTCTTTTATTTGTCTCTTTTTTCCCTGATGTTTCAACAGTGTCTATATTTTATAATTTATACTTTTAAAAATTATTCCATTTTAGAAACATTTTCTTATTTACAAATGTTCCAAAATCATCCTGGGAGAGAAAAAATGTTTACTATTTATTTTCAGATTACTCATAAAGAAAAAATACTTCAGTCGAGAAGAAAGGAGGATCATTTTTCCTATATATATTTTCTTTCATTTATTTCTTCAAGAAAACAGAATTTTAAAAAATTAAAGGAATATACACTGAGAAAGTAAAAAATAACGTTCTTAAGTAACTGACTCTACCAGTATCACTAACAAACACAGAAGGCACTAATGTTGCTAAAAGAAATGTGAGATTGTTATTTCTTAAACAATAATGTATATTTATGACAATCTACAGAAAAGTAATTCAGAATTATAGGCTTCTTGTCCTGACATTATAAAAAACAACATCTTTTTAATAGAATACATAATTATTTTTGTATACATCCATAAAAAGCTATATATTTTAAAAATCTGATTTATGTACATGATCTCAGCTTGCTCATAGCCCTGAGAGTTTTGAATTCCTCTTAGATTATAATTTTTTAACGTGCCAAATACTTTTCATATGCTAAGACCATGACATGCATATAACTGAGAGCCTGAGAAAGCAGCAGGTTCTGAAAGAAATCAGTTGTCCTAGGCACCTAGTAGCGAGGCTGCCATAGTCATTCAACCCCACCCTAGAATACGGAGGTATTATCATTTTTCCTTCCATTTTTTCTCTCTATATTTATAAATGTCTAGGAAAACTTTATATTTGCTCTAAACAGATGTTTGTATTTTTTTTACACTGTCGACATAGAGAACTCAGAAAATTTGGATAATTTAAATGTTAAGAAGTGATATTGACCAATGTGGATATCATTCAAGCACACTGTGGTGCCTAATAAATTGCATATATAAAACCACAAGTTTACTTCTTAAGGTCAACTTTTCATGTCTTCTTATTAGCTTCATATATATATGTGTATATATATATATAATCTTTTAAAATATTTTTCCATTTATTTTCAGATAGAATGAAAGGCAGAGAAAGAAACATCAATGTTAGAGAGACACATCGATTGGTTGCCTCCAGCACGACCCCAACCTAGACCAGGGACCGAAACATAACTGAAGTATGTGTCCTTGATCGAAATCGAACCTGAGACTCTGGTTTATTGAGCCAAACTGGCCAGGTCTAGGTTTCAATATTTTCAGACAAAACTAAAGAAGATTCAGAGAAAATTAGAACAGGGCTTGTAAAATAGTTTTCCTTAGACTTTGAACAGACCAGGATGAAAAGGTTGTCTTATCTGACATAACAAGGCCAGGAAAATAACCACTTTCCATTTTATACTGGTTTCTAAATTCATAATAAAAAAGATGATATTTACCATTCCTAAGTTCTTGAAAGATATGGAGGATAAAAACTTTTATAATAATCTCTGTAGAATAGATTTTCATATGAAGGAAGCACAGAATCACCATTGGTTTTTTTTTTTGGTTTTTTTTTTTAAGCTTTATTTTATCACCCCTATCAAACACACCTCAGAAAGCATATCAACAGTGCATCTTATGGTGAGTCCATTTACAACAAAGCTGAGCAAGGCGATTGTGTTTACGGGAAGTTTTTCGCAAAAACTATACACAATACACTTGACTCCTGGCACTTGGTTCTCTGTTCTTGGTGATGTCTTATTGATTGTGAGTTGTTTTTCTTAACTAAGTGGAACTCTTAAGTGTAAATGTGATCAGTAACGAGAAGCTCTTTTGTCAAATCCCTAAATCTGATTTCTATTCAAGACTTTTAAAATTGTTTTTCTTGCTGAGTAGCAAAGAACCTTTATTTTCCACTTTTCTGTGTACCTAAAAAGTATGGGTCCAGTGTTTCATTTTCAATTGACCAGTGTTTTCTTTCTGTCAGCATAACTCTGGGGCTGCATTAGAATTAAGGTTACTCTAATTACTAATTGCTAGCTGACAAAGGTGGGCTTGGAACTAATGAGCTTAAACGTGGAGTTTGCTCCTGTAGGAAAAAAGCAAAACCAAGTCAAAGCTTGTCTTTATAATTTGTCTGGACAATCAATCAAATGCCTTCCATAGAAAACTGTCTGTTTTACATACATAGTGTTCGCTTTGATATACTTTATTTTAGAAATACAAGATGTGCATTGAAAATAGGCTGTCTTCCTTCATTTTCTTGGTTTCATAACTTAAAAAGTATCTCACTTTTTTTTTTAAATATAATTTCTTTATCACCTTTTATGTCCTTATTCTACAAAGTAAGCCTTTCCTTTCTGCTATAAAATGCAATAAAAAAAAAAAAAAATGGAAAAATGTCCTCGGGTGAGGATAAAAGAAAAAAAAAAAAAAATGCAATAATAAAATCATCTAATAGAAAAGAAGGGGGGGCTTTTCTGAGGATGAGAAATATATACCAAATCCCATTTGCTTATTAAATATTTCACTATGCTTCATAAAATACACAAAGACATTTAGCTTATGCAATTATTTCTTTTAAGGGTAGCTTTTGGAATATAGAGTTTAAGTGGTCATTTACACTAAATAACAACAAGAAGTTTATATACCTGAAATAGATTTAACTTCCAATTTAAAATCATCATTCTTAAAGAACTTTGTAGTCAAATTTGCCACACTGGGAGCAGCCTCCCCAGAAAGCCTGGAAGACAAGACTGCAAAAGAAGTGAGTGGGAGGGCACAGGACTGCAGTGCCTGGACAAGGACCCTTTTCCTAGGGCACATTTTGTTTGGTGGAGGCGGGGGAGGGTGGGGGTCATACCAAGTTTGTAAACTGGATCCAAGGTAGCAGAAATTTGCTTGACAAAGTTTTAAAGAAAACCAAAATTAGTGAAAACCTCTCTCTCTCTCTCTCTCTCTCCACCCCCCCCCCCCCGCTATTTACCAGATCTTAGTGGTTCTACCTTAAAAATATCTCTTAGACACATTTAATAAAGATATAACTGTATTATTTAATACATGATGAAAGAATCAATGAATGAGGCACAGCAATGAAAGTTCTTTTGATTTATGATCCGTCAGGTGAGAACTGCATCCTGATTTCTGGGAGATCTGTCCAAACACAACAATGTGCCCCTCAGTGAGGGGAGGTTATCAATCAGCATGCAGTTCTGGACAGGGGAAATGGTTTGAATCAAGGCCTTAATAGTAAAGAACAGCAGGTATTAAGGAAAATTAGAACAGAAGAAAATATTGAAACTCACATACTAGTTTGTGACTATGTCTTACCTCTGGCACACTAAGGATGTCTTACTGGTGACATGACTTCATTTAAGTGTCACCCACTTTTGGGCTGAGCTTCCCAAAAGACTTCCTAAGCGACCACGATGACCTCTGTAGCCCTCTGTGTGTCCACGAAGGAACAGAGTGGCAGATCGCTGAAGTCAGAAAATTGGGGAGACACAGGCACAAACCAATCAAATTTAGTTTTTTTACTCTTCTTACTTTTAGTATCTCAGGCTGTATTTTTAATTATTATGCCATTATTATTATTATTATGTTTTATAATTTGTTAAGCTTCTGTGGAATTTATGTTGGCGTATAAAGGTCTTTTGTTTTCTTTTGACACACAAATAATTTGTTGACCATTTGACCACAAAAACTGCCCAGTAGCTATCTTTTTATTTTTTAAGCTCTTAAAATAGCTTCTACTCAGTTGAAAGTAAGCAAATATAGAGAATCCTCCGAAAACTTCACAACACTTTCATATGAGTTGGAAAGTCAAAGGCTTTGGATAATTCAGGTATGTGTCTAAACATGTAAATTCTTGTCAAATCTAAGTCCTTTTGTAGTTTTTCTCTTTAGTTTTTTGTGGTATTGGTTACAGAAAACAGCCTTCTGGTGGGGCCTGGATATCTTTCATATTTCTATCAGTTGAAAATTAGAAATGAAAACAGGTTTTAAAGACAAAATATGCAAAAGTATTTTCTCATATAGTACCTATTTTATATAGAAAATATGCCTATGAAAGGCAAAACAGGTTTTGTTGGGGAAAGAAATATGAGACACGCCTGAAATGTTCTTTCTGGGTTATTTCGTAGTGCTGTGCTTTGCTACAACAATGTTTACCTTGATTTGGGCTTTGTCATTGTCTTCCTGGCTTGGCTTTAGCTTTTAAAATAAAAACAAAAATAAATGAAGGCAGAGAACAATTTTTACAATCAAGTGTCTTTCAAGAAATAATTGTAGTCTCATAAAATTTTATCTTTTTTGATTTGTTGCAATTTGAGCTATAATAAAAACTTAAGATAAAGTTTAACATCATGTCCCTTAATCAAAATACAGTACTTTCCCATCTACCCTCATTTATGAAATGTACACATTTTACATTTTTGTACACTAAGATTTAGAATTTTTCAGTCCTGCCAGAGTCTGCTAAGATTCTTCTTACAAGTTTCTCAGAGGGACAGAGTGCACATAGGAAACTTGGCACCACATCTAAAGTTACCCAATGAGATAATGTGTGACAGGATATCTGATTTTTCAACAAATACCATTTCAACAAGTACCAGATTTGAAGGCAATCCCACTGATATTTGAAGTACAATATTTCACATCAGATAGAAGATTGTACATAAAGTTTTGATTTCGAAAACTATGTAACATTTTAGCTTCATATGCATTTTAGAGGCTAAGTTTTAAAAATACTTTGGATATTTAATATCAAGTTATGGAAAATAGCATGCTGAGTTTTAATTTTTCCAAGTAAACATGCACTCTACAAACACTAACTGAACTAACAAGAACATGTTCTGTTTCCTTGAAATGTATTATGTTTTTAAACCAAAGACTTACTTCAAAAAATGATACTTTGCTCCTCACGGTGGGGAAAAAATTTATAGTCACTCTTATGTAGGCAATATTAAGACAATAATACTAGACATCTCTTAACATATCAAGCTAATGGTTAATAGTTTACTGAAATGTCTGTGAAGTATCTAATAACAAATAGTCTATTTTATAAATAGACTAATTTTTAAATAGAAAAAACTTGCTTTATACTAAGGAGAAGTTGAATGGTCTATGGAATTTGTTAGGTCTCTCAAAACTAAGTTTCTTGGCAAAACAAACGATATGCCACTTGAGGTCATTCCTTCCAACTGAGTCACTAACTCGGGCAGAGCATGGCGTTTAAATGCCAATGGAGACAGTCTTCTGACTGTGATCCTTTTTATGATACAGTCTCATGTTTTGGATACTTCCAAATTAATGAAATTTAAACCATGTTTATTTATCACAGTCTGGGAGCTCCTTATGTGCAAATACCTAGTCTAATTCACCCTTGATCCCCCCAAAGATCTCCATATAGCAGGAGCTAATCCAATGTTTATTGAGTTGAAGTCATCCTAGGTGGGCTGTCTTATCTCCTAACAATTTCGCATTGTGACGTCTGCCCTGTTTTCTTTGTGGTGTGTCTCAGCATTAGACCACCACTTACTGATTTTTGCACTCCTTAACAAGAGCAGGATAGTTCTACGATGCCCTACTTAGTTCTGAGCCTTTAGTGAATAAACAGTAATATTTGGAAAGCTCCAAGAAGGGGTAGGAGGCCAAAGGAATGTGCTGTCAGGATTTTTCTTCTACTTGGAGGATTTGGTGCAGTGAAGATAGAACAGGTTTACAAGTCAAATAGGTTTCTTTTCAAACTCTTGCCATTTCCTAAGAGACGTGATAACTTTTCAATGAGCTTTGGTTTATCATCTATTAAATGGGAAGAACGAGGTTTACCCTTTGGGATACTGAGAAGATAAACTAAGATGTTAGCATGTAAAGCATTCAGGATAATGCCAAACACATAAATGGTAGCTATTAAAATTTAAACCAGAAAGATTATGGTGATACAAAATAAGGCACTTCTTTGTAGGTCACATTCCTAGCTAAAATTGATTCATCCTGTCAAAAGAGATTTAAAGTGTCCCCTTTCACTTCAATGAGATGTGAAGAAGGCTGACCCCATCCAGAGAATCCAACTGCTAAAGAGAAGATAACTGAATGTTCCACCATTGCATAGCAGGTGTGTGGCTATATTTCTGATAAACATCTTAGAAGCAAGCAGCATCCCTTAGAATCAAGCAATCTAGATAAAGTCCTTAGAAATCTCTGATAAAACTAAGAGTCACACATTGGCTTATAAAATAAGATCCAATAATAAAAGCAATATGCTGAAATGAAACAATACAGAACCAACAAAAATAAAAAAATAAATGGACAGACAAAAAAATGTAGGTGTTGAATACAAAATGAAAGGAAATATCCAAGTATAATTAAGCGTGAAAAGCATCCATCTTTCAGGAAATGGAACTCAATCTTAATCTTTATCCCCTGCCCCCGCCTTAAATGATTACTTTCAAACAATAGAATATGGAAAGGTGGAAGCTGGGAAACGACTTTACAGTGGAGAAAACGCAAAATGTAGTTTGGCCAGATGACAAAGTTTAACATCATGTTGATAACACATACCCCTGACGTAATGTAATGAAGAAGGCGCTTCACCTCTGTCACATTCTTCCCTAAAACCCATAGCTCCAGTCTAAGCATGAGAAAACATCAGACATACTCAACTTGAGGGACATTCCACAAAATAACTAATCAATGTTTCTTAAAACTGTCAAGATTATGAAAAACAAGGAAAGATTGAAATACTGTAACATTTAGAGGAGACTAGGGGATCACAACAACTAAACTTAATATCATGTGTTGAATGAGATCCTGGAGGAGAAAAAGTACATTAGTGGAAAACAGACTTGTGACATCTGAATAAAGTCTGAGGTTAAGTTAATAGTAATTTACCAATTTTGGCTTCTTAGTGTGACAAATATATCATGGTAATGTAAAATGTTGATAACAGGGAAAATAGATGAGGGGTATTATCTTTATAACTTTTCTATAAGTCTAAATAAATTTTTAAAATAAAAACATTTTAAGGGCCCAGTCAGTGTGGCTCAGTGGTTGAGCATTGACCCATGTACCAAGAGGTCACCACTTTTATTCCCAGTCAGGGTACATGCCTAGTTTGTGGGCCCAATCCCCAGTGGATGGCATGCAGGAGCAGCCAATCGATCCTCTCTCTCATTGATGTTTCTCTCTTTCTCCTTCTCCCTTCCTCTCTCTAAAATCAATAAAGAAAAAAAAAATCTTTAAAAAAAAGCATTTTAAGTGAGGAAAAAACATTTATGAATAGAGTTATTTTATATGTTGAAAAATATACAATCCACAGTGAATTTATAACAATCATGACAAACATGAGCATATAGCGTCAAATTATAAGCCAAAACTTTTTTTATTAATATGTTTTCATTGATTTTAGAGGGAGAGAGAGAGAAACATTGATGTGAGAAACATCAATCAGCTGCCTCCCCACCCCCACCCATATGCACCCAACTGGAAATCAAACTGACAACCTGGGCATGTGCCCTGACCAGGCATCAAAGTGGCAACCATTTGGCGCATGGGACGATGCTTAACCAACACAGCCATATTGGCCAGGGCCATAAGTAGAAACTTTTAAATGCAAATTTAGTGGAAAAAGTTAAGACTTTTCTCAGACTTACATCTATCAGCTGCCTGCTACAAATATCCCACTGGGGATAGACCCTGAAACCCAGGCTTGTGCCCTGACCAGAACTTGAACTGTGACCACTCAATCCATGGGATAATGCTCAATCCACTGAGCCACACAAGCCAATCTTGACTTTTTTCAGACTTTGATGTAAGTAGGCAAAATTAAAAATGAAGAAAATTACAATAAAACATCTAATACAGTTGAATCAGGGTGCCAAATATATATTAAAATGTGGACAATGGTTAATGATATATAAAGACATAAAGAAAACTATACATTTTCAAAAGTTGAAAGTAAGCTGGGAGCTCAGCTGGGGTTTTTGTCAGAACACTGACATATTGATCTGACAAATTGGTTATCTTCCTTACAACATGGTAGCCTCAGTGCAGCCGGACTTCTTACAAGATGACACAGAATTCCAAAGTGAGTCTTCTAGCAAGCTAAGTGGAGTCTTCATTTCCTTCCTCCAAAAGTTTATATGGAACCAAAAAAGACCTTGAATAGTCACAGCAATCTTGAAAAAGAAATAGAAAGTAGGAAGGATCACAATACCAGATAGCAGGTTATACTACAAAGCCATTGTAATCAAAACAGCCTGGTACTGGCACAAAAACAGGCATAGAGGTCAATGGAACAGAACAGAGAACCCAGAAATTGACCCAAGACATTATGTTAAATTAATATTTGACAAAGGAGGAAAGAGCATACAGTGGAGTAAAGACAGCCTCTTTAATAAATGGTGTTGGGAAAACTGGGCAGCTACATGCAAAAAAAATGAAACTAGACCACCAACTTACACCATACACAAGAAAAAAACCAAATGGATAAAAGACTTAAATGTGACTGGTGAATCCATAAAAATCCTAGAAGAAAATGTAAGCAACAAAATTTCAGACATCGCACACAGCAGAATTTTCACTGATACAATGCTTAAGGCAGGAGAAACAAAGGAAAAAAATAATATATGGGACTGCATCAAACTAACAACCTTCTGCACAGCAAAAAAAAAAAAAACAAGTATCAAAACGGAAAGAGAACCCACTATATTGAAGAACATAATTGCCAATTATATAACAGATAAGGGGTTAATTTCCAAAATATATAGAATACTCATACAACTCAACAGAAGGAAGACAAAGAACCCAATTTAAAACTGGGTAGAGGACCTAAATAGACACCTCTCTAAACAGAACATACAAATAGCCAAGAGACATGAAAAATGCTTAACATCACTAATCATCAGAGAGATGCAAATTAAAATGACTGAGGTATCACCTCACATCTGCCAGAATGGCTGCCATCAACAAATCATCAAACAACAAGCGCTGGCGAGGGTGTAGAGAAAAGGGGACTCTAGTACACTGCTGGTGGGAATGCAGACTCATGTAGCCACTATGGAAAATAATATGGTATTTCCTTAAAAAATTAAAAATTGATCTGCCATTTGGCCCAATGATTCCACTTCTAGGAATATATCCTAGGAAGCCTGAAACACCAAACAGAATATATATACCCCTATATTCATAGCAGCACTATTTATAATTGCTAAGATCTGGAAACAGCCCAGGTGTCCATCAATAGTTGAGTGGATAAAAAAGCTGTGGTACATATATATAATGGAATACTATGCAGCGGTAGGAAAAAAGATCTCTTATCCTTTGAGATGACATCGAGGGACCTAGAGAATATTATGCTTACTATGCTAAGTGAAACAAGCCAATCAGAGAAAGACAAATATCACATGATTGTTCTTATTTTTGGAATATAATGAACAATACAAGCTGATGAACAAAATAGAATCAGAGATATAGAATTAGGGTACAGACTGACAAACATCAGAAGAGGGGAATAGGGGAAGGGAATAGATAAACCACAGAATTTATGTGAATGGATTTATAATCAATGGACATAGACAACAATGCTGGGGGTGGGGTGGGATGGGAGGAGGGTGTCAGCAGGGGAAAAGGAGGAAACATCTATAACAAAAATAAATTAATTTTTTAAAAGTTTATTTGCTTAGTAAATCCATTCTTAGAAAATAAACTTAGAGGAGTAATTATGTATTTATGTGTGAGGATGTTTCCTAAAGCACAATTTCTGTACGAGAATGATATTTGAAGCATCTTTTAATAAAGGGAAATTAGGAATAGTCAACATGTCCAACAACAAACGACTGGTTAAGTAAACTATGAAACATGAATAGGATAAAAATTTTAAAGCTAATAACAAGTCTGGCTGGTGTGGCTCAGTGGTTGAGCATTGACTCATGCACCATAAGGTCACCAGATCGATTCCTGTTCCGGGCACATGCCTACTTTGTGGATCCAATCTCCAATAGGGGGCATGTAGGAGGCAGCTGATTGATATTCTCTCTCATTGACGTTTCTATCTCTCTCTAAAATCAATACAGAAAAAAAATTTTGTAAACCAATAACAGTATGCTTTACTGAAATAGAAACATGAAGACAATATGATGCTTCCTAAAGAAAGCAAGACATAAAACCACATAAAACATGATTCCAATTTGGTTTAAAATATATACATATTAAAATTCAGAAGCAAATACATCAACATGTTAACACCATTTATTTCTGTGGTACAATTATGGATGATTTTTATTTTCTCCTTTATTCTATCTAGTTTTCTTTTTATTTTCCCACAAGAAGCATACATTTCTTCAAAAAACAGGGAACAATAAAAATAATAAAAATAAACTTAAAAGATGTGATACTTAAAGGCTTCTCTTTGAGCAATTGCACAACAAAGACGAGTGCTCCAGTAAAGGCCCGAGGAAAAGCGGACGTCCCAGGACAAATGGCAGGATAAAAATGCAATATGGGGAACACAGAAACGAGTCAGACTGAATCAAAACAGAGACAATTCCCTTAGGTGGGTGGTTTTCTAAAAATTTGGCACAGTCACTTATCCATACTAGATCTTATCCAGAAGCATTAAAAACAAACAAACAAAAAATACAGAGCTGCTCTGGCTGAAGACAGAGACAGGCCCTGGAACTCTGCTGCCTGCCACTGTTGATCCCCATTGTCTGCCTTCCCTGCCCCGGGGTCTCTGCAGCAGGCTCTGTGGAAGCGTGCAACCCAAGACAGACAGTTTAAAAATGAAAAGAATCATCTTACATTAAGGTTTTTCATCAACCATTGTTTAATGAGGATGAACTGAAAATTACCATAATCTTCATGATTGACTACATACTACAATGTAAGAAAACATATGCAGTTCTCATGACAGTATAGGTTGGTTCACTAATGCTTCACAAAATCATTTGCCTGCTCTATTAAAAATATCATTTAGGATCATTCTAAGTATTAACATCTCTAAGTACTTGGCCTGGAAGGATTCTATCTGATCTTGCAAGTTATCCAGAGTAAGAAAAACAGAAAACATGTCAGTCCCTCTGAAAAGGGTTGTGGCACTGAGATGCTGGGTTAGTTTGGTTTGATCACCCTTGGCCATGCTTGACACCAAAAGGAAAAGAGTCCTCCTCTGTGCCTGGGCCTCACTGCAGCTTGGACAGGGACATATACCGATAGCTGCAATAAGAACATCAACCCAGCTAATCAGCATCAAATATGCTGAACCTAGCACCTGTAGCTGTGGTAAGCAGAGCCCAGAGACAGCTGAGGCATTTAGAAGGTCTTACTTATTGAATCTGGTTAAAATTTCTCAGAGGTTTCAACAGATTGCCTTTCCTCAATAAGATGCCAGAGGATACAGTGAAGGTGAATAGGGACATCTTGTCAGACTGTATAGAAAACTATAGCACAAAAACACATTCTAGAACTATGCTGCCCAGTGTGTAGCCAACAGCCACATGTGGCTTTAAGCTTTTAAAATGTGGCAAGTCTGAACTAAGATGTACTGTAAGTGTAAAGTGCACGCCAAGTTCAAAGATTTAGTATGGAGAAAGAATAAAATATATCATCAATAACTTTTTACATTGATTATATGTTGAAATGATATATTTTTTGGTATTTTAAGTAAAACATGTTACTAAAATAATTTTCATCTGTTATTCTTACTTTTATTTTTAATGTGAACTACAAGGAAATGTAAAATTGTTTATGTGGCTCACATTTATAGCTGGCATTGTATTTCCATGGGACTGTACTATTACAGAAAAAATAGAATTGGGACTAAAGTTATTAGTCCCTCTGGTTTTATTTGGGGTATTTTCCTTTTTGTGAGGAGAGGAGAGGATTCCTTGTTCTATAGATGAAGACAGAAAGAACAGCCCTGTCCTTTTGAGTCTTTGATGTTTCAATTGAGGATTGAGTTTCTTTGTAGAAGGAGGAAATGCCAGTTGCATTCCATAATAAAGGAGGAAAATGTGGAATAACTCAAAAAATGTACCCAGAATGTGTTTTCTGTTCACTTGCTGATGTTTAGCAACTGTGTTGAGTCTTTTGGTCAGTCTGATTCTGTCTTGTTGACAACATGAAAAGGAAAAAATTACCTGCACAGATATTTTAAAAGAAATATAATTTTTATTCAGGAATATGTTCTTTTATACTTAGGTCTAAACCTTTAGGCAGAATATTTTTCTTTGAAATTGAACCTTAATCTCCTGAAGCCTATGAACTCTTTTTTTTTTTTTTTTTTTAATCTCACCCAAGGACATTTTTCCATTTTTTTGTTCAGATAGAGTGGGAAGGAGGGAGATGAAGAGAGAGAGAGAAACATCAATGTGAAAGGGACACTTCGAGTGGCTGCCACCCGCACAACCAACCAGGGCCGGGGACAAAATGCAATCGAGGTATGCACCCTTAGCGGGAACCAAACCTGGGTCTTTCTGGACCGCAGGCCGATGCTCTAACCTCTGAACCAAACTGGCCAGGGCTGAATTCTAACATCACATTATATTATATATTTCTTCAAAACTTCTTCACCTATCGTTTAATATATTTTGACTATCTGGCTATCATAATAGTAGTTTCTAAGACAGAGTTGACATTACGCAGTTCCAACTTTCAACTTAGTATTTTCATTAATTTATTCAATGGATATTTACTGACCACTTAGTGTGTGCCAGGCACTCTTCCAGACATTAGGGAAGCAATGGGAATTAAAAACAAAATAAGATCACTGACCTAGAAATTAGAGTCCCATGTGGGAGGTGGACATTTATCAAATAATCACAAATTTAAGGAGAAGGAAGCAGAGTGAATTCAAAGCTCAAGTGAGAGCATGAGTTTTAGATAGAAGGAGGCACATCTCTTTGAAATATAAATATGTCCTGAATTCAAATAGCTACAAAACAAGCCAACATGTTTCATATAATGCAAGGAGAGCAAATGTAGCTGAAAAGCTTAATGTATGCCAGCTACATTACCTAGACATGACAATCACTCATTATCTGGACATGACCAATTACTCTAAGAAACATTTTATTTTAGAGAGTGGCCAGGACTTCGGAATAAATTCATTTATTAAAGCTGACTTTCAGGTTAGCTGGGGGCAGGCCCAGCCAGTAACAGTAGGAGATACTTGGCAACAGGCTTGTCATCACCATGAAGGAAATTTATTATGTATGAAGACTTAACTTCCATTTAGCAGAGATCCTTCATAAGATCTAGTTAATAAGGCAGGATACCATCGCAAAAACATGAGATAGAGCTCAAGACAGAGGTCTGGTGACTGGGCAAGTAGAATGTGTGGGAATGGGACATGGAAGGGAAGAGAGATGGTGATACTTAAGATACAAACCCAGTCATGAGAGTTTTGTTTTCAGAATCATCAGAAACAACTTGGACTTCTAGAACATTGTGGAAGGCCAGTGACCAGTGCTAACCATGATCTAGATACATTACTAAGTGTGATCAGTGCTAGAACACCATGACCCAGGTCAATCTGTCAGGGAATACTGTTTCTAAATTCCCTGGTTTGGAAGAGGAAGTTAAGACAGATAATGTCTAGTTTTTTTTTTTTCTGCTTTAAGTCAGTAGTGCACCCAAATAACTTGGATATACTTTAAGAACTACTACTTTAGATTCAAATATTTTTTAGATGTTTTTTGTATGTATGGTTGGGTGAGGGATTGGGTTCAAATATATGCTTCAGAAGAAACACTTTTCAATGATTTTGAGATACACCAACCTCTAGAAAAGTACGACTACTCTAGGAACTGGGGGAGAAAATGATTAGTGATCTGACCACCATAAAAACTTGGAAGGCAACACCAGATAGAAGAGATACAAATCATGATCATGAGCAAGTTTGTAAGATGATATTTGCAATAGGCTTTGAAAGAGAATCACTATTTGGAAGTTGGAGGTGACAAGAATGGTCAAAGCCATGTATAATAAATGTATAGTCACTTAAATTCATATAAAACTTGTATCATATGACATGATTATGTTTATAATATAAAATATACAATACAGTTTACTTTCTGTATATACATCAAGATGAAAAATATATTCCTTTTATTCCCTAAATGTAAATTCTCTAAACTTTCTATATCTTGCCTACCATGTTCACATGTATAGTAAAAATTATTCATCAAGTCATTCAAATGATTTTAAAGCCATTAGCGTAAATTTGGTTGACAGAGTTAGCACTAGTCAAATGATACTCTTTTCTTAGATGAGATTTTACATATAAAATGTGTCCAAAGACTTCTTATTAATGTGAAGGTTAGATGACTGGGGACGCTACCAGGCACCTGAGAGTGAAGATTTATACTGCTGCCACATCTAATTTCAACTTTCCCTGTCTCCATCCATGCACTGGTCAATAGCAAAGGGCACCAGTGGGTCCTTTGTCATGAGCCTCTTGCAAGGAGTATGGAAGCCAGAGGGAGAGGGGAAGAGGATGGGAGGGGAAAGGTATAATTAATCATGTTTCTAGCATCTATTGATGCTTTAACTCCTGCCCTACAAGCCTGTGCCAGACAACATGCTCTAGAAAACATGACAATATGGCTGAGTCACCTTGCCTTGACCTGCACGCCTCCCCATCTGGAGGAATCCTGCTCCTGGAGGCATTCTTTTCAACTGCAAGCCAACCAACAGAGTCTACCCCCACCCACCTCCCTTTCAGACTTCCATTCTCCAGGCCACTACGTATTTACCTTAATTACCACAGAGCCAGATGTGAGAAAAATGGGGAGAACTGCTATGCTCAAGCCCACTGAAATTATTCTTTCTAGCTATTTCTAAGCCTGCTCACGCTGCCTCATCTGTTCCTTCTCATGGAAACCATGATAAAGGCTCTTGCTCACAGTCATCTTTCCCTTTGCTCACAACTGACCCTGTTGCTTCCCTGTGTGCCCACCTCGCAGCCATGGTGTACATGTACTCCTCTTGATACCTGTGCTATAATCAACTACTTTTTCCAAGGCGATTGTCTCCTGATCTGTTGGCCTTACCAGATCTAAATAATAATAAATCCTATTAAAACAAAGATGAGGCAAAAAAAGGGAACAAGGAGGGCGGCATTGGCCAATGCTAGTTACCTGAGTTAAAAATCTGCATGTTTTGTCTATTTTTTTTACCACCAAAAAGGTAAGATGGTTGTCCCCCCTCAAAGTCCAGACAAGAAACAAGTGTTTGTTTGTGCTTATATGGAGACAACTAATTGAAGTTTAGTTAATAAGCAGGACAAATGAGAACAGGAAAAAAGGAGGAAAATAAAAACAAAGGGCAATGGCTACCAGGCTCAGCAAGTCCCGGTGTTTAGAAGAGCTACAGAAGCCGTCGGGAGTCGGGGTGGTGAAGAATAATCTATGTTGAGGTTTCTCCACTGGGAGAACTGGCCACTGGCGGTAGGGAGGTGTCCAAGAGAAGTACTCATGTCACATCTTACAGTACACATTCTTTTGACCCTTATAAGGGATCCAGGAAGAGCCCCTTCTCATAAACCTCCTCTCAATGTATAGGGATAGATAGTACCTCCCAGGGGAGTTTTCCAATAAAGCAGTTTTCCAGTCATACATACCTAAGTGATTACTGCTACTACCTGAAAGTTAAGCATCACTTGTGTTGTCTGTGCCCCTGGCTTCTCCCAAACTCTTCAATCATTACCAAGTTTCTCCTCAATGTGGCTGTGTGGGCCTCCCCTGTCCTAGCCAAAGACACCTGAGCCCCGCCCCACATTTCTGAACACCTGAAACAAATAACAGGATGTCTTCAGCAGTCCTCTCAATTCTGTGTTGTAGTACCCAACCCCCCACCCCTCCAAAAAAATCTTGGAATCACAGCAGTGTTTGGTTTCTGAGAAAATAAAATAAAATAAAACATACCTATGATAGAATTTATTAATTTTGTACTTATCATGTTTATTATCATATCATTTCCCAACCAGTAGAAAAACATCTTAATATTTAATAAGTAGTATGGCTGCACTGATGTGTACCCCTGAGTATAAGCCCTGGATTATCCTATTTAAGAGAAACAGACTCAGCACTACAAAGAAGAACAAACTTTCATAAACCTAACCAAAGAGATTTTAAATAAAAGATTCACATATACATATATACATACATATATACATAGACATATAAGCAAATCATGTGTCTATACACATACACACACACATGAACACCCACAACTAAACTGAAACTACTCTAAATGTACCCAGTATTTCTGAATATAGAAATCTCTTTCTTTTCACAGATTTGCAGTTTAGCAGTCCGGGTGGTAGAGGTTCTCCAGGCCAGCAAGCATGCTCTCCCTTGCAGCATGAAAGGCTCTTTGTTACAGTGTTCTTGTGCTACTTTTCAATTCAGTATGGTGCAGAATACCACAGTCATTCTTCACTCTATCACAAGTCAAAGAAAAGCAAAAGTTGCTTCAGAAAATTGGTAGAATTTGTAGAAAGGGAGAGGAGAATTTTTAATCATCTGTACATTGCAGTATTATTTTTTCTCTTATTTATAGACAAGTCAAGGTCATAGTTTCCAAAATAATGACAGTCTCTGTGAATACTAACATGCATTTTAAGATCCTCTACCTACAATTAAGTGCCGTCCTACAATTTCTTGGGGACCCCCAGACAACACTAGAAAAGGCTCCAGTTGTGTGAGTATCACAGCTGACAGTAGGGTAAGAGACATCTGTTCTTACTCCCCTGCCACACTTTATTTGGTAATAGTACAAGATGTACATTCGAGGAACTTCTCCACTCTTGTTCACAGTCCATGCAATTTAGGTGGACTAGCCTTACACCCTAGCTCTGGAAATGAGGCCATGACTCCAAGCCAAATAGATAACATTTAATCTTAGGACATTAACTGAAACTTTGTATCAAAGACTCTTCTAAAATTTCCAAATTGGAAAAACATATCTAAAGCTTTGGGTGAACACCCTTGCCATAACTTTGGAAAAGCTTCAGAATGAAGCCAGAACATATGGAAGAAAGCAGAATCAAAGATGGTAAAGTGGACATGGAGATGTGCCACTGAGGTTTCTCTCCAAGGAAGGACTGGCTGCTCAGCTATAGGGAGTGTATTCAGAGGATGGCCTCCAACTGTCAGCTTCTTCATTCTGTCTCAGCTACGGAGAGCTGCCTCACCTGAGGTCATGTCCTTCTACATCAGTGGATGGCCACGTTAGTTACTGAGCAAGGTCAGGCAAGGTCAGGCATTTTGGTCCATCTTGGGAAAGAATTCATGGTCAATATTTAATACAGAGCTTTCGTCAGGCTTGGCCAAGATTCTGCAGGGCCTGCATCTGTGTTTAACTCCCCGCTCTGCTGTTTCCTCAGCAGGTGTTGATCCCTAATAAACGGCTTACATTCTCAGCTCCACCTCAGCATCTGATTCTGGGAAACCCTACCTGTGATAGATGGAGAAAAACAAAACAAAACAAAACAAAAAAAAACATATAACTGATAAATTATTTTAAAAAACAGCTATGACTGAAATAAACTATCTCTTTGGAATTCCAGCAGATTGAGCCAATAAAGTCTCTTGTAATGGAAAGGTTCTTAAAACAAACAAACAAAAAGCCCAGTTATAAACATTATAGCACAAAGATTTCTGATATAATTCTAGATGTACTTGGATAGCTCTAGTTTTTGCCTTTCTAACTACCAACTCTCTCACTCTCCTTAAACTCATAGTATAATTCATTTTAATCTTCTCGGATTTATAAGAAATAATGTCTTGCCACTTAAATTACTAAAGACTACTTAAATCATTAATGGAAGAGGACTTGAGTCTAGAAATTTCTTATTCCAAATCTTATTATGTGCAGCAAGGAAAATCCTTATTTAAGAAAGGGAACTGAGCCTGGCTGGTGTGGCTCAGTGGTTGAGCATTGACGCATGCACCAAGAGGTCATGGTTCAATTCCCTGTCAAGGCACATGCCCAGGTTGTGGGCCGTATCACCAGTTTGGGGCATGAAGAAGGCTACCAATCAATATTCTCTCTCATTGATATTTCTGTCTCTTTTTCCCTCTCCCTTCCTCTCACTCCCTCTCCCTTCCTCTCTCTCTAAAATCAATAAAGAAAAAAAAATTAAGAGAGGAAGAAAGGAGAGTGAATTTGTCCCTAATGTAAAGAACCAAACCAATATGTTCAGCCATAGGGAGCCAGGAAAGGCATTGGGGGAGGAAATTAAATTATGAGCTAACATTCAACCATAATTTATATTTACTTACAGCCATAGCTCTTGCCTAGGTCTTTCCTCTCTGTCCTATGTGGCCTCATTCGGTTAAGTGAAAATTTTATAGTTCCCCCAAACATTTTCTTACCTCATTTTTTTTTTCTTTGTTGACTTTAGAGAGAGAGAGGAAGAAAGAGGGAGAGAGAGATACAAACATCAATGAGAGAGAACATCAATTGGCCCCCTCCTACATGCTCCCTTCTGGGGATTTGGCCCATAAACCTGGGCATGTGCTCTGACCAGGAATCTAACCTGGTGACCTCTTGGTACATGTGTCAATGCTCAACCACTGAGTCACACTGGCCAGGCTTCTTACCTCTTTTTCTATTAAAAATCTAATTATGTAACACAATGCTATACTCTGCCATTTTCTATATAGTCTTCACCTTAATACCGTCCTTGATGAGGGAAGGCCCTACTCTGAGCACTAAACATTAGAGGACCCCAGTGGGCTCTCTTTCAACTACCTTCTCCCAATGGGGAAGTGGTGTCTGCAGCATCTAGAGACATGCTTATACTTTCCTTCACAGAGGACACTACAGGCAAGTTCCAGGGTCCACAGAATTTAATGGTCCCTGCACAGGCCACTTTCTCTAGTCATGTCCCATAACTGCCAGCTGCATTATTAGAGGGTAATAATTCTAGGCCCAAGGAGATGGCAAGGAAGTGGTTGTTTGTGAAGAGTGAGGTCAGAGATTATAAAAATAGGCTGAGACTGAAAAGAAAAAGGAATGTGCTGGGCATCAGAAACCAGCATGGAATTCTAAGGAATTCCAGAATTCTACATTGGAACTGGGCTAAGAGATGAAAGATAATTTAAAAAAATCATTCCATTATTCCTGTTTGCTTCTTCTAAATAATTGAATTTCCTTGCTTTTTTCATCTCTAAGTATTTGAAGTCACAGCAGTAGAGAAAGTCAGCATGGTAAATTCTCCTGAAAGAAATCAGATGTAAGAGATTCAAGATAATGGCAGAGTAGGTGGATCTTACACTCACCTGCTCCCGAGACTAAATTGGAAAGTCAACTAAATAAAACGATAATCACTCTGAATAACCAACTGAAAACTAGCCAAAAAGGTGTCTTATAATCAAAGAAATATAGAAGAAGCCACATTGAGACTGGTAAGAAAGATGAAGACATAGAAAGGTCTGGCTCCACTCCCATGGGTGGGGGCTGAGGTCCTGAAGGGTTATCTCAGCTGCAGGAAATTTCCTCTGAGAAGCGTGGGCCTAAATCTCAGGACAGGTTCTCCAGCCCAGAGCACCAGAGCTGGGAAGAGGCACCCATATAATATCTGACTATGAAAAGCAAAAAAAAAGACACCCTCTTAAAGGGCCAATGCACAAAATTTTATTCACAGCCACTCATCCTGGGCTCCATGGAGGGAGGGCGGTGCAGACTTAAGTTGCCTGAGGAGATTCTGGAATTTGAGGTGCTAAGGAGAAGGCTGGAGGGACAGCCACCAGGATCCCTGTTCTGAGTCACTCACAAATATTGCAGTCCCATCTTTCTTGAGCAGAGCAATCTCCTTGACCAGCATCAGCCTGGGGTAAAGCAATTACCCCACTCTCTGGAATCCCTCTTGCCTATGGATCTTAAGTCCTGCTGAGGAGTCTGCAGCATAGGTGGGGTATAGAAGTCTGGGTAGACTCAGGGGGTGTCGGTGACTGCCTTTGGGGAAGGGCCATTCTCACTGCTTTCTTGTGAACCTGACTGACACTTCCCCCTCATGGGAGATCTGATAGAAACACCATCCCAGCTTCAGGAAGACCTCTGGGCTCAGGAAGCCCCATCCACCTGACTACTAAGAGCTGTGACCTGCCAAGGTTAAGTGCAAAATCTGGGACAGAGTCAGTCGTGTGGCTCTGGGGTGGGGAATCACACTCACCACCAACCTTGAAGTCTGAACTGCATCTCCCCCTCATGGAAAATCCACTAGCCCCATCCTCTTTATTCTGCAAGTGACTGAGCCTTTTCATTGGCTGAGCTTAACAGGTAGCAGGCAGGCAGAAGCAGGCAGAGGTGGATCCAGGGGTGCCTTGGAATGTTTGCTGAGCTGCCCCGGGCCTGGTGTTGATAAAAGCCAGACTTGGAGCACATCCTGGTGCTTCCCATGTGCAGTTAAACCCAGCAGAGACCTACACAAACTGTGGATTGCATGTGGCTTCAAACTGGATGCAAAGGGTAAGACACAGATAACATTTGTCATTGGCCTACACTAGAGACCCTACCAAGAAGCCTAGAACCAACACACTCCTGGCCAGCTTCAGACAACATCAGAGCAAAATCCAAGAAACTGCACATATAGCATATCTAAAGGAAGACTGCAACAGGCACTAAACCCTGCCCAGACAAATTCTCCTTTTTTCTGTTTTATGCTTTTATTCTCTTCTATTTCTTTTCTTATTTATTTTTTTCCTTTTCTTTTAATTTTTTTTTAAATCCTCACCAGAGGATATTTTTATATTGATTGTCAGATAGAGTGGGAGGGAGGGAGAGAGAGAAAGGGAAACATCGATATGAGAGAGACACATCAACTGGTTGTCTCCTGCATGACCCTGACGAGAGCCAAGGACCAAACCACAACCAAGGTATGTGTCCTTGACTGGAATTGAACCTGAGGTTCTTTGGTCCATGGGCCGATGCTCCAACTGCTCAGCCAAACTGGCCAAGGCATCTTTTTTTTTCTTATTCTTATTTTTCTCTTATTCTTTTTTCCTTCTTCTTCTTTGTTTTGTTTTGTTTGTTTGTTTCTTTTTTTTTTTTTTTTGTCAGCAACTGCACAGCAGTTAGCATGCCATGGTTGGGCTTGAGCCTCACAGTCAGCCAGCCTGAGGGTTGATTCCACATACAAACAGGACAATAGCAATCAAGACCCAATTACAAGCCATGGCCTGTTTGGCTCAGTGATTAGAGAGTTGGCCCTCAGACCAAACGGTCACAGGTTCAATTCTGGTCAAGAGCAAGTACCTGGGTTTCAGGTTCAATTCCTGGCCCCAACCAGGGTCTTGCGGGTGTCAATCAGTTGATGTGTTTCCCTCACATTGATGTTTCTCTCTGTCTCCCTCCATTCCACTCTATCTAAAAAAATCAATGAAAAAAATATCCTCGAGTGAGGATTAACAACAACAACAACAAAAAGACCCACTACAACAGGAAGGTCCACAAAACCAACACAAAAAATATTCCCAGAGCACTCAGTTCAGAAAATCAAGAAAACTATATTTCTGGGTTCCACAGGACACCTACCCCACAAAGACAGGAAACATAGCAGATCTATCTCATACATTGAAATAAACACAAAGAGATAGCCAAAATGGGGAGACAAAGAAAACAAGCCACAAATGTAAGAGCAGAAGGAATCTCCAGATTGAGAGCTAAATGAAATGGATGCAAGCAATTTATCAGATATAGAATTCAAAGTAATGGTTATAAGGATACTCATGGAACTTAGCAATAACTACAACAACATGCAAAAGGACATGCAAACTATGAAAAAGAACCTGTCTAAAATAAACAATACCATTTCTGACATCAAGAATACACTGGAAGGAATAAAAAGTAGGTTGGATGAAGCAGTGAATTAAATCAGCGATTTGGAAGACAACATAGAAAAAAAAGACCCAATCAGAGCAGCAAAAATAAAGAAGAATGGGGATAGAATAAGGAAACTATGGGACAACTTGAAACATAGCAACATCCATGTCATAGGGATACAAGAAGAAGAGAGAGAGAGCAAGGAATCAAGAACCTATTTAAAGAAATAATGACAGGAAACTTCTTTAACTGGTGAAGGAAAATTACACAAAAGTCCAGGAACCACAGAGTTCCAAATAAGAAGAACCCAAAGAGGTCCACACTAAGAACATCATAATTAAAATAGCAAATGTAAAAGAAAGAATCTTAAAAGCAGCAAGAAACAAGCTGTTACTCACCTACAAGGGAGCTTTCATATGACTGTCAGCTGATTTATCAACAGAAACATTTCAGGCCAGAAGTGATTGGCATGAAATATTCAAAATGATCAAAAGAAAAGACCTAAAACCAACTCTACTTTACTCAGCAAGGCTATTATTTAAAATTGGAGAAGTCCAGCCAGTGTTACCCAGTGGATTGAGCATTATCCCATGGACTAAGAGGTACCGGTTCAATTCTTGGTCAGGGTACATGCCTGGGTTGCAGGCTTGATCCCCAGTAGGGGACATGCAAGAGGCAGACAATCAATGTTTCTCAGAACAATGTTTCTATCTCTCCCTCCCTTCCTTTCTCTCTTAAAAAAAAATCAATAAAAACAACCCAAGCCTATCTGTCAATTAATGTTTGATAAAGGAGGCAAGAACACACAATAGGGTAAAGACAGTCTCTTCAATAAATGGTGCTTGAAAAATTAGACAGGTACATGCAAGAAAAATAAAACTAAACCATCAACTTATACTATATACATGAATAAACTCAAGATGGAAAAAAAATTAAATGTAAGTCATAAAACTATAAAAATCTGAGACGAAAACATAGGCAGTAAAATCTCAGATATCCCTCAGAGCAATATTTTTGCTGATATGTCTTCTAGGGCAAGGGAAATAAAGAAAAAAATAAATAAATTAGACTACATCAAACCACAAAACTTCTGCAAAACAAAAGAAACCATCAACAAAATGAAAAGTGATCCCACTGTATGGGAGAATACATCTGATAAGTGATTAATTAGCAAAATATATAAAGAGCTTATACAACTCAACACTAAGAAGACAAACAACCCAATTAAAAAATGGGCAAAGGATCTGAATAGACACTTCGCCAAAGAGGACATACAGATAGCCAATAGACATATGAAAAATGCTCAAAGTCACTAATTATCAGAGAAATAAACATTAAAACCACACAGAGATATCACTTCATACCTTCCAGAATGACTATCATCAATAAATTAACAAACAAGTGCTGGCAAGGATGTGGAGATAAAGAAACCTTAGGTGGGAATGTAGACTGGTGTAGCCACTATGGAAAACAGTTTGGAGTTTCCTCAAAAAAGTAAAAATAAAACTACTTTTGACCCAGCTATCCCACTTCTGGAAATACATACTAAGAATACCAAAATACCATTCAGAAAGAATATATGCACCCCTATGTTAATAGTAGCATTGTTTAACAGCCAAGATCTGGAAACAGCCCAAGTGCCCATCAGTAGATGAGTGGATAAAAAAGCTGGACAGGGGTAAAAAAGGAGAAACATCTGTAACAAAAAAAAATTAAAATAAATAAATAAATAAATAAAGTATCTTAAAGGGATGACAATTTTCAGTAATCCAAAGCATGTCTTTTTTTTTCTAAATGAATAAATAAAAATAAGTACTTAAAAAAAAAAAAAGCTGGACATTTGCACAGTGGAATACTACGTGTCCATAAAAAAAAGAAGAAAAAAAAAAAGGGACTCTGACCTTTTGCAACAGCATGGATAGACTTTGAAAGTATTATGCTAAGTGAAATAAGCCAGTCAGTGAAGGACAAATACCATCTGATTTCACTTACATGTGGAATCTAACGAACAAAATAAACTGACTAACTAAATAGGAACAGAGGCTTGGACACACGGAAAAGACTGACAGCTTTTCGAGGGAAGGGGAGAGGGGAGATCTGTATGAAAGAGGTGAAGGGATTAGCCAAAGTACTTATATGCATAATCCATAGACACAGACAATAGTGTAGTGCTAACCAGAGGGAAGGGGGAAGGGGTCAAATGGGGAAACCACTAATAGTGTCCACAATGAAAATAAAGTAAAAAGAGAAAAAGAAATCATAGGCCTAAGGAAACCTTATTCTGTGTAGATTCATAACGTTAACTTGAATATATCCTTGTTAATAACTAGAAAATTTTTATTTGTTCTGTCTCCTAAGCTAATGCAACAGAGTGTCCATTGAGTGCCAACTATATTATTGAGCACTTATTATGTTAGCCATCAAAAATTCAAATAATTAAGACATTTTTTCTGCTCTTGAGGCATTCATAATCTAGTGTTTATAGTATTTGTTTTTAGTGTAGTGTTTATGTGTGTGACAGAGTCTGCAAAACAATGGTTATAATAATATGAAATTATGAGTGATTGATTATTAATTAGCCATGATTTATAATAACTGAATTTGGAGGAGGTAGGTGGAAAGAGCTGGCAGGGGAGAAAATGAATCTTAGATGGTTTTAAAACAAAAGTAGCAGTGTTTAAAACAACATGCTGTGTTCAAGGAATACCAAGTTTCTATTTTACTAAATCTTCAGCTCTTAGGGGTTGAAAGGGACATAATAAAAACTAGCAAAAGAAAAGGAAGAGTCAAGTCATGGAAGACTTTGGCTGCTCATGTATAATAAGTCATTGAGATTTTACCCTACCAACTGAGAAAAGAAAGAGTTTTATACAGGAGAGAGACATGATCATATTTAAATTTTAGAAAGATCATTTGAGGACAGAGGTGGAGCCAAGGCAAGACTGATTCAAGAAGGTAAGGTGACCAATAATTGTTGCCAAACTGGTACACTTTCAGACAGAAAAAGAGCACTATGATCATCTCATCCCAAAAATAGACATGAACTGAAACGGTCCCAACAAAACTGGGATGTATGTTTACCATAATTTCAGGGGATTTAAGGGCACAGGAACCATTTATAAAGTTTCTGAAAAGATCTAAGTCGGTGACAAAGAAGCCTGAAGGAAAGCAATGTCAGAGGGGTTAAAAAGGAGGGATGAATTTCAGAGATTGAAGATAAAACCAGGAATCTTTGATCTACTGGTTATGAAGGATGAAGACCTGAAGACTTCTGTTTTTAGCTCTAACAGTTTTAAAATTTAGAATCTGTCCTTACAAAATGGAAAAAAAAAAACAACTGAACAAACTGAAAAAACAATGACTTTTCTTGGATCCAGACAACTAAAGCCACAAGGCAAACCACCACCTTTGAATCTGGTGAGACAGGAGAATCCAGAGTCACAGCTAAGATATGTTTACCTTGGAAGGAAGCCTCTGGAACCATAAACTAGCAGGAACACTTAAATGATAATTTGGGTGAATTACTAGAGACCAAGTGTGGGCTAGCATGGCAGTGAGAAACTCCTTAGGGGCACGGTCTTAGGAACACTCCCCCACACACACACACTTTTATGAGTTCCACCCAGATATCACATCAGGTTCTTTTCGTGAGAAGTTAAGAAAATCCCCTGTGGTTCAGGGGTGGGGATGGGGGTGCGGGGCAGGGAGCATTCATCTGAAATAAGTGCAGAGCCTCAGAGTGTTCTCCGTAACAGAGGCCTATTCCAGAGGAAAAGACTTTATCAGAGCCTTTTTAACCTGTGGAAAGGACATTGCCCAACCCCCACCCCAACTCTTAGCACTCTAACTTTTCTGTCTCTTATAATAAGAGGAAAAATCTGAAGAAACAGTTGTGAAGGTCACATACAAGGAATTCAGGCTTACTAAAGAAAGGACTGATAACTGTTTATAAGAATATAGAATGCATCTGACCGGTGCAACTCAGTGGTTGAGCATCGACCCATGCACCAAGAGGCTGCTGGTTCGATTCTTGGTCAGGACACATGCCCAGGTTGTGGACCCAATCCCCAGTGGGGGGCATGCAGGAAGTGGCCAGACTTCTCTCTCATCGATGTTTCTATCTCCCTCTCCCTTCCTCTCTCTCTAAAATCAATAAAGGAGGGGGGGGGAGAATATAGAATGCTTTCTTTTTCCATATTTACTTCAATTCTTATTATCCAATACATTATAGCTTTCCCTGCCCCCAAAGAAAATAATTTTTAAAAATACAATACATGCTAAAAGGCAAGAAAAAGTAGTTTGAAGAGACAAAGGAAGCATTAGAATTAGACCTAGATATTGCAGACAATTTGGAGTTATCAGATGGAATTTACAATGACTGTGGTTCATATGTTAAAAAGCTCTAATGATAAAAGTAGGTAGCAAATTAGAACAGTTTGATCACATAAGCAGAGAGTTGAAAACGCTAAGAAAAAAAATCAAAAGGAAATTCTAAAAATAAAGAAAAACACTGTAACAGACATAAAGGAATGCCTTTGATGGACCCATCGATATATCTGGATATGATTAAGGAGAGAATCAGTGAGCTTAAAGATAAATAAATAGAAACCTCTCAAACTAAAATGCAAAGAGAAAAAGAATTAAAAAAATACAAGAGAACAGTGTGATAATTTCAAAAGATGCAGCATAATTAGAACACTAGAGAAGAACAGAGAAATATTTGAAGTAATAATGGCTGAGAATTTTCCAAAATTAAGGGCAGACACCAAGCCGCGGCTCCAAGAAGCTCAGAGAACACCAAGCAAGGTAAATACAAAAACATTTACACTTAGGCATATCATGTTCCACTGAAAAATATATATACACATTTTTTTTTAATGATAAAGAGAAAACTTTAAAAAAAAAAAAAGCAGAATGAAAAATTAAGAGTAATTCTCAGGCATCTGGTATGGGTGGTATCTATGCAACAGGGAAAACAGACTAGAAAAACTTGCATCTTGAATTCAGCCCCGAATGATTTCTCTTATCGCTGTAGCCTCCACAGCACCTGCTAGCACCCAGGCCGGGACCTCTTCACTCTAGACCTGGGCTTTTACACCAATGTTTTAGGTATCACTCCAGAATTAATTTTCTCCTTTCCCTTCTCTTGTACAGTTTTAGTATTGCCTCATACACTTTTAAAAAATAATAGTACTCCTAGATTGTAATGTTTTACACTGTCTCTGGTTTTTTAGTCTCTTGGATACCTAAACATTTTGAAATAATAAGGTAATCCAGTTTCTTTTTGTTTTTCTTTTTCTTTATTTTTTATTTTTATTTTTTAGCATTGTGGTTTCACTGCAGAAAACTAAGGGGTTGAAAACAGTATAAGGAAAACAAAAATCATCCATAATCCTACAGTCCAGAGTTAACTACTAGTTATGTAGCTTTCCAGTATTTTTCTCATCTAAACAGCCATACCTCTCATGTCTCTGGGTCTATACATATGCTGTTCTATACACCTGGAATGTCCTTCCCCCACTGAGATACTTTCAGGAACAGTAGCCAAGCAAAGTGAACCAGAAAGAGCTGTATAACCTTGGCACATAATGCAGGGCATCTGTATGGCCTAATATGTGGATATATCAGCAAGAATACCAGCAACAGTACACAAGCACTGCCCTTATGCTGCTTACTATCATTACGTACCAGGAAGCAACCAAGGCAGAAGGAATCTAATCAGACACTGTTTTCTCTCTCTCCGCCTGGATCCATCTCTCTAGAATAAAGAAACCCCGATTCCAGAAGAGCAACCAGTCCCGGAGCCTTGCTTCACCTGCACTCCATTAGGGCCGACGAAAATCAGAATACACAAGACGCCCTAATTGGATCATCCACGATAAGTCATTATGATTCTGCTATACATCTTTCTGACTCTGGGCCTCGCCCCTGGTTGCCCACTCATTCTTGCCGCCTTCTCTCCTTTGCTTCTGGAATCCTCCCATCTGTTTCGTACCCTGAATTTGACCCAACGCCTCCTCTATAAGGCCAACTCCACATTTGCGCCTGACTGTTGGGTCTGCCTATACCTGTCCTCCTCAGCCTACTCTGCCATATGTGTGGGTCCACCACCTATATGTGTCTCCCCACTAACTGGACCGGCACCTGCACCTTGGTATATCTCACCCCCAACATCAATATAGTCCCCCAGGACGCCTCCCTGCCTGTTCCCGACGTCACCCTGATAAAGAGCACAACGCATTCGGGAAAGGCGAGATCAATCTTGGAGCACCTGGTTCAATTCCAACTGGGCACACTGGGTTTTACCGCTTATGGGTCCTCTAACTCTCCTTTTTCTAGCCCTAGCCTTCGGACCCTGTCTCCTGCGACTGCTCTCCTCCCTACTACAAAACCGACTGAAGGCCCTCACCAGCCAGACGGTGCACGAGATCATGATGCTAAGCCATTATCAACCTCTCACCAGTCCCCAGGCCATCGGACACTCTCTACTTAGTGTTAGACTACAGACAAACCCTCACACTCATTTCTTTGAACTAAGTTCCTAGGGTTCTTGGAAAATTTTATTTGGAGTAGGAGGGAAGAACTTAAAGAGAGATATTGTTGTTTTTACTGTTGTTGTTGTTGTTTTGTTATTTCTAAAAAGAAGTGTAGAGGAAGAAGTGATGGATTAGGAGAGGGGGTGGAGATGATTCTATTACACCCATATCTGTGTCCCGACCTTTGAAACAGGTCATGCTAACCCCTGGTCTATGCATGCTCCTCATTCTAGTCTACTGTGCTCCAATGGAGCAGGAACTGTGCGTCCCCTGTCGGATACATTCCTAAAAGCCAAACGACTACTCCATCAACACTTAAGCTAACTGAATTATTATCTTGCTCTACTTTGAAAGTCAAAACTAATTTTTCACTATTTCTCAATACAATTACCAGCTTATAAACTAAAGAAAATTGGGACACTTCCTCCTTTTCTTCAGATGCTTAGTCATTCATTAATCTGGGCTAACTTTTTTGTTACTTTTGAAGTTATAAAAGAAAATACATAGCTCTTCATTAAACAGATTCACCAAATAGCACTTCAGTTACAAACAAAACCAATATTATGACAAGTTGTGATATACAAGAATGCCCAATCAATGCCAATAGTTGCAATTTTAAAAGATCTCTTTCATGACACTGGCTGATAAATATTTAAAGGTATTCACCTGTCTTGCAAATGGACAATTGTCTCTTCAACGGCATTTATATATATATATATTTAAAAAAAAATATATATATATATAATTTTTAAAATATTGTAACTATCAATATGGAAGAAAAAAAACACAGGGTATTAAAGCCCTTCAATGGAACTTAACTGTTTTTTATTGAATTTTCCCAACTGTATTGCCTTTTTGTAAGCTGTCACCTTCAAGGCTATCACTGTATAATGGATACTTCTTTCTCAGAAAAGTTTTTTCAAACAGCTAAGATTTATATGGTGTATTCAGTCATACATAAAAAAAACAAAAAAATCATTCTGCACAAGAAAAGCAACTTCTGTGATGGCTGAGGAAAGAGAAAAGCCTCTCCGTGTTCCTTCGAAACAGCAACATTGCATAAGACAAAAAGAAGAAAACATCTATTTTATTTTGAAGTAGGCCTCCAAAGAACTTGCCTGATGGGATTATACAGAGTCCAGTTTGGACTGAGAGTTGCGTAAACTTGAAGTGCCACTGCAAGGGAGGGGGTGGGGAGGGGCAGTCCGGTGTGAGAGGGCTGGGCAATGCTGACAGCCTCAGGGGCTGCATTCAGCTTCTTGAATGAACAAAGGCGGGGCCAGGTCCACACGCTTAAGTGGAGGGAGAATGAATAAAGAAAATGTCTGATATTCAAGAGCCAACTCTCAACTGGGCTTCAGGTTTGGCCGTTTTGGTTTTCAGGGGCCCAAGAATCTAAAAGTGTTTGAGAAAATATATATATTTCTATTGGAATGTGGCTGGCTCTTTGCTCATTGGGTCTCAATCTTCAATCTAATTGGAAGGGGGGAAAATGCAAGTGATGAGAGAGAAACATATCACTGTGAAGAAAGTTTTATTCCTTTGTTTCTTGTATAAATTTGGATTGTAATCGAGGTCAAAATTGACCTGGAAAGTATCAGGATGGCAGAAAAAGTCCCTGTGTGTGTGTGTGGGGGGGGGGGGGGCATGGTGATGGTTGTGCTCCTGATTTTGTTTACACCATTGTCCACAAACAACATCTTGTTCAAAGTCCTGCCTAAGTCTGTCTCTGCCGTGAGACTTTTCCAGACAGCCTTAGCCTAAAGGGATCTTCCCAGTTCACAGCTCTTACCACTGATAATGCTCATCCGGCACGAAATACTTGTTATCTATAATTATTATTTGGGTATGTTAGATTTGACGTGACTATGAAATGCTCTAGTAAAGAATTTCGGTGGGAAAATGAAAGCATGGATCTGTCATTCAAAGAAAAGTCCAGTGTAGAGATATAAACGTGGAAATCCTCAGAAAATACGTGGTGACTAAAACCAGAAGTATAAAACAGAGTACATACATTAAAAAAAAAAAAAAAAAAAGGAAAGGATAGTGTTTGAAGAGAATTCTGAAGAACACCATTACTTAAGAAGTATAGAGTAGAAAAATTAGTGAAAGAGAATTTTAAGATGTCAGAAAGGAAGAGAGAACATTGCTTTTTCTGTGCTTTGAGTTTCCCCAAAGAGAGAGGGAAGACTTGTCTAACTGGTGATTTTAGTATTTTTCAGGACACTTAACACAATTCTTTGCAGATAGTATGCCGAATATTTATTTAGTGTAAAAGAGAGCATGGCCATATCAGTCTGCATTCCTACCAACAATGTACTAGAGTCCCCTTTCCTCCACATCCTGGCCAGCACTTGTTTGATGATTTGTTGATGGCAGCCATTCTGGCAGGTGTGAAGTGATATTTCAGTCATTTTAATTTGCATCTCTCCGATGATTAGTGACATTGAACATATTTTCATGTGTCTCTTGGCCATCTGTATGTCCTCTAGGGAGAGGTGTCTATCGAGGTCCTCTGCCCTTTTTCTCTTTGCTTTTTTTGTTTGTTTCTTTTTTTGCATTTATTCTCAGATACAGCAGGATGGAGGGGAGAGAGAGAGAGAGAGAAACATCGATGTGAGAGAGATACATCGAGTGGCTGCCACCCATATGACCCCAACCTGGGCGGGTGCAAACTGCAACCAAGGTACATGCTCTTAGCAGGAACTGAACCCCGGACTCTCTGGTCTGCAGGTCGATGCTCTGACCTCTGAGCCAAACCAGCCAGGACCCTCTGCCCATTTTTTAATTGGGTTGTTTGTCTTCCTTGTGTTGAGTTGTATGAGTATTTTATATATTTTGGAAATTAACCCCTTACCTGATATATCATTTGCAAATATGTTCTCCCATACAGTGGGTTTCCTTTTCATTTTGATGCTGGTTTCTTTTGCTGTACAGATGCTTTTTAGTTTGATGTAGTCCCATTTATTAATTTGTTCCTTTTTACTCTTGCCCTAGGTGATGTATGGTGTTCCCTCAAAAAATTAAAAATAGAACTGCCATTTGACCTTCTGATCCCACTTCTAGGAATATATCTTAAGTATCCCAAAACACCAGTCAGAAAGAATATATGTTTCCGTATGTTCATAGCAGTGCTATTTACAATAGCTAAATTCTGGAAACAGCTCAAGTGTCCAGTAGATGAGTGGATAAAAAAGCTGTGGTACATTTACACAATGGAATACTATGCAGCTATAAGAAAGAAAGATCTCTCATTCTTTGACATGGCATAGAGGTACCTGAAGAGTATTATACTTAGTGAAATAAGTCAATCAGAGAAAGACAAGAATCATATGATCTCATTTATTTGTGGACTATAATGAACAAAATAAGCTGATAAATAAAATAGTTCCGGAGACATGGAAGTAGGGAACAGACTGACAAACCTCAGAGGAAAGAGGGGGTGGGCATGGGAAGAGATAAACCAAAGAGCTTATATGCATAAATGCAAACCAATAGACACAGACACCAGTGTGGTGAAGGCAGGGGTGGGAGGTGGACCGCAGTGGGGAGGAGAGCCTCAATAGGGGAAAAAAGGAGAAAATCTGTAATACCTACAGCAATAAAGATAACAAAAAAAAAAAAGAAATCGTGGAATAAATTCCCATAAATTTGCTCTTGTTTTCCTTTGTATTGTTATTTTCTTAACAAAACAAAACAAACAAGCAATCTAGAGCCCCTCCTGTTCTGGTATATTTATCCTCTCTCTTAGAAGACAGTGGCAGCCGTGAGCCCATTAGTGGCAGACTCTCACCTCTAGGGGGAGCTCAAGGAGAGGCATACTGGATAAAGGTTTAGTCTAAAACCTTATTGGGTCATGGTAGCAGTGGATTGAGTTTCGGTGAATTATGAAGGGATTAGAAGGAATTAGCCTCCACAGGGCTGAATATTTAGTTCTTTTGAAATCACACCTTTTTAAAGATTTCACAAGACAGGAAGCAGATTTTGCTTTGACTCTCACTTGGAAAATTGTCCCAACCTGGAAAAACTAAACAAAACACTGGTGTTGATTTCATGGGTTAAAAATAATGACCAAAGGATTACATGTAACTGGTCACTGACATGTTTGTCTGCTCAGGGTATGTAACTGTGAGTATCTGTGTGTGTGCATATGTGCATCTGTGTGTGTGTTTTCAACAATTTGAACAACTCCGAAACAGGCAGATTACTCCCCCACAGCCTCCACCATTCCAGTCATCTGACATCTGGCTCACTTCACAGATTTTTGTTATCTTTTTGGTCGCTATAGCATTTGAGTTTGCAAATACTGTTTAAATTTGTAAAAGTACATCTTTATAGTTTAAACTCTCATAGTTAAGAACTGAGTGTTTAGTATCTCATAAATTCCTGCATTTCCCATCAGGAAAAAAAAATATGTCAGTTATTTTCTCTGCAGATATGTTTTGCTTTATATAGAGGAGCTTAGCAGGATAAACAGAGGATCCTGTGCACAGGCCACGAAATTTGCCACAGTCTGTCCTAACTCTATTGCTTTGGGGTTCATATACTACTTATTGTAGCCATTTCAGCCCAGCTGAAATCAGGGGAGCATTCCGCTTAAAGAGAACAAGTGTGAATTCTCTTATGGATTGTGAGTCATTGTTTTGTATTGTCTCCAAAAAATTCAATAAAAAAGACAAATAAGATCTGAAAACAAAGTGTCCAGTACTACGTGTTAGTCAAACCTTGTTTTCCTTGCGCTTGAAAAGGAAATAAAGAATACTGAAGCAAAAGCCCGTCTCTATAGTTCTACGATCATAGCCGAGGCAGGACATCCAACACAAATGAGCATTCCAAAGCAGAAGGGGTTATGAACCTCCACAAAGCAGCCACACTACCACTGAGCTGCGTTCCCTAACGTGAAAAGTTCTTCTTCTTTCCTTAAAGATCTCACCATGGGTAACTGGGAAAACAGGGTAGAAAAAAAGGTCTTCCACATGGTAAACTACATGTCTGATGCATATTTTGCAAGCTCAGTAAACAAGTCTGTTATTTAATTTACCCATCTAATCTAAAAAACACTCATTATGTATCTACCATGTGTAGGGTTCTGCACCTGCACAAACATATAAGGCCAGGTCCCTGCCCTAAAAAGTTGATAGTCTAGCACTGCTGGCAAATGGTAATGGATTTCCTGTTTCTACTATGGTCTATAGCAATGTTTTGTTATGAATCCATTTACTTGAGAGAACTGTAAACTCACTGGTCATAATCTCTATAGTAAGACAAAGTACTTAATGTGATTTCCCAGGTATGAGGCATTCCAGACATATTTTTAAGTGGCAATTTTCAGTCCCATGGCAAAGATTTTGAATTGATTTGATCAAAAGGAGCTCTTTCACATGCTCTTGCTGAGAAACTTGGCATTGGGACTGTACCTAATTGAGAGACTTTGTTAAAATGTGTTGGCTTCAAACCCAATCACAGGACCCCTGGGAACAATGAGTGAGGCCATTAGTTTGCATTCTTAATCCCAAGTGACCTTGTGTGAGGCTCTCTCTTCCTTGGAATTTGCAGGTCCCATGGTCAGTAGCATGGGCAAGTGACAAGTTAATTCTGCCTTTTCTCTCTCATCCTTATAGATTAGTATGGGCCACGCACTATCCTGTGAATGGAGACTGAGTCATTTTTTATTTTAACAACTTGACAGTGAAGCTTACATCAAGAGAGAAACGTCAAGGTTAGAGGTGTTATTAACTTTGAACATCAATCTGACTATAATTTTTTTGCTCTTGGTCTTGTTAATAATGCCCCTCTTTTTTAAAGAAAGCTTTTAAAAAGTATACCCCAACTGTAGCTGGCTTAAATACTATCAATTAATTTAAAATGTTTACCTTAATCATTTTGAGTCTTATTACATACTGAATTTGTACTTTTTTTTTAGTATCTACAGAGTGACTAACCAAATACAGTAACTAGCTGTCTTAAATACTTCTAGCATGTTACTTAATCACAGATGCCCTCTATATTTTTGTCTTTTAAAAGCAAAAGTAAGCCCTGGCCGGTTTGGCTCAGCGGTCGGAGCGTCAGCCTGCAAACCAGAGAGTCCCGGTTTGGTTGCCGCTAAGGGCATGTACAAATAAATAAATAAATAAAACAATAAATAAATAAATAGACCCATTACAACAAAACCCTTAAAAGCATTTTTTTTTCCTTTAGGCAAAAATAAAAACCTCTAAATCATTTGAACTTCATTTCTGCATTAACCCAGACTAACTTTGACAATTCCCTCCTGCCAAATTATTTGTTACTTGTTGCATGAGAAATATTTCTAGAAACTAACTTGGGGGAAGCAGGGGAAACAGTTCTCTAAGAAATGTATACAGTTGTATAAAATCATTAGCAGTTGGGTTATAATAGATAGGTTCAAAGTGATAGCAACAGATTTTAAAGGGGGGGGGGGCTTCTCAGGGGTTTTCTTAAAATGAAAAAGTCCCCTCTCCCTGAAGCCTGACCGGGGAAGTTTGACTGTTGGGCACTCTTCCTTCTGAAGACTGATTCCCAGAGAGCAGAATGAGGCCACTGGAGAGTGACCATGAGCACAGAGCTCCCCCACCACAAACTTTAAGATATTGCAGTGACCTGCCATGAAATAGACCTGTCCAAAACTCATGAGGAAGAAGCCCCAATTTAGGATGAAGTGGAAAGCATGAGTTTGTCCAAGAAGAAAATAAACTGGAAAGTATCTTGAGATTTTTCAAGCAGAACATTATTAGTTTCAATGAATAATTATATTTGTATGCTTTTAAGTTTATTTTAAAATGTATTTAACCTGAAACAAATGTAGAAGTAGCAAGTACTTTCTTGTCCTATAATAAATGACCACAGTTTTGTCTGTGACATTCAAAACCCATATTTGTGCAAGAGCTGCATCACTCATACACCCAGCATCCCCACCTCCTCCCCCAAATTACAGCTCAGCTTGTTTCCTGCTCCCTGCCCCACCCTCCCGCACTAGCAGAGGGTTAAACTTGGACAAGTATAGTTCACAAAGACATGTACATCATCAGAGAGACTTTGTGTAACTAGGTTCAAAAGCCTAGCTCTGTAGCCAAGTTTCTGTGGCCTAGATGAATCCATCTTTTTGTTGTTGTTGCTGTTTGTGATTAAAATTGAAGTTTTGCTTGTGTGTGTGTGTGTGTGTGTGTCTGTGTGTGTGTGTGTGTGTGCATGCGTGCCCACTAAATTTAAAAAGATGTACAGTTTGGGCCCTGGCTGGTTTGGCTCAGCGGTTAGAGCGTCCGCCTGCGGTCCGGAGAGACCGGGGTTCGGTTCCCGCTAAGGGCATGTACTTCGGTTGCGGTTTGTCCCCGGCCCTGGTTGGTCGTGCGGGTGGCAGCCACTCGATGTGTCCCTTCACGTCGATGTTTCTCTCTCTCTCTCCCTTCCTCTCTCTCCCTCCCACTCTGTCTGTACAAAAAATGGAAAAATGTCCTCGGATGAGGATAAAAAACAAAAAAAAAGATGTACAGTTTGGTAGGAAAAAAAGTGAATCAAAATCAATAAAGACAGTTTAGCTTCTTTTTTTTTTTTTATCCTCACCCGAGGACATTTTTTGATATTTTGTTCAGATAGAGTGGAGGGGGAGAGAGAGAGAAACATTGACGTAAAAGAGACACATCGAGTAGTTGCCACCCGCACAACCCAACCAGGGCTGAGGACAAACTGTAACTGAGGTACATGCCCTTAGTGGGAACCGAACCGGGGTCTCTCGGGACCGCAGGCCGATGCTCTAATCGCTGAGCCAAACTGGCCAGGGCCAGTTTAGCTTCTTGATCCAAAGTTATATCACACAAATGATTAAATACTTAATGAATGTCAAAATCAAAGAGCTGAATAATAGTATAAAAGTTTTATCCTGGTGAATAATTAGGTAATATAACCAGGAGGAACTTAGTAAAATAAGACTATTACAGGTGAGGGACATTGGCTGATGGTTGTTGCATATTAAATCATCAGTGCTTGCAGATATGGTGACATTGTTCACATAGATAAACGACTTAATATGTAAAAGGATTAGTTGCTTTCAGTGTAATCTTTTTCATTTTGTTTTTTTTTTCCTCGTAGGAACTCATAAACTACCTGTCCAAGAGTTAAAACATTCCACTAAAAAAAAAAAACAATAATAAGACTATAGTGTATTCCTTAATTACAAATAGAGAACTTAATTATAAGACATTCTTTCATAAAGATTGCGACGAGTTTTCCCCCAGAAAGTCTATCATGTTCTTAGTCACAGATGTATACTCCCTACGGACAAAAACCAGGCAACCTCTTTCCTAGCGCCTTTTATCGGTTCTGACAAATCATTGCTCCTGTTTCTTCAGAAGTATCAACGGATGAAAATGAATAGCACCCTGCCTCACTATAATTAGTGCCTTTATCTAATAAAGGTGCCAAGATTCTGCTTTGGGCCCTATCTGAGCTCACAGCCTATTTATTGGAAGGAAGGGAGAGGCATTGTCATCAAGTCCCGCTTAGTGATTGCTGCCACCCTGTTCTATTTTAGAGATTTTGACTCACTCATAATTCAAGGCGACAAAAATGGAAACCACTCCTTTGAATTTTGAGTTGTGACAAATAAAAAAATGTTATTAAACATAACATAAGTTATAAGAACCTCGGAAATGGTAAATTTTTCCCACTGAGGCCATGTAAAGTAAACCAGAAAATAACAGCAAACACGCTCAGTGTTTGGCAAAGTCTAAATCCATAAACTTTTTGATAACTTATCTGAAGTAATTATATTTTGTTTTATTGTACCATGGTAACACAACTTTCCATTTTGGAGTTCCTATTTCTGCATCATGATTATTGCTGTCGCTCTTCACCATAAAATTTCTTCCTTTTAATCTCATTAATACTTTCAAACTCTCTGATTCATCTTAAGTCCCATCCACAAATGGTGAAATATACTGTCCCAACACTCTTCATACTTGAACTTCTGGATGCCTGCTGTTTTACCCCAATGATAACAACACAGTGTTATACCAGATTTCCCCTTCTTCTCTGGGTGTTAGACCTGTGTTGTCCACTGCAGTAGCCACCAACCTGTGACTGTTATGCCCTTGAAATATGACTAATCGCTATTAAAATCTTCTGTAAGTGTAAAATACACATTGGAGTCCAAATAATTAGTATGAAAAAAGAATCTAAAATATCTCAATCATTTTAATTTCAGTTATACATTGAAATATAAATATGTTGAATATATTGGCTTAAATGGATTACTTTAGTATAATTATTTTTACCTGTTTCTTTTTACTTTTTTAATATGGATATAAGAATGTTTAAAATGATCTGTGTGGCCCGGCTGATGTGGCTCAGTGGTTGAGCATTGACCCATGCACCAAAAGTCGCCAGTTTGATTCCTGGTCAGAGCATGTGCCCAGTTTGTGGGCCTGATCCCCAGTAGGGGGCATGCAGGTGGCAGCCAATCGATGTTCTTTCTCATTGATATTTCTATCCCTCTCTCCCTCTCCCTTCCTCTCTCTAAGATCAATAAAACAATGTTTTAAATTACTGATAAAATGATCTATGTGATTCATGTTATATTTCTATTGGGCAGCATGCACAAGAATGTGAAGCCTTGAATACTATACCCCTGTGATTTCAAATGTTTCTTCCTTATTCTGAATCCTTTTTATACAGCTCCTTTTTCACTTGAATTTCTCACCTCTACAGTCTGCTATTTCACATATTCACACTGCAAGCTCTAGGAGTCCTCTTCACCTTATATGCTTGTATTTAATAAACACATATTGAATGACAATGTAGTGCCAGGTATTGTATCAGGAACTATAGGCAAATTTGGGGCTGGAGTATGTTTTGGAAACTGCAGGTACATCCCTGTGACTAGAGATGAGTGTGCAAAAAAAAAGCGATGAGATACAAGGCACCCAAAACAGAGGAGTCCTATCATGAAATGCTTGTGAGTCAAATGATGGAGTTCAGCTTTTATACGCAAGGGAGTCATTGAGGAGTTTTAAATCATAAAGTAACAATAATCAGTTTAACTCTTTTTTTTTTTTTCAAAAGATTAGGTTGTAGCAAGACAAGAAAAGAATTAAATAGCTGTTATAACACAAAAGATATTTTGAGAGTTTGATCGGAAGCTGTGGTGACAAGGATAGTTGAATTCAGATTCGATGGTCATACAGTATGTAGAATCTGTAGCCTATGGTTACTATTTAGATTTGGAGATCAAGGGAATGACATAGGTCATGGATGAGAACTTGCCTAAGTATTCTGATTTGGTAGATAATGGTGCCATTTACCAAAATTCAAAATGTGGGGATTGTAGAAACTGATCAATTTTAAATCTGATTCATTGAATCTGGGCTTCCTAGAAGATAGCAAATCAAGTGATGTGGTAGTACAGGATGGAGGGGTATTACACAGGATTAAAATCCGAATTAGAAATACACATGATATAAAAATAGGAACCAAAGATAAATCAGAGTGCAACAGAATGTAAATTAATGGCACATCTCTGAAAAAAAAACTTAAAATATTTCAAGTTCTACATTGAAACATAAAAATACAATATTTAATATTCTACATATAAATATAGTTGTACAAAGAAAAGTTCATATAGTTTTTGCTTCTGAAACAAGGGGTTATAAATGAATTTTTGGCTTGGCATCACTTTTTAAATTGTTTATAATGGACATGTATTACTTAGGATGTTTTCCAAGTGTTTTGTTTTAGTGACAAAAGAAATAAGATCAGAATATTCAAGTCCCGCATCTTCAAACAATACTTCAATGCATACAGTAAAAAGAGAACATTTCCATGGTTTCAGTTACCTGTGGTCAACCACGGTCTAAAAATATTAAATGGAAAATTCCAGAAATAAGCAATTTATAAGTATTAAATTGTCTACCATCCTGAGTAGCACAATGAAATCTCCTGCCCCACTCCATCCTGCCTGGGACGTGAGTCATCTCTTTGTCCAGTTCATCCACCCTGTATATGACACCTGCTCAGTCAATTAGTAGCCATCTCAGGTATCAGATTGGTTATCAGACAGAACAAGAGAGACCCTATCCACATAAGTTTTTGTTTTTTTTTATCTTCACCTGAGGACATTTTTCCACTTTTGTTCAGATAGAGTGGGAGGGAGAGAAACAGAGAGAAACATCGATGTGAAAGGGACACATCAAGTGGCTGCCACCCGCACGACCCAACCAGGGCCTAGGACCAACTGCAACCGAGGTACACGCCCCCAGCAGGAGCCGAACCTGGGTCTCTCTGGACCGCAGGATAATGCTCCAACCGCTGAGCCAAACCAGCCAGGGCCCACATAAGTTTTATACAGTATATTGCTATAATTGTTCTATTTTATTATTCTTAATCTCTTACTATGCCTAATTTATAAATTAAACTTTACATAGATGGGTATGTATGTATAAGAAAACGTATAGTCTATTTAAGGTTCATTACTAGCCACAGTTTCATACACCACTGGGGCTCTTTGGACATATCCCCGATGGATTATGGGGGACTACTGTATACGCACTGCTTAATTTAATCTTTGAAACAATGCTAAGTAAATGCTTTAATTAGTCTGTTTTACAGTTGGAGACACTGAAGCAGAGAAAGACAATGTTATTTGTGCAAATTACTACATTGTAAATGGCAAAGCCAGAAATTGAACCTAGGCAGTCTGCTTCATACCCATGCCTTTAGCCAGCATTAGTGTTCTGGCTAAATCCAGTGAGCTACGGTTGGGTAAGTCCCATCCTTGTTTTTTCTGCTGGTGTCTGCAGCTGACATATAAATCCTAATGAACTTATAGTTGGGTCTGCTTGGTTTTCGAAGGGACTGGCTGCCAACTCAGCATTCACATTACACAGGACCTGGAGGAGGTCCTGGAGGGAAAACAAAGCCATCTTGACCTGTCTATGCCATTCTACCCACTCACCCAGTGTGGGCCATTCCACATTTTTGTGTGGCCACTCTGTTCAGTGGGCTTCTCCTAGAGACCTAATGGAGAGTGGACCCAAACCCTTATGACTGTCTCATTTCCTTATTTCTGTCTCATCTTTTCTTTATCTTTTTAAGTTACTGGACCAAAGGTGGGCCAGCTGCCTATTTTGTAACATAGGTTTCATTATCACATATCTTTCTTTTTCCTGAAGTAGTATTAATCACCACCCCTTTCCCATGAGCTACACCAACAGAATATCTATGATGGGACATGGTTTATGGGAAAGAGGGATAAAAACACATTGAATTAATATTTTTCAAATATTATCCATACATCTTTTATGTGTTCCCCTGGTCGAACACAGGCCAATGGCAGCAGAAGCTTGGGCTGCCCTTGTCTCTAGACCAGTTTGCTGACTTCTAATTCTCAGCTGTTTGCTTCTTTAAAACATATGGTCTATTTATCATGCATATGACCCTAATAAAGGCCTCTGTAATTCTTAGAAAAATAAAAGACATTGTAAAACCTTTCATCCATCAAATGTCTGTCACACTGCCAGGCCAGGTGGAGTAATAAATGTGCTTGCATGTATCAGCAAAGAACAGTGCTAATAGGTGAAACTGCTTCAAGTAATGAACTTACTCATAGCTTTTTTTTTTTTTTTCTTTTAAAGAAAGAGGCTAGAAATACTGAAGTCATGAAGAGCAAGAGCAGGGAAGAATGAGGCATGCAGAAAAGGTAGCTGACATCACACTCTCTTTAAATACTGAAAGACAAAGTCAGCATAACTGCATATACGTGTAGACACACACACACGCAGAGCCAGTCATCAGAAAAAAAAAAAAACAAAACTGTAATAACTGGGTGAATAAAGAAATGAATGAATGAGTAACCTTGGTATATACATGAAAGCAAAAGGAGACAATTCAATGTATATTATAGTTATAATTTGCCTATTGTATTAATTTTCTGCTTCTGCTGAAAAAGCTTACTTTTTGATTACTTAAAACAACAGAAGTTTATTCTTCCATAGTTCTAGAAGCCAGAAGTCCAAAATCAAGGTGGGCAGAACCATTCTCCCTCTAGACTCTAGAGGTTCTGGAGAGGATCTATTTCTTATGTCTTCTAACCTCTGGTAGCTGCTAGCATTCCTTGACATTCTTTGGCTTATGGCTACATGCCTCAAGTCTCTACCTCTGTCCATATAATCCTGTCTGTGTGTCAAATTTTCCTTTCTCTCTCTCTTATAAGGACACATGTGATGGCATTTAAAGTCACCCAGATCACCTAAAATAATCTCCCAAGCCAGGAAAAAAGAGGACACATAAGGAGAAGAGAAATATCTAATTTTTGGCAATATACAGAATGGGGTAAAAATAGGTTACAGTTGTGAGTAAGGGAAAAACAGAAATTATTTTTGTTTCATTATTTATTAATTATTGCATTGTTTTTCATATGAAGAACTGTAAACCTATTTTGCCCCACCTTGTATCCCAGACTCAAAGTTAAAAAATTAAAAAATGGCCTTTACTTTCTAGATTTCCATGGCCAAGGAAATCCTATCCTTCAATGTTCCAGCTCTCTCATAAACGTGCTTACTATTACCATTTCCCTAGATTTCTCAAATTAACTTTACCTTTCACAATTTTTATGCTCATTTAAAATTTCTTGGTGATTCCAACCATTACAAATTAATATTTACAAAAACATGCAATGATATAAGTACCCACTCTCTCAGTGCAAACGAAGTATTATAAATACACATCCAAAGACAGAAGAGTGGAAACGAATAATTCATTTTTATCTAACCTCCAATTGTGCCTTACTTCCAGCTCAGATTTCACTGCATCCCTCAAGGTAAAATGAGCTTTGGTGAATGGAAAAATAACTGTACATGAAAAACGTTGGTATTGCAGATTCCAGGGAAAGTTTGGAACTCCTTTTAAAAAAGTAAAAAAAAAAACCTCTCCTAATGAACACACAGTTTAATAATAAAGTTGAATTGATTATGTTGGATTATCTGGATACTATGTATACATTTTTATTCATTTAATTTACATCAGTTTTCATATCATTTTTGTCCTGGGATAGAAAGAAACCACATATGAGTTACTTGGCTTGCATAATAGCTCTATGAGCATCAACAACAAAGGCTCCTTCTATTTTATTGCTCTAACCTTCATGACATGTGGATTCCATCTTGTGTTCAATTGATAGCCTAACCCCCTCCTTCCCATAACTGGAAAAAGCAAAGGGAGTAAGGAGAGGGCATCCTTTAAAGAGAAATCCTGGAAGCACACACTATTTCTGTTCTAAAAAGCAGAACTGAATCATATAACCACAACCAGCTGCAAGGAAAGCTAGAAAATGTATTCTTTATTTTGGATGGCCTTGTAAGAGTTAGAATTCCATTACCATAGAGGAGGACACGTATTAAGGATCAGCTAACCATCTAGTCCATAGTCCGCCCTTTTGTCTTCCTAAGTAACTGTGGTACTCTTCTCATATAGAGAGCATAATCAAGCCCTCTCCAATTCTCATGTCACATCTGACAACCTATAAAATAAAAGTCAAGTCAGGCACCCCTTAATACATATGCACCAAATTTACAGTTGTGAAATAGTACTAGGATAACTGTCATAAAGTCTCCAATTTTAAACAGGGAAAATAGTAATCACTGAATAGTTATCTGTCTATAGAGATTACCAAAAGCTATTGGGTAAGAAGTATAAATATTCCCTGCCTTAGAATAAATTATTTTATAGACAGTCTGACTACTCCGATTCTTCTCCCTGGGAGGAACACTTGAGTTTGCCCTTTGAGACGTTCCTTTCTAGTCTACTATCCTCTGTGGCCACCTCAAGTATATTTAGGGCTGCTCAGCTTCTGAAGTCTGGTTTCTTCTGGTACAGAATAATCTTATTTAGAGCTTGAACCATAAAAGTTTTTGTAAGCTTAGTTTATAGATTATTTGACAATACAATGTCCTCAGTGTTTTTGATCCTACTCAATTTCATTTGGAAGTACCGCAGCCAGAGTTTTGCACATAATTTTACAATCTGAAATCACTGTTTTTTAATTTACTACTTTCTGTGTTCTAATGTCCCACCGCACCTTTTCAACATAATGGATGTTACCTAGAAGCTGATTGAAACATTTGCTTTGGATAAAAAAGCAATGCCCTTAATCTGATCTTTGCTGCCTGGCTGGCTTCCAATGTCTAACAGATGTTGTGAGAACAAAATCACCAGCAAAGATATTATCCATCCAGGAGAGTAGAGATCTTGAAAGGTGAGCAGAAGTGAAGTGAAGATATGAAAGAGAGATGATTCAGTTAGGTTAGAGGAAACAGTAGGAACAAAGGTATAAGGGCAAGAGAAATGTGGTGAATGAAAATGAATACTGGCAAACAAACTGAGTCTGGGAATATAACTAAATGTAGCCAAGTACAAATAATACAACATTTCTACACTGAGTCAAGGGAGGCCATTTTGTAGGCTAAATAGGATGGTAGCCAAATATTGATTTTTGATACTCTATTCTGATAAGTGTGAAGCATGGATTTAAAGAACAAACATTTGAGACGGTTATCCAGGCAAGAAATGATGAGAGAGTGCTAACAAGGTCAAGAAATATTTAACACATAAAGCCTGTAAGATTTGGTGGTGGTTTGTTTGTAATAGTGTTAGTGAGAATAAGGGAGAAAGCAAATCATGGGATCATATAAGGAGCAGGGAAAGGAGACTGATTCCACTCGGTAAGTGTTGAGATGAAAAAGCCTATATGAATTCCAGGTGTAACTGAAGAGGTAAATATAAGTTACTTTTTCAAAGGAGAAGACTATACTGGAGAAATTCGTTGAGGGAGTCTTTAGTGAACAGGCAATAGTTAAAACCTTAAAATAAAATATCTCTCAGATAAAGTAGGTATTGTAAAAAGAAGAGCTGAGGATCATCTGAATTTCAGAGGAAGGTGGAAAAAAGGAAGCCCTTGATGAAACCAAGAAGGAAAGTCAGTGCAGGAATAGGAGAAACGGAGTGGTGACAACTGCTCTGGGAGGTGGGGGCTGCAGTAGGTTGAAGAGTGAATGAGGAAGTTATGACAAAGGAAGTATTGCATTTGCAGGGGAAGGAAAAAAGAAAGACAGGGCAATAACTAGAAGAGGAAACAGGGTCAAGATGGGACTATAAAAATAAGAAAGTTTGTCTGTAATATAGGCCTCAGACAAAGGTGAAGAGAAAGGGGTTAAAAGTACTGGAAAAGGGGATAACTGATAGAGTACATTTCCATGTCATAAAGAAAGCAAATCATGGGTGTGGTGGAGAGATTGGCTTTGATCACGAGGGAGGTCTCATCTTCTGAGAATGGAAGATGTGCAGACAAGTCAATGTATCAGACTTGGGGAAAAGAAAGTTAAGGGATTTTTACACTTATGGACTCAATTTCACAGCTGAATTGCGAGTGAACATGGTTTGGGATCCGCTGCTCTCTTAACATTCTCTGCACTCACACAATACTTAGATTAAGGTGAAGGCAGGAATGTGGGAAGGCAGGAATACAAGGTAGTGTGTAAGATAAAAATTTAGAAGTTGATCGGAGCTGGTCCTGCCATGTGGGTTAGGGTCCTATCACTTACATCTCTGAGGTGCTACCTGGAGAAAGCAGAGCCTGGGGCTGCCTGCTTTCCTCTCTTTAGATTTGCTGTGACCACCTGCTCTTACAGAGTGGAGTTCGCATTCAGTCAATAAGGAGTCCAGAGTACTCAAGAGGGACAACCTGAACACAGTTATTGTTTAAAACTGAGTTGTTGTTGTTTTGGTACGTGCCCCTAGTGGGAACCGAACCCAGGACTCTCTGGTCCGCAGGCGGACGCTCCAACCGCAGAGCCAAACTGGCCAGGGCAAAACTGAGTTTTAATAATCAATAGAATATTACCAATTCATGCTTTTAAATAACACTTCTTTGGCAGTTGATCCAGTACATTTGAACTGACATTCCTAACAACCATTCTGTGACTGTAATGTTTAAACGATTTCCTCATAAGTTTCTCTGAGCTTAGTCTAATAGAAAGCAGTAGTGATGTCATTTTTGAAAACCAGAAATAAAAGAGATAAGAGAGATCACACACACACACAAAACACAGAGAGAGGGAGGGAGGGAGGGAAAGAGAGAGAGAGAGAGAGAGAGAGAGAGAGAGAGAGAGAGAGAAAATAAATGTTTTTAAAATTAAATTAACATATGAGCTGAAATTACAGTCAAAAATATTTCACCTGGGAAGGACAGACTCTGAATAGCTCTCCATAATTGCTTGTGTGGGCAGGAGTTTCAGAGTTTATGCCAAGGTTTTTTGAAACTCATACCTAAATTTTTTCTTCTTCCCCATTCTTCTTTTCAAACTATTTTATGATGAGTCTTTTGAGAACTATAATGAGAGGGGAAACAAATTGGGATTTTAGGAGATTCTGGCATGTGGGCAACGTGTAAAAAATAAATGTTAAGACACTACAGAATTTCATTTCTTATTAGAAACACCTCCAGCTACTTTTGTACCTTGGAGATGCTAAGGTTACAGCACTGAGCTACTCTCATATAATTATTTAAAGAAAGCATAGCATCTTTATTTTAAATCACAAGGTATACTTTCTTGAATTTAGTGGTTTGTCTGATTATCTATAACCCATGTAAATCCAGTTCATTCTAAATCTTATTTTTCCCCTTGAGGAAATTTCTCAATATACTATCAATAAATGCTGTGCTTTAAAAAATTGCATAGAGTTGCATATGTCACGCTTCTCTTTTTATCAGTCTCTTCACTTCAATCTTTTCTTACCCTGATCACCAATATAACATCAGTTCAAACAAAGAAACCCAATTTCATCATTCTCATATTTTGTCTGCACTTTCTTTGCTAAGAGACGACCTCTGCTCCACATAAAGGCAGAGTGAGCGCATAACCACACATAAAGTACCCCCTTTCCCCAAAAAACACATAGGCACACACACACAAACAGACACACACACAAACACAAACACAAGACTTCTGCAGGAGGAGGAGAAAGCTTGAGACAAATGAACTTCTGTGACGAATTTCACAAACTGGGCAAAAAATAGCCCTTCTCCACAAAAAAACACTGATACAGTGCAAAAACTTACCATCTGGTTACTGTCAGGTCTGCAAGTGCATAAAAGAAGACTTGTTTTTATACTTTGATTTATTTGTCTTTCACCAAACATGCTGGGTTTCTTCCCCACTGTGTGTCTTGTGTCTAGAAAAGGGATATTTGGTTCTCCTCGTCTAGTTAGTTCTAGTAGAACCCATATTAAAGCACAATTAAAAGTTTGTGTACTTGTCACTCCAAATGTGACAAACTACATGTACTATTTTAAGTGATAAAGTCTCAAATTCTGACAAAGAGCAGTGATGAAGTGGCCTTTCTTACTCTTTAATGCAAATTAAGACCGTACAACTTTACCTGGCTTTAACATATGTTCCCACACAGAATTTTGATACCAGAAACTATGCTAACAACTCGAGAAAGGAGTGAAACCTTGAGCAATGCCCAGGAATGGCCCTGTTTGAAGATGTCCATGATGTAAATCCTGGTCTACACTTCCGGCTTTCCCATCTCCCGGACTGTGAAGGCCTCTCTGAGAGCCCTCCTTGCACACAAGCCCAGCACAGCTGCTTTTATTTCCCTAATAATGAAAATAGCAGAAACACATCTGTTTTCATGCTTCACTGTTGACAATTCACCAAAAAAATGTGCATCCAATAGTTTTTTCTTTTCTTTTTCCTTTTTTTATCCAAATAGACAGAGACATGCTGGGTCCAAAACACTGAAAGGTTATACTATGCTTTGGTTATACGTTTGGGCAATAAATCCAAATTTTTGTATTTTATGTCATGCCTAAAACAAATCCCTCTCAAATTCTGATAATATTCTTAGTGAGGTTCCAGACTATTTCCTGGAGTGTCACTGCAGTGTATTAAAGTCCGTTTCTACTTTTTATACAGTGTATTTTGAGATAGCTATCTGTCAGAAATGAATTATGTGAAGTATTTTGGTCTTCAAAACAGGAAATAGTAAAGAAGCACAAATGTATATACAATGCACACATGATTGTAACGGAAAGATGTGAGCTAAGAGATAATTGTTTCTTTATTATTACTTAGCATATCTGTATTTGATCTTTCTTTAGATTTTTACCCCTCAAAAACCCACGTTAAAAATGTTACTTTGCTTTAATAATACCTTCGTATGAAAATGTTCAGTTTAACAAATGAATATGTTTCAGTCTTGGGATAACACAACAGGCAGTGCAATTTCACCACTTGTGAAACACAGAGACGGAGAGAGAGCAGAAGATACACAGCAGTAAAATGTTTTGTCCCTCAAAGAAAAGATATTGCAAACATGTCTTTTCAAGATGCCCAGCATAAATGTTAGGTGAGTAGCTATGATCAATAGAGAAGGTTTTGGGAGAAGAACAAAGAAATAGAATGTTATTGGCTTTCATCTTAGAGTTCGTTTCAACCACATCAAATAAACATTTAAATGTATATAACCATATATTAGTTAATAATAATAATTATGTCATTCTCACTAATATTTTAGATTATTAGAATCAAAATGTTCTGAACACACACCTAACTTTTTACCTAAGCCATTAAAATTTAGTTTCAGAACTAAATCTTCTAAGCAATCTCTTTTTTGTAACTACTAATTTGAGATTCTTCCATATAATAGTAAATAGTTAATTGATTTTCAAGATGAAGAAAAAATATATTTTTTTGTTTCAGATGGAGAAATTAAGAAACTTAAAGGGAACCTCACAATTATCCTCATATGTCCCAAAAATTCATACTTCTAAAGAACCTATATGTATCTAAATAGACTATTGAGAAGAGTCAAGCTGCTGTTCTAATATATGAACAAATAACCCATTTTTAAGGCATTGGATTGCTTTGAAGTGTCTTTCATCTTCATCGCCAGAGGATCAATGAGTACACAAACTTGATGCTCTTATAGGAGAGGTATGCGGAATTATTCAACTGAGTGTCAAGTTAATGTTTTTTAATGATTTATCTCAAGAGAAGTAGATGAAGTTTCATTGTTGGTACATGCTTTAGTGCACTCCTTCTCATCAAGTCAGCCACAACCTGTGATCAATGTGAATTTTCTAACCCACATGTACCTACTTGAACATGTTGAGGCCCAACTTCAGATATGATGCTTGTATTCTTTGGAAAGGCACTTTTTAGCTAACAGAACCAACTGTAAGTAGTCACTGTCTTTTTATAATTAGTAAAGCCCAGCTATATCACCTTGTGAAAACATTTGTCACACATTCACACAATGTGCTATACCCTGCACAGAATGCACAGAGGATGCCCCTGCTCTCCAGATGCTTACGATCTAAATGTTTGTGTGTTTTTTAAAACCCAAAGTCCATCTATAGGGTTAAAATGGAAAAATGCATCATTTTAAAACAAAAGTAATCTAAGGACCAACTTCCTCAGTTGTAAAGTAGGTGTGAGTGAGACTTATGTTTAATTTTTTCTTGATCTTCAAAATAATTGGGACTTTCTGGGAAAAGAAAGGACTAGAAATGGAAGAAAGGCTTAAGCAATATTTCCCTTTCAGCTTTTGAACTTCTCAGCTTGGTGCTTCCTTACCATTTTTGCCTTTTAAGCATTCTTTACTGTGCAAAATGCTATTCTTTGCAGCTTTTCTCTGTGGTCTTGTTCATACCAAGAGTGCAAAATTGCGTTCTGCTAACATTGCTCTCTGATGATTCATCATTTACAGAGAAGAAGGGGTCTATCAGAAAGGGTTCTGCACCAAGAAATGAGGCACCTGAATTCTAATTCTAATTCCTCCATTACAATAATTGTGAATTAATATTGACCAAGACCACTAAACTGATCCATGATTCATTTCAACTGATTGATAAAATAAGTGTAATAATGTTTGCGCTATCTTACAGAATTGTTGAAAATTGAGAGCCTTTTGAACATTGCATGTGTTCTATATTATTTTGTTAGGAAACTTGCCAAAAATTAATTCTAATTTTAAAACTAAAAGCCACAGTAAATTTTTTTATTTACTCAGTCATATGAAATCTTGAAGCACAGTTAAAACATCTCTAAGTGGTCTTCGGAAATAAGTGGGTGGTCAAATAAACCAGCTTTGCCAAATACTGCAAGTCATAGAATCTTCATTCTTCCCCCAGCCATGCTAGTTTTCTTCCAGTTCCCATTCACAGCTTTTTACTTAGTCAATGAATTCACTGATTTCAATACAGGTCCAGGAACAAAGTAGTGAGTAGCTATTTTATGGTTCTTGCTTCCTTCTTCAACTGTATCTCACAGCATTTCCCTTCCTTCACTGTGCTCCAGCCATCATGGGCTCCTGTTTATACCAAGCCTTTGTCATGGTGCCAGGATTTTTTCCTTGGGACTGTTCACCCTTGCCCCATGTCATCACCTGGCTAAGTCATTCTCATGGCTAGGATCTCTACTCAAATAGCACTTTCACAAAGAGCCTTCCATGACCATGTTATCTACATTTACATAAAGATGTCTCTCTCATTAATCCCTATCAGATCATTCTCAAAGTATTTACCACTTTTATGTCATTTGTTTGTCTAATATGTGATCAAATAAAAATGGAATCAACCTATCAGACTCTACCTCCAAAATGTATTCAGTAAATGTTTACTGAGTTCTATCTCTACTATTAATAAGCTATCTAGTCACCAACATCACTACTTTAGACTACTGCAGTGTTCCTCTAGTTGGAGGACCTATTTCCACATCTATCACCACATATTCATTCTGTTGTTGTTGTTGTTGACAGTCACAATAACTTTTTTAAAAACCTTAAGTTATATTATTTATATACCTACTTAAAATTTTCTAATGGTTTTCCAACACTTGGAAGGAGATCCAAACTTCTTGCCATGGCTTGCGAAACATGCCTACTTCTCTCTTCTCTATCCTCACCATCTACCACCCCTCCTCACTCTGTCCAGATATACTTCTGTTGGTCCTTCTTCTTCTTCCCCTCAGGACATTCATTTGTTGCCTATGCTTAAATACAAGTCCCTCTGGCCTTCACATAACTTGCTTACCCTCATCATTCAAACTTTATCTCAAATTCCACCTGCTTAGACATGCCCTTCTTGAGCATCCTCTATCCTCTGTCACTTTCCAACACACTACTCTGTGTTATTTTCTTTCTCTCTCTTGTTTTTAATCCTCACCCAAGGATATTTTTTCATTTATGTTCAGATAGAGTAAGAGGGAGAATGAGAGAGAAAGAAAAACCTCAGTGTGAGAGAGACCTATCTGTCGGTTGCCTCCCACATGACCCCAAGCAGGGTCAGAAACAGAACCGCAACCAAGGTACATGCCCTTGACTAGAATCAAACCTGAGACTCTCTGGTCCACGGACTGATGCTCTAACCACTAGGCAAAGCCTGTCAGGGCATATTCTGAGTTATTTTCTTCATAACACTTATCATTCATTATGTGAATAATCTTATTCTTTTATTTGTTGGTTTTTTTTTTATTTTATTTTATCTCTTTTACTAATATGTTAGACCTTTGAGAACAGGGACATTCTTTGTCTTACTCATTGTTATTTCCTTAGTACCTTGAGTAGGATCTATCAAAACAGTAGCTACGTAATTCAAATATTAGCTAAATGAATTAATAAATGATTCATTGTCTGTCTCTTTCACAAAAATGTGGAAGAAACTTCCCTGTCATATACACTGCTGTATTCCCACCCAGACCAGTTGCTTCGTATATTACTTATGTTTTAGGTATTTGTTAAATGCAAGATAAATAAGTGACTAAGTCTGAAAAAGATAATAGAGATAAGCATTTCTAGGCTATGAATAAAAATTTATTTGTGATGGGTACTGTGGTAACAGAAGTTAGAAACGCTTTCTAATATCTTTTGGCAGCCTATACAATGGGCTGGTAGCCAAAAATTTCCTTTGAAAGATAGGAGTGGGTCAGTAACAATACATTCTCAGTCCAGACTAAACTACTCAATCCTTAGCTGCTAGGATTCTTGCCTATTGATGGCTCACAGTTGAGTCCCTCCCCAGAAATCACAACCCGAAACCCAAGAGAGCTACCTCATCCAAAGTGATGTTGTCCACATCCAGTAATAGTTAGATACTGGAGTGTAAAGGCACAAGCCCCTTTGCCTCAACGAGGGATTATCTAAAATCCTCTGTAGAAATGCATCACGTTTTGACTCTCTCTTCACAGCTTTGTTTCCCTCTTTCCTTTAGAGGTGTTATTCCTGCAATTAAAATCTCTGTCAGAGCCTCTTCCCAGGGAAACTCATCTAGGAAAGCTGGTTCCAGGAATCCACTGTAAAATGGGATTTTAGAATTGGATCCCTCTCCATCCAGCAGCAATGGAGATGTACCTTTGATATTAGGCCGAGGTAGCCTTGGCATGCCGCTGCAGTGCGATTGGGATGGACGCAAACTGAAGGAAATATGCTGATGATAGAAAAAATATCTGAGAGGTTCAGGAAAAGTAGTAATTATAAGGATTATGGAATCAGATGGTTGTTGCCAAAAACTACTGAAACATTAGAAAAATCAAATGAAAATAATGGGGGTGAATAATTACCAATACAAGTGAAATGTGAAAGCCAGAAGGCCTTGGCAGCATTTATTTTTCTCTCTAAGAATTTTTAATTAAAAAAAAAAAGAAACACACACACAAACATATTATATTTGCCTGTGAAATGCTTTTAGAAAGAGAATGTCATTTCTTTAAATGTCAGATAGATTATTTATACAGCTACACATAGAGAACGAATCATGGCATTCATAAGGTCAAACACAACATTTGCAAAAGGAATCTCACCAGCCATTCTTGAATGCATTCCCTGCACTTCATACACTCTGCTAATGACCTGATAAAGGTTTCACAACACACAGAGCTAGTATCAGCTCACACATGCGTGCACAACTACACAGAAAAGAAGGTGTAGGTTTATCTACAGAAATATAAATATGCTCTCATATATAGAATTTAGGTACGAAAAAATGTCTATGTTGATAAATGGATTATAAGTAGATGAAAACAAACAAACAAACTCAACAAGGAAGTGATGAGTTAATGATGCAATTCTAGGATTATAGGCTCCCAGTGAGCATTTTAGACTTTGAGTGAGAGGGAGAGTAAATCTTGGAGATTATTTTTACTATCAATTTCAAAACTGTTGGAGGGCAGGTGTTGGACTTTACAAATTTTTTGCAGGTCTATGGATCAATGAGAAAACGAGGACAATGTAGTCATATTTTCCTTAATCTGGGTTTATAGTCCTTCTAAAATACTGTTATTTCGAGATTATGTTGTTCCCATTTCTTTATATTCAAATCTTTGTTTAATAAAATTATGATGATAGCAGAGGGTAGAAGTTTGTATTTCTAAAATGCTCTTATTTAGCAAAAAGAAAAAAACGTTGACAACTCAATGTCAATGTCTTTTGTTTTTAATTTTACTGATCCTTGAATTCCATAAGTCTGGCTACTTCTCCTCTAGCCCCACTTCTCCATTTTTCAGGGAAGAAACTGAGGCCCGGAGAGATAAAATATCTTCTTCAAGGTCTGCTGACTAATCAGTGGCAGCAACAAGTCAAGCCTAGAAACCAGCCATTTTCAGTCTTTTATCAATGGTCATTAATATAATTTTGTTGAAGAATAAAAACATCTTTAATTCCACCCAGAATTTTGAACATCTTTTTCTAAAGTAGATTTCTAAATAAGTTGTAGCGTTTGTTGGCTTATCAAAACTGTATCGTGTGTATCTAAATTTATTTATATTTGAGCAGAGAATCTAATATAAAAATATTGCCTTTCCACTTGTGTTTGTTTTCATATTGATTCACCCTTTCAGAAATACCTAATGCCTCAGGCAATTCTGTCCTAACAAATGATAAAAGCTACGTGACAACACATCAGCCCAGCAGGTGACAAACATTCACACCCAAGAGGGCAAGTGCTTAGAATTCTCAGTTAGTGGTTTTTAAGTGTTTTGGAAATGTTAGCAGAAGTTCTCTTTCTAGTATCTTTTGGCAGCCTATTGGAAAGGCAGGTAGCCAAGAATTTTACTTTAAAAGATGTAATTGGGTCAGTAATTCTGGGTGATTTTTGTTGTTAATGTTGTTCATAATAAAGATAAGCAACATTTGTTTGGAAGAAGTGTAAATAGTTCTGCCCTGAAATAGTAATTTACATATCTGGAGAGATGACAGAGATGACAAAAGGCAGCCCTCCCCAGGGACCTGACTCAGGCTTTTCCATGCCTTGAAAAGTGACAGAATTGTTTCCGTAGCTGCTTGGAAGCATTACATTAGGTATGTTCTTAAATAGAACACAAGGCTGTAATTTGAATCCCTAAGCATGCTACACTTAGATTGGTTACTCTTGTCTGAAAATGAAAGTTTTTATAATTGTGTACATAATGTCTTTGAACTCTGAACATCTGCCTGAAATATCTGTTTTTGATTAAAATTAAACCAAGGCTTTTCACAAGTTGAAAATCTGAAGCAGATAAAAAGAAAAAATTGTGGCTGTTACGGGTACTGTGCAAACTTCAACTTTCTTCTTCTCATGCCAAATAATGTGTCAGAGGCCCTTGTTTTTTAATTTTGAGAAATAATAGAAGTTTAATGTTAAAAGTTTGAAGATCTTCGAAGACACAAGACCTCTTTTTAGGTGTCTATGTAAGAAATGTCCAAACCTGTAGGCAATTTTTATGAGTTTATTTGAGTCAAACTGATGACATATGCTGGGGAGCAAGATCTCAATCTCTTCTAAGAATAACAGTTTTGCATCTTATTTTATTCATTTGAAAAATAAGGAGAAATGTACATTGAGGTGGGAGGAAGCAAGGCGGGGATTGATTACTGGATAGTTAATAAGATTATGTGCTTTCTTGAGGGTCAACTTCTGCTATTTCAAAGGTGTATTAATCTAGATGCACAAAGAACAATGAATAGGGCTGACTTAAAACTTCTCACTGAAGAAGTTATAGGCCTGGGGCATGACTACCCACCATGACCTGCCCAGTTAAGAAGTATTGATTAGTCCTGCTGGTGCGGCTCAGTGGTTGAGCATCAACCCATGCACCAAAAGATCACAGGTTTGATTCCTGTTCAGGGCACATGTCCAGGTTGTGGTCCCCATCCCCAATGGGGGGCATGCAAGAGGTGGCCAATCAGTGCTCTCTCTCACTGATGTTTTTATTTCTCTCGCCCTCTCACTTCCTCTCTCTGAAGAATCAATAAAGGAAAAAAATAAAATAAAATGAAAAATTATTGATCAGATTACCCTGTGAGGTTACTCTCCATAGAACCCCCTATTTTTTTACCCACACAGGTATACTACAAAGACTTAAACCAGTTCACTAATAAATATTTAAATTCTTCAAGAACAATAAAAATCAATGTGTAGTTTACTTCTTTGAATTGTCAACGTAAGAACATCCAAACCAATAACTTTTTCTGAATATTTTATTTATATTAAATGTATTGAGTGCTGTTGGTTAATAATATTATATGGGCTTCAAGTGTACAACTCTGTGTCATCTGTGTATTCCATTTGTGCGCTTACCGCCCAAAGTCAAAACTCATTCCATAATCACGTATTTGACCCCCTTTATCCTCTTTTACTCCCCTCGCCGTCCTTTCCCTCTGGTGACCACCACACTGTTGTCTATGTCTATGAGATTTTGTTTATTTGTTTGTCTTATTTGTTCATTTGTTGTTTTCGGTTTTATATCCCACCTATGAGCAAAATCATATGGTTCTTGACTTTTTCTGTCTTACTTCGCTAAGTATATTCTCAAGATCCATTCATGTTGTTGCAAATGGCAGTATTTCATCTTTTCTTTTGGCTGAGTTGTATTCCATTACATATATGTACCACATCTTCTCTATACAATCATTTATCGAAGGACACTTCAGGTGTTTTGGTCTTGGCCGCCATGAATAATGCTGCTTAGGAGTTTATTTGAGCCAAACTGACAACATATATGGAGGAAACAAGATTTCAAATGTTCTGGAGCAAAACAGTTTTGCAGTTGCTTTTATGCATTTGATATTAAGGAGGCGACATAGGGAAGATTACATGAAAGTGGGAGAAAGCGAAGTGGAGATTAGATTACAAAACAGTTAACAAGATTATGTGTTCTCTTGAGAGAAGTACAAAGGAGGAGTCTGAAAGGGTGGTTCCCAAATTAGGAGTGATCTGAAATAGGCATTTCAAAGATATGTCAACCATCCTAGATGCACGGAAACAATGGCCCAGTCTCGCTTAGGGCAAAGATAAACCTTTTCCTAAAGAGTTAAAATGACTATCCACCACAATCTGCCCAGTTGAGGATTTATGGCTTATTAAAGCTCCCAGTTATTCAATCAAACACTAATCTAGGTATTGCTGTGAAAGTATTTTGGAGATGTGGTTAGCATTTATAGTCAGCTGACCTTAAGTAAAGGAGATTATTCTCCATAAAGTGGGTGGGCCTAATCACTTGAAAGGCCTTAAAAAGCAGTGAGGTTTCTCTGAGGAGGATGAATTCTACCTAAAGACTATTGAAGTAGGAATCTAAAACATTATCATCACAAATATTCAAATGTTTGTTTAAAATAGATGTTTTATTTACATAGATGTAAAAAATCCAAAGCCATTGTAATAAGTAACAAACTTAGGGAAGTGTGCTTAGTTAAATGCACATTGTTAGTTTGTACATGAAAAAATGTGTTAACTACTAATATCATACAAACACAAAATACATTTTTTAAAAGGTTCTCTGTGCCTTAGCTTTTCACTATGTCATGTAAACTAAAATCTCTGAATAAGCTCGAGTTAAAAATCAGGTTATCAACAGACTGCCAAGGATAAAAATTCAAAGTATCTAATTTGCCAGATGTTAAATCATTGTGAGCAACCTTGATCTGGCATCTCTTCCATTTGCTGTTGAGTGAACACAATTACTCTGTTTGCTTGGTAGTTTTAGTGTTTATTACAAGTTAGACACTGGACTGTCTACATAAATCAGTTTCTAATAAGTTTACTGTGTGTCGGTTTAACATCTCAAAGTACATGTACTGGCAAAAGTTTGTAAGAATTGCCCTGGCTGGCTTGGCACAGCAGCTAGAGTGTTGACCTGCAGTCCAGAGAGATCCGGGTTCGGTTCCCACTAAGGGCACATACCTCGGGTGGCAACCACTCGATGTGTCCCTTTCACGTTGATCTTTTTTTTCTCTCTCTCTCTCTCTCTCTCTCTCTCTCTCTCTCTCTCTCTCTCTCTCTCCCTCTCTCTCCCTCCCTCCCACTCTATCTGAGCAAAATATTGAAAAATGACCTCGGGTGAGGATTAAAAAAAAAAAAAAAAGTTTCTAAGAATCGAGAAAGCTGGAGAACCAGTCTCTGGAATGCAGTGTTCTCCTTGAAGCCTCTTCCTTTGCCCAAGCTCTATCTGAGTAGCCAGTTGGCCTCACAAGGCAAATGGTAGCATAAGTTCTTTCAATTATTTTTTTCCCTACATTTTTGGATAAATCAAAACTGTATCTAGTGAAGATTAAAATTTCAAAAGGACAGAGCTTCTATTGGAAAGGTGAAAAAATAAAATATTCTTTACTCTTCCACTGAAAAGACTAAACACTATTTTTTAAGTTCATTAATATATCTGAATTTTTATATTTTGCATTGCATTTCAGGAAGAATGAAATAAAGAATTATCAGACATAGATTTCAACTCTGACACTGTTTATCATGTATCATTAAAACATCACCTCAATTTTTTACAGCTGTTTCTTTAATTCTAAAGCAGATGCTCTGATTGGATTATCCCTAAAATTCCTTTAGGTGAAAAACTCTTTTTCATTTTCTATAAACTACTAACTGCAAATCCTTAAAAAAAAATAGGGTAGTGTGTGTGTGGTGGGGGGGAGCCAAAACAACAAATATAAAATATTATTTCCAAAAGAAAAATTCAAAACCTCAGCTATTACTGAAAATTTAACTAGTGTGCTTTAAAGCATTCCATAATTATTATTAACCCCCTAAGTCATTTCATTCACAAGCGGATTACAGAGAAGAAAAGTACAAAATTGAGGCCAGAATTCCAGTAGCTGAGCTGTTTATAGGCTAAATGTCTAAAATGTTGCTAGATTGTGAGAACACACAGACAGGGAAATTGGCCAGTTATCCTTAGTTGTTAAAGTACACCCTGCCCACTTCTGTTAACAGATTCAAAACTCCAAAATGGGTCCCAGACTTTTGTACTGAAATTAAAAGAAAAAAAGTTTCTGCAAAATCAGGGTCACCCTAACCCTTTTTAAAAAGGTACTATGTACTTCTTCCTTATCTGAAAAAATCTTAGCTATGCTTTCAAGATCACTTTCTGGTAGGTTTAACGAGAAACTGCCTCCATTGGTCCCTCTGCCTACGTGTGAGCCTATGTATGTATGTATGTGATAAGGATCAAGCATATTGAAATGCTCTGAAATCGTTATAAACAAACTTGTCTAACCTCAGACCTGGATAAGTGTGTGTGGTTTTTGCCCAGCCGGTATGGCTCAGTGGATTGAGTATTGTCCCATGGACTGAGAAGTCCCTGTTCGATTCCTGGTCAGAGCACAGTAGTTGATGTGCAGGAGGCAGCTGATGGATGTTTCTCTCACACATTGATGTTTCTATCTCTCAAAAAAAATCAATTTCAAAAAGGAAAAAGAGTGTGTAGTTTTCATTTGTGAACAATCACTAAATGACTATAAGAAATTGGGAAATTTGCAGGAAAATTTTTCTTACTTTTTAAATATTCTTGTTTTACAAAAAAATCGTTTTCTGTCTGTCTAATTCCTTCGATTTTAGTAATTAAAACTACATTTTTTTCCCACAAATATTTCCACCCTCTTGGAATAGAGCTTAAATTGTTGTGTATTATGGAAAACACATGATTCTAGATTTTCCCTTAAATCAGAAATATTTCTCAAGTTATTCCAAATATATTTTATTTCCTTAAAAGGCAGCTGGGAGGACAGATGGGAAGAACAAAGCCGTTTACAAACATTAAAAGTATTAACTTCCTATACAAATATTTCCTGTCAGGTTTCTTTCAGCATTTCTTTCAAAGAACTGAACTTCAAGGCCTTTTATTTTTATTGTTTTGATGGAGAATTTTCCAAATTTATGTTTTGCAAAGATTGGTAACAGAACTGTGTACAATAACGAAGTATAGAGTAAATACCAAAATGAGAAATTTTCTACTTAAAGTAATATAATGACATAATGTGAATTTACTATTTCAATGGCAACCAATGAAAGAAACAGTAAAAAAGTTATCCTGTAAACTCTAGTTGAAAGAGCATTAAGCTCAGGTTTGGGCTCCCGTGGTTTCTCTGTTGGCCATCCTTAGAAAGATCTTTCTTCCCTCAGCTGTAAAATGAACAAGTAAAATCACAATCCCCTTCAGGCCTAAAAAGCCAAGACTGTATTTTTCATTCATCATGTATATTATGAGCTGAGTTGTGTTTGCCTCAAATTTATATGTTGAAGTCCTAACCCTCAGTAACTCAGAACATACTATATTTGAAGATAGAACCTTTAAAGAGTTAATTACATTAAAATAATTTCACAAGGATGGACCTAATCCAATCTGACTGGTATCCTTATAAGAAGAGGATATTTGAACACACAGTCACTGGGGATTCGTGCACACAGGAAAGACCATGTGAGGATACAGTGAGAAGGCTACCATCTGCAAGTCAAGGAGAGAGGCCTGAGAAGAAACCAAACCTACTCACACTTTGATCTTAGACTTCTAGCCTTCAGAACAGTGAGAAAAATAAATCTCTGTTGTTTAAACTACTCAGTCTGTGGTATTTTGTTATTGGCAGCCTTAGCACACATACGGTGTACAATAGTATTGATCATTAGTTTTATTCCTTCCTTATTTTTATAAAAACAAGTAAAAGAGAATAACTTGCAATTTTAAATATACTATTCAAAGTCATCAAAATATGTCATTTATAAACTAAAATTTACGTTTATCAAATAAAAATATGATGCCTTTCGGTTTGTATCTTGTTTTGCTATTTTAACTTTTAAACATAATTGAAAACGCCAAGTGTTAACATGGAATAAAGATTGGCAAAAGCCTCTGATATGATCAATACTCAAGGCTTTTCAGGCAATATGATCTCTATTGTATTTATTCAATTTTGCTGTTTTAGCGATACATAAACAAATGAGAAAGACCATATTCTTATAACACTTTATTTATAGACAGTGAAATTTAAATTTCATATAAATTTTCATGTTATAAAATATTTTTCCTCTTGAAAAATTTTCAAGTATTAAAAAATGTAAAAATCATTTTCAGTTGGCTATAGTCATAGTTTGTCAACCCTGAAATAATATAATAAAATTAAATTGACCCAACTTCTGTTTTTTCTTCTTTACATCATTGTTTATTTAACCTATGTCTAAATGCAAAAATATGTAGTACTGGGGGAGTTTGAGACTGAAACTAGGCAGAAGCAAGCTCAAATGATTTCTTACTATAAAGAATGCACTCTAGAAATTGAACCATATGGTTCAGTTTGCATGGATCAGTGTCTCTGTATAACTGGGGGGAGGTCTCTGAACTAATTTACATATAGAATACAATATTTACTAAAAGATAAGTGATAAACATGCTAATTTTAAGCTTACATACATTAAAAATTATCAGTAAACAAAACAATAATTTACAATTTAGACCACAGATTATAGCCTTCAAGTCAAATTCTACCTGCTGCCTGTTTTTAGAAATAAAATTTTTTTGGAACATAGCCACTCCCATTTATTTATGTACTGTCTATAGTTGCTTTCTGTTTGCAGTGGCATGGTTGAGTAATTGTGACAGAGACTTTGTGTCCACCAAAGTCCAAAATGGTTGCTATCTGGCCCTTGAAAGAAAAAGTTGGCTGAGTCTTATCTAAGACCAACAAAGTTTTTTCTAAGAAGAATATTTTAACACTGATATTGTTTAGAATTGCTAGTGTTTGTTGGTAATAAAGAGCTAAACAACCATGAATAATTGTACACACTTATTGCCTGCACTCAGGGTAGATTATTCCCACTGCCATGTCCTTGCTATGCTGTCGATGTGCAATAAGCTTTTGAATGAGAAGGGACCGAGGGCTCAGCCTCTGCAGAGATTTCAAGTTGTACTACTCCTCACACAGCATCGATTGGGCCTTAGATTTTACCTAGCTGATCCCAAAGAGCTATTTAAATACATAAATATTGATTCGGTGAAAGAACCTTCTAAGAGAAAAGTGTTTGGAAGGTATCAAATCTCCCTTTGAGGTTCAAAATAATTACAACAAATGTTAGACTATTTCTGTTATATCTGCCATTGCTTTAGCTGTACCTTGGACATAGAAAGCACTCAATACATATTTATAGTGAGATAAGGGAAACTTCAGCCAAAGAGAGATGTCGGGAAAGGATGATGGAGATGAGAACATGGAATGACTGCTGTTGGTTCTGGCCACATTAGGGATGGGTAGTGATTCCCTACCAAAACCTATCAGCCTGGAATCTTGGGCACACTTGAGAAAAACTGTTATGTGGCTGAATCTAAGAGCTCACCTCACACCACTAGATTTGTGAACTTTGGGGCCCGAGTGTGTGTGTGTGTGTGGTGTGTATTGCACACTCCTGACTGAAGAAAGTAACTTTTCCTTTTTGAGGAACAACCTTCATTAGTGGAGGCTGGTGACTCAGTTGTGACAAAACTTTTGTTTTAGCAGACGCAAGGATCCAAGATTCTGTGGGTCTGAAGATGGACATGATGCCAACAGGAACTAAATCTATGATAGTCAAGACTTGGCCCTCAACTGTCACCTCAAGGAAGCAGCAGTAACCGTGGAAGCCTCAGGCACCGTCAGTGGCTCAGAAGACAGTGGAGTAGGGGCCTCCTTCAGAATCCAGCAGTGAGTAGTCTTCCCTTTGGGAGGAAGTGGTAGAGTGAGCTGTATGAACTCCTGTTTATTAGAGGGTGAGCGCTGGGGGAGAAAAGAGGAGAGAGGGAGAGAGTGACAGTTAGCAAGAGAGAGAGAGAGAGAGCGAGAAGGAAAAGGAGCAGGAGAGGTCTTAGGAAAAGGAAGAAGAAGAAGGAGAACTGATTCTTGAGCAATGAGAGATATCAAGATATTTGGGTAAGGGAGCCCCAAGAAAGACTGGAAATCCTACAAGGGACGTGTAAATGCCCCCAAAGCATTGCAATTGGGAGTGTGATGTAATGTGACATAATTTTTAGTCATTGAGTATTCAGATTAAAATATTTAGGTTACAGAACTAAGAATATATTCAGCCAGAAATACCTAAGTAGCCATTAACTATTGCTTAATAACATCTAATTCCATCATTCCTCACTTTAGATACATTACAACTAGATTTAAAAGAGAAATTATAGTCTGGCACACTTTCCTCTTGGAGGATAACATGACTCTTTATTGGTGGCAGATGGCAAAAATGAATGACTTAAGCTCAATGGCATCAGTAAACGGAATATTTTTTATAAATCTGTTACCTAAAATGGCTATACGTGCTCTGCTTTGACAAAAATACAATTTATATGTTACTTTTATTCTTTTTTAAAAATCGTTTGGTTGTATTATTGTTTGGAGATAGGCTTCCTCTCTAAATATTTCACAATAAGTCTAAAGAGTCAAAACTTTTCATTTTTTAGCTTTGTTTACTTTGTAGTTTTCATTTCTAACGTTATTTTATCTGACTAAAACCACTGAACAGTGCCAACATCCTTTGGTAGAGATGGTTATTTTTATTTCAGATTCAGGATATTAGTTTCATAGATTTTGGTTTTGGATAGGATTTTTCAGTGATCTGTGAACCCTCCCAGGTGGTAGGAATAATTGGTTAAAATAAACTAAGTATGCCTCTTCTACCTCTTCAAAAATACATGGTGCGTTACTTTAGAAAAGCACCCTAGCATGGTTTTCTTCCACACTGAGGTGGGGATTGAACCTGTAACCCAGGTACGTATCCTTAATCAGGAATCAAACCAGGACCCTTCAGTCTGACGGCTGGTGCTTTAACCGCTGAGCAAACCAGTCAGGGTTAATGCTTCATTTTTTAGCTTCTGAGCACAAGACAGTATTGCAGGGACTGGGTGGAATTAATACCCAGTGGCAAAAGCTGGAAGTGTGGGTAGATTGCAAGAAATAGCAGATACAAGGGCAATTTCCCCCTTGCAAATTGGAAAAGTCAGTGGTTCTCGAGGAGAATGTGTCCAATAAAGATGTAAACCTCTCCTCCCCTCCCCCGCCCCCCAGATCAGACTAAATAGGAAGAGTAAGAAATAGAGCATGATAACCTTGCAACTGCTGACCAGAATCAAACACATAAAGAAAAATACATACTGATTTATAATGCATATAGCCCATTAGCTGAAGGAAAAAACTATACATGCTAGTCTTAGAAAAATGTCTAGCTCACCCTAAATGTGAGAAGCTAAGTAATGTTGAAAGGATACCTCTCCCAAGGACAGAAAAATCCCCAGCCTATTGAAGTCAGGAGCCGAGTTACAAAAATAATTGTGAAGAAATTTCACACTGCCCAGCTTCGGGCTTCCTATCACTCTCATGCAACCAGATAATTAAACATAGAAGAAACATCTTCAACAAAAACAGTTGCCAGGAGAACAAGAAAGACTCTCAAGGAAATTCCATTCATTCATTCTGTTAGACAACTAACAGACCCAGGTAAATTATGATCATTCAAAAGGATAAAATTGAGAAGGCAGAAATAAATGTTTGTTATATGAGCAAATATTTTTCAGAACAAGAAGAAAACAAATACAGATTGTAAAGTATAGATATGAACAATATTCTAGGAGACATATTCCATGTAACAGGAAAAATGAAGGTGTAAAACATCATATCTTTAAGGAAAGTTTTCCCAAATGAACTTTATAAAATAAAATAATTAAAAATAAAATAGAGAAAGTAGGAAAAGAAATCAGGGGAAATGACACTGAAAGACTTCAAATATAATTATAAACTGATATAAACATTACAATAGCCCTGCCAGTTTGGTTCAGTGGATTGAGCATTACCCCATGGACTGAGAGAGAGGTCCCAGTTCAATTCCTGGTCAGGGCACATGCCCAGGTTGCAGGCTCTACCCCAGTAGGGTGTGTGCAGGAAGTAGCCTATCGATGTATCTTTTTCACATTGATGTTTCTATCTCTTTCTCCCATCCTCTCTCTATATAAAAATCAATAAAAATATATTAAAATAACCCAAAACATTATAATAAACCAAATCAATGATATGAAAATATGCTTGAGAAAACTTCAAAAATTAGAAATAAGAAAATATAAAAGCTGTAATGCATAAATAATAATAAAATATTTGAGTACTGATATACATGGAAACACAATAGAATAATTGGAGCTACTAGAATTATTTAAAGATAAAATAGACAAGTTAGAAAGAAATTGAGGGAAAATCAAATAAAACACATTGAAAAATAACTAAAGTGCTGAGAAGTAAACTGATAAACGATGCCACAGCATTTTCAAGGGCAGAGTGGAGATAGAAATGTTGTTAATGCAGTAGCTGAAGAATTTGGAGTTAGCATCCATGTGGAGGCGGATGATATGACTAACATCCACTTGGAGGCAGAAGAGTTAGTATGGAAACACACTTCATGCAGAAATATGAAACAAATTTAGTGAAAAATAGACTATAAAAATTCACCCATTTAGGTACAATTTTTTAGTAGAACTAAAAATAGGCAATACATTTTAAACTTGGCTGAATGAATAACAGTCAACCTAAATCATATAAATAAACATTAAAATGTAATAAAAGGAAATATCAAGGGAAGATTAACATTTGATAAAATAGAAAGGTGGCAGAAGATTCTATCTGATGTAACAATACTAAAGGCTATATCTGATAAAATGTTCTATTAAAAGAAAAACAGCTTCATTTGGTACTACACAGACATTTTAAACTACGTGTTAAATAGGAGATAAATATATAAAAAAAATAATTTTAAAATATTTAAAGTAAAAGCATAGGCAAACATATACCAGACATATGAAAATTAAAGGTATAGTTCTCATAACAATGTTTAACAGAGCTGAATTGAAGGAAACAGTAATTAAAAGTCCAAAGAATGTCATTTTCTATAACATTAATGAGTATCTACATGTTTAAAACTACCCTGAAAGTTTATGAATTGAAGAACATGGCATCAAAACACTGAAAACAGAAACTTAGAGGAGTGCAAAGAAATCAATAACATTGAAATGGTGGTGAGTTACTTAAAATTCACCTTTTTCAGACTATAGGCATACTGAGTGGCTAAAAAAATTATTAAAGATCTCAAGTTCTGAATATCATAATTATCAGGAGTACAGCATTCTCCTCTGGGGTAGCTTAGATTAGTACATGCACTAAGGCATAGATGGAGAAACTAAAAAGGCATTAACGCAAGCTTTCCTCTAAACCCCTGTTACCACAGACAGAGTGGGAGAGCAGATGCAAGGTGGGCCTCTCTGTTAAGGGGTGAACAGCATCTGGAGAGAAGCAGGGTGCATTCTTTGCCATGCTCTTATTGGGCAGAGAAGCAGAGGGAAAGTACAGGTCACCTCAAGAGGGACTAGAATAGAAATAGACCAGCTGCCTAGAAACAGGGCGACATGTCACTCTGACTTTTCTCTCTAGGGCTCTTAATGTCTGACTATCTGAGTCTCGTTCATTTTTCCTTTGGTCTGCAGCCTGGATGCCTTCCCAGGTTCCCCTTGCACACTGCCCATCTACACTTACCTCTCAGGGCCTTCCATTTAAAGTGCCATGAGGACACTGGGGGCTGAGCTCTGTTATCAAATTCCTACAGGAGAAAACTGGGATAAGAGAAAGAAGAAGGCAAGGGGAAAATATGGACGGAGGAGATAGAACAATTGGAAAGAAGGGTTGTTATCTGCCGTTGAGGAGGCTCCAACTCCTGGTGATTCTATGAATGAGTGATGTCCACAATGTCCTGTCCTCCACAGCTCTGCTCACCTCTTCCAGACTCATGCCTATGGCTTCTTTTATGACTTCAATCTATGTCATATTTGGTCTTCCTCTTTTCCTGCTCCCTTCTCCTTTCCCAACAAGATTGTCTTTTCCAAAGACCCCTCTCATGACGTGCATGAAGTAGGAGAGCTTCAGTTTTGTAATTTTTGCCTCCAGCAATTTCAGGCTTAATTTGTTCTAAGACTCGCTTGTTTATCTTTCTGGTGGTCTAGGTCATCCATGGAGGTCTCCTTCAACATCGTGTTTGAAATGAATGATTTTTCCCCCCTATCAGCCTTCTTCATTGTTCAACTTTCATCTCCATACATAGTAATTGAAAATACAAGGGTATGGATGATCTTAACCTTGGTCCGTACTGACACATCTTTGTTCTTGCTGGAATTCTTCCGTTGCTGCCCTTTCAGTTCCCAGCCTTGTCTTGATTTCTGGCTGTAGTCTTTGTTAATTCAAATGACTGAAACAAGGTAAGCAAAATCGTTAACAATTTTGATGTCTTTATTGTCTATGTTAAAGTTGTGTACTTCTTCTGTAGTCATAATTTTTCTCTTAATGTTCAGAAGCAATTCTCCTTTGGCACTGTCTTCTTTCACTTTACTGGGTAATAAAATGGAAAGCAAGGAAAAGATTTTCAACAGTGACAGATATTATGAGGGCATTTCTCATTAAAAATCAAGGGAAAAAACCTTTTGAATTGTGCATTAAGTCATAATTGAACTTAGAATTCTGTGGTGTTTATTTGCTTTTCATTTCTATAAAAATGGTTAAAATTCTGCTTAAGTTTATTAAGCAGGAAGATATTCACAATGCCTCTCATCCTCCTTCTCTCTCCTTTTTTTGTAACAGTTCTTGCCTAATAGAGTTGGGAAATTATAGCCAGGTATTTCATCTATTAAGAATAATTCTCTCCAAGCTAACTTCTAGATTATGATGTAAAATCTAACTAGCACAGAATTTTATGTTCTGTTATCTTTATTGGTTTTACCTTCTATGTCCATATGACTAAATATTAAACTTCCCAATAATACAAGGGAGATTTTCTACCTTACAGTAGCTTAAAATGGGCTGCTATATTTTAGTTCTCTGTTTCAGGTAGAGAATCTTAAGTTTGTTGTTGCTGTTATTTTGGCATTTTTCTTTTTGTTTTGTTTTTCAGAACAACACTATGTCAAAGAAAAAACAAAACTTTGTATGATCATAATAGTCATTGTTTAATAGTCATTTTTAAATTCTAATGTAGTAAGAAAATCAGTGTTCTATAAGCACAAATGCAGAAGTGGGTGGTGCAACGAAATCAGGCCTTGGTTCATGTTGTAAGAAACTGGATGTTAAAACCATGAGGATGAACTCGAGCCCTCAATTGCTCCAATTTAATTTTCTGTAAAGTAAATCCATTCTCAAGGGTCTGTGGATAAATTTGCTATTTAGCACTTGACTGAGTCTCCTTTTAAATGTACAAAGAAACAGACTTAGGGTCACAGAGTCCAAAAGCTTTGCCTTGTTCTCTGTGGGAATGTGGATCATCCTGACACACAGCTCTGACCCTTTAATACATAGTCATTGCTTTTTGTCCTTGATCACTGGGTAGGAATTATCCATGTGTAGAGAACTGCTTTTGTTAATTTTGGTCATACCGTACATTCCTGGTAAAAACTAAAAAAGGATTACTAGAGAGAGAGGTGGAAGAGAATCTGAATTACTTAGTTTTTCTTCATGTATTTTCTTATGTGGGGCATATATTTTGTTGCACAAATATCACAGAATTCTTTTCTCTTTTTATTTGGAATTTTAATTTTAACTAATAATGGTTAGAATGTTTTTGCTTTTATAAAAATATATATTTATGCCAGTAAAACACTTTTCCTTAAATAGTTACAGTTGAATCATAGTAAGTTTGCCATAAGAAATTTTCTGGGTCACCCGTCTCAATTTCTTTATTTCCTGGAAGATGCATGTGAAGAAACTCCGGAATGTAGGACTGTCTCTCTCTGAGTCGTGCCATGAGTTAATAACCAAGCTGAGACTTGAACTGAAGTCCCTGGACTCATGGCAAATGTTCTTCTCACAGGACAATCTACTGCCTCTAAAGAGAGTGGAAGATTGGTGGCTTTCTGTCTGGGACTTCTCTAATGTTTTACATAATACACATTAAGCTTTTACTGTTAAAGATATTGATGAGATGGTTTTAGTCAGTGCTTCCTTTCACAGTGTGTTCTGAGGTCCTCTCAGATTGTCATGACAAGTTTGCTGAGTGGCCTCCAAGTGCAGCATGACAGAGGATTATCACATTAGCTAAACATGCTTTCTTAAATCCAAAAGCTTTCAATTTTCTCTCTCATGGAGTGGACTCTCACTTCAGATGTAGCCCTCTTTTCAGAAAAAAAGTTACTGTAGAATAGTAAAGATGAAATTACTATGAGACTTTATTCTCTAGAGAGTCTCCCCTGTTACATTTTTATGCAATATAAGTGTTTATATTTATTTATTCCAAATAAAAAAATATTTGTTCTAAATCTTTTCTTTCTGACTCATACAAAAAAAGGTACATAATGGATACACCTTCCAATGGAAAGCTACTTCAATATTCCACTAAAAATGTGGAGAAGTTTAGTAAATCCAAATCTACAAAATGTTGAATATTTCTAATTTTTTTTCTAATTATGTAGGCCATTGTTTAATCTCAAGTATTTTTTTTATATTCAGTTATGTTCAGAAAAAATCTTGCTATAAATTTAGATGTAATATTATTTTATTTCACTTCAGTTCTTAATCACAAAAAGCTCAGTGCTACTTAAAGGAAGAAACCAAATAATTAAAAATATCTGAATGCATTTAAATGCTTCATGGGGGGTGTTAATACCCCAAAGATAAAATTATTTCAATTCTTTAGCAGAATGATGCCATAGAATTCCAAAGGTAATATTACCAAAATATTTTTATTTTATTAACAGTAGAAAATGATAGTTAATATTTCAATGTAAAAAAAGCTTTGGTGAAGAGTTACTTTGATTTTATATAAATCATTCAATTTGTAGCCCAATTTATAATGAGTTTTTGGTTGCATTATATAAACAAATCAAAAATATTTTAAGGTTAGTAGCTAAACTTAAGTGCTGTGACTTTTTTTGTGTTTGTTTTTAAAACTTTTTTTTCTTCATTGATTTTTTTTAGAGAGACAGGAAGGGAGAGGGAGAGAGAGTCGGAAACATCAATGAGAGAGAACATCGATTGGCCGCCTCTTGCATGCCCCTCACTGGGGACTTGGCTCACAACCTGGCCATGTGCCCTGACTGGGAATCCAACTGGTGACCTCTTGGTGCATGGGTCGATGCTCAACCTCTGAGCCACACCGGCCAGGCAGGAGCTGTGACTTTTAAAATATTAATGAAGGGGTAAATTTTTTTCAACTCTGTAACAATATAGAATGTAGTTAGTAAAGTTCTTATTAATCTTTAGACAGCATTACATGTGTCACAAAGTGTAAGAAATAAACCTGCTTCCGCAAGTCTGTATTTTTAGTGTTCTTTATTTGATGAAGATAATATCTCGTCACAGGAAGTTATCATTACATAAGCAGAGATTCACAAGAAACTTCTTATCCACCGACCTTTCCCTTTGTTTTTATATTTACTACTATTAAAAAATGCATTGCACTTGTGACAGGAATTTCAGATTCAAGTAATAGGGAAGAATATGTCTTTTTTGGATAAGTTTCAGCACTGATGTTGGTTACTTCTTGGCAAGAGCACCTGTGTAAGCACTAGCCTAAAAGGGGCTGTCAGAAGTAGGGCAGAGATCAATGGGCCTGAAAACACCCTTGATTCCCGGCCTCTATGGAAGCATTCTGATTTCCTGGACTAGTGAATAGAGTAAAAAAAAAAAAAACAAAACAAAACACACACAACATATTAAAACAAGAAGGATAGGCCATAAGCAGAATTTTGAAGGAAAAACAATGAGACTTGTCCAACATGGTAGTTAACTGTCATGTCTTCCTTCCTTTCCTCCCCACCTACCACTTTTTGATAACCATCTGCCATCTCCCTTTCTTAGCTGGCAACTAATTCTTGCTAAGGCCTTAGCTGATATCAGTGTACAAGGTTAAATCAATGTCTAATGTTATCTGCTTCTTGACTCACAATTCACTTAAATGACATTTTTTTATTCCCTGCACACACACACACACACACACACACACACACACACACACACAAGAATAAAGGACAGATATTTTAGGTTTGAAGGGCTGCCCTCTGCTCTGTAAATTGCACTGTATGTGTAATGACCTCTCATCCTGTTTTGTGACTTACATAGAAAGCCTTTCTGTTCTAGTGCCACGTAGCCCCTGCCTGAGTCATCTAGTTCTCCTCTTCCCCTGAATGAAATCAGAGGAAATTGTATATACATATTGAAAGACAGCTTCGTGTTCATGAGGTTGAAGTTTTAACAGATGCATTTTGCATTATAAATGCTTTATATTTTAAAAATAAAAGTCAGTCTACAGTTTATTGTTTTTGTAGGCTTTGATATATTTAGAAATCTAGGAGAAAACAAAAATATGAAATTATTGTTAATGTCAAAGGCAAAGAATAACAAAAATCAATGAACAAGTGAGATAAAACTTGATTTTATTTAACAATTATTACAATAGGGAGAACACTCTAGATCTGAAGGTCAGAGTATTTTGGCAGGGTGGTTTGCCCTAGACTTTTACAGGGAAATTAGACAAATTATGGGAGGGGTGATTTCAGAGTGAGATTAGTTTTTGTCATCACATAGGTATTAGTTAATCAGTTGAATAAGAAATGTTTATCTCTCTGTCTACCTAGTTGTGCATGCTGGGGGGTGGGGGAGTGTTGTTTTGTGTTATTTTGTTTGCAGAGAGAGGAATCCCAGCTAATTATTTAGGACACAAAGAATGGAAATGTAGAAGGTCTGTATTTAGTATGGTCAAAGGTAAACAAGGTAACCACTGAGAGTCTCAAGGGAATCAGGAGAGAAAGAGTTGTAATGAGTTTTACCTAATTAATATGGGAAGAATGGGTCTTTGCAGTAAAAACTGAGAAATTTCAAAATATTTATTTAGTAATACATTAAAAAATAACAATAAACCCATCACATAGATGACTTTATAGTTATCATATAGTTTACAGCTAATAAAAATAATAATTTTTTTTTTTTTTTTATCCTCACCCGAGGACATTTTTCCATTTTTTGTCCAGGTAGAGTGGGAGGGAGAGAGAGGAACAGAGAGAGAGAGAGAGAAACATCGACGTGAAAGGAACACATCGAGTGGCTGCCACCCACACAACCGACCAGGGCCAGGGACAAACTGCAACCGAAGTACGTGCCCTTAGCGGGAACCGAACCCGGGTCTCTCAGGACCGCAGGCCGACGCTCTAACCGCTGAACCAAACCGGCCAGGGCATAAAAATAATAATAATTTTATAAAAAATAATTATATTTTCTAAAAATAATAGTAAAAAGAGTTCCATTTACATTTTTTATTTTAATGCATTTTTAAAATGTCTGGCTGGAATCTCATTATGGTCTTTACATTCATTCTTTTGCAATATACTGTTTTGGTTGAAGTAAGCAAAGAATATCCAGCTTCTCACAGATACGTAGTTGGAAAAGGGAAGAATAGACTTTTGGGATAATTGTAAATATTCTTCTCTTATACTACACTAAAACTTAACAAGCTATAGTTTCTGAAAATTATTAAAACATGGGATCTGAAACTATATCAATAAATTTCTCATACTTTGTTACATTATAATATGGTATATTTGCATTTTGAATGGATCTTTTACCCATGCATAATTTCATAACATTGTACCTTAGTCTTATGAAAAATATTGACTCACTGAATAATACATCTTCTAAATATTGACACAGTTCATTATATAATATCAAAAAAATAACACTCATTGCCCTGGCCGGTGTTCACAGTGGTTAGAGTGTTAGCCCACACACTAGAAGGGTCTCAGGATCGATTCCCACTCAAGTGCACACACTTGGGTTGCAGGTTTGATCCCCGGCTGCAGTCAGGACACATGTGGAAGGCAACTAATCAACGTGTCTCTCTAACATAGATGTTTCTCTCTCTCTTTCTATCTCTCTCTCGTCCCTCTCCTCCCTTCCTTCCACTCTCTCTAAAAATCAATGGAAAAAATATCCTCAAGTGAGGATTAACAGCAACAACAACAAATAATATTTATTAATATCTCCACTGATCATTTCAGAAAAGCCTTTTTGTATTAGGAAGCTCCTAGTGTTGGTTAAACATTTTCCAAAATTCTAATTTTGTATTTAAAAGCCTGAATTTTATCATTAACAGCAAAAACTGTCAGTTTTTTTTTTTTTTTTAATATAGTTTCAATTTGTTCCTTTTTGAGGACATTTTTGCCAAACATCCAAGTCCCCCAAACTATAGTTTATCTGTTAGCTTTATTTTAAATAAAATTGTGTTCCATGTAAAACAGGAACTAGTTCATTCATCTCAGCAATCAATTGCATAAGTGATTTTTCTCAAGACAGTTCTTTGGTAGATAGCAGCGGTGCTCTGTGCATATTCCCATTTCTTCACACAGACTATTTAAAATGAGTGTACTCAAGGGTTGAAATTTAATAAACCTAGAATTTTTATTGCTTCATCAAGAATATTCTTAAGTGAAAGCAACTTTTTTTTTCACTATGAGTACATGAAAAGTAAAAAATGCAATGAATCACCGTTAGACAGCTTGGAGCCATTGTCTTGATTTGTATTAAAGATCCAGTAGTGTTACCCAGTGCTTTTGCGCTATCAATGTGAATGTCAACATAGTCAAAAGCAAATGATGTCTTAGTATGATTATAAAAATAGTTTTGACCTTGGAAAGATGCTGAGAATTCCTGAAAGCCACCGGACTACACTTTGAGAACTGCTAATCTAGTGTGATGACTACATAAATGGGGAGCCAAAAAAAAAAATGGCATTGTTTGAACCAAACACATTAGTCCCCTCATTGTAATGCCTTTGGACAGGGAATGCATTCCCCAGTTTACTACACATTAATTTTCCCCTTTGACTCAGTTCCTAGTTCACTCATTTATGTTAATTGGTCTCAAAAGACATTTGAGTCTATCACTGCCATAATTCAGCCTTGCTAAAAGTCTATATTTGCAGACCATATTATTGTTTTCCTTGAAAATCTAAAGATAAAAATCTGAAAAACTTTTTAAAGTAATACAAATTCAGTCAATACTCCCAGTTAATCAATAACTAAAACTCATTAATGTATGCAACCACAATATCTAATAGAAAATATAAAATGCCAACATATAAAGTCACTAAGTAATGTATAAGACCTAAATAAAGAAAATTACAAAATTTTACTGACAGAGAATTATCTGATCAATTAATAGTAATAATAATAACATTATCTATTAGCACATATTAAATATCAGGTAGTATCCTGCACAATTTTATTATATTATCTCATTTCATCCTCCTAAAACTCTCTGAGACTAGTACTGTTAGAATCCCCATTTTATAGATGGAGAAACTAAAGTACAAAGACATTGAATGACTTGCTCCAAATCACATAACTAGAGACCATCAAGCCATGTTCCTAGGTGGGAAAACTTGGTTTCATATATAACTCAGTTTTCCTCAAATTAATCTACAGCTCATGGATTCTAATTAAAATCCCACTTTGATATTTTAAAATAAAACCTCACAAGCTAATTCTAAACTTTAAAGGGAAAAGAGAAAATTTTAATAGCAAAAACATTTTTAAAAAGAATGAAAGAGGACTTGCCTCACTATATTCCACAAGATTTTATGAGGTTAAAGTAATTAAGTCATTATTATGTTGGGTGCAAATATAGAGAAAGAAATGAATAAAATGGAATAGGGTATAGAAATTCACCTACATATGTACATATTCATGAAAATGTTCATATTTTAAATCAAGAAGAAATATGTAATCTATTTAATACATAGTTTATGACAATGGTTTATTCATTTAGAAAACCATGAAGTTAGATGTCTACATGTCATGCAGTGGGCAAAAATAAACTTCAGATAAAGAAGCTAAACATAAAAAGTAAACTTTAAAACACATAAATTATAGAAGAATATTTTAATAATTCAAGGTATTGAAAGCATTTCTAAGCAAGATTTTTTAGATTTCAGAAAAATTAAGGAATAAATTTACACATCTGGCCACTTTTTAAAGAATATATTTAAACAAACAAACAAATTTTATGAGACAAAAACACCATAGAAATGTTAAAACTCAAGAAACAATTGGAAAAAATGTGTATAACTTATTTAACAACTAAACATTAATATCAGACTACATAAAGCATTCTTAAAAATAAGAAATTATCCAGCAACAGAAGTTCTAAAAATGTGCAAAAATATATATATATAAGATAATTCTAAAATCAACATAACCGCCCAATAGACATTTGAGGTTAGATTCACTCTCGTTAGCCATCAGGAAAATAAAAGATTTTAATGACATAATATTTTCTACCATAATAGGACAATTGAAAGATTGGTAACATGAATTATTGCTTAGAATTAATTGAAAAACAAAACATACATTGTTGGAGTACACTCTGAGTTGGTGAAACTTCTTTGGAAAGCAAATTGTCGTATTTACCTGTATTTGAAATGTATACGTCAATTGTTGGAGCAATTCCATATCTGGTAATCTATTTAAAAAACATACCAGTATATGTGCTCAAAGACTAAGTACAAAGCTAAGCATTGTTTCATTAGTTGTGATAAGAAAACCAATCAAACAAATAAAAAAGAGATAAGAACTGAAATGACTATGAATGGATGAGTAATTATTTAAATTATAGTAAATCCAAACTATGGGATACTACACAGCTGTGTTCAGTAAACATGAGTTACTGACTTGAAAATATCCACATGCATATTCTGAAGTGAAAAAAGAATATTATAGCCTCAGTAGTTTTAGTAATTATGACCTCCATTTTGCTCACTAGTTCTATATAACTTTAATTTTTTTTCCAGTGAAACTATATTGATATGTATAGAACAAATATGTATGCTTTTTATATAGGAAATATATGTTTCCATATATATTTTGGGGGAAAAAATGACCTTTTTTTCCCAAACTTTTATTGCATGTCTATATTATGGCAGGCACAGGGTAAGTCACTGCGGGTACAAAAATAGGGTCTTCGCCTGCCAGCGTCTCTGGTCGGCTAGGGAACATGGATGCACTGACACAGCATGACACACCATACTAAGGATCGTAATCAAGGTGTATGAAGTGTCCTGCTAACAAAAACAGATGGAGGATATGGTTCTGGGAACGACAAATCTGCCTTGGAGAATCAGGAAGCATACAACAAAGTGAGTGATCTGCTCTGGAAGAAGTGAGACGTTTCCTCCTCAGAAGCAGGAACAAGGAAGGCATTCCTGGAAGAGGACGCAGCATGCACAGAGGTGGCCCAGAAATGACTGACGCAATGGGAACAGATTGGGGTGAGGGTCATCTTTGTCCTCTCCAAATTATAGTTATAGCCTGGGTGACTATCAATAGGTCTGCTAAATATTAGGCAAAAAATATATAAAAAATTAAGAATTTGTACAATACTTTTAATAACTGATTTTGTGGTTTATTTTTTCTTCTTCTGATACTTACTCTGGAGGCTTTACCATTGGCTGCCTTTCCACATTCTAGACAATCGTAGCTTTTAGTCTGAGTTGTTCCGACCTCCTCTCCATCACTAGTCATTGTTTTAAAGTAGACTGGTTTTGTATTACATCTTGTGAAAAGTCACATGCTTAGGGGCTTTATAAAATGTCCTTTTCAAGTACATGATGGTCTATTTTTAATATCAACAGAAGTTAGAATACATTTCTTCTTAAAAGCTAATAAACCTTTTCACCAAAGCATTACTATAAAGCCATATTTGCAGACATCCTGTGCTGTATGGAAGGATGTGTGCCTCTTACATTCTTTGCATTCCCATCCATTTCTTCATCAATAATAATATTTATCCATTTTTCCTTGGTAACACATTCTACGCTGGGTTTCACTCATTGTCGATTTTCTAAAACCACTGGCATATGCAAAAAAATGGATCACACAAATGTTCACTTTAACAACATAATCTTCTGGACAAAAGAAAAGCGGGACTCATTGTTCTTCTGTGAAGTTTGGACAATGAACGCCTGGCACCCTGTGCCTTAGACATTACCCTGGTGGTACAGCTGAGCTAGCCACAGGTACTGCCTAGAAGGCTGGCACCTAGACTACCTTTCAATAGGGTGTCAAACAAGCACTTTGCAGGTAGGCAAATCCCTTGTATTAGTTTCACAGGACTGCCATAACAAACACCGCAGGCTGGACGGCTTGAACAACAGAAATGTATTTTCTCACAGTTCTGGAGGTATCGGCAGACTTGGTGTTGAACCAAGCCTCCCTCCTTGGCTTGAAGGATGGCCACCTTCTCTCTTATCTTCGCATGGCATTGCTGTATGTGTGTGTCCCCAGGTGTCCCTCTGTGTGTCCACATTTCATCTTCTTATAAAGACACCAGTTTGGATGAGGGCCCAACCATGTGATATCACTTTGGTTTAATCTTGAATGTATTTGGGGCGGACACAATTAAGCCAATAACACCTCTGTTCTTTTCATATTGGAGTAATAAATGATTCTCCCCACACATAAAGAAAACTAAGTCAGGGTTAGGGTTGATAATCTTTCTTCATCAAGTGAGAAGTGTCAATCAAGGAGGGAGGAAGGAACCCAACCTATGCCAGGCACTGACCAGAGCATGTGGCATACTCTTTTTTAATTGATCTTCACAACAAATTTAAGAATAAGCTATGATTATTAGTCCCCTTTTACAGATTAAGAAGAAACTGAGATTCAGAGGCATAACATGTTACTCAAGGGCATGTTTTTTTAACAGAGCCGCTTCTCAGACCCTGCTCCTCCCAGATCTATCCAAGCTCACGGTCCGACCACTGCTCTAGACCTGCAGGCCCTCACACTGTGTCTGCCACACGACAAGCAGAGAAAAAATGTTAGACGTGCTTGCCACCACCCACCACCGTCATTAACAAGGGTGTTCTACCCGAAGGGATACCCTTGCTATCCCTAACTTAGTCATGAGAACATTGAGATCTGATGAGGAAAAAAATATGCGCTTGGGATTGCGAGATGGTTTTTCCAACTGCAAAACTCTTTCCACTGTACACCGTTGCCTCTCACAACTTGCAGTTCTGCAAGTTGAGGACCTCATTCCTCCCAGTTCTCACTCGCGTGTTATTCTCTCACACAGGAGCCAGGGGAATTTGAAGTAAGGCAGTGGATACACACTGGGACTGTAAGTCAGTGCTTCTCGCCTCTGTTCCGTCCATGTGTGAGGATTTCCACGTGGAATATCTGAACACATCCTCGTTAGTCAGACATGGAGTTGTCCATGGAACGCTGAATGGGGAATTCTCCATTTCAATGTAACCTGTTATCTTTTTAATCTGACAAAGCATATTTGTGAGAAACATATGGCATATTTAGAAAGCAATTTCAAATCTTGAATCTCATATGTGTATGAGAAACATACACATATTTTCTTAACCATAGAAGGATTACAGTTCCCTAATGATCAGGTTTCCACTGTATGCATTTTAATAGAACTCGAAGTCACTTGTATCTGATCATGATTAAATTGGAATCTGAATATCTACTATAGAGTTTAACAGTATACTAGGGCCATAGTGAAAATAATCAACTGAATATTTTAGCCCAGTTCACTTCTGTCATGGGTGTACAAAGAGTTTGATTTTCAAAAGATGTAGAATATTCACATTCTTATGAATGGATCACGACTTGTCATTTCTGCAGTAGCAAACCGCATATTTCATTACTCACAATTGCAGCTCATTTTTAGTGTATACACCAAGAAGTTCACATCTTCAAATAATTTTTGCTTCTTTTTAAATTTAGCACTAATAAATGTCTGCAAGTATTGCATGTTTTTGGAAAAACTTCAAATAATATTAATTTTGTTTTTCAGGAAATAGTACAGCAGAAAAAAATAACACAGGTCTAGTCTTTTATGCTCATCTCATGGGCAATGATTTAATCTAATCATGAAAACAGAAGGTAAGCTCCATGAAAACAGGGATTGTGTTAGACCCCTAGCACGGTGCTTAACACACTACATAAATATTTATTGAGTGAATATGTGACTGAATAAATTCAACTAACCTTGGCATACAAAGTACCAGCCATTTCAGCAGTTAATTCACTTCACTTCTAATTGAAAGCATTTAACAGAGTCAGAAAATGTTTATGTCCCTTGAGCTATTAGAAGTGAGGAGTTAAGAATTTTGTTCTTGGTAAAGTGTGCTATTGTGCATGGCTATGTTAGAGGGCTTTGAGGTTTTTATTATAATCTATGCACTGTAAATAAAAGTTTAAAACTTCTTTCTCTTTTCTACTGTTTTAGTAATTTTGATTGTTTTATTTATAGTCTTTCCTTTTTTAAGAAAAATAGAAATACCACAGGACACATGCCAGTATCTATAGAGTTCCATCTGCCATGATTGAAGAGAGTTATGATTTTTTAAAATCAGTAACTGGCCTCAGAATGACTGAGTATGGCGTTTGAGGACTGTGGCTGAGTACTCACCACTTAGAATGCCGTGAGTCAGCATTCTGGGTTTTCATTCCGAGCAAAGTCACTGACTCACAGTGTGACCTCAAACAATCCTTTTGTGACTCAGTTTCTCCAAGGAAAATAACTCTCACATTATGGATGGGGTTAGTAGTGAAGCTTCAGCTGATGTTAATAGGTATTTTAAAATCTTAAAAGGCAAAACATGGTTTGATTTCTCTTTCCTCCACAAGTGATAATTTATGGCTGTACCATTTTTGTATTCATTTTTACTTTCTTCTCAAAGATTATGAAAGGTTCCCTTGAAAGGTAAAATTATATAATAGCAACAATATTGATATTTTAATGATTTTGCATAAACTCCTGTATATCTCTCTATCCCTTTAAGATCTATATTTTAATTTTTATTTCAAAAGAAGAGTACCCTCAAGTGCTGAAAACTTGTGAACTTCTGTGCCTAAAGTTCTTTCACTCATTCTCTCATTCACACATGGTACAAATATTGCTAGTGCTCACCCTGTGCTAAATGCTGCAGACATAGCAATGAACAGAACAGAAACAACACCTTCTCTACTGGAGTTCACCCACTAGTAGGGAGTAAATGGTAGGTGAACAGGCAAATAAAATAACTGCAAATTGCTGTATGTATAAACAAGGAATAAAGTATGGGCTGTAACAGATAATAAGAGAGGAGGACCTTTTTGAAAGTATGAATAGGGATCGCATCCCTAAGAAGTGACAATTCAGCCAATCCAAAAGGTGGAGAAGTGACCTTCCATTAAGAGGAAATTGAATGAAGAACCACTCTGAGATGTGGAAGCATGTGGTATGCCCCACGCATTGAGTTTGGGCCAAGATGGCTGGAATAGAATAATAAAATAGATAAACAGTCACCAGGTCATGCAGGGGGTATGCAGACCCAGGGAAGCTGCTGGGAAATTTATTTTCAATGCAATATGAATTTTTATGAAAGTTTACAATAAAATATATGTCATTGTTATATGCGCTTGTGTACTTTTGCATAAATTGAATTAAAATTTCATTTTGTCTTCTCTTTATCTGACTTAACACTATATTTTCAGCTTACCCATGTTGTTTGGATACCTGGTGCTTTGCCTCTAACGCTGCATTGCATACAATGCATCCATATTTCACACATCTATTTTCTGAGCTAGCTTCAGACTTCAATTCCCTTAATAATACAGAAAGTGCTGTGGTAAACCTTTTTTTGCATGACTGCTTATGGATTTGAGTAAGAAATGGCCTGAAAAGTATAGTGACGAGTGGCATGCGTACTTGTTACCGATGAGTTTCATGTTGCTCTTCAGATGGACTGTATTAATGAACACTCTCATGAACAGCACAAAAAATGTTCTTGTCTCCGTATACTTCACCAACCCTTTGTTTTGTGAACCTTTATAATTTTGATAATCTGATGTGATACAGTGGTATCTGATATTTTTAATTTTTTCTCATTTTTAGTGAGTTTGAGCATCTCTTCATATATTTGTTAGTCATTTGGGCTTTTCCATACAGGAGTCTTTTGTTAATCATCTTATCCCCTTTTTTTCCCATTGCTTTCTTTTTCTTCCCTGTTGATTTTTAGAAAACCATTGTACAGTGTAGATAATCCCTTATTGCTATTTAAGGGTCCAATTCTCTTTATATTATGTCTGCTGGCTTTTTTCTTGTTATTGGACAAAAATCTTTAATTTTAGTATAGTAATCTATCAATACTTCACTTTTGCATTTGAACTTTTAGAGATTTTGTGAAGAAATCCTTTCCCACTTCTAGAACACAAGAAGATCCTCTTAATCCCCCATCCCCCACAGTAACTTGAAGTTTGACTTTTAGATTAGGCATATAGGATTACAGAGTCTTTTTGTATATAGTGTAAGACAGGAGCACATCTTCAGTGTCTTCCAGATAACAAACCAATTTTTCAATGAAATCTACTAAAAAATAAAAATCTATCTGTTTCATGTTGTTTTTTTTGTTACAATTATTACATAAGCAATGTCCTATATGTCATCTTCGATTAGTCTATTAGTTTATTTCTCTGTTCCTGCAGAGGTTATACTTTTTTGATTATTAATATGGCTCTGTACTATCTCCTAATACCTGGCAAATTGGCCTTTTGGCTTTTTTTAAACAGCATTAAGAGAGCATTTTTAAAATTGATTTTAGAGAGAGATGAAAGGAGAGAGAGAGAAACACACTGATCAACTGCCTCCCTCACACACCCCAACCAGGGATAGAATTCACAACCTGGGTATGTACCCTAACCTGGAATCAAATTGATGACCTTTTGGTGAACAGGGTGATTCTCAACCAACTGAGCCACACTGCCAGTATTTAAATCCATCAAAGTTACTTATCTCACCTAGAGAGACCAAAAAAATAAATAAACAAGAAAACATCCAATAGCTGTCAAATAGAAAAATGAGATTTTAATTGGTTTAACCATTGATTTAGTTACTAGATAAACCTTGTGCTAATTCAAATTAGGTTCATGTATACAAGGTGGACGCATGCATACATACATACATGTATACATACATATATATTCATACGCATATATATGCATCTACATACATATATGTATATAATTAGACCTACAAAAGATATGATTTTAATTAAAAACCCCAAAATGTCTTACTACCATCCTGTTCATGTTGACTAAATTCCAAATACTTCATCCAAGAAGCTTTATCCTTCA